>NC_090655.1:213362113-213962113 GCF_040937935.1 Hyperolius riggenbachi | reverse complement strand
TTCATACGGGTTTGGGTTCTGGTGATGTGGTTGTTTTAGGAAATAGGGTGGATCTGAGGATCAAAAAATCTAAAACCGATAGGTTAGGAAAAGGGGTGTGGCTCTCCTTATATGAGCTTCGGGGTTTGCGCGCTTGCTCAGTTTTTCCGGTATCCAATTTTATGCTGATGCGTAAGGCTTCTTTTTCCTTTTTAGCTCATGCGGATTTGTCTCGTTTGTCGATTTTTCCGTTTCGGAAGGTTTTGGGTGCTTCTTACATCCCATGTACCTGTACGTCAGTGTACCCTGAATTAATTGACGGCTTTGGGACAGAGGAACAGTCCACCTTCATAGGGGATGCCGCTGATGCAAAATATGAGCGACACAGTGTATATCCTGGCTCCGCCCCCTCTCGCAACTTACAGTTAGGTTTGAGGAACGAGAGACAACTCCGCTCGCTCCTATTATGCCGCCCACCTCCTCCTCAGTGCAAGTTTTAATTCAGGTGGCTGCTTCAGAAATTGCTATTATGCCCAGCAATAGTACAGCCGGGTGCTCCACGCGGCTGGTTTTGGTGAGCACCCGGCTGTTTTCAGCTCACTTCCTCCTATGCTGTCAGCAGAGTTGTGCACAGAAGCATCGGCCCTGCATTCTCTCATTTTGCCCCACCGGCTACTATTTCATGCCACCTGGCTACTTTTTCATGCCACCCGGCTACTTTTTCATGCCACCCAGCTAGAAATAATTTCTGGGGAGGACACTGTAGTATGTAAGAGGAGGGAGAGCTATCTCCCTTCTCTCGCTCCTGCCCTGTACTTTCTGTGCGCACACTGAGTCTGCCCCGTCATTGGGTGTTTTGGTTGATATGCAAAAGCAAACTAATGCAAAGGAGGGCAGAAGTGTCCCATTCTGCAGCGCATCGCCTGTACTAAAACATGTTCAAATTGCTCTGCAGAACGCATACCTCCAATGACCCGGCGGACACAGTGTGTTCAGACTTTAGAGAAATTTATGACAGGAGTGAGAGAAGAGGGGAGAAGCTCTCGGCTCCTGTTACATCCTATTGACGGGCATATTAGCAAAAATACACAAAACAGGAGGGCAAGAAGGGGAAAGAAGCTCTTGGCTCCTGTTACATCCTATTGGCAGGCATATGAGAAAATTCTACAGCGGTCACGAGTTACAACATGTGAGTGTGTGTGGGGGGAAGCTTTAACACATTTTACTTTATCAAGTACATCTAGTTCTGCCTAGTGATCAATTTCAAATTTGGTGGCGTGGGTCTCGGGGCATGAGGTGGAATGATCTGCTCCCTCGGGTTACTAATTGGCTCGATTCATTGCCTGTCCCAGATGTATTGATCATGCACTTGGGAGCCAATGATTTGGGCAAAACCCCGACAATTGAGCTGCTGAATGTCATGCAGCAGGACTTGATGTAGCTTCATGAAGCGATGACATAATTTGGTATCGGTCCTTCTCTTTGCGTTATCTTGAGTCGATTCGGCGTCGGGTGAACTGGAATATGTCTAAATTTATGCCAAACGTGCGCGGTTTTGCCTATCGCCATACAGAATTGGAAGGTGGCATCCCGGGGCTGTATAGGTCTGATCTTGTCCACCTTACCCCTATCTGTTTAGACATATTTAACATGGATTTTCAATCCATGATTGAAATGGCCGTGGGTGGGGGTGCCAGTCGTTAGCCTGGCTGGTGGCGAGAAAGCTGTCCTTCAACATGGGCGGCTATTGAACTTTTGATGGAAAATAAAATGGACTACAATTTTGTCTATGGACTGGTATAATTGTTATTTTAGTTACAGTTTCAGTATTCTATGTCATTTGTTATATTTAAATAAAGTTAAAATTGATTTTATCCTAAATAAATAATGCCTACGGCCATATATTTGCCATTAATGAGTTGTATTGTCTTTTTTATGTAGATATGTTAGATAGGTAATATCGCAATGCATTCCACCTGAGCTGTTCTGTATGTGCTGTCTAGGCTCTATGAAACTATAGACAAGCAGGGCTGCTGCTGCAACCTTTTTATCATTCAATTTCATTATTCTGGTATGCTGTGTGGCTGCCTGTAGGAAGAGTCTCTCCCGGAATGAAACTGCACAGATAATGATGATGACGACTGCACACAGATCACAGATGAAATACTACAGCAGCCACACTTGTCTATTGTTTCAGAGCTTCTTTCTTGGCAGGAGCAGCTCCTCCCAGTCATCAGAGCTCTGAGTATGCAAAGCAGGAAAGCGGAGCCAGGAGGGGGCAGGCTTGAAAAGACTGACTCAGCTATAATGATTCCGGGTCAAACCCAGACTGAATGCTCAGTCGGAGATTCTTATCAGAGCCGATAACAGGCAGACTGAGCAGTGAAGGATGAAACTAAAAGCAGGGTAGGGGTTTACTGTCATGTTCCCACTGATAAATGTAGTAAAATACATGAAGGTGCTTCGTCTCTGGTTCTCTTTAACCCCCCTCCCCCCCCTTAAAGTGGAACTGAAGATAATCTAAAGAGTTTAACTTACCTGGGGCTTCTGCCAGCCCCTTGCAGCCGTTTTGTCCTGTGCCGGTCCTCCATGATCCTCTGTTCTCCTGCCGCCTGCTACTTTCGGGCTTCGCGGTCGGGCCACTGCACCTGCACGGCTCTGGCCACACGTATCCTTCTTTGCGTTCCAGTCCGCAATATCGCTATTGCAGATGGGAACGTGTAAAAAGGATACGCTTTGCAGCCCCCTCTACTTACAAGTCAAGTAACAAAGCTAGCTAGCGGCGGGAGAACAGAACCTCGTGGGGGACGGCTGCAAGCCCCAGGTAAGTGAAACTCTTTATTTTTAGTTTATCTTCAGCTCCACTTTAAACGGTATTGTCACCATAAAAATCAAATTTCAACAGCAACTGGTCTGAGTGTATTAAGTGATAAAGATTCTAATCCTGCTTTGAAAAAAATTTCTGCTGTTATGGTTTGGGGTTATCACATGCATTAGGAGCACTGGCCCTTTAATAGCCATTGCCATTCAGTTGCATGCTGGGGGTTCTTTTTATCTATAATATATTCCTCCTCTTCCATTTATTTCCCTTCTAGCTGCTTATCTCAAACACCTTTGTTTACTTGTGTTTACAAGCAATGCTGAGGTGACTGTGCAGTTCCTAGTATAGACCTCAGTGGGAGTGTCTGAAGACTCTGGGAGGAGGGCAGCTAATGAATACACAATGAGCAAGAGAAGAGAGGGGGGAAAACAAGAGTCATGGAGGATATGATGTCAGCATTAGCTTGGCAAAATGGCCACTACCTAGAATAGGATTTTCTGCATTTCCTTTATAAAATTCACAGGAATCATTACGTGGATAGCACAATACATCTGTTATGTAAGTAGAAGTAGTATTTATCTACTTAAATATGTGATTTTTATTTCTAGGTTAGCATGGGTGTCACTTGTTCTTTAAGTATAATAAATATTCATCACCTAATTCACGTCTCATGAGCAGTGATTCATGACCAAAACATTTCCCACAGTCAGCACGATTATGGCTTCTCACCAGTGTGAGATTTTGGGTCTGACAAGGTCTAATTTACGTAAAAAAAAAACATTTCCCACACTCAGTAATTGAATACGACTTTTCACCAGTATAATATCTCGCATGTGTGTAAATTAGATTTCCATAAAAAACATTTTTCACACTCAGCACATGAATAAGGCTTCTTATCGGTGTGAGGTCTCGTGTCTGACAACCTGCGATTTCTGTGCAAAACATTTCCCACACTTAGCACATGAATAGGGCTTCTCACCTGTATGAGATCTCTTGTGTTTCACAAGGTCTGATTTACACCCAAAAGATTTCCCACACTCAACACATGCATAAGGCTTCACACCGGTATGAGATCTCTCATGCGTGACAAGATTTGATTTCGAACTAAAACATTTCCCACACTCAGCACATGAATGGGGCTTCTCACCAGTGTGAGATCTCCAATGGTTGTATAGTTCTGATTTTTGTACAAAACATTTCCCACACTCAGTACATGAATAGGGCTTCTCTCCAGTGTGAGATCTTTCATGCATGGTAAGGTATGATTTTAGTACAAAACATTTCCCACACTCAGCACATGAATAGGGCTTCTCTCCAGTGTGAGCTCTCACATGTCTGACAAGATGTGATTTCAGACCAAAACATTTCCCACACTCAGAACATGTGTAAGGCTTCTCACCAGTGTGAGTCCTCTCATGTAAGACAAGAATTGATTTCTGACCAAAACATTTCCCACACACAGTACATGCATAGGGCTTCTCTCCAGTGTGAGTTCTCTCGTGTCTGACAATTGATGATTTCCAAGCAAAACATTTCCCACAAGTGGGACAGGAATAAGACCCACCAGCAGGGGGAGAGCTTTGCTGGGTAGGAGGCCCCTCTGGGTTAGACAGGTGAGGGAAGTCTGGGGGAATATTTGGGGTAACCAGGATATCTGCAGGAGACTCTTGTCCAGTGACATCATCATCCGCTGTACAGTCTGTGGATACAGAGAGATGAGTCTCTGAGAGGTTCCTGGAGCCAGGACTCCGTACTGCAAATAGAGAAACATGAATTTATGTTAGAGAGCTCTGAGGAGAGGAACAATTATTAATAAAGATGATTAATGAGCTGTTAACTATTCCATGTTGAGGCAACGTTTATTCAAACTTGGAAAATGGATCAAATGCAGCAGATGGATAACATTGCATTTAATTAGCATATCATTTGTACCATCTCAGAGTAATTGACATGTCACTGACCATCACTAGTTACAAGCCTGACAGAACTGCAGAAGGTTGTGCACATGATAGGCGGTCAATAACATGACAAGATCTTTGCCTTACATGCAAATATTATGAAACTTGAAATTTGGGACCAATTCTAATGCATTTCCTGACATGTGATTAGCTGAATGCTATTTGAATTACATACATTGCATACAAGTCAGTTATTTGCATCTCATTAATCTTCCCTACACCTAAAGCATTGGGCATACATTAAAAAACAATCAACTGTACAGCTTGATGAGACAATGGAAGCAATGTTTCTCTCTTGTGACAAATTGCCCAGCAAGCTCATGGTGAACCAGAACTCCTAGGAGTGTGTAAGGGTCTAAAAAGGACCAAAAAGCCCTCTCACTAAAATGCTATGCAAAACAGAAATAAGCCTTCTTAAAGAAAACCTGTATAAAGAAAAATGTCCCCTGGGGGGTTCTTACCTCGGGAGGGGGAAGCCTCTGGATCCTAACGAGGGTTCCCCCGTCCTCCTCCATTCCTCCTGCCCGGGTCCCCCGAAGGGCGGCGTTGTATTTACCTCTCTGCGATCCAGCGCAGGCGCAGTAGCGGTTCTTCCTTCGGGCTGGGCGGAAATAGCCGAACCCGATCGATCCACTCTACTGCGCAGGTGCGAGTCCTTGTGCGCCTGCGCAGTAGAGCAGATACGATCGGGCGCAGCTATTTCTGCCTAGTCCGAAGGTAGAACCACTACTGCGCCTGCGCTGGATCGCAGAGAGGTAAATATATCAAGCCTTGTTAGGCTTGTCGGGGGAGGATTGCCGGGGGATTCGAGGGAGCCAGCGCTGGATTGCCTGCAGCTACATGGATAGGAGAAGCCTCATTGAGACCATAAGGCTTCCCCCTCCCGAGGAAAGTACCCCCGAGGGGACTTTTTTTTTTTTTTAAACAGAGTCTCTTTAAAAACAGGTATTTATGATTAATCAGGTTTGAGTGAGCTCTGAGGTGTCCCACAATGCATCACTGCTGAATTAGCAATTAATCCCTTTATTGTCCCTGTAAGCTAAATACAACCCCGAAACCGCTAGAATGCGATGATGTGTCAGCTTGTTAATATCACAGAGCCAAACTAATCCAGCATGCATACAGACTGTTTCAGACTGGGTGGTACTCATCAATGTATAGCCTGGATTATTGTGGCTTTATGGGGTAGGACTTAAAACACCCAGAGTTACAGACTACCCAGCAAGATCTTGTGAAGTGAAGAAAGCCGAGGCACTGTTGCAGTAGAAAAAGAGGTACCTTTAATCCACGGTATGCAGACACAGCGGGGAATACAGTGGGGGTGAGGGGATGCCTGACAGCTGTTTCGCTAAGAAAGCTTCTGAAGAAGCTTTCTTAGCGAAACAGCTGTCAGGCATCCCCTCACCCCCACTGTATACCCCGCTGTGTCTGCATACCGTGGATTAAAGGTACCTCTTTTTCTACTGCAACAGTGCCTCGGCTTTCTTCACTTCACATGATCACTGTCTGTTTCTGAGCAGCACGCTGCATTATGGAGTACATAATCCGGTAAAACCCAGGACCTCTCTACCCGCACCTAGTGCCTGTCTTTCTCTCTCTCATTGTTGTACCCAGCAAGCTCTTGGTGAAGCACAACAGACCTACAGTACCGTATATGTATTTATAGCAATAAATCTGGGTTAGGTTTGTAGAGCAATGTGATTTTACTTACAAATTCTTATCATTGTATTGGGTCACGCATATGCCCCTTGTAAATGTAGTTTTTTACCTCTTGTCCATAATTGTACAAATGAAGATATTGTGAGGTTACAATATACAAAATTATAGCAGCCACTAATACTTTTGTAGCTGTATATAAATCTCCCATCTCTCTGTCCAATGAAGTACCAAACTGCTGCGGCTCCTATTGGTCAGGAAATCAGTGGGGAAAGGGCATGACTAGCAACTACTGGCTCTCCTGCAAAACTATGGATACCTCTCCCTCTTGCTAGAGTAATGTTTATGTGACCAATTTTTTTTTTAATTTCATTATTGATGTTCATAGAATTGTGTGAAAGATATTACTGCTTTACTTGGCTTTCCCTGTCCTTCATGTTCCCAGTTGGTCCAACTGTTATAAATCCCATACACCAGAAGCGAATAGACATGAAACAAGTGGAATTTGATTACTCATGGTTCACACATGCCCAGTAACAGGAATTACTCATGCACGTCTTTCCTTCATAAGCTGATAATGGTCACTGAACATTACTGTACACAGATTAGTCACAGTAGGGTGTGTTATGCTGGGAATACACGGCTAGATTATGTGCCAGAATCGAGCCAGCGACTCGATGCCGGCGCGTTCCCGCGGCCACCCGGATCGATTCCCGCTCGTCCCCGCGGACACTTCTCAACAGCTTTTCATTTTTGCCCATTGTCCTGCCCGCCGGTATCGAGCAGGGAATCGATCCAGCAGGGTATAGGACAGGTCAGAAATTATCAATTGAGCCATCACTAGTAAGGATGACTTAGTGTTACTGGCCTGTAATAAGTGGATAATGGTCACTGTACATTACTGTACACAGATTGGTCATAGTAGGGGTAACTAAGTGTTACTGGCCTGTAATAATCTGAAATGTTCACTGTACGTTTCTGTTTACAGATTGGTCACAATCTGTGTACAGTAAGGGTGACATAGCATTACCGTCCTTTAATAATCAAAGTTTGTGAGTGTAAGGTGTTAATAATGATATTCCCTCCATAGTAACAAACGCATCACTACCCTCTAGGCCAGTGGTTCCCAGCCTTTTCCGGCCCGGGGAACACACGGCGGGGGGGGGGGGGGGGTGTCACGCGGGCGTTTGCGCGACCTAGTGGACAGTGCCGTGCGCAGCAGGCTATGGGGGGGGGGGGGGGGCTGGGGTGCGGCTGCATAGCTAGCATAGTTGCCCCAGTATAGGGAGTTTAGTTGCCCCAGTATGGTTAGTATAGTTACCCCAGTATAGTGCCCCAGTATAGCTAGTATAGTGCCCCAGTATAGCTAGTATAGTCCCAGTATGGATAGGTAGTGCCCCTGTATAGTGCCCAGTATGGGTAGGTAGTGCCCCAGTATAGCTAGTATAGTGCCCAGATAGCTAGTATAGTGCCCAGTATAGCTAGCATGGTGCCCAGTATAGCTAGCATAGTGCCCAGTATAGCTAGCATAGTGCCCAGTATAGGTAGGTAGTGCCCAGTATAGGTAGGTAGTGCCCCAGTATAGTGCCCAGTATAGCTAGTATAGTTGCCCCCAGTATAGCTAGTTTAGTTGCCCCCAGTGTAGGTAGTTTAGTTGCCCCCAGTATAGCTAGTTTAATTGCCCCCAGTATAGCTAGTACAGTTCCCCCCAGTATAGATGCCCAGGAGGGAGGAAGCAGCGCTAGAAGGAGGGGCAGTGGAGGCAGCGGTGGGGAGGGGGGAAATATCCCCCCCCCTCCCTCACCTGGGACCCCTCCTTCTGCCTCTCTCCCCCTCCATTTAGCGGTGGCAAGTGCGGGCTCGGCGGCGAGGAGACATGCGCAGAATTACTCACCACTTCCACGTTCCAAGCGCCGGCAGCGTCATGTCGTCACAGATCTCCGCCTTCAATGCCGCCCACTGTGCTTCTGCTAATCAGGAAGCACAGTGGGCGGCATTGAAGGCGGAGATCTGACGACATGACGCTGCCGGCGCTTGGAACGCGGAAGTGGTGAGCAATTCTCCGCATGCCTCCCCGCCGCCGAGCCCGCACTTGCCACAGCTAAATGGAGGGGGAGAGAGGCAGAAGGAGGGGTCCCAGGTGAGGGAGGGTGGGGGGATATTTCCCCCCTCTCCACCGCTGCCTCCACTGCCCCTCCTTCTAGCGCTGCTTCCCCCCTCCTGCGCCCTACAGTAGGAACAGGTCTGGCGAGAGGCCAGACCTGTACGGCACACCAGGCAACATACCGCGGCACACTAGTGTGCCGCGGCACAGCGGTTGAGAAATGCTGCTCTAGGCAACCAACTCATCTGTACAGAACTCCGGCCCAAGCTCTCGCTTGAGGTATCGAGAGCTAAATGCAACAGAAATCATGCATGTGTACCTAGCGACCCCCTACTATATGACCAGTCTGTTTACAGTAATGTACAGTGACCATTATCTGCTTATTACAGGAAGGTAACACTAACTCACCCCTAGGGCTGTGAAGTCCGAGTATGAGTTGAGGAGTTGGAGCTATTTTTAGGTACCCGGAGTCCGAGCTTTCCAAATCTGAGGAGTTGGAGTCGGTGTTGGTTGATTTTTGTACTGACTCCACAGCTCTGCTCACCCCTACTGTGTCCAATCTGCGTACAGTAACCATTATCAGCTTATTACAGAACAATTACACTAAGCCGCCCCAACTGTGACCAATCTGCGTACAGTAATGTACAGTGACCATTATCAGCTGATTACATGCCAGTTACACTAAGCCACCCCAACTGTGACCAATCTGCGTACAGTAATGTACAGTGACCATTATCAGCCTATTACAGGCTGGCAGAGATCAATTAAACCACACACACAGTAGATTTCTATTGCTTGAAATAATCACAATTAAGTTAACCACAGCTACAGTTACGTGTGACAATTTAGTGACTCTCCGAGTCCTCGCCTGATCAGCACTGGATTTCTTGAGATGTAGCGGGATGCTTCTCACTCATCCACCACCTCCCCTTTCCTAAGAACAGAACATTCTCCAAAGCCATCAGGGTGTCTGTATGGTTATTGTATTTAACATGCGTACATACCATAACCCTAATGTGGCCAGTCTGGGAGCAGTCGCGTCTTAACAATAAAGATGCACATTTATTCTATATTTGATGCTGATTACTCACCAGTTCTGCCCTCTGTAACAATGTCCTCCACTTTAATTATCCTCAACATGTCCCCCTCCTCCATTGACTGCCTATCACTCCTCACATACGTCTCTTCTTCTTCCTCTTTATATGTCCTCATCATGTCCCCCTCCTCCACAGGCTGCTGATCACTTCTCACATATGTCTCTACTTCCTCGTTAAATGTCCTCAATATGTCACCTTCCTTCATAGACTGGTGCCCATCCCTCACATACATCTCTTCTTTTTCCTTCTTAATTGTCCTCTTTATGTCACTCTCCATGGCAGGCTGCTGATCACTCCCCACATATGTCTCTTCTCCTTCCTCTTTAAATGTCCTTAATTTATCACCCTCCTCCACAGGCTGCTGATCACTCCTCACATATATCTCTTTTTCTTCCTCCTTAATTGTCCTCTTTATGTCACCCTCCTTGGCAGACTGCTGATCACTCCTCAGATTTGTCTCCTCTTCTTCCACTTTAACCACAACATTTACATGCATCAGTTCTCCGCCCTAAGTGCAAAAAACGAGAGATAATTTAAAATATGAATTTCCAAAAAACAGCATGTAAAGTAGGAAACAATGTCATACCAGTTTAGATCTCTGGGGTCTTCAGCTTCTAACAATAGTGGTGGACAGTGTAAACTTTCTGCAGACAACCTTGGGAATAGAACGGACCTGTATATCTTGTCACCCCAGGCAAGAAATCCTCCCCCCCCCCCACCACAGAATACTTTGCATATGCTATAAACCCTAAGCCATCAGGAGAGGATAACTTTTTGCCCTCCACTGATGGTCACCTGGCTTATTTAGCTAGATTTGGTAGGGGTTGGCATCCATTAGGCCCCTAGACTCTCTCCAGACCCTCGGAAGCTGCCTAGGTTTTCCTTGTGGATGATGCAGTTCTGTATGCCATACAGCACATGCTGCCACTATGAACCTCAAATTAAAACAGCACCCGCACTACAAGTTCAGACATCATGTCCCCACAGAACAATTTAGGGCCCTTTCACACTGGCGCGCTGCGTCATTTTACCGCACCTCACAGCTATGCTAATGAAAGCCTATGGGTGCTTTCATACAGTATGCGGTGCGTCGGAAGTAGCGATCTACAGTGCGGAAAAAACAACGTTACCGCGCGACCTCTGCGAATTAAAAGTCATGTAAGTCTATGACGATGCAAGGTTTGCCACAATGTTGGCGTAGTGAAATTGCAGTGCGCATGGATGGAAGCGTATTTTTACAATATGCATCCGCGCACTTCTGTTTCTCTTAAACAGCAAGTGACTGCAAGTGAGCATCAATTCCTGTTTGGTTCCCGGCCAGATGGGGATTACCGCATACTAAACCGGTAATCCCCGAAGGCCTGTTTTTGGAGGTGCAGTGCGGCCCCTGCCGCCACTATACAGTCTGAAGCTGGCCTCAAGGTATCATGTCCATTGCAGGATCAGATTATCATGCAACACAGTCTTCATCTCAGAATACTTTTTCACAAACATTATGGGAAATGTAAATATGTTACCAGCTGTTAGGATACGACTGCAGTGGGTCTATCATGACAATGAAGGGCTGACATAGTGAGATGGTACATTAGTTTAGCGATTCATAACCCATTCTGGAGATACGCACAGTGTGTTGGTGGTGTAGGTGCGACAAGAGAAGTAGAATGGAGGGAGGAAGGGTAGTAGAGGGTCAGAATAATTGATAACATGGATGAGCAGAGAGATATGAGCAGAATAGCGGCATAGTGGATAGCAATATTGCATTATAGTGCCGAGTCCTAGCTAGGTTTGAACACTGGCCAGGGCACAATCTGCATGGAGTTTCTATCTTCCCTCGGATTTCATCCAGATACTTCATATTCCTCCTACATCCCAAAAACAAATACTAATAAGTCAACTGGTTTACCCAAAACAATCCTATAGTGAAAATATTAGATTATAACTATGGTAGGGATTAGATTGTGAGCTCTGCTGATGACAGTCAGTGACATGAGTCGGAGTCGGTGGTTTAAAAAATTGAGGAGTTGGAGTCGGATGATTTTTGAATTAAATTTGTAAAAATTAGACTAAGGAGTCGGAGCAATTTTGGGTACCTGGAGTCGGAGTTTTCATAAACAGGTGAGTCGGAGACAGATGATTTTTGTACAAACTCCGCAGCCCTTGACATGACTATGTACTCTGTAATGTGTTGCAGATGTCAGTGCTTTATAAATACATAATAATAATATTAATAATAATATGGTAAGACATTAGACTATGAGGATTATACCGTGAGCTACTCCGGGGACAGTCGGTGACTTTACTATGTACTCTAAAGTGCTGCATAAATACATAATTATATGATAGGAAATTGGACTATGACTATGGCAGCACACAGAGTGTGGTAAGTCCTTATGTAAACTGCTGGGAGTACTATTATCTCATTTTAAAGTAAATTTTTTTTAGTTCATGTCTTTCATAAGATTACAAGCAAGTAAGGAAGGGATTGAGGTTAGGCCCTAGGCAAGGGTGATTAAAGTTTGACTTCAGGAATAAACGTAGCCATTAGGAATAATACAGGATGCTGTCCTTGGTTGCAGCTGAAGAACACATCTGTAAAAGCTAATTCATGAAACTGTTACACAGGGGTCACCATATCTACAGGAGACAAGTGTGTGTGCAGCTTTACACTAATCATGCATACACAGGCTCTATTGGTGTTTCCAGTCAGTATGGAGCTTGATCCTGCAAGTAGCACTGCAAGAAATGAGCGCTGTACAGAGGTGCTGTCCTGGTATACAATAGCAGAGCACACTGTTCCTATAGGGGATCACATGGTGCATAATGAAGTAAGCTATTATTATTTTATTATTTAAGTATTTATATAGCGCCGACATCTTACGCAGCACTGTACAGAGTATATTGTCACTAACTGTCCCTCAGAGAGGCTCACAATCCATTCCCTACCATAGTCATATGTCTATGTTTGTTTCGTGTAGTGCATGTGTCTAGGGCCAATTTAGGGGGAAGCCAATTAACTTATCTGTATGTTTTTGGGATGAGGGAGGAAACCAGAGTGCCTGAAGGAAACCCACACAGACATGGGGAAAACATACAAACTCAGGCATGCACTTGGAGGCACCGAATTTAATCCCATTCCGATTATAATAATCAAATCAGATGGTCAATAGGCCGCTAAGTCGCCTGATGTATGGCCACTCATGTATGGCAACCTTAACTCATGTGTCATGTAGTCAAATGCATGCTGTGAAACTATACATGTGCAGGCTTCATTAAAGATGGCCATTAACAGTAAAATCCCGTGGCGGATCAGTTGTTTCTGATCGTCGCAGTAATCGTTTAGAAATGATTGGCCCTGCCCATTAATGGGCAAATTCTCGCTAACCAATCTGATCAGATCGATAGAATCAACCCAAAAAATGGATTAGATTCTGGTAATCTGATTGCGTGTGGTCCAGTATCAGTCATGGAGAGAATCCAAAGACATAACAAACGTTTTTTAGGTGATAACGTTAATGACTAACTGTACAAAATGTATTTGCAAGCTTTCAAAACTTAAAGATTCTTCTTCAGGCATGTTACAGAACCATACAAAGTAGTGTCACATACAAAAGCTTATATGACACCATGTTACAGTTCTCTTTTTGAAATTTAAAGAATCTCATCAAAGCTTAGATCTATTCAGCCTGAGCGCATTTGACAAGTGCCTCGCCGCAGCCCTGGTCCTCTGCATTGTCCCGCTGGCCACTGGTAATGATCGTGACAGGCCGGTGGGGTCAGCTCTTTTCTCCATGTCATCCGGCGCGCACAGCGCCTGTGCACAGCTACTGCGCAGGTGCAGTACACACCAGATGATATGGGCGCACGGGCACGAGCACCCGCGCAGAAAAGCCGACCCTGCTGGTGGGTCGCGATCATTAATGGTTGCCAGCAGAACACCGAGGAGGTCTGCAGCTGCAGCGAGGGACTGAGATGGCTGCCAGGGGATGGAAAAAGCCCCAGGTGAGTAAAAAATAGATTTTAACTGTCGCCTCGGAAGTCCTTTACCTACAGGTATATGCAAACTCTAATCAAATTAGTTATCAGAGAATAACTGGTAATAACAGGTTTGTATATATATATATATATATATATATATATATATATATATATATATATATATATATTATTATTTAGTATTTATATAGCGCCGACATATTACGCAGCGCTGTACGGTGTATATATATATTGTCTTGTTACTAACTGTCCCTCAAAGGATCTCACAATCTAATCCCTACCATTATGTAGTGTAAGTACTGTAGTCTAGGGCCAATTTTTTTTTTTTTTTTTTAGGAGGAGCCAATTAACTTATCTGTATGGTTTTGGAATGTGGGAGGAAACCGGAGTGCCCGGAGGAAACCCACGCAGACACGGAGAGAAACCCACGCAGACACGGAGAGAACATACAAACTCTTTGCAGATAGTGGGACCACTAAGCCACCGTGCTGCCCATATATGCTGACGAATAGCTAGTTTGATTAGTGTGCGTGTCTCTACCCATTGTCAAATGCTCTAAGGATAAATAAATCTAATGCGGAGTACACACGATGCAATTTCACGTCACACAGGCGCGAATCGGGTGATTATTTCCAATCAAGTTTGATCGGCTCTTGATCGATAAAGTGATCGATTTTGCAGTTATAATTGGAAAATCAATCACTTGTAAAGGTATTACCCTAAACATTTTTTGTTGGTATGTCTTCGGAGCATGTCCTGGGCAGTGGAAAGTACAAATCTGGCCTGCACATAATTACCTCTTCCAACGACATATTCGGTCCACTTCCTGCAACTTCTCCTATTACACACAACAGCTTGTCTGAGTTACATCACTTCCTTGCATGTGCGTTCCACCTGGAAGAGCGAACATTGCCATCTTGTGGTGAATAGGTTAACTGCAGCCTCTGTTTGTGGAATCGCCTTCACTCAGCCATCAAAATATTATTATTCTCTGTCACTGCACAACATCCTTATCTACATAAGTGTCCCACCCCCATCCTGTATTATTAATAACATCTCTCCATGGATTCCCATTTTCTGTAATTTCCAAGTGATACAGACATCTCATAAACACTGGCAAATACTGTACACGTGTGGTGGCTGCACGGGTTGCTGTTAGCTGTCTACAGGCATTACCACTCATTTGCCTGATGGCAGGATAGGATTGCTGTCCCATTGTGTGAAATGTAATATGACTTTGGTTGTCATCTACCTGTTATTGTGTGTGTAGGAGGTTTTATAAGACTATGGGCTCGATTCATTAAATGGGTTCTCTTGCATAAAACCCCCCACAAAAACGGACACTTTCCTGGGGCTTCTATAGGCCCCCTGCTGCAGCTGTCATGTCCTGCGCCGTCCTCCACCGATGCTCTGTTCCCCACCGCCGACACCAGTCTAATTATTATTCTAACTAGACGTATAGAACTGTGGCTGCGCGGCTGCATAGCCGGCCTTTGATATGAGCGACCGGAGCGGTCGCTCAGGGCGCCAGCTTCCAAGGGGGCGCCTATAGCTGGTTGCCTATACTGAAGGCACCTACACCTGATTTCCTATACTGAGGGCACCTATAGCTGGCTACCTATACTGAGGGCTCCAACACCTGACTTCCTATACTGGGGACACCTATTGCTGGCTACCTATACTGAGGGAGGGCACCTACTCCTGGCTACCTATACTGGAGGCACCTACGCTTGGCTACCTATGGGGGGGATGGAGACCTTCAACTGACTTCCTATACTGGGGGCACCTATGCTTGGCAACCTATATTGAGGGCACCTATACATGAGATCCTATACTGGGGGCACCTATACCTGGCTACCTATCTATACTGAGTCTGAGGGCATTTTGGAGGGGGGCGCACTGCAGCTATAATGCGTGGTGCAAATTGTCAGTGCTGTGCTATCATTCTAAATGGGGGAGGAGGCGGCTAACTGTCCCACTGATTGTTTTTATTAATATTCCTGAAAGGTTCATTTTTAAGTGTATTCATGATAATGCACTCTTACTAACCATTTGTGGTTAATAATAGTATTTTTCTATTATACATATGTGATGTGTCACGGAGATCTGAGCATTTGGCATGATGTGTCACGACATCAAAAAGGTTGGGAACCACTGTCCTAGGAGATATCTCAGGAGAAAGGGGGAATTGCATATGGGTCTGTGTGTGTATACGTGCGTGTATATGCATGTGGGAAAAGGATGAAGGGTGGGGGGGGGGCGCAAAAATCAGGTTTCGCTCAGGGCGCTGTGAAACCTAAGACCGGCCCTGCGCAGCTGTGCGCGTGCCCCGCTATCGCGTGCGTCATCGGGAGCTTACTGTAAGCTCCTGATGATGCGCGCGGGAGCGAGCACGCGGTTGCACAGCCGCAGTTCTATCCATCTAGTTAGAATAATAATTAGACCTGTGCCGGTGGCGAGGAACGGAGCATCGGAGGAGGACGGCGTGGGACATGACAGCTGCAGGGGGCCGATTGAAGCCCCAGGTAAGTGTCCGTTTTTGTGTTTTGTTTGTGGAAGATAATCTCTTTAAACTGCACTGCTTAAATGAAGCAGCACAAGTTAAAATGTAATTGAGCACACTACGAGCGGTGGTGCTACATATTGTGCGCTGGTAATTAGCGCATGCTGCTTTTTAATAATACCAGCTCCTTTAACCCCCCCTGAGCCCCTTCGGGTCCTGTAGCATTTTAGGAAGAGATCCCTGCACTTTGATTGGCCCAATAGGCTGCCTGTCACCTATTGGGCCAATCAAAGTGCAGGGATCACGCCCTAAAACGCTACAGCACCTGAAGGGGCTCAGGAAAGGATTAAAGAAATGGGTGCTAATTAAAAGCAGTGCATGCTAGTTACCAGCGCACGCTACCTGCTTGGCCGATTTGCATACATTTTTTTTTTGGTACACCAAGCTAGCACTTTGCTAGCTGCGTGTACTGCCCGATCGCCGCCACTCCGCTCCGATTCGCCGCTACCCGCCGCGCCGCCACCTCCCCCAGACCCCATGTGCTGCCTGGCCAATCAGTGCCAGGCAGCGCTGAGGGGTGGATCGGGACTCCCTTTGACGTCGGTGACGTTATCCCGCCCGGGGGAAGCCCTAATGGAAATCCCGTTCAGAACGGGATCTCCGGACGGGCTTGATCGCCGGAGGCGATCGAAGAGGGTGGGGGATGGCACTGCACAGCTAGCTACATGATTTTAAAAAAAGAAAAAAATTAAAAAATAGTGCTGCGCTGCCCCCTGGCGGTTTTAATTGACCGCCAGGAGGGTTAACTTGCTCTGCTCCATTTAAGCTGTGCTGCCTCAGCTTAATGAATCAAGCCGTAAGTGAGAATTTCAGGCTAGATTTTAAGGGGGGGCTTTCATTGCGTTGAAAGACATCCATGGCTATAATTACTAAGTAATTCCCAGGGGTGTTGATCCAGGGATTTTATCTAATTTCCATCTGGAGTCAGAAAGGATTTCCTTTCCCTTTTGGTGCTAATTGGTCCAAGCCTTGTAGGGGTTTTTGCCTTCCTCTGGATCAACAGGGATATGTGAAGGTGCAGGCTAGTGTGCTTATTTTCTGATTGAACTCGATGGACATATGTTTTTTCCAACCCAAATAACTATGTAACAATGTAATTTCAGAACATATTGTGGATGTTAAAGAAAACTGGCTGTAACGAGAAAAACCTCCCCTGGGGGGTACTCAACTCGGGTAGGGGAAGCCTCCAGATCCTATTGAGCCTTCCCCTGTCCTCCTCAGTCCCATGGCGGCGAAGATAAAGCTCCCCGAACAGCGGGGATGTAAATATTTACCTTCCCGGGTCCAGCGCAGGCGCAGTATCGGCTCTCTGCCTTGGAGATAGGCGGAAATAGCCGATCACTGTCGGGCCGCTCTATTTCGCAGGCGCAAGTCTCCTGCGCCTGCACAGTAGAGTGGACCCGACGGAGCTTGGCTATTTTCACCTATCTCCAGCGCCCCCGCAACAGCGTCCCCACTGGAGCCAGGCAAGGTAAATAAATCAGCGCTTGTCAGCCTTGTCGAGGGAGGATTCTGGGACACTTCGGGGGAGCCTGCGCTGGACTGCCTGCAGCTACAGGAGAGTGAAAAGCCTCATTGGGACCCTGAGGCTTCCCCCGCCTGAGGTGAGTACCCCCCAGGGGAACTTTTTTTTTGTTACAGGTTCTCCTTAAAGAGAATCAGTCCTCTCCTGTCACCAGGTGCTTCAAACTCCTGCATAGAGGAGATTTTAGTGGTACCTGATTTGTCGGCTTAGGGCGGATACATAAAACTATTAGAGGGAGTCCATTTTGTTCACCTCCTCTTATGAAGAGAATACCAATGGATTTTTAAATATGGGGGTGAGCAGGTCCCCAGATAATGTTCAGTAATGATGGGTTTACCCCATTCCTGATGATTTGATATGCTGGTTGTTTCTCTGCAGCCCTACCTCTGTGCATAGTGCACCCCCACTCCACCTTGACACATTACACTGTAGGTCTCAATAATAATACAGTAACATATTTTTTATATTTGTATAGAGATGCCCAATTTTTTTAACATCTTAAGGTTTGGGCTCTTGCAAAAGATAAAAATATCTGCACTCCTATGATCATGTTCGGTGTGTTTCTCAGCAACAGAAGCATCATACAATACATACTGTAGAAAAATAAATCCTGGAAAGAGTAGACTGCACCACCATGAGTAATCAATGAACCAATATTTTTACTACATCACAGAGTCAAAATCCCAAAAATAAAACCATTTACAATTGTGTACTAGACACCAAAAGTTCACTATGAATAAATATTGCCTCACCTCCTACAAGTAACCCTGAGAGCAAATGTAAAAACAGAGCCAGCAAATTTAGGCGCAAGATGAAGCTGATAATCGGCTCACCCTGCTGCTGCAAAAGTCCCGGTGGCATTAATTACTATTCCCCCTCCAGGTCGCCATAGCCTCCAGGGAAAGACGTAATTCAGCTGCCACCTATTGCTAGCGGACGAATTACACTGTTTTTAAGCAATTTGGTCTCAGTCTTTCGCCAGAGCCCAAATTAGCTCCTGAGCACTGCTATAGTCGTAATTCACATTAGGGCCTATGGCAGCGCATGGTGCGCTCCAATTTACCTGCGCCTATTTGTCCTGCTTCGCCCTGAGGGCGCTTTCACACTATTTTTACCGCACCCCACCACAGGGCATTGAAAGTCTATGGGAACTTTCATACAGATGCGATACTGCACTAACGCGGCCGCTAATTTGTTAATTAACATAGTTACTATTTAATTAGCACAGTAACAATGTTAATTAACATAGTAGCAGCCGCGCTAGTAAAGTACACAGCACACACCACAGCAGTGGCCGGTATTTAAAGAGACTCTGAAGCGAGAATAAATCTCGCTTCAGAGCTCATAGTTAGCAGGGGCACGTGTGCCCCTGCTAAACCGCCGCAATAGCGCCGCTAAACGGGGGTCCCTTGATCCCCAAACCCCCCACTGCGACACTTGGTCGCAGACTTGGTCGCTCCTGGAGGCAGGGCTAACGGCTGCAGCCCTGCCTCCAGTCGCGTCTGTCAGCGGCGCATCGCCGCCTCTCCCCCGCCCCTCTCAGTGAAGGAAGACTGAGAGGGGCGGGGGAGAGGCGGAGATACGCGCTGACAGACGCGCGTGGGGCAGGGCTCCGGCGGTTACCCCTGCCCCAACCAGGAAGCGCTACCCCGCATTACGGAGGGGATTTGGGGGATCAGGGACCCCCGTTAAGCCGCGGGATAGCGGCGGTTTAGCCGGGGCCCACATGCCCCTGCTAACTCTGAGGTCTGAAGCGAGATTTATTCTCGCTTCAGACTCTCTTTAAAGGAGAGCGCGTTGCTATGGAAGCAATGCGTGTAACTAAGTAAGGCCTCTTTCAGACGGGCTGCAGTTGAGCATTGCGTTTACTGCTACGTAAGCACTTATCGAAGCAGCTCAAGTTTGTATGTGTGTTAGTAAGCGTTAATTGGCGTTCATGATAGGCGTTTAATGAGCGTTTGTGAGGCGGTTGCGGTTGGGTGTTTAACGCTGCGTTAACGCGTGTATTGCGTTTACAAAGCGTTTGGGGTGCATTCGAAAGCGTTTTTGTTAAAGGAGAACACCTTCAATTTTCAAAAATTTCACTTTGGCAAAGAGGAAATGACCAACTTTACCAGGAAGTCATGTTTAGGCAGTAACCTGGAAGTGTTTACCTTAACTTGGAAGTGAAATTGGTGGTCATAACAGGAAATGTTGATGTGATCTAGGAAGTAAAAGATCAAAAATGGTGTAGAATTTGGAACTTCACCTACAAAAGGATGTGAAAATGCACAGAACATTGAAGATTACTTCCTGTTTGTGCCTACCTCGAATTGTGCTGCACAAAATTAGGCAAACATTTTGTTAGAATGAATAGGCGTACTCGTCTGCTATTATTGCATTGCCACATTCTTACCCTGAGGGTCCTTTTACGTCGTAGAAGGCAAAGGGTTTTGAGTGGTAGGCGTTTTTGGGTACATCCAATGTTATCCATGAGGGATAAGAAGGGAGCCTTCAAAGTCTTATATGAAGACTTGCGCAGGAATCCGGAAATTTTTTTTAATTTTACTAGAATGTCAATTCCTAATTTTGATGAACTATTGGTTTTGTTGACACCTCATATTGCTCATCAGAGAACCAACATGCGAAGAATGATATGTCCTGCACAACGTCTTCTACTGACCCTCAGGTATTACTAGAAATATTTGTATGACTGTTTGTTTGTATGTACTATCCAAGAAGGTATTTTTCATTTTTTGGATGTTATGTTTTTCAGATATCTTGCCACAGGGAATTCGTTTACTTCCTTGCACTATCATTTTTTACTAGGCATTTCTACCATTCAAGGCATCGTACATGAGACGTGCAAGGCAATATGGAATGTTCTGCAGCCATTATTTATGCCTCAACCTACAATGCAGATGTGGAGAGAAGCAGCGGAAGGTTTCCGGCAGAATGCTCAATTTCCTAATTGCATTGGCGCCTTGGATGGAAAACATCTACAAATTCAGGTGCCACCCAACAGTGGCTCCTTGTATTATAATTATAAGAAATTCTTTTCAGTTGTTTTAATGGCCATTGCCGATACTACTTATAAGTTTTTGGCCATCGACGTAGGTGCTTATGGGAGCACAGCAGATGCAAATGTGTTTCGGTTGTCACCAATGGGCCGAAGGTTATATAGCCAACAGTTTGACATTCCCGAGCCAAGGCCCCTTGTTGAAGGAGGAGAAGCACTACCACATGTGCTAGTGGGTGATGAGGCTTTTGGCCTACATGTCAACTTATTAAAACCGTTTCCCAAACGCGATTTAAATGACAGAAAAAGGCTTTTCAACTTTAGGCTCACAATGGCTCGCAGATATGTGGAGTGTACATTTGGCATTTTAGCTAACAAATGGCGTGTACTCAGATCTTGTATGCAGCTGAAGCCTGACAATGTTGACTTTGTCATCAAAGCAACATGTGTGTTGCATAATTACCTGCGCACCAAGGATCCTCGTGCAGAAGACCTGTTGGAGGTGGACACTCTTCCGGATCTTGCTGGTCATGCAGTCCGTGGCAATGTCGAGGCAGCTAATGTGCGTGACAAGTTCGCGGCTTTTTTTATGTCACAAGATGGTCAGTTTGTCACCCATTAGTATTGCTTTTTCTTTATTACGCATTCCCTAATTTTGTGTTCTATTTGTTTCAAGCAGAGCTGGTTTTCTGCTAAGTTGTTAATAAAGGCATTCGTGATGTCATTGTCTCAAATGTACTGTGAGTTTCCATATAATCAATTGATTTCATTTTCAACAGGCCCAAACTTCGTAACTTTTCAATGTCATGCCAAATGGAGTTACCGAAATGTGTTGCCTGTAAATTGTTCTACCTTAGAATCATTCCCATTTGCCTGCCTATCTAGTTGATCCTCATCCCCAAAAATTTATATCCATATATCCTGAACAACCATACATCTCATACTCATGTGTGTATGACGTCACTACATTAGATGCATGCTTGTTTGTGGTGTGATTCCTACACTATTGTAACCCAATTGCTATGCATTTCATCCCAAAAATTGGTATTGTTTACAGTGCAACAAATATGGCAGCCAACATATTAGTAGCATTTAATTTGGCCTTTATTTCCTTAGGATTACATTAAACACATCCTGTTGGTCTCTTTCATTCTGCTTCTCTCTTTGTTTGTGAGAGATGCTACAGAACGAGAGAGAATTAAAATGAGAGAGAGGGGGAGAAAGTGAGGATGGGTAGTGAATTCGAGATACACATATTTCAACATATATATACTTAATAAAAAACATCAATGTTCATAGTGTGCAAACATTCTTTGTCCACACTTATTTAATACAAAATGTGTGGATGTTTCATAGGAAACTATACCACAAACATTATTTTCGTACATGTCTAATTCAAAAACACAAACTCATGATGATTGTTACTTTTTTATTAGTGTAACAAGCACTTGGTTCACATACATATCAGATCATAACATCAACATATTGTGATAATATACAAATTAAACTTTGAACAGCATTGATGCACCCATTGTCAGTAATGTACATGACATGACATGTAAGATGTACACATTTATTGCCTCTCTACATTCATATCAGTACATGAGTACATACTGTGATTGGATATGTCTGCAAGAATGGTAGTATTGCACAATGGTGTCAAGTGACTTATATGGACAGGTACATCTGTAAAGACCAGTCGGTGATATGGCAAACTTTATTAAGTGCATGTGCAACGTACGCAAAACTATTATCATAACAAGAACATCATTTGTACCGTATTAGCATTACATATCCTTTTTCCCGTGTAATGTGAGGTTGTAATATTGGCAAGCCTATAGCATATTCACTTATGTTTGAGTTGAAGTAACCATTGTCAAGTCAGACATATGCCGGAAGCCCTCTCAATGTGTTATGACACAATACCATTATCTTTACTATGCAGCTAATATTCTTTGTAGAATCATTTGTCCCCACAACCCCTCAACACGCATGCAGATAATGTATTAATGTAGATCTGACAAGAGTGCCATACACACTACATCATCTGCATGTTTGTTTATATGTACAATCAGACTGTAATGCACCCAACAACGTCACTTCTGTTTCCAGCCGACATACATTGTGGTCTAAAAAATGTATAAGGTCACATTACATACACCTGGCATGTAAGTTAGAGCTATACCTAACCTTATTAGGTCCTTCACCATATTGCTCACACTTGTAATGTACAAGGATACCACAGGTGAGAGGGATATAAAGGAGAACGTATTGTTGTCATTTCTAACTATTGCAGTTGCCTGCCAGTCATGTTGAGATTCATGCAGTAGTCGTGTGTGAGTCGAAGCCTCGACCAAGCATATGACTACTTCATGATCAAACATAATAAATTAATAATGACACATGATGTGCTGCATGCATGGACATAGTCTCCGGTTACCTGGAAATAATATGTAAACACATTCACCATAAGTGGCAGGCAACTGCTATGTGTGCAAATGATTCAAAGATGGCAGCCTCCATATCACTATCCAAGTATCAAAGATCATCAGCACAACAATCTCCAATGCACATACTTTCTATTGTGCCAGTTTCCACACGATACACCAACAATTGTTTTGGGGGACACACGGGTCCCCCTTTATCAAGGCATGTGCTTACGTTCACCACATGCTTTGATAAAGGTGACCCCTGTGTGCCCCCCGAAACAATTGTTGGTGTATCGTGTGGAAAATGCCACAATAGAAAGTATGTGCATTGGAGATTGTTGTGCTGATGATCTTTGATACTTGGATTGAATTGATGTGTCATTGGCCAGGTCACTTCGTCAAGCACCCATACATGAAGAGATGGTGTGGCGACTTCTTTTGTGAACTGTCCATATCACTATCATCTGGAGTTGTGTTGACATGCTATATGTAATAAAAGCACTGTGCACAAATAAGAAGTGTTTAATGTACTGACTGGGCAGTGGATTGTCTTAGTTATTGTACTGTAAACTCACATAACTATAGTGATATATGTTTGAATGTACTACAATCAAACATGTACATGTTGGTTTTTCCTGAGAGAACTACAGTATCGAATAATAATGAAATAAAGGAGCATCTGCTAATGAAACCAAAATGTCTACACAATCACAAATGTGACAACATCGCTTTATGTTGGATATCAAGCCAACGCAACAACCTAAGTTTAGGTTTTTTATGTGCAAACATCACAATACTGATATGTATGTTTTTCACCACAGTGCCAAAAGTGTAAACATAACGTAGCATATTCTCGGACCACTGTCATGGTAAGCATCTTTCTGCTACCTAACATAAACACACCCAAATAAGAAGTGAATATATGTTTCAGTGACATATTAGGCATCAATGCTTTTCAGAAGTATGCTGCTGTCACTACCAGTAGGTTGTAGAAAATGACCCTAAACGACATGTTTTGCCCTTGCGCATATCCTTATGGGGGATGGTGTGTGTGTAATGTGGTTATGTTAAAGCACATACTACTTGCCAGTTGCTCTGGGCAACGATGATAAATTTTTCTAAACAGGTCGGTGATGCGCCTGTAACTTTATCTATATCCTTGTCATGGACGCTGTGTTTACAAATACCCCAATCCTTGTTATTAAAGCCTTATGCAGATATGAAGTAGTGGAAAACCTCAAGAATCTCATATTTAGACATCCTACTGAAAATGACAGTAAGCTTCAATAACTGCCATTATTTTAAAATGCCAGTCCGAAACATGTACACTTCTTAGCTGTATGTGTTTACATGTATTCTATTTGTTGTGTTTGTTTTTTATAGTGGCCCTTGAAGTCAAGTAATAACAACAACATTATTGACCTCATAATGTCTTTGGTTAGGTGTTTGTGCACAAGTAATGTACAGTACATGTAGCCTCGTGGATACATATGGCAGGATGAGGAAGGATGTTGTATGTAGTGACATCCTTGATTGCGCCACATCCTTAGAACATGCTAATGTATAATTGCATGTCAGCATTTGCACCATGTCGAAGGGCTTGGAATGTTTACTGTAATGCCGTAACGTTGCGTGAGAATATTCCATCACAATGTACATATTTATCATATCAAATATGTAAGTTTGTGCTGGAGTACTCCGACCTATAAACATTGTTAGCTTTATGGAAGCTGCTTCCAAAAAAACAAATCTCATATAATGTGGCCTTCTAATACGGCTATGAAAAACACCTTCTCACTCTCTCTCTCTCTCTCTCTCTCTCCATACATCTCTCTCTCTCTCTCTCTCTCCATACATCTCTCTCTCTCTCTCTGTCTCTCTCTGTCTCTCTCTCTCTCTCTCTCCATACATCTCTCTCTCTCTCTCTCTGTCTCTCTCTCTCTCTCTCTCTCCATACATCTCTCTCTGTCTCTCTCTCTCTCTCTCTCTCTCTCTCTCTCTCTCTCTAGAGAGAGAGAGAGAGAGAGAGCGAGAGAGAGAGAGAGAGCAAGAGAGAGAGAGAGAGAGAGAGAGAGAGAGAGAGAGAGAGAGAGCGAGAGAGAGAGAGAGAGACAAAGATAGAGACGTGTATACTGAAAGAGAGAGAGAGAGAGAGAGACACGCAACTATCAAATAGCTTGGATTGCTACATTACATAACATCACTTACACAGCACTATTGCACCTATCAATAATTATACTTACACCCTGTCCACCAAACACATCATGTATATCAAATGATTGTGTGCCATTTATACCTGTGTTTGTGTTGTTGGTAACCTACAAACACATGGTACCCAAGAGGGAAAGACAAGAGAAATCTGTCCAATATGTTGCCAGACATATATTGTGCATTTTACAGTATAGCACTTGGATTACAGGACATTATTTTTTTGAAAAACATAAGTAATGTCATCCTTCAAGCATAAAGAACATTTACCAAAAAAAAAACACAAAACGAGGCCTGGCAGTCTTTGAGGCTGAGGATAACCAGTAGACACAGTCAGCTGGTATTATTTGACATAAAATGTATATGTCTGACACCATATCCCTCCCTCTTTTGTTGTCCTTCAAGTTCGGAAGGCGAAAGCATTCAACTACAAACATCTGCCATAACAGACAACAAAACAAAACCATAACCTTCATAATTAGATTCTAACCATAAACATAGGAACATTGTGATGTTACCATCATCACAAGTATAGCATGAACATTGTTCACATTTTACTGAAAAGCGGAAGAGGCAGCAGACAAAGTCTGCAAGCTAGATCCCACTGCCTCTGAAGTGCTGTGACTAGTGTGTGGCACATCATCAAATAGGGGCTGGGAGTGGCCATGGACATCCTCTAGATCCGCAACATATGATGTGTTCTGTGTGCTTTTGACAAACCTATACGATGTGGAGGTTGAGGACAAAGATGGCATTGAAAAGGAAGGCATATTTTGCAAGGAGGTGGTGTTGTTTGTTGTGCTGTTGTTGTATGTCTGCTTGTTGGAATGATTATATGGCAATGAGTATTGTGGCAGCAAAGTTGGAGTTTGTTGAGGCAAGTACTGGTGTTTACCCAAAGAATGTGACAATGTAGAAGATGAGTGAGTAGAAGTAGAACTGAGAGTAGTAAAGGGCATGTGGCTGGGGCCTTTATCATTATTGTTGCGAGCTTGTGAATTGGATGATGCATGCATTGGTAATGAGGCACTATTGAAGGGTTTTGCGTGAGTTGCCACAATACTCAATGGTGTGTCAAAAAAACCATCACAAGCACCCTGGTCACTGTGTGTATCTTTTTGAGCAGACAAAATCACATTCATTATCTCAACTTTCAATTTTGTCATTTTCTCAGCTGGCACAAGTTTGATGTCAGGAGCAAGGGATTTTAGAAAATCCAAAATTGGATCATCTTTATCTGCATCATTATTAGTCTCTATTAGGTCTGAACGCATAGTACTAAGGGCATCCAGAATTTCAGTATCTTCCTCAACCAATTTACGACGTCGTGGGCGACCAACTTTACCAATTGGCTTTGATGTGTGGGCCCCAGAGGACGACTGTTTCCCATTGATCACCAATTCAACATCACTGTCTGCCCTGTGTGTGTTTGTGTCACCTGCACACTCTGTTGAGTCATTGGCTGAAGCAAGGTGTGGTTCTTCGTCATCATCATCATCTTCTACATTGCCAGAAGTACTACAATAAAGGATAAGATCAAAATATTTATCTAGAATCTCAGATATCTGGCTACCAGGGATACACCCTAATGCGGTCTGTGGAAGAGGAATCAGGGAGAATAATGAAGAATGTGAATGAGCATGAAGAATGAGAATGAGAATGAAGAATGAAGAATGAGAATGAGAATGAGCATGAAGAATGAGAATGAAGAATGAGAATGAGAATGAAGAATGAGAATGAGAATGAAGAATGAAGAATGAGAATGAGCATGAAGAATGAGAATGAAGAATGAGAATGAGCATGAAGAATGAGAATGAGAATGAAGAATGAAGAATGAGAATGAGCATGAAGAATGAGAATGAAGAATGAGAATGAGCATGAAGAATGAGAATGAAGAATGAGAATGAAGAATGAGAATGAGAATGAAGAATGAGAATGAAGAATGAGAATGAGAATGAGAATGAAGAATGAGAATGAAGAATGAGAATGAGAATGAGAATGAGCATGAAGAATGAGAATGAAGAATGAGAATGAAGAATGAGAATGAGAATGAAGAATGAGAATGAGAATGAGCATGAAGAATGAGAATGAGAATGAAGAATGAAGAATGAGAATGAGAATGAGCATGAAGAATGAGAATGAAGAATGAAGAATGAGAATGAGAATGAGCATGAAGAATGAGAATGAAGAATGAGAATGAGAATGAAGAATGGAAAAATATTAATGAAAAATTTAAAGTGGGAATTCCAATCGTTAATGACATTGATGGCATATAAATATTACAAAATGATTGATTAGGATCATAACCATGCACATGTTAGCCACTGTGGAAGAATCCATACAATCATACCAGAACCACAAAAAAAAAAATAAAACATTATGTTTTGCCTAATGAAAATTACATGCGCTCACAACATTATACTGGACATAATATCACCACAGGAGTTTTAGATACTTACACTCTTTTCTCTAGCGATGGAACAAGAAACATGAGTGACTGGTACATAGGGTGGAATCGATATTTCTTCAAACCTTGGCCACTTCTCTCCTCTTTGCTTTTATCATGATCTTTCTTGAAACGATCGCGCAGACTTTTCCATTTGACTTTTAACATTTTCACTACATGAACAGGAAAAAACACAAAACCAAACAAAAAAGTCAAAATTACACAAAAGGAAACAAGACCCCCCCCCCTACACACACACACACACACACACACACACACCGTCACCACACACACACACACACACACACACACACACACACACACTACACACACACACATACATACACACACACACACACACACACACCGTCACCACACACACACACACACACACTACACACACACACATACATACATACACACACACACACACCAAGTACAGCCAGAGATATGACAGTAAAAAAACACTTACATATGCGTGCTTTCCTCCGCGTATCAAATGTTTCATACTTCTCATAAAAGAACGTCGCCACACTTTCCCATGCTCGGTTCTTCTTGTAAACATTATGGTAATCATCTAATGCGACATCCCAAAGTTCTGGCCGCCGCTCCACCTGGTCAATGAGAGCAACAGGATCAATCTCCTCAGCCATGTTGTGCAGTGTCCCAACAAACTCCAACTGCGCACTTCCTGTAACACCTCAAGGCATTATGGGCCACTTCCAGTCCTCCAAGACACTCCCCAAACGCTTGACAAATGATAGCGTAGCATTGCCAAGCGTTCATAGGCGATTGCATCCCCTCCAGCCAAGCGTTTGTACGCAGTAGCTGCTCCCAGACGCGACATGCGGCGGTTTACAAACGCACGATCACCGCACACCTCATCTACCGCATACAAACGCTTACTGTTCAGGAAAAATTAACACCCCCATTCGCTCCTATTATTAGGGAGGCAGATAGGCGTTCAGAACGCTTACAGACGCCTGCAATAAACGTTCGTGTGAAAGAGGCCTAAGGCAGGCTACAGTGCTAGGAGCGAGCATAGCGGCCACTAATTGTTTTTTAACGAGCGCTTTGTGAATCTACCCCATAGTCTGCTGTGTGCCAAAAAAGCTATGTGATTATGTACTGTGTATAGGGTATCATTTTAACCGTGACAAGGGAGAGAATAGAGTTTGGGGTGTTTGAGAGCTGAGGCCTATGTCATGTGATTTTTTGTTTTGTTTTTTGTTGTGGCAAAATAAATCTAAAGCAATACAATTGTTATTTTCATATACGGTACTCTGCACCAAAGTAAAACACGTGAAATTAAAAAAAAAAAAGTGACAGAATTCAAAAGAAAATACCTCACTGCTTACCTTAGGGACTCAGCTTCTTATATATGTATAGTACAGACCAAAAGTTTGGACACACCTTCTCATTCAAAGAGTTTTCTTTATTTTCATGACTATGAACATTGTAGATTCACACTGAATGCATCCAAACTATGAATTAACACATGTGGAAGTATAGTACATAACCAACTGAAAAAATGTCATTTTCTAGGTTCTTCAAAGTAGCCACCTTTTGCTTTGATTACTGCTTTACACACTCTTGTCATTCTCTTGATGAGCTTCAAGAGGTAGTCACCTGAAATGGTTTTCACGTCACAGGTGTGCCCTGTCAGGTTTAATAAGTGGGATTTCTTGCCTTATAAATGGGGTTGGGATCATCAGTTGCGTTGTGGAGAAGTCAGGTGGATACACAGCTGATAGTCCTACTGAATAGACTGTTAGAATTTGTATTATGGCAAAAAAAAGCAGCTAAGTAAAGAAAAACGAGTGGCCATCATTACTTTAAGAAATGAAGGTCAGTCAGTCCGAAAAATTGGGAAAACTTTGAAAATGTCCCCAAGTGCAGTCTCAAAAACCATCAAACTTTACAAAGAAACTGGCTCACATGCGGACCGCCCCAGGAAAGGAAGACCAAGAGTCACCTCTGCTGCGGAGGATAAGTTCATTCAAGTCACTAGCCTCAGAAATCGCATGTTAACAGCAGCTCAGATTAGAGACCAGGTCAATGCCACACAGAGTTCTAGCAGCAGACACATCTCTAGAACAACTGTTAATAGGAGACTGTGTGAATCAGGCCTTCATGGTAGAATATCTGCTAGGAAACCACTGCTAAGGACAGGCAACAAGCAGAAGAGACTTGTTTTTGGGCTAAAGAACACAAGGAATGGACATTAGACCAGTGGAAATCTGTGCTTTGGTCTGATGAGTCCAAATTTGAGATTTTTGGTTCCAACCACCATGTCTTTGTGTGACGCAGAAAAGGTGAACGGATGGTCTCTACATGCCTGGTTCCCACAGTGAAGCATGGAGGAGGAGGTGTGATGGTGTGAGGGTGCTTTGCTGGTGACACTGTTGGGGATTTATTCAAAATTGAAGGCATACTGAACCAACATGGCTACCACAGCATCTTGCAGCGGGATACTATTCCATCCGGTTTGCGTTTAGTTGGACCATCATTTATTTTTCAACAGGACAATGACCCCAAACACACCTCCAGGCTGTGTAAGGGCCATTTGACCAGGAAGGAGAGTGAGGGGGTGCTGCGCCAGATGACCTGGCCTCCACAGTCTTCAGACCTGGACCCAACCGCAGAGTGAAGGCAAAAGGGCCAGGGCACACCTGTGACGTGAAAACCATTTCAGGTGACTACCTCTTGAAGCTCATCAAGAGAACGCCAAGAGTGTGTAAAGCAGTAATCAAAGCAAAAGGTGGCTACTTTGAAGAACCTAGAATATGACATATTTTCAGCTCTGGGAACTCCTTCAAGACTGTTGGAAGACCATTTCAGGTGACTACCTCTTGAAGCTCATCAAGAGAATGCCAAGAGTGTGCAAAGCAGCAATCAAAGCAAAAGTTGGCTACTTTGAAGAACCTAGAATATGACATATTTTCAGTTGTTTCACACTTTTTGGTTATGTAACATACTTCCACATGTGTTCATTCATAGTTTGGATGCCTTCAGTGTGAATCTACAATGTTCATAGTCATGAAAATAAAGAAAACTCTTTGAATGAGAAGGTGTGTCCAAACTTTTGGTCTGTACTGTATGTCATGAGGGTGTATTACTGTTATATTTGCAAATAAGAGCTTGTAATTACTGATAGCGTACAATGAGAAAACCAAAAAACACAAAATGGAAAAAAGAACAGCTTTATTTCCTAGCAAAATACTGTTGCCATACATTGTACTAGGGACATAACTTAAATGTTAAGATAACTAGGTAAATCAGGCAAATGCAATGTGTGGGCTGTATCTACAATACCCCTGTTTATTTTAAAACTATAATAAATGAAAATTGAGAAAGGATTTTTTTCCCCCTTATTTTTTCCTTTAAAATGCAATTTTTGCAATGGTGAGCACCAATCCATGTCTGCTTATGTTCTTGCTGTACTCCTATTTAGCATGAGAACTTGCCTACACAATCTGTACATCGTATTCAAAATCTGTTAGCCCTCATACGATATGGATGTGGTAATTTTGGCCAATCAAAATTCAATGAGTGTACCAGGTTTTATTATAACAATTGTCTCCTAAATTTTTTTTAACAAAAATGCCCTTAGTATGCTTTGCTAAAGCCTGGTACACACTTTGAATTACGATTGGCTAATCACTGACCAATTTTACCACCTCTACGTAGTAAAAGGCTTTACCTACACAATCTGCTCATAAATATCTGTTGACTCTCATACTACATGGATATACCATATTATACTACTAATTCAACAAATGACCATTTTCAATTCTTTACAATCTATAAATGTAATAATTTGGAACAGAGCATTTTAAGTTATTTATTTTGAAAAACATACTGTTATCCTTAGGAGGTTTGTTCACTACCATCTGAATTATACTCTAATGGTTGATGACTCAAAATGTATACTGGCTACCACATGCATCGACTATTTAGGAAAATCAGATACAAATATAATCTGCATAATAATTTGGAATCTGGTGTAAATTCTAGGTAAGTTCTACCTAGTCTTAGTATTAAATGCCTTCATGTTTATCTCATCAGTTCAGGGATTTTAATGCTTTAAAAGATTCAGTTAAAGTGGATCCAAATTAAAAATACAGGATTTCAGAAATAAAATCTATTTTATATCTTATCATAATAAATAGCAGCCTTTTTTCAGCTGCATGATGACAAATATAAAATATTTTACATTTATTGGAGGAACCCCTCCCTTCCTTTCATATTGCCGGAACAGAATCCGTCAGACTGGTGAAGGAGATAAAAAACGAAAAACAAAGGCTGCTACTGATGATGTCACAGGGGAGGTGATCTCAGCTTGTGTGAGATTTCACATAGACGACGTCCCTGTGAGGGTGGGTAGCTGATGACAAACACTACCATGATCTAAAACCTCCTACTAAGCTCAGAAGTAATGGCTGAGATCCTGTATAACATTAGTTATGGAAAGAGAAGGGTGAAAAGCATGCACTGAAATGCTCATAGGCTTGAAGGAGTGTTTATTTATCTTTGTATGTGTCAGAGTGGTGCAACTAAATATTTTGAATTAAAAAAAAGTTCAGGGATTTTAATGCTTTAAAAGATTCAGTTAAAGGGAACCAGAGATGAACGATTCACACAAAATAAACATATCAATCGATAGCTTGTAAAGAATAAATGCTCTACCTGATAATTTCGCCGCTCTGGTGTGCCTTTTTGAGTGTTCTTTTTTATCCATTATTGCTCCAGTAAAAATCCAATATGGCCACCGGCTCATACCCGTTCTGCTTCCGGGTTATGGTAATTGGAAAAACAGCATGGAGTGTCAAGCACATGGGAATGCTGGGATTTACTGTTCACCATGGCTAGGTATTTCATGTGATTGCATCAGCCAAGGAGTTGGTGTAATCTGTCCTAGATATTGCATCAGCCAGAATTTCTGTATAGGTAGTGAGTGTAAAGAGGAGTATGTGCTACAATGTTTCTTTCTTACAGGTGTCAAGATAGATGGAGTGTTGAGGTCTTGCCGGAATTGTGGTCTCAACACGGTTTTACGAAAAATATAGTTCTTTTGGAATTAAATACAAACTAAACCTAAAAAGTGCGCTCCTCAAATATTTTCCTTCTCTCACTGTAACACAGCTTAAACTGGATCGCACCTGAAAAAAGTGTGTGTGTCACTCTGCAAAAACTGTAATGTGAAACAGGGCGCTCCTACAGCAAGCTATAGGTAAATAAACAACTAATCATAGTGCATAATAAACAACAGAGATAATGGCGATTTTCCTGATAATGTCCTATATTAAGAAAAACAGTCCACATGAATTCTTCTTCCAGCTTTGTTATGAATATTCACTTCAAACTTCCTGAATCATATGGTTAAAATTTACGCTCACCAGAGATGACAGCTGCCCCTCTCAGGATCAGCCAAAAGCGCTTCTGGCCCAGCCAGTATTTAATCAGGATTCCAGCGTCTCTTCCCTCCTCCGCTCTCACTCGAATCATAAAAGATAGAAGAGACACTCCAATAGTGTAACACTGTATGTTACAGACAATTCAATTTCACCCGTGCTCCCGGTTTTACCAACAGCACCCAGTGCTCCACCACCGAATGATCAATAAAGCCTCTCACCACAGGGTCTGGCTGACACAGACCAGCAATATTCGCTTCGTAAATGACACCAGGCGTATTCTCTTATTAGCACCTCTCCTAGGGCTCAAACAAGGCCAAACAGTGTAAAATCTTCTTTTATTAAAAAATTAAAACGTAGTGCACTTACAATTTAGTAGAAATATATGCGCATGTAAAAATCCTTTAGAGCTCTCTCAGCGTCCCTCGCTCCTTAGGCCACGCCCAACTAGTTTCGTCCTTTGACTCATCAGGGGCTAGGGCCAATCAGAGCGAGAGGACGCTATATACATTCCCCCCACATCACATGATACATAGATCAATGGGACTCAGCTCAGTTCATTCGTCGTATTCTCAAGCGCCACAATTGGCTGATAGTTCAAGAGTCCAACCCCTCTTGGAAGTGAGACTTGCTATTGGCTGTACATCCCCAGCCTGTCATTCTCGGATTGGAGGTTCCTGCCCAAACTACATTTCCCATCTACCCTACTCCTTCCTATTCCATATTATGGTGGGGCAAGCTGGGTCAAGCCTCTGCCGTCATGCTATATGCTCTCCGCACGGAAACGCTGAGTTTCCGCGCTAGAAGCGCTGCATTCACAGCTCAAGCTGCTTTACTATATGCCTTCTGCACGGAAACATTAACAGACAACAGCTGGAGTGTACATCGGAGGCTGTCATAAAGGAGGGGAGGGAAAAGTTGCTGCACACATCCAGGAATGTCAGGTATCAAGGGAACAGCAGATCCAATGCTTTTGAACATGCGGTATTGCTGGGGTTGGACTCTTGAACTATCAGCCAATTGTGGCGCTTGAGAATACGACGAATGAACTGAGCTGAGTCCCATTGATCTATGTATCATGTGATGTGGGGGGAATGTATATAGCGTCCTCTCGCTCTGATTGGCCCTAGCCCCTGATGAGTCATAGGACGAAACTAGTTGGGCGTGGCCTAAGGAGCGAGGGACGCTGAGAGAGCTCTAAAGGATTTTTACATGCGCATATATTTCTACTAAATTGTAAGTGCACTACGTTTTAATTTTTTAATAAAAGAAGATTTTACACTATGTTTGGCCTTGTTTGAGCCCTAGGAGAGGTGCTAATAAGAGAATACGCCTGGTGTCATTTACGAAGCGAATATTGCTGGTCTGTGCTGGGTCAGCCAGACCCTGTGGTGAGAGGCTTTATTGATCATTCGGTGGTGGAGCACTGGGTGCTGTTGGTAAAACCGGGAGCACGGGTGAAATTGAATTGTCAGTGTTACACTATTGGAGTGTCTCTTCTATCTTTTATGATTCGAGTGAGAGCGGAGGAGGGAAGAGACGCTGGAATCCTGATTAAATACTGGCTGGGCCAGAAGCGCTTTTGGCTGATCCTGAAAGGGGCAGCTGTCATCTCTGGTGAGCGTAAATTTTAACCATATGATTCAGGAAGTTTGAAGTGAATATTCATAACAAAGCTGGAAGAAGAATTCATGTGGACTGTTTTTCTTAATATAGGACATTATCAGGAAAATCGCCATTATCTCTTTTGGAATTATTTCCTCTTTTGGCAGCACTGGTGCTGTGGGGTCAGTTCTTTAAGGATAGGAGGATACTGTTACACTCAGATAATAAAGGCATAGTTTATGCAATAAACTAATTTCAAAATCTTTGAAAGTTTTAAAAATCTTGCGTCAGATTGTTTTAATGTGCTTGAAGTACAATATCTGGTTGAAGGCTGCTTACCTTCCATGTAAGGTGAATCACTTAGCTGACGCTTTGTCTCGACAGCATTTCAATGTGTTCAAGGAGTTGGCGCCAGAGGCAGAGGACATGGGAGTTCCGTGCCCGGCTCATTTATGGCATCTCATTGGAATTTAATCAACACCACAGTACAGAAATCAGTGTCCAGTAAAACATGGGCTGAGTATTCAGCCACATGGTGTCAGTGGTCCTTTTTGTTAAAATCTTGGGGTTTGTCCCTGTTAGGGGGAGAGGTGGAGCCTTTGTTAATTTTCATATGTAATCTTATATCAGAAGGGAAGTCGGTCACCCATGTCAAGAAACAACTGGCCGGCATTACCTTTTTATAGAAAGTTACAGAGGGCTGTTAATTTAGCAGAACAATTTATAGTGAAGCAATTTTTGAAAGGGTTGGGTTCAACAATCGTTAGTAATGATGCTTGTGGTCCTATTTCTTTCCATTTATTGGAAGATTTACTCCTGGTTCTGCTATTAGTTTATTTTTCCGAATTCGAAATTGCACTTTTTCGTATTTGTTTTAGCATTTTTCGGGGCCCTTCGGGTTTCGGTGATGTGGTTATTTTAGGAAATAGGGTGGATCTGAGGATCAAAAAAAATCTAAAACTGATAGGTTAGAAAGAGCAGTGTGGCTCTCCTTATATACGCTTCGGGGTTCGCGCGCCTGCCCAGTTTTTACGTATCCAATTTTATGCAGATGAGTAAGGGTTCTTTTTCCTTTTTAGCTCATGCGGATTTGTCTCCTTTGTCGATACTTCAGTTTCGGAAGGTTTGGGTGCTTGTTTGAATTTGCTGGGGCTCAGTGACTTCAAATTTTCCACTCATTCTTTCCGTATCGGGGCGGCGACGGAGGCGACCCATTTATGTATGCCAGTCAATGTAACTCAGCTCATTGGGAGATGGGAATCACATTGTTACAAATTGTATGTTCATCCTAATTTGATTATTTATTAATTTGTCATCTCTTTTGCAGGTTTTAGGAAGATGGTGTGTCTTAGGGCATTCCTTTGTGTTTTGGGCAAAAATGAGGGCGCAAGAAAGGCCTTATCAAGTACATCTGGGTCTGCCTAGTGATCAATTTCAAATTTGGTGGCGTGGGTCTCGGGGCATGAGGTGGAATGATCTGCTCCCTCGGGTTACTAATTTGCTCGATTCATTGCCTGTCCCAGATGTATTGATCATGCACTTGGGAGCCAATGATTTGGGCAAAATCCCGACAATTGAGCTGCTGAATGACATGCAGAAGGACTTGAGGCAGCTTTATGAAGCGATGACATCCACAACATTGTTTTTTTTTGGAGATAGTACCTCGGCTAATTTGGTATCGGTCCTTCTCTTTGCGTTATCTTGAGTTGATTCGGCGTCGGGTGAACTGTAATGTCTAAATTTATGCCAAACGTGCGCGGTTTTGCCTATCACCATACAGAATTGAAAGGTGGCATCCCGGGGCTGTATAGGTCTGATCTTGTCCACCTTACCCCTATCGGTTTAGACATATTTAACATGGATTTTCAATTCATGATTGAAATGGCCGTGGGTGGGGGTGCCAGTCGTTAGCCTGGCTGGTGGCGAGAAAGCTGTCCTTCAACATGGGCGGGCTATTAAACTTTTGATGGAAAATAAAATGGACTACAATTTTGTCTATGGACTGTTATAATTGTTATTTTGTTGCAGTTTCAGTATTCTATGTGATTTGTTATATTTAAATAAAGTTATAATTAATTTTATCCCAAATAAATAATGCCTAACGGCCATATATTTGCCATTAAGGAGTTGTATTATCTTTTTTATGTAGATATGTTAGATAAGTAATATCGTAATGCATTCCACATGAGCTGTTCTGGATGCACTGTCTAGGCTCTATGAAACTATAGACAAGCAGGGCCGCTGCTGCAACCTTTTTATCATTCAATTTCATTATTCTGGTATGCTGTGTGGCTGCCTTTAGGAAGTATCTCTCCCTGAATGAAACTGCACAGATAATGAGGATGACGACTGCACACAGATCACAGATGAAATACTACAGCAACCACACTTGTCTATTGTTTCAGAGCTTCTTTCTCGGCAGGAGCAGCTCCTCCCAGTCATCAGAGCTCTGAGTTTGCAAAGCAGGAAAGCTGAGCCAGGAGGGGGCAGGCTTGAAAAGACTGACTCAGCTATAATGATTCCGGGTCAAACCTAGACTGAATGCTCAGTCGGAGATTCTTATCAGAGCCGATAACAGGCAGACTGAGCAGTGAGAGATGAGACTAAAAGCAGGGTAGGGGTTTACTGTCATGTTCCCACTGATAAATTTAGTAAAAAATACATGAAGGTGCTTCGTCTCTGGTTCTCTTTACCCCCCCCCCCCCCCTTTAAAGTGGAACTGAAGATAATCTAAAAATAAAGAGTTTAACTTACCTGGGGCTTCTGCCAGCCCCTTGCAGCTGTTTTGTCCTGTGCCGGTCCTTCATGATCCTCTGTTCTCCTGCCGCCTGCTACTTTCGGGCTTCGCCGTCGGGCCACTGCACCTGCGCGGCTCTGGCCACACGTATCCTTCTTTTCGTTTCAGTCCGCAATAGCACTATTGCAGATGGGAACGCGTAAAAAGGATACGCTTGGCAGCCCCCTCGACTTACAAGTCAAGTAACAAAGCTAGCTGGTGGCGGGAGAACAGAAGCTCGTGGGGGACGGCTGCAAGCCCCAGGTAAGTGAAACACTTTATTTTTAGATTATCTTCAGCTCCACTTTAAGTATAATAAATATTCATCACCTAATACACGTCTCATGAGCAGTGATTCATACCCAAAACATTTCCCACAGTCAGCACATGATTAGGGCTTCTCACCAGTGTGAGAACTAGTGTGAAAAAATCTGATTTACGTAAAAAAAAATATTTCCCACACTCATACTCACCACTGTAAGATCGCTCATATCTGACAAGCTGTGATTTACACTCAAAATATTTCCCACACTCAGTACATGAATAAGACTTTTCACCAGTATAATATCTCTCAAGTGTGACTAAATTTGATTTCCATAAAAAACATTTACCACACTCAGCACATAAATAAGGCTTATCGGTGTGAGATCTCGTGTCTGACAACCTGTGATTTCTGTGCAAAACATTTCCCACACTTAGCACATGAATAGGGCTTCTCACCTATATGAGATCTCTTGTGTTTCACAAGGTCTGATTTACACCCAAAAGATTTCCCTCACTCAACACATGCATAAGGCTTCACACCGGTATGAGATCTCTCATGCGTGACAAGATTAGATTTCGAACTAAAACATTTACCACACTTAGCACATGAATGGGGCGTCTCACCAGTGTGAGATCTCCAATGGTTGTATAGTTCTGATTTTTGTACAAAACATTTCCCACACTCAGTACATGAATAGCGCTTCTCACCAGTGTGAGATCTTTCATGCACGGTAAGGTGTGATTTTAGTACAAAACATTTCCCGCATGTGAGATCTCTCATGTCTGACAAGGTGTGATTTACGCCCAAAACATTTCCCACACTCAGCACATGGATAGGGCTTCTCTCCAGTGTGAGCTCTCACATGTCTGACAAGATGTGCTTTCAGACCAAAACTATTCCCACACTCAGAACATGTGTAAGGCTTCTCACCAGTGTGAGTCCTCTCATGTAGGACAAGAATTGATTTCTTACCAAAACATTTTCCACACACAGTACATGCATAGGGTTTTTCTCCAGTGTGAGTTCTCTCGTGTCTGACAATTGATGATTTCCAAGTAAAACATTTCCCACAAGTGGGACAGGAATAAGATCCACCAGCAGGGGGAAAGGTTTGCTGGGTAGGAGGCCTCTCGGAGTTAGACAGGTGAGGGAAGTCTGGGGGAATATTTGGGGTAACCAGGATATCTGCAGGAGACTCTTGTCCAATTACATCATCCATTGTACAGTCTGTGGATACAGAGAGATGAGTCTCTGAGAGGTACCTGATGCCGGGACTCTGTGCTGCAAATAGAGAAACATCATCACTTCCTGTTAGAGACTTCTGAGGGGAGGAACAATTATTAATACAGATAGTTAATTAGCTACTAATTATTAAATGTTGATGCAACTTGGAAATGGATCAAATGCAGCAGATGCATAACTTTGCATTTAATTAGCATATCATTTGTACCATCTCAGAGTTATTGGCATGTCACTGACCAATCACTAGTTACAAGCCTGACAGAACTGCAAAAGGTTGTGCACATGATAGGCGGTCAATCACATGACAAGATCTTTGCAAGCCTGACAAAATAATAATAATAATTCGAACATTTGTATAGCGCTTTTCTCCTGTCGGGCTCAAAGCGCTCAAGAGCTGCAGCCACTGGGACGTTCTCAAGAGGCCACCCTGCAGTGTTAGGGAGTCTTGCCTTGAACTCCTTACTAAATAAGTACAAACCCTAGCCAGGAATCGAACCCTGGTCTCCCATGTCAAAGGCGGTGCCCTTAACCAGTACACTAGCCAGCCACTATAGAACTGCAGAAGGTTGTGCACATGATAGGCAGTCAATCACATGACAAGATCATTGCCTTGCATGCAAATATTATGAAACTTGAAATTCGGGACCAATTCTAATGCATTTCCTGACATGTGATTAGCTGAATGCTATTTGAATTACATACATTGCATACAAGTCAGTTATTGGCATCTCATTAATCTTCCCTACACCTAAAGCATTGGGCATACATTAAAATCAATAAATTGTACAGCTTGATGAGACAATGGAAGCAATGTTTCACTCTTGTGACAAATTGCCCGGCAAGCTCATGGTGAACCAGAACTCTAGGAGTGTGTAAAGGCGTGTACACACGCCGTATTTTTACAAACGACGGGTCCGTCAGACCCTCGGGGCGGTCATTCTGCCGACAGTAGGACGTGAGTACAGGCTGTCGGCAGACTGATAAGACGTGGGTCACTCATATGCCCCTTGTAAATGTACTTTTTTCCCTCTCTTGTCCATAATTATACAAATAAAGATATTGTGAGGTTACAAAATACAAAATTGTAGGAGCCACTAATACTTTTGCAGCTGTATATAATCTCCCATCCCTCTGCCCAATGAAGAATCAAACTGCTGCAGGCTGCGGCTCCTATTGGTCAGGAGATCATTGGGGGTGGGGAAGGGGCATTACTAGAAATTACTGTCTCTCCTGCAAAACTTTGGATACCCATCCCCCTTGCTAGAGTAAGGGCCCATTTCCACTAGTGCAGTGCGATTTCTTTGCGGAAAACACATAAATGAATTGGCATGCGGATGCAAATTCGTATGCGTCTGTATGCAAATTTTCATGCAAATTTGCATGCGTTTTTGAGTATTTTTGTAAGTATGCGATTTTAACCATGTCAACAACTGTGTGCTTTTACATTTTACACGAAAATGTATGAGAATTTACATGGAAAATTTGCTTCGCGAAAACGCATGCAAATTTCCTATTAAATACATTACATGCGAATCGGACACTAGCCTTGCGGTGTGCGAATTCTGATGGCTCTGCTGTGCAGATACTTTCTGCACAGTTCACCACACAGATTTCCTGACAAGTGGAAACAGGCCCAATGACTACTATTGGCTCTGCGAATCTGCATGCAGAAAACGCATGCAGATTCGCTGTAGTGGAAATGGGCCCTTTTTTATTATTGGATGTTCATAGAATTGTGTGGAAGATCTTGCTGCTTTACTTGGCTTCCTCTGTCCCTCCTGTTCCCAGTTGGCCCAGCTGTTATAAATTCCGGATACCAGAAGCGAATAGACATGAGACGAGTGGAATTTGACTACACATGCACAAGTTCATGAACCACACATGCCCTTTAACAGGAATTACTCATGCATGTCTTCTTCCCTTCATAAGCTGATAATGGTCACTGTACATTACCGTACACAGCTAAGTCACAGTAGGGGTGACTTAATGTTACTGGCCTGTAATAAGCTGATTAAGGTCACTAAACATTACTGTACACAGATTGGTCACAGAAGGGGTGACAGTTTTACTGGCATGTAATAAGCTGATAATGGTCACTATATATTACTGTACACAGATTGGTTACAGTGGGGGTAACTTATTGTAACTGGCCTGTAATAAACTAAAATGTTCGCTGTACATTTCTGTGAACAGATTGGTCACAATCTGTGTATAGCAGGGGTGACATAGCATTACCGGCCTTTAATAATCAAAAGTTTGTGAGAGTAAGGGGTTAATAACATAGCAACAGACGCACCACTACCCTCTGGGCAACCAACTCGTCTGTACAGAACTCGGTCCCAAACTCTTGCTTGAGGTAGAGTCCCGAGACCTAAATGCAACAGAATTCAAGCATGTGTACCTAGCAACCCGATACTATATGACCAATCTGTTTACAGTAATGTACAGTGACCATTATCAGCTTATTATAGGCAGGTAACACTAACTCATCACTACTGTGACCAATCTGTGTACAGTAATGTACAGTGGCCATTATCAGCCTATTACAGGCTGGCAGAGATCAATTAAACCACACACACAAAAACCACACACACAGCAGATTTCTATTGCTTGAAATAATCACAATTAAGTTACCCACAGCTACAGTTACGTGTGACAATTTAGTGACTCTCCGAGTCCTCGCCTGATCAGCACTGTATTTCTTGAGATGTAGCGGGATGCTTCTCACTCATCCACCACCTCCCCTCTCCTGAGAACAGAACATTCCCCAAAGCCATCAGGGTGTCTATACGGTTATTGTATTTAACATGAGTACATGCCATAACTCTAATGTGGCCAGTCTGGGAGCAGTGGCGTCTTAACAATAAAGATACACATTTATTTTTATATTTAATCCTGATTACTCACCAGTTCTACCCTCTGTAACAATGTCCTCCACTTTAATTATCCTCAACATGCCCCCCTCCTCCATTGACTGCTCTTCACCCTTCACATACATCTCTTCTTCCTCTTTAATTATCCTTAATATGTCACCTTCCTCCACAGACCGCTGATCACTCCTCACATATGTCTCTTCTTCTTCCTTTTTAAATGTCCTCAATATATCACCTTCCTCCGCAGACCGCTGATCACTCTTCACATATGTCTCTTCTTCTTCCTTTTTAATTGTCCTCAATATGTCACCTTCCTCCGCAGACCGCTGATCACTCCTCACATATGTCTCTTCTTCCTCTTTAATTATCTTCATCATGTCCCCCTCCTCCATAGACAGCTGATCACTCCTCACATACATCTCTTCTTCTTCCTCTTTAATTGTCCTCAATATGTCACCCTCCTCCATAAACTGGTGCCCATCCCTCACATATTGCTCTTCTTCCTCCTTAATTTTCTTCAATATGTCACCCTCCTCCATAGATTGGTGCCCATCCCTCACATACGTCTCTTCTTCTTCCTTAATTGTCCTCTTTATGTCATCCTCCTCAGCAGACTGCTGATCACTCCTCAGATTTGTCTCCTCTTCTTCCACTTTAACCACAGCATTTACATGCATCAGTTCTCCACCCTAAGTGCAAAAAAACGAGAGATAATTTAAAATATATATTTCCAAAAAAACAACATGAAAAGTAGGAAACAATGTCATCCTGGTTAGGATCTCTGAGGTCTTCAGCTCCTAATAATAGTGGGGGATGGTGTAAATTTTCTGTAGACAACCTTAGGAATACAACGGACCTGTATATCTCTCTGGTGGGTTTCTGTTACAGAATATGGGGCCGCTTTTAGACTTTGTTACCGCAGGCAAGAAATCCTCCCCCCATCCACACTTTTTTCCCTTCACTGATGGTCACCTGGCTTATTTAGCTAGATTTGGTAGGGGTTGGCATCCATTAGGCCCCTAGACTCTCTCCAGACCCTAGGAAGCTGCCTAGGTTTGCCTTGTGGATGATGCAGCTCTGTATGACATACAGCACATGCTGCCACTATGCACCACAAATAAAAACAGCACACGCACTACAAGTTCAGACATCATGTCCCCACAGAGCAATTTAGGGCCCTTTCACACTGGCGCGCTGCGTCATTTTAATGCACCTCACCGCTATGCTAATGAAAGCTTATGGGTGCTTTCATACAGCATGCGGTGCAATGGAAATTGGTGGACTGAAAGTCATGTAAGTCTATGGTGATGCAGAGTTTGCCACAATGTTGGCGTAGTGAACTTGCAGCACGCATGCACGGAAGGGTATTTTTACAATATGCTTCCGTGCACTTCCGTATCTCTAAAGCAGGAAGTGACCGCAAGCAAGCATCACCTCCTGTTTGGATCCCGGCCAGAAGGGGATTCCCACATACTAACACGGTAATCCCCGTAGGCCTGTTTTTGGAGGTGCAGTGCGGCCCCTGCCACCAATATACAATCTGAAGCCGGCCTCAAGGTACCATGTCCATTGCAGGATCAGATTATCAAGCAAGACAGTCTTCATCTCAGAATAGTTTTTCACAAACATTATGGGATATGTAAATATGTTACCAGCTGTCAGGATATGACTGCAGTGGGTCTATCATGACATTGAAGGGCTAAAATAGTAAGATTCATAACCCATTCTGGAGATAAGCACAGTGTGTTGGTGGTGTAAGTGAGACAAGAGAAGTAGAATGGAGGGAGGAAGGATAGTAGAGGGTCAGAATTGATAACATGGATGAGCAGAGAGATATGAGCAGAATAGCGGCATAGTGGATAGCAATATTGCATTATAGTGCCGAGTCCTAGCTAGGTTTGAACACTGGCAGGGCACAATCTGCATGGAGTTTCTATCTTCCCCCGGATTTCATCCAGATACTTCATATACCTCCTACATCCCAAAAACAAATACTAATAAGTCAACTGGTTTACCCCAAACAATCCTATAGTGAAAATATTGGATTATAACTATGGTAGGGATTAGATTGTGAGCTCCGCTGATGACAATCAGTGACATGAGTCGGAGTCGGTGGTTTAAAAAACTGAGGAGTTGGAGTCGGATGATTTTTGAATCAAATTCATAGCCTTTGTAAAAATTAGACTAAGGAGTCGGAGCAATTTTGGGTACCTAATGTCGGAGTTTTCAAACTAATGAGTCGGAGTCAGATGATTTTTGTACAGACTCCACAGCCCTGGACACGACTATGTACTCTGTAATGTGTTGCAGAAGATGGCAGTGCTTTATAAATACATAATAATAATAATAATAATAATAATATGGTAAAACATTAGACTATGAGGATTATACCGTGAGCTACTCCGGGGACAGTCGGTGACTTTACTATGTACTCTAAAGTGCTGCATAAATACATAATTATATGATAGGAAATTGGACTATTACTATGGCAGCCCACATAGTGGGGTAAGTCCTTATGTAAACTGCTGGGAGTACTATTATCTCATTTTAAAGTACATTTATTTTAGTTCATGTCTTTCATAAGATTACATGCAAGTAAGGAAGGGGTTGAGGTTAGGCCCTAGGCAAGGGTGATTAAAGTTTGACTTTAGGAATAAATGTAGCCATTAGGAATGGTACAGAATGCTGTCCTTGGTTGCAGCTGAAGAACACATATGTAAGAGCCAATTCATGAAACTGTTACACAGGGGTCACCATATCTACAGGAGACAAGTGTGTGTGCAGCTTTACACAAATCATGCATACACAGGCTCTATTGGTGTTTCCAGTCAGGATGGAGCTTGATCCTGCAAGTAGCACTGCAAGAAATGAGCGCTGTACAGAGGTGCTGTTCTGGTATACAATAGCAGAGCACACTGCTCCTATAGGGGATTACATGGTGCATAGTGAGCTAAGCTATTATTATTTTATTATTTATTTACTTATAAAGCGCCGATATATTACACAGCACTGTACAGAGTATATTGTCTTGTGTCACTAACTGTCCCTCAGAGAGGCTCACAATCCATTCCCTACCATAGTCATATGTCTGTTTGTTTCGTGTAGTGTATGTGTCTAGGGCCAATTTAGGGGGAAAGCCAATTAACTTATCTGTATGTTTTTGGAATGAGGGAGGAAACCAGAGTGCCTGAAAGAAACCCACACAGACAGGGGGAGAACATACAAACTCAGGCATGCACTTGGAGGCACCGAATTTCATCCCATTCCGGTTATAATAATCAAATCGGATGGTGAATCGGCCGCAAAGTCGTCTTACAATAAAATGTCAAATTTGCGATGAAACAAACATCTTTTCCATAACTTGAATTGTGAGCCTCAGGATTTTATTTTCTTCCTGAAACTCCCACCCACTCCCCCCCAAAAAATACCCTCCCTATAACCTGCGCCAAGTCGCCTGATGTATAGCCACCTTAACTCATGTTGTGTCATGCAGTCAAATGCATGCAGAACAACAGGAGCGGGGGAGGAATGGGATTGCTCCTCTCACCATCCTGCACATTCCGTGTCCTCACTCCACCTCCCTCCCTACAATTCACATCAAACAAGGCCCACACTATCCGCCTCTACAATCCCCTCCCAGCCATTGTTGCGGTCTTATACCGCCCTCCGTCGAGCTCCACACCACAATTTCTCGATAACCTTGCCTCCTGGCTCCCACACATCCTCTCCTCTGACCTCCCCACCATCATCCTCGGGGATTTCAATATTCCCATCGATGAACCCAACGACTCTGTCGCAACCCAGCTACTCACCATAGCCAACTCACTTGGCCTGGTACAAAACACCAAAACCCGGACTCACACTGCAGGTCACATTCTCGACCTTATATTCACTAAATCCACCACCATTAAAGACCTCGACATTGCACCATTTCCACCCTCAGACCATCACCTTCTCGTCTTCAACCTCTTCACAGAAGGCACCTCCAAACTACCCGCCCACCCACCTGGTCGATGGCAGCGAGACCTACGCAAGCTCAACCCTAGTGTCCTTGCTGACCCCCTCCATGCCCTCTCCTCCACACTCCCCACCCAAACCTGTCCTAATCTTGCTGCAATTCAGTATCGCCAAACTCTCTCATCAGCCCTAGAGAAAACTGCTCCCCCAATATTCCGCCACAACCGTCCCCCTAACCCCCGCACTACCCATACTCGCAACCTTCAGAGGAAAACACGCGCCACTGAATGTAAAAATGGAGAAAAACTAGACTTAACCAGGATTTTCTACAGTACAACACTAACCTGCTGCAGTTCCACACTGCCCTTGCTGATGTGAAGCAAGAATAATTTACCAAGCTCATCGGAGCACAAGCTTCCAACCCCCGGCGTCTTTTTGCTACTTTCAACTCCCTGCTTAAACCCACCCCCCCACAATCTGTTTCCTCCCTCTCTGCCACAGATTTAGCCACCCACTTCACCAACAAAATTGTCTCCATCCATCAGGAAATATCCAATCTTCACCTCCCAACCCTCCTCTCACATCCTTCACTTCTACTACCACTGAGGAAGTCAACCACCTACTGCAGACTTCCCATACCACTACCTCCCCCTTGACCCCACCCCTTCTGTTTTAATCCAGCCTCACTTCACGGATTTGGCCCCAGTCCTTACTACCCTGTTTAAGCTCTCCCTATCCATAGGCACCTTCCTCTCCGACTTCAAGCAGGCCACTGTACTACCCCTACTCAAGAAACCCTCCCTCGACCCCCCACTACCCTCCAACTACCGCCCTATCTCCCGCCTCTCCTTTACCTCAAAACTCCTTGAGCGTCTGATTCACAAACACCTGACCCAGTACCTCACTGCCAACTCACTGCTAGACCCACTGCAATCTGGATTTCGGCCTGCCCACTCAACCGAAACAGCTCTCACCAAAGTGGTCAATGGCCTTAGCTAAAGCTGAAGGTAAATACTCCATTCTCCTCCTTGACCTTTCAGCAGCTTTTGACACAGTAGATCATCCCCTATTTCTCCAGTCCCTTTAGTCCATGGGCATTCACGATCTCGCCCTGACCTGGCTTTCATCCTAACTCTCCAACCGCTCTTTCATAACCTCCTTCAATGAGTCCTCATCCACCCCCAACCACCTCTCAGTGGGAGTCCCCCAAGGCTCGGTCTTCGGCCCCCTACTGTACTCCCTATACACATCCTCCATTGGCAAGGTTATCTCCTCCATGGGTTTTAACTATCATTTGTATGCTGATGACACCCAAATCTACCTCCACACCCCTGACATATCCCCCACTACCATGGACAAGGTCTCCTCCTGCCTATCAGCCATCTCCTCCTGGATGTCCGCTAGGTTCCTGAAACTAAATCTAACGTTATTTATGATCTTCCCACCCCGGCCATCGCTGAACCTCCCAGATGTGCATGTCACTGTTAACCACACTACCATTTGCCCTACCTCTCAAGCCCGCTGTCTGGGTGTCACCCTGGACTCCACACTCTCCTTCACTCCCCATATCCAAAACCTGACAAAGTCCTGCAACTTCCACCTTCGCAACATCTGCAACATCCGTGATAACGTTAATGACTAACAGTACAAAATGTATTTGCAAGCTTTCAAATCTTAAAGCTTCTTCTTCAGCCATGTTTCAGAACCATACAAAGTAGCGTCACATACAGAAGCTTATATGACACCAGGTTACAGTCCTCTTTTTGAAATTTAAAGAATCTCATCAAAGCTTAGATCTATTCATCCTAATGCTGGGTACACACGATGCGATTTTCCTCTCGATTAGCGGGATTGATTATTTCTGACATGTTCGATCGGGTCTCTATCGATAAAGCAGTCGATTTTGCACACTTAGCATTACAAAATCGACGGCTGTATCGATCAAGACCCGATCGGACATGTCAGAAATAATCGGTCGATCGAGCGGGAAATTGCATCGTGTGTACCCAGCATAAGAGCATTTGACAATGGGTAGACACACACACACACACACACACACACACACACACACACACACAAAAAATTAGCTGTTCAATAGCACTTAAAGGACTTCCGAGGCAACAGTTAAAATCTATTTTTACTCACCTGGGGCTTCTTCCTGCCCCTCGCAGCCGTCTCTGTCACTTGCCGCTGCCCCGGTCCTCTGCGTTGTCCCGCTGGCCACTGGTAATGATCGCGACACGCCGATGAGGTCAGCTCTTCTCTCCACGTCATCTGGCATGCACAGCGCCTGTGCACAACTACTGCGTAGGTGCAGTACGCACCAGATGACAGAGGCGCATGGGCACGAGTACCCCTGCAGGCGCAGAAAAGCCGACCCTGCCAGTGGGTCGCCATCATTACTGGTGGCCAACGGGACACCAGGGAGGACTGAAGCTGCGGCGAGGGACTGAATCAGCCTCCGGGGTTGGAAGAAGGTGAGTAAAAAATAGATTTTAACTGTTGCCACTGAAGTCCTTTAACTACAGGTATATACAAACGCTAATCAAATTAGTTATTCGAGAATAACTGGTAATAACAGGTTTGCGTATATATAAGTGCTGACGAATAATTGTCAAATGCTCTAAGGATTAATAAATCTAATGCTGCGTACACACGAAGCAATTTCCTCCCGACAGGCGGAAATCAGATGATTATTTCCGACAAGTGTGATTAGCTCTTGATCGATAAAGTGATCGATTTTGCACAGTTATAATTGGAAAATCAATCACTTTATCGATCGGGTGCACTTTCGACACGTACACACGATGCAACTTTCCATCTGATCACCTGTCGAAATTCCATCGTGTGTACGCAGCATAAGCTTTGAGGAGATCCTTTACATTACAAAAAGTGGAAGACTGTCAAGGTATTACCTAAACATCTTTTGTTGCTATGTCTTCGGAGCATGTCCTGGGCAGTGGGCAGTGGAAAGTACAAATCTGGCCCTGCACATAATTACCTCTTCCAAAGACATATTCGGTCCACTTCCTGCAACTTCTCCTATTACACAGCAGCTTGTCTGAGTTACTTCACTTCCTTGCGTGTGCGTTCCACCTGGAAGAGCGAACATTGCCATCTTGTGGTGAATAGGTTAACTGCAGCCTCTGTTTGTGGAATCGCCTTCACTCAGTCATTAAAATATTATTCTCTGTCACTGCACAACATCCTTATCTACATAAGTGTCCCATCCTGTAATATGAATAACATCTCTCCTTGTATTCCCATTTTATGGTTAAGAGTAATTTCCAAGTGATACAGACATCTCATAAACACCGGCAAATACACGTGTGGTGGCTGCACGGGTTGCGGTTAGCTGTGTACAGGCATCACCGCTGATTTGCCTGATGGCAGGATAGGGTTGCTGTCCCATTGTGTGAAATATAATTTGACTTTGATTGTCGTCTACCTGTTATTGTGTGTGTAGAAGGTTTTATAAGACTATGGTCTTGATTCTTTAAATGGGTTCTCTTGCATAAAAATCCCTCACAAAAACGGACACTTACCTGGGGCTTTCTATAGGCCCCCTGCTGCAGCTGTCATGTCCCGTGTCGTCCTCCAACGATGCTCTGTTCCCCGCCGCTGGCACCAGTTTAATTATTTGTCTAACTAGACAAATAGAACTCTGGCTGTGCACATGCTCGCTCCCGTGCGTGTCATCGGGAGCTTACTGCACAGAAACAGTACAAGAAAACTTCGTACTGCGCCTGCACAGTAAGCTCCCGATGACGCGTGCGGGAGCAAGCATGCACGCAGTCACAGTTCTATTTGTCTAGTTAGATGAATAATTAGAATAATTAGACCGGTGCCGAGGAACGGCGGATGGGAGCAGGACGGCATGGGACATGACAGCTGCAGGGGGCCGATAGAAGCCCCAGGTAAGTGTCCGTTTTTGTGTTTTGTTTATGTAAGAGAACCCCTTTAAGCTGCGCTGCTTAAATGGAGCAGCGTGAGTTAAAATGTAATTGCGCACACAGGGGCGTAACTAGAAATCACTGGGTCCCCCTGCAAAAATTTTGAATGGGGCCCCCTCCTGCCAACCCCCCCCCCCCCCACCGCTTTCTGTACAAGTAAACTGAGACCCAATGTTATTCAATTGGGAGCATTTTCTCTATCAATTACCTTAGCTTCTGTGATAAAATGTGCAGGTTTTCACACATACTGACACTGACAGACTCAGCTTATTACACTCACTCTGTCCATCTCTGATGGAGCAGACCTGGCTCTGCAGACTTCTCCAGCATCACTACAGTACAGAGCACTTGGGGAGGGGTAGAGAGGTTGGGGGTTGGGTGTTGTACAGAAGAGTCTGCTGCACACTGAATAGGGACCATCTACAAACTTTCCTTTCCTTATCCCTGGCTGAGCAGATGAAGTCATTAGAACAAAAGCCCTTAGTTGTCAGTCTTTCAGGACCGGGCCCCCTGTGCCTTCTGTGCCCCCTTGCAGGATCTATTGTTACGCCCCTGTGCACACACTACGAGCAGTGGTGCTACGTATCGTGCGCTGGTAACTAGCGCATGCTGCTTTTTAATAATACCAGCTCCTTTAATCCCACCCTGAGCCCCTTCGGGTCCTTTAGCATTTTAGGAAGAAATCCCTGCACTTTGATTGGCCCAACAGGCTGCCTGTCCCCTATTGGGCCAATCAAATTGCGGGGATCACGTCCTAAAATGCTACAGGACCCGAAGGGGCTCAGGAAAGGATTAAAGTAATGGGTGCTATTTAAAAGCAGTGTGTGCTAGTTACCAGCGCACGCTACGTAGCACTACTGCTGCTCATAGCGTGAGCAATTACATTTTAACTCGCTTCGCTCCATTTAAGCTGTGCTGCCTCAGCTTAATGAATCAAGCTGTGAGAATTTCAGGCTAGATTTTAAGGGGGGCTTTGATGCTTTGCTTGCGTTGAAAGACATCCATGGCTATAATTACTAGGTGATTCCCAGGGGTGTTGATCCAGGGATTTTATCTGATTTCCATCTGGAGTCGGGAAGGATTTTTTTCCCCCTGTTTGGGCTAATTGGTCCATGCCTTGTAGGGTTTTTATCTTTCCTCTGGATCAACAGGAATATGTGCAGTCTAGTGTTGTGCTTATTTTCTGGTTGAACTCGACGGACGTCTTTTTTCAAACCAAATAACTATGTAATCTTAGTGGAAGAAAACATGCAGACTCCGGCACTCCAACAGAATCTTCTCTTTATTCATGCCACATGCTACAGGTACAAAGAACGCCCCTCAGTAACTGTGTCATTTTAGAACATATTGTGGATGTTAAGGGGAATCAGTCCTCTCCTGTCACCAGGTGCTTCAAACTCCTGCATGGAGATTTTAGTAGTACCTGATTTGTCGGCTTATTCCAGATACATAAAACTTTTAGAGGGAGTCCATTTTGTTCACCTCCTCTTACAAAGAAAATACAGATGGATTTTTAAATATGGGGGTGAGCAGGTCCCCAGATAATAATGATCAATAATGATCGGTTTACCCCATTCCTGATGTAATTACCCCATTCTTGATGATTTGATATGCTGAGTGTTTCTCTGCAGCCCTGCCTCTGTGCACAGTGCATCCTCTTTCCACCTTGACACATAACACCTTAGCTTGCAATAATAATATATGTTTATATTTGTATACAAATGCCCAATTTTTTGACATCTTAAAGGGGAACTGAAGAGAGAGGTATATGGAGGCTGCCGCGTTTATTTCCTTTTAAGCAATACCAGTTGCCTGGCAGCCCTGCTGATCCTCTGCCTCTAATACTATTAGCCATAGCCCCTGAACAAGCATGCAGCAGATCAGGTGTTTCAGACTTTAAAGTCAGATCTGACAAGACTAGCTGCATGCTTGTTTCTGGTGTTATTCAGATACTACTGCAGATAAATAGACCAGCAGGGCTGCCAGGCAACTGGTATTGATTAAAAGGAAATAAATATGGCAGCCTCCGTATACCTCTTATTTCAGTTCCCCTTTAATGGAAGAAATTAGGAAAAGCGCTCAAAATGTCCAGTTCCTCAGGAAAAAGCCTTAATGAATGTTCACAGTAAAGCTAATCAGTAGATACAGTGGGTAAGTGATACTCCAGTACCACTCCCCCCCCCAAAGCAAAACGACTCACCAGATGGAGCGGCCTGATTGGGCCCGTCTGCACCTCAGGGGTATTGGCCACCCCTCAGCCTCTCGTGGCAAATCTCCTCCGCTGCATCTCCCGGATAGGCGGATGCTTCAGGAAAGAGCACACAAGACGCTTCACATAGCGTAAAAGGGGGAGGACATCCCGAGTTTATTTCAATAAAAAGAGTAGGTTTAAAAACAAAATCACAATCACTGGTGCGGTGTGGGGCTGGGCAATTGGCAACTGGATATGCCTATTGCGGCAGTTCGCATATACCCAAACTTTCCCACAGGACAAACAACCCGCCGCCAGTAACTGCAGGGGAAACGTGCGCCGACCTGTCACCGTGTCCGATGACGTCAAGCGTAACGCTGCTCCGTAGCTCCGCCTTACGCATTTCGTCGCTATGGCGACTCATCAGCGCTTTTCCTAATTTCATCCATTATCTGAACTGTACAACAGGCCAGCGCTCCACCTACTTTGTTGGTGTACATCCAGCCTCTATTTCATTTATAGTGCATGTACACTGTTGTTTTGTCAACCTCATTGTAACATTTGTGAGCGCTTCTATACGTTTTTGTATTATAGTTCCCCTTTAAGGTTTGGGTTTTTGCAAAAGATTAAAATATCTCCTATGATGATGTTCAGCATGTTTCTCAGGATCAACAGCAGTGTCATACAAAATAAAGAAAAATGAATCCTGTAGTAGACTGCACCACCATGAGTAATCAATGAGCAATATCTTTATTACATCCAAAAAATGAAACCATTTAAAATAGTGTACACACTAATAGACACCAAAATTTCACAATAAACCATGTATATATATTGCCTCCTACAAGTAACCCTGAGGACCTTTCCCACTGGGACAGTAAGGTATTTTTACTGCACCCCACCGCAGGGCAATGATAGTCTATGAGGATTTTTATACTGACGCGGTTGTGTGGCCTGATGCGACAGAAGTGACGTTTTCACCGCATCCCGACGCGAGGGCAAACCTACATTACTGTGCGGCTCCTGCGGTGGACCAGAAGTCATGTAAGTCTATGGCGAGGCGCGTGGTTTAAAACTAGCTCTGCAAGTTTTACGCATCACACATGTGCAGAAGTGTATTTTAGCAATATAAAATATTGACAAAAAAACAATGCTCACCTGTGTAACTTCTCTGGTGTGTAAGATGGCGCCCTTCATTAATGAAACCGTTCCCACACTCTGGTCATGAAAATGGAAATGTGCCTCTGTGGCTTCTCTGGTGGGCAAGAAGTTTTTCATTGTCAGTGAAACCTTTCCCACACTCTGAACATAAAAATGGCCGCTCGCCTGTGTGCCTGTGCTCATGCCTACGGAGGGCTGCTTTCTGAGCGAAACTTTTTCCACACTGTGAACAAACAAACGGCCGCTCACCTGTGTGACTTCTGTGGTGTATAAGGAGGCTTCCTTTATGAACGAACCCTTTCCCACACTCTGGACATGAAAATGGACATTCGCCCCTGTGACTTCGCTGGTGTGCAAGAAGTTTCTCATTCTCTATGAAGCCTTTCCCACATTCTGAACATAAAAATGGATGCTCTCCTGTGTGTCTACGCTCATGTCTAAGGAGGGCTGCTTTATGAGTGAAACGTTTCCCACACTGTGGACAAACAAATGGCCGCTCACCTGTGTGACTTCTGTAGTGTATAAGAAGGCTTGCTTTATAAAGAAACCCTTTCCCACACTCTGAACATGAAAAAGGGAGCTTGTCTATGTGACTTCTCTGGTGCGTAAGAAGCTTTTCTTTCTCCATGAAACCTTTCCCGCAATAATGACATAAAAATGGACGGTCCCCTGTATGTCTTCTTTCGTGTCTCAGAAGATGTTCTTTCTGACTGAACCCTTGCCCACACTCTAGACATGAAAAGGGACGCTCTCCTGTGTGACATCTCTGGTGTCTAAGAAGGTGTTGTTTCTGAGTAAACCATTTCCCACACTCTAAACACTTAAAAGGACGCTCACCTCTGCACTGTCTGAGATGTGAAGCAGATTGTGAATTATTTCTAAGGCACCCACTGAGTTCGGGAGAAGTGACTTCCTTCTCTTCCCCCTGTCTCACAGTGTGTGACGTACTGGGAGAAGCTCCCTCTAGATTGTGAAGATCTTCTGCTCTGTCTGCACAGTGACCGCTTGGATGAATATTTAGGATAACAGGGTGCAATCTAGCCAATGCTTCCTCAAAAAACAGTTCAGGTGATCCACCCACACTGTGAGACTGTGGGACAAAATCTAGGGATATAGTCTGTGGTTTAGGAAGAGGTTCCTCAGGATTAAAGGGATCTGGTGATCTCTCATGATGAAGTCTGTGATGTGTGTTTCCAGTAATGAGGTTTCCTCCTAGGGAATATTGTGTGATACCATTATCTTCTGTATCATAACCTGGAGGTGAAGTAAGACATCCCTTTAAGGGGTTCTGGACATGTCCACCTATTAAGGAAAATACATTGCTATGAAAAGCCCATTACGTTTCACTGCTTTGCATTGTAGAGTCATGTATGTACAGTAAGTGTAGGAGATATAAATTACACAGAATTCTGGCATGGCAGTGGGTACAACATCCAACTATGAATATACACCGATCAACCAAAACAAAAACAAAAAAAACACATGCCTAATATTGTGCAGCTCTCCAATGTGTCACCTATGATGGCTGTGACCCATTGAGGCATGGACTCCATAAGACCTCTGAAGGTGACTTGTGGTATCGGGCACCAAGAAGTCAACAGTAGATACCTCCTAGCACTTTAAGTGGGAACAGGTGACCCACGGATGCTTGATCACAGTGTCATCTGAGGAATTTGAAAGCCAAAGAAAATACAACTCAGACCAAGCACCCCTGCTTCAATTGCATCTTGGTACATTTCTGATGCTCACATGCTCTCTTTGGGCAGTCTCAGCATTGAGGAACTTTACTATACTGAGGAATGGAAATGGGCCTCTCATATGGTGTACAGTATCTCCTCCTCATTTGTTGGAAACATGATGCTATACTGAGGAATGGAGATGGGCCGCTCATATGGTGTACAGTATCTCCTCCTCATTTGTTGGGGACATGATGTTATGCTGAGGAATGGAGATTGGCCTTCCATATGGTGTATTGCATCTTCTCCTCATTTGTTGGAAACATGATGCTATACTGAGGAATGGAGATGGGCCTCTCATATGGTGTACAGTATCTCCTCCTCATTTGTTGGAAACATGATGCTATACTGAGGAATGGAGATGGGCCGCTCATATGGTGTACAGTATCTCCTCCTCATTTGTTGGGAACATGATGTTATGCTGAGGAATGGAGATTAGCCTCTCATATGGTGTACAGTATCTCCTGCTTATTTGTTGGAAACATGATGTTATACTGAGGAATGGAGATGGGCCTCTCATATGGTGTACAGTATCTCCTCCTCATTTGTTGGGAATATGATGTTATACTGAGCAATGGAGATAGGCCTCTCATATGGTGTACAGTATCTCCTCCTCATTTGTTGGGAACATGATGTTATACTGAGGAATGGAGATGGGCCTCTCATATGGTGTACAGTATCTCCTCCTCATTTGCTGGGAACATGTTATACTGAGGAATGGAGATGGGCCTCTCATATGGTGTACAGTATCTCCTCCTCATTTGTTGGGAATATGATGTTATACTGAGGAATGGAGATGGGCCTCTCATATGGTGTACAGCATCTCCTCCTCGTTTGTTGGGAACATGATGTTATACTAAGGAATGGAGATGGGCCTCTTATATGGTGTACAATATCTCCCCCTCATTTATTGGGAACATGATGTTATACTGAGGAATGGAGATGGGCCTCTCATATGGTGTACAGTATCTCCTCCTCATTTGTTGGGAACATGATGTTATGCTGAGGAATGGAGACGGGCCTCTCATATGGTGTACAGCATCTCCTCCTCATTTGTTGGGAACATGATGTTATGCTGAGGAATGGAGACGGGCCTCTCATATGGTGTACAGTATCTCCTCCTCATGTGTTGGGAACATGATGTTATGCTGAGGAATGGAGACGGGCCTCTCATATGGTGCACAGTATCTCCTCCTCCTGTGTTGGGAACATGATGTTATGCTGAAAAATGGAGACGGGCCTCTCATATGGTGTACAGCATCTCCTCCTCATTTGTTGGGAACATGATGTTATACTGAGGAATGGAGATGGGCCTCTCATATGGTGTACAGTATCTCCTCCTCATGTGTTGGGAACATGATGTTATACTGAGGAATGGAGATGGGCCTTTCATATGGTGTACAGCATCTCCTCCTCATTTGTTGGGAACATGATGTTATGCTGAGGAATGGAGATGGACCTTTCATATGGTGTACAGCATCTCCTCCTCATTTGTTGGGAACATGATGTTATGCTGAGAAATGGAGATGGGCCTCTCATATGGTGTACAGTATCTCCTCCTCATGTGTTGGGAACATGATGTTATGCTGAGGAATGGAGACGGGCCTTTCATATGGTGTACAGTATCTCCTCCTCATTTGTTGGGAACATGGTGTTATACTGAGGAATGGAGATGGGCCTCTCATATGGTGTACAGTATCTCCTCCTCATGTGTTGGGAACATGATGTTATTGTAAGGTCTGGTAACCTATTCACCCACAAATCAGCTCCAATGCCCCAATCTATCACTGCTGTCTTCTTCTTATGTGGCGCGTCCCTGCTTGAATGGGAGGTGAGGAGACATTTACCCAACTTCGGTTACACCCAAGCCTTTAGGGCGCAAGGTATTGGAGCTGAATGCAGGGTGGGTATAAATAGATCATCAACACCAAACAGGTACTAGACCAGTCCATAAAACAGCAATCCAATGTATCAGCATACCACTTCAAGTCAATCACCCTCTTTTATTGAGCCATGTATGTCCACAAAGATGATAAGCCAACAATAGTTTCGGGGGCCGCGGAGGGTCTCCCTTTATCAAGGCGTGATAACCACACCCCTTGATAAAGGGGGACCCTGCGCGCCTCCAAAAACAATTGTCGGCTTATCATCTTTGTGGACATACATGGCTCAGTAAAAGAGCGTGATTAACTTGAAGTGGGGTGCTGATACATTGGATTGCTGATTTGAGGAGACATTGCCTATGTCACAGTATCAAGCACCCAAGCATTGCTTTGATGGAGTGCCAGAAAGTATGAGAAAAAGTCTGGCACTATAGTGTTTAATAATGCAGAAAAATGTCACAAAGTATGCAGATATTGGTGAACATCAGCGAGATATGACAACCATGTCAAAGTGGCAATTCAAAAAGTCATACCAATAGTGTCACTGGTGATACCTGGGTGTGAGTTGGAGGCAGTGGTGGTGGGTGCCAGATGGTGCACAGCCTGACGACCGTTTTGCGTGGCTTACGCCAAGCTTTTTCCAAGGTGAGTGTGCATCAAGTGTTGGGAAGGCGGCGGGGCGTTTTAAAGTGTATAAAGATATACTTTCGGTCCGCTGCAATGGAACCCGCCCTCTTCGGAAATGCATAGTTGCACTGCCCAAAATGCTCAGAAATGACGTTAGTGCACGCTAACCAATGGCAATGCGTAAACCCTTCTATGTACGGAGCTGCAACTAAGCGCTCTAATCGTACACAATAAGTAGTAACCATGACAACCTCAGTACTCCCCAGCCTAACACAGGCAATAGGGATGCTGAGGGTAGGCGATCAATCGTAGGAGCGCTCAAAAAACATGGATTAAATGTAGAAAAAAAATACATATATATAGAAGGGGAAAACTGTGGAGATATTCTCACATATAAAGGCCCTATTAGCCTATATTTGCGAAACCAGCTAAAGGTTGGGGAAAAGGGAGTGGAAGGGCGGAAAGCAATTACCAAAGAGGGGGGAGGGGGAGAGGAAAAAAGTGAACCCAAAAACGTGAAAGCTGTGAAATGAAGTGAATAGAAGAATAAAAGAAAAGAAAAAGAAAAAAAAGTAGATGGGTACACTAAGGAGAGTAGGACGTGTGGGGGCCATAGAACGACATCCAGATGGAGAGGCAACAATCAAATCCCAGAATGGCTCGTCTCGTAATAAAGGGGAAGAAAAAATTGCATTTTATTATGTTACTAGAAAAAAATATAAATTTACAAACAGAAACGAAAAAAAGCCATTGTGTGAATGAACGGGCAACAAGAAGCGGCCCAGGGGTAAGGAACACAGGAACGAGAGAGGCACCAAAAAGGTGATCAAGGATCAAGAAAGCAGGCAAGATCCACATAGTCGTTAAGACCCAAAGGACCCATAGCATCAGTACGTAGGATCCAATGCGCTTCTTGTCTGAGCAATAATTTTTTCCTGTCACCGCCTCTACGAGGGGCGTCACAGACCTCAATGCAAGCAAAAGACAACAAGTTGGGATTACTTTGGCGGAAAGTTGACATATGTTCAACGATCCTGGGACAACCTTTATTTTTAGGAAGCAAGCGTACATGTTCCAGGATGCGTTCTTTCACCATCCTGGTGGTTTTGCCAATATAGAATCTTTGGCACGGACACCTCAAAGCATAGACAACAAATTTTGTTCTACAAGTAGCAAAAAAAGAGATATTGCGGTGAACCGGGCCCAGGGTGTAAGACTTGCCAGTCTTCATAAATTGGCAGGCTTTGCAAAAGCCACATTTATGGTTTCCTGAAGAAGCAAAATCGCTCAGCCAAGTGCGCTGTGGATGCTCACGGAAATCGCTGTGTACCAGAAAATCTCCAATAGTTGGTGCTTTTTTGAAGGCAATTAGAGGTTGAGGGGGTAAGGAGTTTTTCAAAATTGGGTCCTCCAGCAGGAGAGACCAATTTCTGCTAAAAGCCCACTTGATTTGGCTAGCCATAGGAGAGAAGTCAAAAGAAAAGACTCCTGATCCCCTGGCAGTCCTATCCCGACTTTTCCTTTTGATGAGATCGGATCTGTCTTTGTTAAGGGCCCTTTTGATAGCCAAATCTAGATTTTTCTCGTCATAACCTCGGATTAAAAGCCTCTGTTTCAAGTCTTCCGCTTGGTGGAGAAAGTCTTGAAGCGCAGTATTGTTCTTGCGTAATCGCAGGAACTGACCATAAGGGAGAGATTTCATCACATGCTGTGGGTGGTAGCTATTGCAGTGTAATATGATATTGGAGGAAGTAGGTTTGCAATAACTCTTAGTTACTATGCCCTCTTCTGAGACGGTCAGTTCCAAATCAAGAAAGCTAATGCTTTCTGTTGACCATTCCATAGTGAAAAGCATATTAACATTATTACAATTTAGTTACTCCAAAAAACACTGCAATAGTGGGATGTCTCCTGAGCAAAAGGTCAGGACGTCATCCACATACCTGGACCACATCCTCAGAGCCGAGCGGTAAGGATTGTTAGAAGAGTGAATGTAAATTTCTTCCCACGCCCCCAAAAACAGGTTTGCAAATGTACAAGTGACCGGGGTCCCCATCGCCGTGCCTGAGATCTGCTGGTACCATGCGTCAGCAAACAAAAAAGCATTGTGAGTGAGAATAAATTCCAAACACTCACACACAAATGCATTGTAAGAAGCCTCCTTTTTAGTATACCTGTCAAGGAACATCCTTACGGCACTGATGCCATCAGAGTGTGGAATCCTACTGTAAAGACTGGTGACATCGATAATCACAAGCAGGTCTCCCCTACACCACGATGAGGACCCAAGGCCCTCTAGAACATCAATGGTATCACCAAGATGTGAGGGGATGTGAAGCAGCAGCGGCCGGAGGATGTGGTCCAGGTATCTGGAGAGTCTTTCGGTGACTGCCCCCAGGCCTGAAACAATTGGTCGGCCTGGGGGATCAGTCAGGGATTTGTGTATCTTGGGAAGGCAATACCAAACGGGTTTTACCGGAAAGGTGGGAAGGAGGTTATTTGCCAGAGTCGAAGTTAAAAAGCCTTGTTTAACTCCTCTCCTTAGGAGCGATCTCAAGGCAGAGTGGTAATTAACAGTAGGGTCTTTTTTGAGAGGTTTATAGGTGGAGATGTCAGACAACTGCCTCATAGCTTCCATTTTATATTTCTCCGTAGAGAGGATAACAACAGATCCTCCTTTATCTGCTTTGCGGATGGTGAGATCAGGACGATTTCTCAACCACCGCAAAGCATTACTTTCTGTAGGGGATAGGTTGGAAGCTGCCGTAGGGTAAAGTAGAGCTTTGATTTTGCTATCAATTTGTTTCTCGAAGTGGTCGATACAGGAGCCTGCTTGTGTTGGGAAGGGCATAGTGGACCTACATGGCTTAAACTTAGTGTCCTCAGTTACCGGTACATCAACCAGTGCTGATTCTACCAAAAGTTCATTCAAGGCTGTAATTGTAAGTTGTGTTTCCTTCCATGAACCTGTAGGGCTAAACCCCAAAGTTCCTACAGATGTTATATCGAATTTTTCAGAACTTCTTAAGGACAAAGTCTCTTCTGTTTTCATTTTTCCAAAATGGTGCTCCTACGATTGATAGCCTACCCTCAGCATCCCTATTGCCTGTGTTAGGCTGGGGAGTACTGAGGTTGTCATGGTTACTACTTATTGTGTACGATTAGAGCGCTTAGTTGCAGCTCCGTACATAGAAGGGTTTACGCATTGCCATTGGTCAGCGTGCACCAACGTCATTTCTGACGCGTGCACGCGACCTTTCATGCGTAATGTTATGCGTTCCACCAGCCCGTGTGGGGATTGGGCAGTGTAACTACGCATTTCCGGAGGGGGCGGGTTCCATTGCGGCGGACCGGAAGTATATCTTTATACACTTTAAAACGCCCGCCGCCTTTCCAACACTTGATGCACACTCACCTTGGAAAAAGCTTGGTTATTATTATTATTATTGCTCAGACAAGAAGCGCATTGGATCCTACGTACTGATGCTATGGGTCCTTTGGGTCTTAACGACTATGTGGATCTTGCCTGCTTTCTTGATCCTTGATCACCTTTTTGGTGCCTCTCTCGTTCCTGTGTTCCTTACCCCTGGGCCGCTTCTTGTTGCCCGTTCATTCCCACAATGGCTTTTTTTTCGTTTCTGTTTGTATATTTATATTTTTTTCTAGTAACATTATAAAATGCATTTTTTTCCTCCCCTTTATTACGAGACGAGCCATTCTGGGATTTGATTGTTGCCTCTCCATCTGGATGTCGTTCTATGCCCCCCACGTCCTACTCTCCTTAGTGTACCCATCTACTTTTTTTTCTTTTTCTTTTCTTTTATTCTTCTATTCACTTCATTTCACAGCTTTCACGTTTTTGGGTTCACTTTTTTCCTCTCCATCTCCCCCTCTTTGGTAATTGCTTTCTGCCCTTCCACTCCCTTTTCCCCAACCTTTAGCTGGTTTCGCAAATATAGGCTAATAGAGCCTTTATATGTGAGAATATCTCCACAGTTTTCCCCTTCTATATATATGTATTTTTTTTTTCTACATTTAATCCATGTTTTTTGAGCGCTCCTACGATTGATCGCCTACCCTCAGCATCCCTATTGCCTGTGTTAGGCTGGGGAGTACTGAGGTTGTCATGGTTACTACTTATTGTGTACGATTAGAGCGCTTAGTTGCAGCTCCGTACATAGAAGGGTTTACGCATTGCCATTGGTCAGTGTCCACCAACGTCATTTCTGACGCGTGCACGCGACCTTTCATGCGTAATGTTATGCGTTCCACCAGCCCGTGTGGGGATTGGGCAGTGTAACTACGCATTTCCGGAGGGGGCGGGTTCCATTGCGGCGGACCGGAAGTGTATCTTTATACACTTTAAAACGCCCCGCCGCCTTCCCAGCACTTGATGCACACTCACCTTGGAAAAAGCTTGGCGTAAGCCACGCGAAACGGTCGTCAGGCCGTGCACCCTCTGTCACCCACCACCGCTACCTCCAACTCACACCCAGGTATCACCAGTGACACTATTGGTATGACTTTTTGAATTGCCACTTTGACAAGGTTGTCATATCTCGCTGATGTTCACCAATATCTGCATACTTTGTGACATTTTTCTGCATTATTAAACACTATAGTGCCAGACTTTTTCTCATACTTTCTGGTTCATGATGACTCTGTTACCTTATCAGTCTTGAGCACATAGTTGTTTGGGTGTATTATCTGATATTGCCCCGAGTGCGCTTTGATGGAGTGCCCTGTCACAACCCTTTGATGTATACAGTCCAGAAAACAGTCCAAAGTCATACACAGGTATCAGAGGTTCGCAGTACAGAGAGTTCAGACAGAGGCAAGGTCAAAGGGTATCCGAGGTCAGTACAGGCAGCAAACAGGCAAAACGGTAAATAGGCAGTAGGTCAGTCCAGGCAGCAAACAGGAGAAGTCGATAAACAGGCAAGGGTCAGAATCTAGAAATCCAACAGAATAGTATCCAGCAAGGAAACACACCCAGCAGCTAGACAAGCTAATGCTATCCCGGGCAGTTTGTACAGCAGACACAGCCAGTTTAAATAGCAGGCATCCTCCAATCAGTGACTGGCCACACACACACATGCACCAATCAGAAGACATGAGGCGGCCCTGCCTAAGTGTCAGCTGACACTAACTCTTCAGTCGCCTAGCAGCATAGGACGGACGTTATAGTTAGGCGTCCGTCCTATGCCCTCTCGTCTCGGAAGATAAAATTAGTCCACCTCCGTCGCCATGGACGCGCGAGTCTCCCTGCGCGCATGAGAGCCGCGCAGACCCGGAAATACCAGGACGCAATGGACTTCCGGCAGAGATCTCCGCATCGCTGGAACCTGGAGGTAAGATCATAACAGTTATACTGAGGAATGGAGATGGACCTGTCATATGATGTACAGTAACTCCTCCTCATTTGTTGGAAAACATGATGCTATACTGAGGAATGTAGATGGGCCTCTCATATGGTGTACAGTATCTCTTACTCATGTGTTGGGAACATGATGTTATACTAATGAATGGAGATGGGCCTCTCATATGGTGTACAGTATCTCCTCCTAATTTGTTGGGAACATGATGTTATACTGAGGAATGGAGACGGGCCTCTCATATGGTGTACAGTATCTCCTCCTCATTAGTTGGCACTATGATATTATACTGAGGAATGGAGATGGGCCTCTCATATGGTGTACAGTATCTCCTCCTAATTTGTTGGGAATATGATGTTATACTGAGGAATGGAGATGGGCCTTTCATATGGTGTACAGTATCTCCTCCTCATTTGTTGAGAACATGATGTTATACTGAGGAATGGAGATGGGCCTCTCATGTGGTGTACAGTATCTCCTCCTCATTTGTTGGAAACATGATGCTATACTGAGGAATGGACCTTTCATATGGTGTACAGTATCTCCTCCTCATTTTTTGGAAATATGGTGTTATACTGAGGAATGGAGATGGGCCTCTCATATGGTGTACAGTATCTCCTCCCCATTTGTTGGGAATATGGTGTTATACTAAGGAATGGAGATGGGCCTCTCATATGGTGTACAGTATCTCCTCCTCATTTGTTGGGAACATGATGTCATACTGAGGAATGGAGATGAGCCTGTGTTTTTAAGGTATTGCTGTCAGGTGGTAACAGCTAGCAACTCTTTACTGGGCCATATTGAAACATAGTGGGGGTTGCTGAAAGGTCAATAAATTAGCAGTCATAATCAGCGCTTCTGGCAAGAATAAGAAAAAGCCTGTACTGGCATTATTAAAAAAAATAAGTGCTTGATGTGCAGCACAAATCCTGATTCACTAACCTTTCATCCATCATCACTATGACCCAGGTTAGCACAACAAATAAGTCAACCTAATTACAGATACATTTCTGAAACTTTAGCCCAGGTCTGCTGGATCACCTGTGTTCTCCACTATCTTTTTAAACTAAACAGCTGGATAATTGTTTAGCCCAGAAATCCTTGTCTATGGAATATAAAACCAGGTAAAGAAAACTACAAACACATTCATATTAACCTCTTGAGGTTTATACCCCCTAGTGACCAGGCGATCTTTTAGGCTGGTTTCACACCAGGACGTTGCGTTTTAGGGGACGTTAAAGTCGCATAACGTGCCCCTAACGCAACGCCTGGTGCTCTCTGATGTGGACGTCAGAGTGAGCCGCGTTGTGCAGCTCACTCTGGCGTCCGTGATGCGCACTCTTGGACACATGCGGCATCACGTGGTCCCGCCCGGCCAATCGCCGCACAGAGCGGCCGCTCCAGGAAGTAAACACTGCACGTCACAGAGTGCAGTTAATATTAATTAGCCATGTGCCTGGCCGCTCTCCGCTCCTCCCCAACTTTACAGAGCATGTGCAAGCAGTCTGTAAAGTACTGCATGCAGTACGTTGTGTTATGGCGCAGCGTTACAATGTAACGCAACGTGGGCACTGTGAACAGCCCATTGATTTTTCATTGCTGTGCGGTGGGGTGCGTTACAGGCTGCTCTAACGTGCGCCTGTAACGTCCCACTGTGAAACCAGCCTTACAATTCAGCACTGCGCAGCTTTAACGATTTTTTGCTTGACCATACAACTTACCACCAAAATGAATTTTACCTCATTTTCTTGCCACTAATGGAGGAATTTAGGAATTGTTGAATGGTCTCTGATTGGTGCTGCAATTATTTTTTTATTATTATTAATTTTCAAAGCTATTTTTTGTTTTGTAAAAAATCCCCTCTCCCTCCCCCCTAAATTGGCCCTAGACTGCATTCTGTACACTGAATTCCCCTCTCATAGGCATCAGCTTATGAGAGAGATTAGATTGCGAGCCAATAAGAGGGACAGCTAAGTGACAGGGCTGTCCCGTGTACAGTGCTGCACTAGATCGCAGCGCTGTACAAGTGTTTATTTGCTCTTTTTTTTTGTTACATTGCAGCCTGCCAGCTTCGACTGCAGCTGCGAACGGATACCCGCTCTGTTTACTTGCAGGGAATGCCTGTTCCCTGCTATTCCCCACCCACCGCTCTTGATGCCAATCAGCATTAGGCGGTCCTGGGGAGCCATTCTGCGACCACCCATCGGCGTTAGGCGGTCGCAGAGGAATTAAGAAAACAAACCTTTTGATTTCAACTTACTGGGTGTTCCTTTACAACCTGCTGTCATCAATCTAAGCTCACTGGTCACCATTTTCTCCAGCAACTCCATAGAATGCTGCTCATCCCCAACATCTGTCTCCAGTTCTATCACTTCAATTTTCATGTCAGTCAGTTCTTCATTCTAAACGCACCAAACAATAGATTAGATCATATTTTACTCACAAGCCTAAATAAGCTTTGACCTGTAAAGTCTCCATTGTACTTACCTGACAATGGTGGGGGATGGTGTGACCTCCCTGTGTACAATCCCAGGAATAAAGAGGACCCGCGCATCTCTCTGGTGGGATTTTGTAACTGGATCCATCTGTTAGAAACACACACACTGACTGAGTATGGAGAAAAGGAAACTGATGCAGTAACTCAGTGATCTGCAAACTTGGCTCTCTAGCTGTTAAGGAACTACAAGTCCCACAGTGCATTTGCCTTTATGAATCATGACAGTGGCTGTCAGACTCCCGCAATGCATTGCGGGACTTGTAGTTCTTTAACAGCTGGAGAGCCAAGTTTGCAGATCACTGCAGTAACTGAAGAAAAATGTGCAGCTCTTTTCTGTATTTACACATCCTATACAATAAAGTCCAAGTGTCGCTGCGTTCAACAGTTTTGCAGCGTCCCTGGTATTGTCTTACTGCGCATGTGCACAGTAACGGGCTGCTGGAGAGACCAGGGAGCGAGGTGGGTGGGAGGGCAGTTGCATGCGGCGGGCGGGCGCGCATAGCGGGTGCGCTGCATGCGCAGTGACTTGGGCCGGCGGCAGCGGTAAAGGACTTCTGAGGCCAAATAAAAAAAAAGTAATATACCTGCATCATATTTTAATAGCCCCCGGGGGGCTATTGAGCGGCGGGGACCCGGCGGGACGGCACGAAGGGCACGGACGGCGTCCTCCGTGCCTTAAAATATGATGCAGGTATTTATACTTTTTTTTAATTTGGCCTTGGAAGTCCTTAAAAAAAGACCTAGATCCCGTTTTGAAACAGGCTTGGGTCTACTAGTATTCATATAAAAGGACAACAGAGGTGAGAGGGATAGGGAGGCTGCCATATTTATATCCTTTCGATTACCAGTTGCCTTGGCTATCCTGCTGATCGTCTGATTCTAATACTTTTAGCCATAGACTCTGAACAAGCATGCAGCAGATCAGGTGTTTCTAACATTATTGTCAGCTCTGACAAGATTAGCTGCATGCCTATTTCAGGTGTGGAATTCAGATATTAAAAACCAGAAAGATCAGCAGCACTGCCAGGCAGCAGGGTCAGCCATACTACGCCAGGAAAAAACCCAAGACATATTATATACATATATATATATATATATATATATATATATATATATATATATATATATATATATATATATATATATATATATATATATATATATATATATATATATATATACACATACACTTGCTCTAATTACATAACACATGTATTGTACTGACCATGTTTTGATTCCAGTGAATTGTATATAGTAAATAAGAAAATTCTGTTGTAGGCATTTTCCATTTTGATCCCCTCTTACTGAAGCTAATTCTGATGTCATTTCCTCAATTACCCTTACTTAGTAATAAGAACCAGTGACATGTCTAAGGCAGATATATAACCTACATGACCTGTAGGTATTTCATTAGGGGTTTTGTGAGTAGACCCCCCCTTATATTACACCACAGGTCATGTAGGTTATATATCCACCTTAGATGTGTCACCAGTTCTTATTGCTTCTACTATGCATGATGTGTGGTGATTAATTAATTACATATACTCTTTTGCAGTATTTTTTGCAATATATTGTTTATTTTTATTTTTTTTTGTTCTATATTACTTTTTAGTTGATCAGTGTATTTTGCATCTGGATTCGCTTTGTTGGGAACCCCTCATCCAGGAAAAGCCTGTGACGTACTGGCGCTCATTGAAAGATTCATCAATTCCCCATTGGATATAATTTGTCTATTTCAGCGAACATGATTGTGATAGTGTTATGTACTGTTATTCTCGTTTCTAGCCAACAGATGGCTCTGCTTCTCTGCATGCTTCTGCTGCTACGTGTATATGCACTTGTCATAATGAAAGCATGCGTATTTATTTCTCCTGTGTTGGCTTGCTTCTAAACTACATTACCCAGAATACCAGAGTCCCCAGATCAGGTGGCCAACTTATAATGCACTAGTACAGCTCTACAATCAGTTCCCTGTGTGAGGCAGCTAGGTAGTTAGGTAATACCCGCCCCTGACCAAATACATCACATTTATAAGCGGGCTTCTGCAGGAAATGTCTAAGCCCAGAAAAAGCCGCACATTAGCAGCGAATCGCGAAGGCGTTCAGGTGTATTGCTGCCCATCGGTAAGCAATCCTCCCCCCATCCCTTCCGGTACTCACTCCTTCTTCTTGCTCCACCATTAAAATAGAATAAGCTTTATTCGTCAAATGTGACAGGTACTGCACCTGGAATTATTTTTGGTAACAAATGGCATTCCCTTCCTGACTCCAGATGGCGTGTTTGTATTGCCCTCTAATGAAAACATATATAAATGATACATGATTTGGTAACTGAGATCTTCCAATCCTCTGATTAATTTAGTTGCCCGTCTTTGTACCTATTCTAGAACGTCAATGTCCTTCCTCTAATGTGGTGGCCAAAATTGTATCCCATGCTCCAGTTGTGGCTTCACAAGTGATTTATACAGAGAGAGCATCTCAAGATTTTATATCTGTTTTATGCATCCCAGAATGATTGCTAAATTTGTTATCAGCTAGTATTGCAAAGTCCTTCTCCAAGTCTGATGTTCCCAGCTGAATGCCATTCATTCTATATGATGCTCTACCGCTGGCATGTCCGAGGGGCATGACTTTCCATTAGTGTTTTGCATTGAGCTGTAGGTCTTGTTCTTATGTCATTACATTACAATTGTTATCAACCGTGTGAGTGGGAGATTTTTTTGCTCCCTGGAAATATAGGTTTGATATGTGATGTGTATGGCCACTTTATTTAACCAGTTGACGACCACAGTGCTAACCTCCCCTAATGACCAGGCTCATTTTTTGCTGTACTGGGCTGTGCAGGCTTTTCAGCCTCCTGCACAGCCAAGCTATGGAGCCCAGCGATGGGACTCACCTCCTTTTTTGTCCCTAAAGGGACATGCCGCGGGAGGGGTCCGATCGATGCGGCAGTTTATTTTATTTTTCTTCAGCCTCTATGAGGCTCTCTCTCCCCTTCCCTCCTCCCCTCCGTAATCTTTATGGAACAGGACGGCGATCCGTCCTGTTCCGCATCTCATAGGCATCAGACGGGGATCACCGATCTCGTACAGCGCTGCCGGGGACCGCAGCATTGTACGGATTTAAACAAAGGGGGTTTCTTTTCTTTCCCCTCTCGTTTACAAACAGCCTGTTAGCCGAGATCGGCGGCTAGCAGGCTAATCACAGAACTTCGTTCCGTGAAGTGGCAGGGAACGATCGCGCATGCGCGTGGCCGTTCCCTAGGAAACTGCAGCCCCAGGACTTGACGCCCATCGGTGTTAGGCAGTCCTGGGGCTGCCGCCCTGGCCACGGCCATCAACGTAAGGCGGTCCCCAGAAGATTAAAGGTAAAGAAAAAAAAAACAATTTGAGCCCACTTCACGTTTGGATTAATGAAGTGTTTGCTTGCTGACTGGCGTAATTTACAATAAAGACAAGTTCTAAAATACTGTGTTCCTGTTTTGCAGACTAGTATCCTCCATTTTCACAACTTAAATAGGAGTACGAGTGAAATCGCCGCCGGGAGACTTGGGCGCAGGATACAGTGGATATACGGCTTATCCTGCTTCTGCACAACTCCCAGCGGCGTTAATTACTATTCCCCCTCCAGGTCCACGTGGATGGTAGGTAATGATGTAATTCGGCTTCCAGCTATTGCTGACTGCAGAATTACAGTGTTTTAAATGTAACTTCAGCTCCATCTTCTGACGGCGCCGAAGTTACTCACTGTGCGCCGCTATAGCCGTAATTCCTATTATGGTCTATGGTGGCGCCGGCTGCGCCCAAATCTCCTGCACTGGATACAACGTGTTTGTTAAATAAAACCCAAGGCAGCATTAACCAGCCGGGCGGTATGGACGAGCTCAGCTCGTCCATCACCGCCGGAGGCTGCCGCTCAGGCCCTGCTGGGCCGATTTTCATCAAATAAAGAGCAGCACACGCAGCCGGCACTTTGCCAGCCGCGTGTGCTGCCCGATCGCCGCCGCTCTGCGGCGATCCGCCGCGAGCAGCGGCGAAAGAGGGTCCCCCCAGCCGCCTGAGCCCAGCGTAGCCGGAACAAAAAGTTCCGGCCAGCGCTAAGGGCTGGATCGGAGGCGGCTGACGTCGGCTGACGTCTATGACGTCACTCCGCTCGTCGCTATGGCGACGATGTAAGCAAAACAAGAAAGGCCGCTCATTGCGGCCTTCCTTGTTTATTCTGGGCGCCGGAGGCGATCGGAAGAACGCCTCCGGAGCGCCCTCTAGTGGGCTTTCATGCAGCCAACTTTCAGTTGGCTGCATGAAATAGTTTTTTTTTTTTATTTAAAAAAAACCCTCCCGCAGCCGCCCTGGCGATCTTAATAGAACGCCAGGGTGGTTAAAAAAAAAATAGATACTTAACTCCTCTAGACCACGTACTCTGCCTGAGACCCGCTTGAAGTTTGCGCTTGTGCTCCTCTTCATGCACGAGCATGGCTGCACTGCACCCTTGCAAGTATGGCCGTGCATATATGAGTGACTTCTGCTTATGCGCGGGCATGGCCAGAGTTGTGAAGGCACAGGACCAGGGCTGTGGAGTCGGTACAAAAATCCACCGACTCCGACTACTCAGTTTAGGATTCCTCCGACTCAGACTCCTCTAATTTTCATATTACAATCTTGTTGATTGAAAGTATGTAACATAAAATTCATCTCTTAACTGCCAACGCTTAGGAATTTTAAAAAAGACAACAACTGAAGTGAGAAGGATATGGAGACTGCCATATTTAATCCCTTTAGTCATGGACTAAAACTAGTCCTTGGTAAGAGTACTTGTAAAAGGTACAGACCGGAACAAAGAACATCTATCAGGCCCTAGGCAATGTAACTGTGGGTACATGTAAGAGTGATGTGCAGGTACTCTGCAGGAGAATGAGGAGATTCTTCCTTTATTACACATTCTTCATGCACAATCTGAACCAGGTTTATGGGCGATAGACAACACCTCTGTGTTCAATGTGTACAACATTCTCAGTGGATTCCCTGCAGCTCTGTGGGGAGTGCATATGTAGAGTATAGTACTACTGTGTAACAAAGTAAACCTGAGACAGATGAAATTAAAGTTTTATACATACCTGGGGATTCCTCCAGCCCCCTTCAGGCTAATCAGTCCCTTGCTGTCCTCCTCCGTCACCTGGATCTTCTGCTATGAGTCCAGGTACTTGAGTCAGTCTTGCTTAGTTTGCATGCACACACTCCGCCGCCGGGAGCGTACTACACCTGCGCAGCACTATTGCGCAGGTGCAGAACGCTCCTGGCTGTAGGAGCGACACGTGGCCAATCTGCCATGACTGGCTGAATTACCGGGACTCATAGCAGAAGATCCAGGTGGCTGAGGAGGACAGCGAGGGACTGATTAGCCTGAAGGGGGGCTGGAGGAAGCCCCAGGTATGTATAAATCTTTTCTTTTCATCCGTCTCAGGTACCCTTTAATTCGTAGTCACAAAACCAAATTTTAACAACATATCAAATTTTTTGATTTCATGAGCAAAGAGAGTGTGTACATTTGCATAAACCAGCATCAGCGCAGAATTATTTCCATCTTATTCACCATCTCTATTAGTGACACGGCTACACATCAGGCTTTATTCTTACAGCATAGATGTTATTTAGTATATATAAGAGATTCCTGTGTACACATCATATATACAGTCACAATCAGATATGTATATCTGACTTTAAAAATACGGGGACTGCTTTATTGAAGCAGCACAAGTAACTAATTTTGATTAGTTTGGTTTATTTCATTTTTGTGGACTAAGCACAGCTATTACTGTGTATATAAATTATTTATGATGACTATTATCTGAGAAATAGAACATTGTATCATATTTTCTATTTTAATTACATTTTAAATTCATTAGGAGTTGGAGTCGGAGCATTTTTTCCCGACTCCAACTCCAGGCACCCAAAATTGCCCGACTCCACGACTCTGACTCCACAGCCCTGCACAGGACACCGCATTTGTACATGGCTGAGATTGCGGCCACACAAAAATATATAACAAGCTCTTCTCGGATATGTTCCAGCTGTCCCGGCTATGGTGAATGGGGGGGGGGGGGGGGGGGGTAGGGAGGCAAGAGGACATGGAAAGTTTTTTATACCGCCTCGGGTACACTCTAACTGTTTTTTTTTTGTTTTTTTTTACACTCTATGTTTCAGATTGCTGTGTGCATGTATTTTTTCAGTGAAAAGGGTTAATTGTTGCATGTGTTACATTTGCCCACATCTCTTTAGTGCCCAGCCATCTCCTTTTTAAAGGACAACTGAAGTGAGAGGGACATGGAGGCTGCCATATTTATTTCCTTTTAAGCAATACCAGTTGCCTGGCTATCCAGCTGATCCTCTGCCTCTAATACTTGTAGCCATAGACCCTGAACAAGCATGCAGCTCAGGTGTTTCTGACATTGTCAGATTGGACTAGATTAGCTGCATGCTTGTTTCTGGTGTGATTCACATACAACTGCAGCCAAATACACCAGCAGAACTGCCAGGCAACTGCTATTGTTTAAAGGAAATAAATAAGGCAGTTTCCATTTTCTTCTCACTTCAGTTAGTACAGCTTTGTTTGTAAGTACTCATTTTGTTTTTAGTGCTGATTACTGACCTGTGCTGCTCTGTAAAGGAATCCCCTCTTCCTCCTCACACGGCTCGTTGTCCTTCACATATGTCTCCTCTTGTTCATCTTTAATGTTGGCTTTAATAATATTCACATCTTCACCCTAAAGTTAGACCACAAAATATGAGAATATAGGCTTGACATAGTTTCTTTATTATTATTGATTTATAAAAGGCGAATTTCTACTATGGTGAGGAACCAATAAGCATATTAGAAACTGACAACATGTACAAACAGGGTACAACAGGTGTAAAGCAAAGGAGACAGGGCAGCATGGTAGCGTAGTGGTTAGCGCTCTCAGTGCTGGGCCCCTCGAATCCCAGCCAGGGCACTATCTGCGCGGAGTGTGTATGTTCTCCCCATGTCTGTGTGGGTTTCCTCCCACATCCCAAAAACATACAGATATGTTTATTGGCTTCCCTCTAAATTGGCCCTACACTACAATACATACATAGACCTATGACTATGGTAGAGATTTGATTGTGAGCCCCACTGAGGGACTGTTAAATGGCAAGACATTATTGTGAGAGAACGCGGAAAAGCCGCCGCGTGTACTGACAGCAAGGCGGCTGATTCCGCGTCCAACACGGCGGTCTGCACGCGGAAGCGTGCGTCTGGTAACTTGGCAGAACGCGGAAAAGCCGCCGCATGTACTGACAACAAGGCGACTGGTTCCGCGTCCAGCGCGTCGGTTTGCACGCGGCAGCGTGCATCTGGTCTGGCTGAGTCTGTTAGTTTACACAGGCTTAGGAATACGCGCGCGCGCTGAAAGGCATAACTTTTATGATGGCCATCAGCTGACCAGGTCGATCAGCTGACCTCAGAGCTGGTAACCATTGGTTGATCACTTCAGGGTGGTGCCAGAGAGCGCTGCTCTATATATGGTTACTACTGGCCACTCTCAAACTGTCTGCCGTTGCGAACACTACGTGGAAGCACTCAGACCTTAGTCAGATCCATCAGTGTGTGTTTGAACCAGGAGGACCTGGGAATTCACACTGAGCCAGATTACTTGTGTTATCATTCTGTTATACTTCAGACTAGTTCCAGGGTGTAGAGACCACGGACCTCACACCCAAGACTAGGCATTGTTTGATATTTGTTATGACCTGTTGCTTTCCTGACTATCCCTCTGCTCTCTGATTCGGTACCACGCTGTAACGATCGGTGGGCGCAGAGAGTATCTGATTACCGGTGATCTGCAGTATCACCGGAAATACAGATATATACCAGATTATAAGTGAACTGCAGTCTCACCGATAATCCGATATACAAACTAACCTCTGATCACCTGAGTAGAGTGTAGTGTTTGGTGTAACTGTAACACTAAGAGGACAAGGCCTCAATGCAGTAAGGAGTACTGTACAGATTCCTTCCGCAGACCTGAGCTCTCCAAGACGGGAGGAGTCAGACTGACAGTAGGAAGGGATATCTGAAAGTGACCCTCAGGAGGAAGGATCGCTAACAGAGCGAGGAACCGCCTCTAACGGTAAGGTCGGTTCTCGAGGTCGGACAAGCCAGGTCGTACACACACGGACAGATAAAGTACAGGATCAGGAGGCAAATGCAGAGTCAAAGTACAGGCAGGGTTCAGCAACGGGGTATCAGAAATATCGGGGTACAAAATCAGGAGGCAGAAGCAGAGTCAAGGAACGAGCCGGGGTTCGGCAACAGAGTATCAGAAATATCGAGGTGCAAGATCAGAGTTCAGGAGGATAGTCAAGGCAGGCAAAAGTCATAACAGATAATCACAATCAAACTAGTACTTTAGCTATCAACAGAATCTAGCTTAGTGTAGGATTACAGCTCCAGCTGGTCCCGGCACACTAACGGATCTACCTACGGATCTGGGTGCTCCCACATATGTGAACGCAACGCCAGACAAGGAGCAAGTGAACAACCAGCAGTATATATACTCTAGGACCTCTCCAGGACCTCCCTAATTGCTGGTCCAATGGGAGCAGTGGAATTTGTCAGCTGACCCAGCTGGTCAGCCGACACCCTTCTAACTGCTATTTAAACTCTGCCTCTGTGCTCGCGCGCGTGTAAGTCTGAATCTTGGTGGACTATCAGTCCCAGCCACACCAGTACTGTTTTGCAATGTATCTAATGCGGGGGTCGCCTCTGATGTATATTCCGCCGTTACCAATGCGGATTCCGCCGCACTGCCCATGCGGCATGCGGCGTTTTTTCCGCGTTGTGACGCCATGCTGGACGCGGAAACAGCCGCCTCACCTCGAGAGATGGCGGCTTTTCCGCGTTTCCTCACACACGCATATCTGATATTCTGTTGCCAAACCCTGCCTGCCTTGGGTACCGAATCAGCCTTCTGTCTTTGTACTTTGTCTGTCCATGTGTTAGCGACCTGGCTTGCCCGACCTCGAGAGCTATCTCTCTCCACTAAAGAGATAGTCTCCAGATCAGTCAGTGACATCCACCTTCAGGTGTCACTCACTCTCTGGCCCTTCCTACCTTCAGCCTGACTCCACCCTTTGGAGAGTCTCAGGCTGCTGGAGGGTTTCTGTACTCTCTATAGCAGTACCTCCTGTACTGCCAAAAGCCACCTGCTCATCAAGTGGATTGCTCACAGTCATACTGTTACACCAAACACTCAATATATATATATTCAGAGGTGTCCAGAGGTTAGTACTATATCTGTATTATTGGTGATTCTGCAGATCATCCATAATCAGGTATAGATCTGTATTCTTGGTGATACTGCAGATCACCAATAATCAGATTCTCTCTGTGTGCTGACACCGATCGTTACAGAACGGCAGACCAAACCCAAATGGACGCACTCAGCAGCCGTCTTGATGCACTCACCACTACGGTGGAGAATTAAACCCGAGTGCTGGACAGTCACCAGACCCAAATCAACGCTTTGTCTGGGACTGTACAAGTCTTTCAGTCGGCTGTGAACACAGTGCGATCTCCTTCTAGCACAGACATACGCATGTCTGTACCCGAAAGGTTTTCTGGTTACAGATCTGACTTCCGGAATTTTAGAAATAGAGTGTTGTCATACTTTGAGTTAAGGCCTAATTTATCAGGAACTGTAGCACAGAGAGTAACCTTTATTAAGACCTTGTTGTCAGGGGATTCCCAGACTTGGGCATATAGTCTTCAGACAGGGCATCCGGCCCTGACCTCGGTGGAAGAATTTTTTAAAGCTATGGCTATAATTTATGATGATTCGGACATTGCCTCTACCGCTGAGCGGCAGGGCAAGGGTCCGGTAGAGAACTATGCTGCGGAGTTCAGGAAATGGGCAGTCTCATCTAGATGGGACTCATTTGCTCTTTTAGACTGTTTTTTGTCAGGGCTGTCAGACGCAGTTTCCGATCTAATGCTGGGTCATCCTGAGCCGAAGTCTATCGATGAGGCCATTTCATTGGCCATCAGGGTTGACCGTCGCTTACGTTACCAAAGACAGACCCGGGGTAGGAACAATGTGAGATGTGTGTCCTATGCCGCGCTTCCATCTGAGTCATCTCCACCCGATTTGTCTCCACCAGAACCGATGCAGTTTGGTCGGTCAAGATTGTCCCGGGTGGAATGGAGGCGCAGAGAAACAGAGCAGCTATGTCTGTACTGTGCAGAGGGGGGGTCATAGAGTGCAAATTTGTCCCAAAAAGTCGGGAAACGCTGCCGCCTAGGTGTAGTCGGAGGTAATACCCTAGGCGTGCAGTCGTTACCTCTAGATGATAAACGTATGCTCATCCCATGTACCATATCTTGGAAGGATAAGACAGAGACCACTGAAGCCTTCATTGACTCTGGCTCAGCAGCCAGCTTTATGGATTATGAATTTGCTAAGAAATTGGGGATTCCTATTTCCCCGTTGAAACAACAGATTTTGGTCACTGCAGTGGATGACTCCCCCCTGCAGAGTAACCACCCTCTGTCCCAGACCCCAGAGTTAAGGGTTACGGTAGAGGTGTTAGATAAAGAGAATTTACAGTTTCTGGTGTTGCGAATGACAACCTCCACGATCATTCTTGGCATGCCATGGTTACAACTTCACTCGCCTCAGATCGATTGGGCTACAGGTCAGCTAACGAGCTGGTCTACCCATTGTTATCATCATTGGCTAGCGAAGGTAACCTTGGGTAAAACCAAGATTCACATGGAGGGATTGCCTGATCAGTATTCAGAATTTGCGGACGTGTTTTGTCCTAAGTCAGCTGATAAACTTCCTCCACACCGACCTTTTGATTCCCCCATTGATCTCAGGTCTGGTTGTATGCCCCCTAGAGGTCATCTCTATAATTTATCTGGGCCAGAAAAATTGGCCATGCAGGAATACATCCGAGAAAATTTAGCTAAGGGTTTTATTCGTCCTTCTCGGTCCCCAGCAGGGGCCGGGTTCTTTTTTGTGAAAAAGAAGGATGGAGGCCTCCGTCCATGCATTGATTATCGGGGCTTAAATAAGATTACAGTAAAAAATCGTTACCCTCTGCCCTTAATAGACGATTTATTTACCCAGGTCACCAATGCTAAAATTTTCTCTAAGCTGGATTTAAGGGGTGCGTACAACCTTGTGCGTATCAGGGACGGTGATGAATGGAAGACGGCCTTTAACACGCCCGATGGGCATTACGAGTACCTAGTGATGCCCTTCGGGTTGTGTAACGCTCCGGCTGTCTTCCAAGAGCTGATCAATGAGGTTTTCAGAGAGGTATTGGGCAAATTCGTCTTGGTGTATTTAGACGACATACTCATTTTTTCGTCCAACCTCTCAGAACACAGGAAACATGTTAAGTTTGTGTTACGTAAGTTAAGACAAAATCTGCTGTATGCTAAATTGGAGAAGTGCATTTTCGAAGTGACCTCTGTCGCCTTTCTGGGGTACATAATTCCGACCTCTGGCCTCTCTATGGACCCTGGAAAAGTTTCAGCTGTCTTGGAGTGGCCCCAACCGGTAGGACTGAAAGAGCTCCAGAGATTCCTGGGGTTCGCCAACTACTATAGGAGGTTCATAAAGGGGTACTCTACGGTGATTTCACCTCTCACCAGTCTCACCAAGAAAGGGGCAGATACTCCTCACTGGTCCCCTGAGGCCCATGCTGCTTTCTCCACCTTGAAGAAACTATTCTGTTCTGCCCCCATACTGAGACATGTTGACACTACCTTTCCCTTTATCGTGGAGGTAGATGCCTCAGAGGTAGGGGTAGGGGCTGTGCTGTCTCAGCATTCTGGGTTGCAGGGAAAACTGTATCCTTGTGCCTATTTCTCCCGTAGGTTTTCACCCGCAGAGAAAAACTACGATATAGGCAATAGAGAGCTTCTAGCCATCAAATTGGCTTTTGAGGAATGGCAGCATTGGCTAGAAGGAGCAGAACATACCATTCCTGTTTACACTGACCACAAGAATTTGGAGTACATTGAAGGTGCTAAGAGACTTAGCCCCCGACAGGCCTGGTGGTCATTATTTTTTTCACGATTCAGATTTGTAATCACGTATACCCCTGGTAGTAAGAACATCAAGGCTGATGCCTTATCCAGATGTTTTGAGCCAGAGACAGCACAGCCCTAAGACCCAGAGACCATTATTCCTCAGAAGATGGTTCTAGCAGCCACTGAGACCTGGAAAGACTGGACAGTCACGTTGGGTCCGTTCCAACAAGATGTACCAGAGGGGAAGCCTGAGGGGGTTATGTTTGTACCACTGCCTTTCCGCTTACAAATATTGCAGCTGTTCCATTTCCACAAGAATGCTGGGCATCCTGGGGCCACCAGAACTTAGGATCTCATTGCTAGATGTGCTTGGTGGCCGTCATTGGTAACTGACTGCAAGGAGTATGTGAGGGAATGTGCAGTGTGTGCTAGGAGCAAACCCTCTCACCAGGCACCTGTTGGAACATTGCAGCCCCTGCCAGTCCCGAGTGAACCATGGACCCATTTGTCCATGGATTTTGTGGGCGAGCTCCCCAGGTCTGAGGGCATGACGGTCATTTGGGTGGTAGTCGATCGATTCAGTAAGATGGCCCATTTTGTTCCCCTGAAAGGACTCCCCTCGGCCCAGGAATTGGCCGATCTCTTCATCCAGCATATTTTTCAGCTCCATGGCATTCCGGAAAATATAGTGTCAGATCGGGGATCTAAATTTGTTTCCAAGTTTTGGAGGGCATTCTGCCATCAGTTAGACATGGAGCTTTCTTTCTCATCAGGCTACAACCCACAGACCAATGGCCAGACCGAAAGAACGAATCAGTCTCTGGAACAATTTCTGAGGTGTTATGTTGCAGATGCCCAAACTGTCTGGGTCAAATTTTTGCCGTTTGCGGAATTTGCACACAACAATCTGAAGAGTTCCTCCTCAGGATTTTCCCCATTTCAGGTGGTGACGGGAAGGTTACCTAAGTTCACCCCATTGTCAGTGGCTTCCACTCCGTTTCCAGCCCTGGAGAGTTGGCAGAGGTCTCGGAAACAGATTTGGGGAATTATTAAAAGAAATCTGGGGAGGGCCTTTCAGAACCAGAAGAAACAGGCTGACAAGAAACGTTCCATGGAATGGGAGTTTCTTCCAGGAGACTTGGTCTGGGTGTCCACACGACATTTGGCTCTAAAGCAACTGTCACCCAAGTTAGGTCCCAGATTTGTGGGTCCTTTTCTAGTGACCAGGAAAATCAATAATGTCACTTATGCCATTGATCTCCCTACCAGCATGCGTGGTGTGAGATCATTTCATGTGTCCTTGCTCAAGCCGGCAGTGCACGTGGATTCCGCCCCCCCCCGTTTTGATTGATGACCAACCTGAGTATGAAATTGTGAAGATTCTAGACTCCCGGCTTATGCAGAACTCCGTGCAGTATTTGGTTCACTGGAAGGGGTATGGCATAGAGGAGAGAACTTGGGTGCCAGAATGTCGCACGCACGCAGAGGAGTTAAAAAAGGAGTTTCATAACTTACATCCTGAGAAGTCGGGTAGGAGATGTCCGGAGTCCACTCCTCGGGGGGGGGGGTACTGTGAGAGAACGCGGAAAAGCCGCCGCGTGTACTGACAGCAAGGCGGCTGATTCCGCGTCCAACATGGCGATCTGCACGCGGAAGCGTGCGTCTGGTAACTTGGCAGAACGCGGAAAAGCCGCCGCATGTACTGACAACAAGGCGGCTGGTTCCGCGTCCAGGGCGGCGGTTTGCATGCAGCAGCGTGCATCTGGTCTGGCTGAGTCTGTTAGTTCACACAGGCTTAGGAATATGCGCGCGCTAAAAGGCAGAACTTTTATGATGGCCAAGGGGGGGTCAGCTGACCAGGTCGATCAGCTGACCTCAGAGCTGGTAACCATTGGTTGATCACTTCAGGGTGGCGCCAGAGAGCGCTGCTCTATATATGGTTACTACTGGCCACTCTCAAACTGTCTGCCGTTGCAAACACTACGTGGAAGCACTCAGACCTTAGTCAGATGCAACAGTGTGTTTGAACCAGGAGGACCTGGGAATTCACACTGAGCCAGAATACTTGTGTTATCATTCTGTTATACTTCAGACTAGTTCCAGGGTGTAGAGACCACGGACCTCACACCCAAGACTAGGCATTGTTTGATATTTGTTATGACCTGTTGCTTTCCTGACTATCCCTCTGCTCTCTGATTCGGTACCACGCTGTAACGATCGGTGGGCGCAGAGAGTATCTGATTACCGGTGATCTGCAGTATCACCGGAAATACAGATATATACCAGATTATAAGTGAACTGCAGTCTCACCGATAATCCGATATACAAACTAACCTCTGATCACCTGAGTAGAGTGTAGTGTTTGGTGTAACTGTAACACTAAGAGGACAAGGCCTCAATGCAGTAAGGAGTACTGTACAGATTCCTTCCGCAGACCTGAGCTCTCCAAGACGGGAGGAGTCAGACTGACAGTAGGAAGGGATATCTGAAAGTGACCCTCAGGAGGAAGGATCGCTAACAGAGCGAGGAACCGCCTCTAACGGTAAGGTCGGTTCTCGAGGTCGGACAAGCCAGGTCGTACACACACGGACAGATAAAGTACAGGATCAGGAGGCAAAGGCAGAGTCAAAGTACAGGCAGGGTTCAGCAACGGGGTATCAGAAATATCGGGGTACAAAATCAGGAGGCAGAAGCAGAGTCAAGGAACGAGCCGGGGTTCGGCAACAGAGTATCAGAAATATCGAGGTGCAAGATCAGAGTTCAGGAGGATAGTCAAGGCAGGCAAAAGTCATAACAGATAATCACAATCAAACTAGTACTTTAGCTATCAACAGAATCTAGCTTAGTGTAGGATTACAGCTCCAGCTGGTCCCGGCACACTAACGGATCTAACTACGGATCTGGGTGCTCCCACATATGTGAACGCAACGCCAGACAAGGAGCAAGTGAACAACCAGCAGTATATATACTCTAGAACCTCTCCAGGACCTCCCTAATTGCTGGTCCAATGGGAGCAGTGGAATTTGTCAGCTGACCCAGCTGGTCAGCCGACACCCTTCTAACTGCTATTTAAACTCTGCCTCTGTGCTCGCGCGCGTGTAAGTCTGAATCTTGGTGGACTATCAGTCCCAGCCACACCAGTACTGTTTTGCAATGTATCTAATGCGGGGGTCGCCTCTGATGTATATTCCGCCGTTACCAATGCGGATTCCGCCGCACTGCCCATGCGGCGTTTTTTCCGCGTTGTGACGCCATGCTGGACGCGGAAACAGCCGCCTCACCTCGAGAGATGGCGGCTTTTCCGCGTTTCCTCACACACGCATATCTGATATTCTGTTGCCAAACCCTGCCTGCCTTGGGTACCGAATCAGCCTTCTGTCTTTGTACTTTGTCTGTCCATGTGTTAGCGACCTGGCTTGCCCGACCTCGACTAAAGAGATAGTCTCCAGATCAGTCAGTGACATCCACCTTCAGGTGTTACTCACTCTCTGGCCCTTCCTACCTTCAGCCTGACTCCACCCTTTGGAGAGTCTCAGGCTGCTGGAGGGTTTCTGTACTCTCTATAGTAGTACCTCCTGTACTGCCAAAAGCCACCTGCTCATCAGGTGGATTGCTCAAAGTCATACTGTTACACCAAACACTCAATTTATATATAGTCAGAGGTGTCCAGAGGTTAGTACTATATCTGTATTATTGGTGATACTGCAGATCACCAATAATCAGATCCTCTCTGTGTGCTGACACCGATCATTACAATTATACTGTACAGTGCTGCTGAAGATGTTAGCGCAATATAAATACTAAATAAATAATAGAGCGCCAACTCATTCAAGTTTACAGTCTCTACAGTCAATACAACATGGAGTCACTCTGGTATTTGGTGAGAACCTCGGTTCTACCAACCTGATGTTTAGGTATGCTGGAATCTTCATGTATACAATCTTGGGAGTGAAAGGGGCTTGTACATGTCTCTGGTGGCCTCATACTTGATTCATTCTTACAATGAAGATGGCTCTTGGGTGTCAGTAGCTCCCCAGATATCTTCTTCACAACCTCATAATCCTGTGTAATAATAATATACAGAAGCAGAAATTACCATGACTGTTCACAGAATTATCCGTTTATTTTCAGCTGCCAGGTTTTTGGCTTATCAAACAGGGTTGTGGAGTCTGTACAAAAATCATTAGACTCCAGCTCCATAGTTTATAAAACCTCCGACTCCAGGTACCCAAAATTGCACTGACTCCGACTCCACAGCCCTGTTATCAAATCCCTACCCGACCTAGGCCCTGGATACCTGAAGAATTTGTTGGAACTCTGCCACACCACCCACAACCTCAGATCAAAAGGATCCCATAACCTGACCACCCCCAGAGTCCAACTAAAAACCTTTGGAGGCAGAGCTTTCTGTCCGAGTGCTCCCAAAGTGATATCATGTTATCCTCCCAGAACCCTCCTCACCTCTCCAGTCAGCAGGTAGATGATCTCCAGGGTGAGGTTTAGTATCCTCTCAGTCTTGTCCTCCTCCATCCTCATTGATGTGGTCTAGTGTATCTACACAAGCTGATCTTCTCTGTAAATTGAAATTAAATTAAGATTTATCTGGGCTATAGGACGTGGCATTACATGCCACTCAACCAAGTGTGTATTTGTATGTCATGTTTATATGATATGATACAATATATATAACTCGTACATATAACATAATAATAAAATTAAGTATGTGAATTTACCTCAGTACCTCCTGCCACTTCCAGAAATATCTCCTCTCTACTTCCTGCCCCTCCACCTCCCATAACCAGAACTTCTCTTCCGTGCGTTCCACTTGGTGATATCAAGATCGCCACCTCGTGGAAAATAGAGAGAATGCAGCCTCCATTCAGCAGGTGTGGATAGGGATCAAACATGACGGTGAAACAAATGGAGATGCAGTCATTAGACATTAGTCAAACATTACTCTTGACTATTTCAAAGCACTAGGAGATACACCAGCACTGTAATACTTGTAGGGTAGAAAACCTCAGAATTAGTTGTATTTGCTGAGTAGGAGGTCACACCTGGAATTGTTTTTGGTACAGACAGGCTCAGAAACAGTGCAATTAAAAGACTGTAACATAAATCAAACAGCAGCAAACAAAGAAGGTACTGCACCAACCTTGTACTGAACACAGCTTTATTCCATCCAACGAGCCCACAGGCCCCAGTACATGAAATTTCTGGGTGCCCAGGCCGCATACCTCCCAACTTTTTGAGATGAGAAAAAGGGATACTTAAGCCACGCCCCTGCCACAAGCCTGGTCACGCCCTCACCACGCCGCTAGTCACGCATACCATAAAGATTTCATAAGAAACATATGTTGTTTTATAATTCAAACCACACTGGTCCTTTCTATCCTGGTTCATTTTCTTTCATAGTAACATTTTAAAATTAGTAATATATCAATTTAAAGGCTGGGAATAAAGTTTAGAGTCAATCAAACACATTTTTAGTATAGAAATATATATATATCTACATAGAAAGAGGGACAAAGTCCTGAAAGAAGGACAAATTAGGGTGAAAAGGGGACAGAGGGACAGGGCTCCCAAAAAGGGACTGTCCCTCCAAAAAAGGGACAGTTGGGAGCTATGCCTGACTCCTACCCTTAACTCCCCCCCCCCCCACACACACACACGGCAAGCAGGCTGGAAAAAAGCAAACCACAAATTTTCAAGTGCCACCATAGGAGTCCATATACATACTAGCTATGGTGGAAAACCAGGGCTGCCCGCAATGCAAAATACAGCTACAAATAGAGGACGCAAGCTATTTGTAGCCACAATTTGCATTGCAGGTGACCCTGGGCACCCAAATCCCCCCCCCCCCCCTAGCCACTATTTATATTTATATGCGCTTCTATGGTGTTGCTCAAACCTCTGGCACCAAAACTTTCTGTTTCCCTAGGTGGGGTGAGGACGTGGGGTGGGTACTGGTAGTGGAGTTGGCAATTGCCAGTGCCACCTCCACCACCCACCTGGGTCTCCTTGCGTTCTTTCTGTGACCCTTTGTATCAGATGGAGTAAAGAAGTGTCAAGTACAAGGTTGGTGCAGTCCCTTCTCCTTTGTTTGCCAGATTGCCTGCTTCCTTCTTTGAAAAACTGATTGCACAGCCTATCACTGCACGAGTCCACACTCTTGCCCACTTGTTTTTGTGTTTTGGTACATATTCTGAGGTGCTGAACTCCTGCCGACAAAAGGCACCTTATGTCAGCTCATTGCACTTTTTTGGCACTTGATTTGGCCTGAGGAAGTGGGCTTAGACCCACAAAACGCATAAAAAACAGCATAAAAAAACGCAGTGCATAATAAAATTCATTGATTATATGAATTTGACTTCATTTGAGGTAAGTCACCTCAACTCTTTTTCATTTTATTGCTTTTAATGCAAATTTTATCACTATCTGGGCGCCTTTTCCCCCCCTTGAGTAAATTATGTATTAACATGACACCACTCTAGCAGGGATGTGAAGACTCAGCTTTCAGAGATAAACAAATTGTAAACACAGGACACTACTAGGGATGCTCATTCGGATTCCGCGGAAATGCAATTTCCGAAATTCCGATCGGAAATTGCATTTCCGCATCGGAATGCGGAAATCGGTAATGCAAGTGCCGTAGGCGGATTTCCGCCGGAAATCGCAGAAATTTCCGCCGGAAATCGCGAAAATTCCACCCGACTTTAACATCGATTTTCTCAAAAACTATAAGGTCTTTTTGAAAACTTTTTTTTGCATCTTGTTCACAAACCCTGAAAATGTGGTGTTTCTAGGACTTAAGGGGGCTTTGCTATTAACCGCTAAAGTCGGCGGATTTTTACTGTAATGAAAAATGCAGAAAGTCTGCATCTGCCTATTTTCTGCATTTTACACTACAGTAAAAATCCGCCGACTTTAGCGGTTAATAGCAAAGCCCCCGTAAGTCCTAGAAACACCAAATTTTCAGGGATTATTAAACAGTTTTTTTATAGTTTTTGAGAAAATTGATGTTAAAGTCGGGCGGAATTTCCGCGATTTCCGGCGGAAATTCCGCATTGGAATGCGGAAATTGGTAGCGGAATCAGTAATTGGTACATGACGGAATGCGGATTTACCGCGGAATCGGAAATTGGCATTCCGACCATCCCTAGAGAATACACATTAGCATGAAAATGAAAACAAATTAATCTTAAGGGACCACTATCACGAAAATCGTAAAATTTAATGTACAAATATACAAAGAAGAAGTCCATTTCCCCAAAATAAAATGTGCTATAAATAACTTTTCTCATATGTTGAAGGTAGGCTCCCTATGCTGAAGGAATTTTTTAATTTGGCACTGCAATTGGCCTGATGAAGCGGGCTGTGACCCGTGAAACGCGTTGCCGCTTGTGCTAATAAAAATCTTTTGTAATACTTTACAGAGATTTCGTCATTGAGGTAAGCTACCTCAAAATACTTACTGTTTTTAGCTGTTTTTAGACGCTTTTATCATCCCAGGGCGCCTCTTTCCTCTGTTGTGCACTGCATACCTGTTCAGTGCACCTGCGTGACAGCATGTAGTGTTATATTATATAGCAGTCACTGCATACCTGTTCACAGTACCTGTGTGTGTGTGACTACTGCACATTTGTAATACTAGTCACTGCATACATGTTCAGTGCACCTGCATGACAGCATGCAGTTTTATATTATATAGCAGTCACTGCATACCTGTTCACGGTACCTGTGTGTGACAGCTGCTCATTTGTAATACTAGTCACTGCATACCTGTTCAGTGCTCCTGCGTGACAGCACGCAATGTTATATTATATAGCAGTCACTGCATACCTGTTCACGGTACCTGTGTGTGTGTGTGACAGGTGCACATTTGTAATACTAGTCACTGCATACCTGTTCACTGCACCTGTGTGACTGCACATTGTGTTAGTCAAGTCAGTGCATACCTTTTACTTCATCCCCCCAATATGGGCAAGACAGGCAGAGGCAGGCCACCCGGCAGGTCTGTTCGAGGTCGTGCTGTCATGATTTTGTGTGGCCCTGGACCAAAGTACAGTGTTCAGAACGCACGTGCTATCAAACAACAAGATTGTCAGGACGTAGATGACTATTTAACACAGAACACCTCATCTTCCTCACAGAACCGTGACATATCTTCCTCCTCCAGCTCTGATTCTGGAACCCCACTTAACACTCAGTCGGCCGCCACCACCAAAGTGCCATCATCCCAGGGCTCAGCGGTGTGGAAATTGTTTTGTGTGTCTGCCTCAGATGAGAGCAATGCCATCTGTACTCTCTGCCACCAAAAATTGAGCTGTGGAAAGACCAAGACCCGCGTAGGGACAACTTCCTTATGAAGGCACAAAGCCCAAACTGCAATGGGAGGACCAGCTGAGGAAAAGCAGCACACAAAAGCAAAGCCAACACTGCAGTGGAAGACACTAGGCCGCAATTATTTCTCAAAAAAAGTCGATACCCAAACTGTACCGTGATGTTGAAAGGCAAGTAGTGTCATCTCTGGCACACAGCGTTGGGTCAAGGGTCCATCTGACCACGTGGTCTGCAAAGCACACTTAGGCCTGCCCGAAGACTAAAGTCAGTCCCTACACACAGCATCACTGCCTGCACGCCGTGTGACTGCCTGCCCCAAGACTAAGTCGGTCCCCACACAGCATCTCTGCCTGCAGGCCGCTTGACTGCCTTCTCCGCCACCACCAACAGGGTCCAGGACTCCAGGTGGATTCCTGAATTTTTAAGGCTATAATATTTTTTCTGGCGCGTGTACATGCCTGCCTAATTTTTCTTGCTGCACTGTGGCTGCAACAACAAAACAAAAGGCATGTACATGTGTCATTTCCCCTTCGTGATTGTTACCTTGCCGCAGTGAAGGGGCTTGCATATCACAATGAAGCAATGACCGCCGGCTATTTGAATGTGTTGGGGGGGCACACCTGACCCAAGATAGTAAGGTCGTTGCTTCATTGCGGACAGACCAAATACGATCAGCTGGACAGTCACTGTTGTTCTGTCATTGAGCTACCACAGCCCGGCGACCATATGGGCTTGAAAACCGCCATGGCCTGCACTCTCGCCATGGTGCGCACTAGTCCAGCACGGCTGTCACTACACAAACAGTTGTTTGCGGTGCGTTACACAGTGAGTTTGGTCTGTCAGTGTGAAGCAGTACACTAATTACACCACCTGATTGATGTATACACATGCAAGATGTTAACCTCCCTGGCAGTACGCAGTTTTAGAAGCTGCGTCCGCGGGAAGATTTTTTTAAATAAAAGTTACTCTATATGCCTAAGCTAGCACTTCGCTAGCTAATTATGTCCCCCAAGCTCCCCGGCACCGTTCTGATCTTCCCGATTGCCGCCGGCAATATTTACCCATCCGCGAGAGCCGCACTTTCAAGATCCAGCTTCACTTGTCGCTATGGCGACGATCGGACATGACATCATTGTCGTCATGCGCAGTTCTGATCCTCCCCATAGCGAAGCCTGGGGCTGCGCCATTGCGGGATCCCTGGGGGGTACGTATACTGGTGGTGATCGGGGGCGATCGGTGGTGACCGGAGGCACTTGGGGGACATCATTAGCTAGTGAAGTGCTAGCTGAAGACTATAGAGCAAATTTTATTTTAAAAAATCCTCCCGGGGCCATGTGATCCCCTGCGGCGGCTAGTCTGCCCCTAGGTAAAAATCCTCCCGGGGCCATGTGATCCCCTGCGGCGGCTAGTCTGCCCCTAGGTCGGGCTTACCGCCAGGGGGGGTTAAAGCACTTTATGCCTCCAATTTAGCATTGCAATGTGATTTCTGCCCATAAAACGCTGCTGTGCATCAAATCCAGATTTTTCCCCGGGACTTTTGGCGTCTATCCCACTCCCCCATGCAAAAACACAGATGTTAGACCCCTTGAAACATCTTTTCCATCACTTTTGTGGCCAGCATAAATGTTTGTAGTTTTCAAAGTTCGCCTCCCAATTGAACTCTATTGCGATTCGCAAAGTTCGCAGGTTCGCAAACTTTTTCGGAAGTTCGCGTTGTAGGTTCGCGAACCTAAAATCGGAGGTTCGAGCCATCTCTACATGTTAACAATATGTCTGCTTCCATGAAAGCTGGAAGTAGATACACTGCAGATTTATTGTAGGATTTGTATCAACTGTAACAAAGAAAGGTTTTTCTTTAAAGGTTATTATGCTGTTGTGTAGCCCTTAGAGCAGAGAGGAAGTTCTGAGTTCAGGTCCGCTTTGAGTATATTTTCTGTTCAGGTTTGCTTGTTTATTATAACATAACTGCAGCCTCTTTTTCCTCTCTGCTGCACCAGGTTAGCCACACTATTACAAGTTCTAAGAACAAACCTTTTTTTAAGTCACCGAAACGGTTAAAGGACAACTGAAGCAAGAGGGAAATGGAGTCTGCCATATACAGGATCTTCTCAAAAAATTAGAACATTGTAATAAAGTTCATTATTTTCTGTAATTTTCTGTAATGGGGGCCATGTCAGCTGCTGGTGTCGGTCCACTGTGTTTTATCAAGGGCAGGGTCAATGCAGCTAGCTATCAGGAGATTTTGGAGCACTTCATGCTTCCATCTGCTGAAAAGCTTTATGGAAATGAAGATTTCATTTTTCAGCACGACCTGGCAACCGCTCCCAGTGCCAAAACCACTGGTAAATGGTTTACTGACCATGGTATTACTGTGCTCAATTGGCCTGCCAACTCTCCTGACCTGAACCCCATAGAGAATCTGTGGGATATTGTGAAGAGAAAGTTGAGAGACGCAAGACCCAACACTCTGGATGAGCTTAAGGCCGCTATCGAAGCATCCTGGGCCTCCATAACACCTGAGCAGTGCCACAGGCTGATTGCCTCCATGCCACGCCGCATAGAAGCAGTCATTTCTGCAAAAGGATTCCCGACCAAGTATTGAGTGCATAACTGAACATAATTATTTGAAGGTTGACTTTTTTTGTTTTAAAAACACTTTTCTTTTATTAGTCGGATGAAATATGCACATTTTTTGAGATAGGAAATTTGGGTTTTTGTGAGCTGTATGCCAAAATCATCAATATTAAAACAATAAAAGGCTTGAACTACTTCAGTTGTGTGTATTTGAATCTAAAATATATGAAAGTCTAATGTTTATCAGTACATTACAGAAAATAATGAACTTTATCACAATATGCTAATTTTTTTAGAAGATCCTGTATATTTACTTTCAGGCTATGTTCCCACTTGTTCCGGACCACGTGCGACTAGTGGGAACTGATGGTCTGGCTGTGGCCTGATTCAGGTGCTCTCCCTTATATGCTATATGGAGGTACGCATCCATGTGCCCCGGATTATCCTGGACTGCTTACTGCTACGTATCCGATGCAGCATGACAAGTCTGAATGGCTCCTTTGTATAAAATAGGAGCCGTTCACTGTGGAGTGGAGAAAGGACAAAAATGCCTTATCTGCTGCATACTTGTTCAGGGTCTGTGGCTACAAGTATCAGAGGCAGAGGATCAGTAGGACAGCCAGGCAACTGGTATTGGTTAAAATGAGATAAATACAGCAACCTCCATATATCGCTCACATCACTTGTGCCCCTTGCAGCCCCTGATGAGTCATATGATGAAACCGGTAGGGCGTGGCCTCGTGGCGCTGAGTGGAGACGCGAGACTGGCGGCAGAGAGGACGACCGGATGACTTTTATTACATACGCATGGTTTTATGCCTAAATGTGAGTGCACTACTTCATTTTAAAACTTTTTAATAAACGGTAATACCCTATAGCAGCTTTATCTTGAGTCTGTTAACCTGCCTAGCGTTCTGAACGAGCTGAGGTCGTCCAAAGAAAACTTGCTGGAAATGTTCTGGACGAGCTCAGCTCGTCCTGCACTTTCCCCTCACGCTGTGATCAGCAGCGCTGCAGCAGCCTCTGAAGGCTGCTGCATGCTTCTCCCTAGGGAATCCCTAGAGAGAGGATGTGCTAGGGCGAGCGGGGGGATCCCCCTTCTGTGCGGGGTATTTTGGGCTGGGGGATCCCCCTCTGCGGGTGGGGGGATCCCCCTTCTGTGCGGGGTATTTTGGGCTGGGGGATCCCCCTCTGCGGGTGGGGGGATCCCCCTTCTGTGCGGCGTGCGGGTGGCCTCTACCCCTCCCCCCCCATCCTCGCTTCCCCCCCCCCCTTCCCTGTCTAAGCCCTTTGAGCAAATAGAACTACTCACCCAGGGGCCCTCTCCAGCGCAGCACTTATTCCTCCATCGCAAAGTCCCGTCTGTTTACAGTTACATTACGAGACTTGGTGACGTCACCAAGTCTCGTAATGTAACTGTAAACAGACGGGACTTTGCGATGGAGAAAGAAGTGCTGCGCTGGAGAGGGCCCCTGGGTGAGTAGTTCTATTTGCTCAAAGGGCTTAGACAGGGAAGGGGGGGGAGAAGCGAGGATGGGGGGGGAGATGTAGAGGCCACCCGCACGCCGCACAGAAGGGGGATCCCCCCACCCGCAGAGGGGGATCCCCCAGCCCAAAATAACCCGCACAGAAGGGGGATCCCCCACCCGCAGAGGGGGATCCCCCAGCCCAGAATAACCCGCACAGAAGGGGGATCCCCCCACCCGCAGAGGGGGATCCCCCAGCCCAAAAGTGAGGATCGAGGGGGGGAGATCGGGAGGGAGAGGACATCTGGCACCCTATACTCCTGGCTACACCTGGCACCCTATATACCTGGCTCCCCTATATACCTGGCTACACCTGGCACCCTATAACTGGCTACACCTACCTCCCTATAACTGGCTAAACCTGGCACCCTATATACCTGGCTACACACTTGGCTACCCATAACTGGCTACACTCCTGGCTACCCTGACATCTGGCTACACTCCTGACTACCCTGACTTCCATGTCCGTGTACGGATTTTGCTTCTCCCTCAGCGATGACATGTCCCCCGCCGATCGGCGTTGATGACACCAGGGTCACACAGCGTCAACATCTCACTGCAAACATTTTTTTTAAAGTTGAATTCAATACAATAACCTGTATTGAATTCAATATTTTTAAAAAATTGATTGGAAAAAAAAATAAGGTTGAAAATTATTGGAAATTAATTGAACCACTTTTTGCACGGAAATCCTGGGGAATCAGAACGCCAGGGAGGCTACGGGAGAAGGCTCCGCTTTTGGACAAAGGAGGAGAACTGATCTTTATATGCGCAGAAAGCTGGTCTGTCATACGGTCAGCAATTTTATCTGGTGAGCCCGCAGCTGAAACGAGTGTGCACACTGGGAGTGAGGTGTTTACACATTGAGCACACGGGTGACCAGTCACAGTGGTGGAGGCGTACATTCACCTGTTTAAAAGCAGTATTACGCTATGTATTCTTCTCTGTTTTGAGGTACGCATAGGAAGAAGGCTAAGGGATCATGAGATGTCATCTATAATACGCTGTTTATGCTGATCATAATCAATCAGCCAACATATTTGGTGAGCGCGATACCTACCACTGTTGTGGAGGCCTGAGTTTGTGGACTTTAAAGTGGACTTTCTTGCTGTACCAAGGAATTGTTTTGTGGACTTTCTTTTCTGGCTGATGTAGAGCGCTGTACTAAACTAGTTACAGTCATAATAGGGTGTTAATACTCACCCATTTGTATGGCGATCCACCTAACCAGACTTATTTAATTGTTATTTTGCTGTGATTCTGGAGAGGAGCGCATATACCACTGTATTCTCATATCCTATAGAGCAGGCTTTCTCAACCAGGGTTCCCTGGAACCCCAGGGTTCCTTGAGTACTCTGCAGGGGTTCCTTGGCATTTTCTCCCATCATGGGGGAAGTATAATAGAGCACATTATAATAGGTGGTACTGTAACAAGAAGCACTTAATTGGGGGCTCAGGAGACAGTATAATGAGTGACAGTGTAATAGGGGCAGTGAAATAAACAGCCACACATACTTTTAAAGACCATGCCGCCTGCAAAATAAATGCAGGGGTTCCTCGAGATCAAAAAATTACTTGCAGGGGTTCCTTGCGATCCGAAAGTTATTTGCAGGGTTCCTCTAGGGTAAAAAGGTTGAGAAAGGCTGCTATAGAGCCTTCCTGGCTCCCCCTGGTAGCAGTATTTGACATACTGCTCTTTACTGCCGCATGAGGCTTCGGAAGTCTTCGGGAGCCAGAGTGCTCCCGAAGACAGGCGGCTCTGTACAGCACCTGCACTAGAGCCTTCCTATTCCTCTCACAGGGACTGTGAGAGAAACGGGTAGACTATAGCTCTGTTATCCAACTCTGTCCTCAAGGCCCACAAACGGTGCATGTTTTGTGGAAATCCATAGAGGTATTTGATTAGCTCTGCTGAGACACTAATTACCTCACCTGTGCATGTTTGTGGTTTTCTGCAAAACATGTACTGTTGATGGGCCTTGAGAACAGGTTTGGGGAACCCTGCTCTATAGGACATAGAATCTTCCCTCTCCTTAGGTAAATATTTCTTTTTTTTTGTTTTCTTTTTGGCTTCCCATTAGCTTTAAAAATCAATGGGGCACCAGATGCCCCCCCCCCCCCCCCCAGGTGGAATGAATATAAAGTACTTTTGTACCCCTTACCCATTTCCACTAAGAGATAAAAGTTTAAAAAAATGACAACAGGGAGCATAAGAAAACCTTTAAATTCTGAATTAACCATAAATATATACCTTTAATGAATGATCCCATGTAACTACAGTCAAGAGGAACTTGACTGGAGAGCCCCCTGACAAGCACCGGCACCCGCCACACCCCTGTCACTAACAGCCAAAAACCTCCCTACAGTCAGAAGGTTCTGGCTGCCTATGCCTTTATATAGGCAGTGATGATACCAAGGATGCCAAGAATCTGTTAACAGCTTTTACAGAGAATCCGAAAAGCTCGACATATTTATTTCCTTTTACGCAATACTAGTTACCTGGCTATCCTGCTGATCCTCCTGCCTCTAATACTTTTAGCCATAGACCCTGAACAAGCATGCAGATTAGATGTTTCAGACTATAATTTAACAAGATCTGCTGAATTGCTTGTTTCATATGCGTCATTCAGACACTACTGACCAGACTGCCAGGCACCTGGTATTGTTTAAAAGGAAATAAATATGGCAGCCTCCATATGTCTCTCACCTCAGATTCCTATTAAGGCGAATAAGAGCATCCTACAGGAGAGGAAACACTGCTCACCATACCACGCAGGAGCAGAACCAGGTACAGCCAGGCCGAGTAGTCAGAAATAGAGTGGAGGTCTGCTCGACTGTGGGTATAAAACTACCAATCTTTATTGCTAAATGGTTCTGGACAGAGACAAATCAGCACATGCGTATCAGAGCTCACAAATGCTTTTTAGTTATAGAAGCAATGACTAAGGAGCGAGTGTGAGCTCTGATAAGCGTTAGCTGATATGTCTCTGTCCAGAACAGTTTATCAATAAAGATCGATAGTTTTATACCCACAGTCGTGTGAACTTCCTCCCTATTTGTGAATAAGAACATGCTACCCCTATACACATTTCACCTGGATAAAGGGTGGCACATGTGGGGGCTCATGCATATTTCTCTATTATCAACCACTTTACTGGCCTTGTATAGAACAGGTGATAAACAGTTTGAAAACAACGGGCCCCAATATGGATCCTTATGGTACACCATTAACGTCACAACATGCAAACCAGAAAACTTTGCATCTAGTTTCTTCTTTCAGGATAGTAAATACCTTCCGAATTACAGATTCCCAACCAAATAGACATACAGATTACACTTGATGGACTGATTCTGATTTATTGTTGTCAGAGACTGCCAGTTCCTCCAACTTCATGATCTGGATTATACAAAGCATGTGAATCCCCAGAGGAAGGGTATGGTATCTAGCCATAGTAAGCCTTTTTGTCACTGTTAACATAAGTAAAAAGGGGCTATGACAATGAGAACCATCCCTGGAGATCTCTGTGCCTCATGCTACACATCTGTTTGTCAAAGAAATATATAATATTAATAATGGTTAAAGAATGGAGCTGCTGACACTGGGGAAAGTGCTGAATGGAGCTGCTGACACTGGGGAAAGTGCTGAATGGAGCTGCTGACACTGGGGAAAGTGTCGTCCTGTGTAATACAAGTAACTATGGAAAGATGGATATCATTTTAAAGCTCTCTTTCTCCTCTTTCTGGCGACACCTAAATCGTCGCCCTACGCCTTTTAGTTTTCTCTATTTTCGCGATTGAAATCGCGGCCGCGGCAATTTCAATCGGCAGTTTATATATCATTGGAAAGAGGAGAAAGAGAGCTTTAAAATGATATGCATCTTTCCATAGTTTCTGCACTGCTCGGAGTCCCTTTAAAGTGAGAGGTATATGGAGGCTGCCATATTTATTTTCTTTTAAACAATACTAGTCACCCAGCAGTATCTTTGGCTGCAGTGTCTGAATCCCACACCAGAAACAAGCATGTGCAAAATCTTGTCAGACTTTCGTCAGAAACATCAGATCTGCATGTTTGGATTACCTACATACTTGTTTCAGGTGTGCACTTCAGACACTACTACAGCCAAATAAACCAGCAGGACAATGAGGTAGCTGGTCTTCAATAAAAGGAAACAAAAATGGCAGCCTCCATATACCTCTCGCTTCAAGTTCCCTTTAAAACAGAGGATCATGATAGCTGAACATTGTTAATCCAGCACAGGAGACTTGGGGGCAGCCGGCGCCACCATAGGCCGTAATAGGAATTACGGCTAAAGCTGCGCACAGTGAGTAACTTCAGCGCTGTCAGAAGACGGAGCTGAAGTTACTTTTAAACCACAATAATTCGGCTTCCAGCAATTGCTGGAAGCTGAATTATTTCATTCCCCACCATCCATGGCGGCCTGGAGGGGGAATAGTATTTAACACAGCCAGGACTTGTGCAGCAGCAGGACCAGCCATATACCGGCTGTATCCTGCGCCCAAGTCTCCTGCGCCAATACCTCTCGTACGCCATGATAGCAGCTAAGATATAAGAACTGTATCCAGTAGTTGGAACCTCAAAAACAGTAGGTAAGGGTTTGCACCACTAGAATTAGGTTAAATGGCTATTTACAGTGTGCTAGGCAACAAGGACAATATTACAAGTAACAAAGGAAATTTGCCTTTGACGGCACCATTGTAATCTTATGAAGACACCTAAGAAAAAACGTGAGTCCTAAACATGAAAATATGATCACAATTACATCATTTTATTATGATAGCCAAGTACACAAAACATAACCTTTAAAACAATTTAAAAAACACATTGCTAGGACTGCACATTGCAAGTAATATTACTCTTGATTTAAATTGATTTGCACTGCACCTACCTGTTATATTGATGTCAGGTTCTATACATATTTAATGTATACAGCTTATGCACAAGCAATTGTTTTTTGTTATATGTATTGATCTGCACCAGAGCCGGGACAAGGTCCTCCAGCACCCAAGGCTGAGACACCAAAGTGCGCCCCCCCATCCCTCCTACCCCAAACACTGATTGCTATTAGACTAAGAGGCTCCCCAGGGCCCTCAAAACCTTAATCTCTAGTTGTGTGGCTTGCAGTCACTGCCATGTATTCCCTTTTTTATTTCTCTCTGCTTCAAACACAATAGGGGAATGATAGCTGAGTGAGTTGCGCGCCCCCTCCTGCACTGCGCCCTGAGGCTGGAGCCTCTTGCCTCTGCCTGGCCCTGATCTGCACCATTATGCCTAATATTGCACTTTATTGGTACCATATGACCCGAGTCATACCTTTGCAGGGGCTTATTTAGCCCAAGTGAAGGAGGGGGCAAAATCTTGATTACACTTTATATATATATACCCGTTTTTGTGTCTGGCATGAGCCCTGAGCGGTCCTCGCAATGTGTTTTTTAAATTGTTTTTAAAGGTTATGTTTTGTCTACCTGGCTATCAGCATAAAATTATGTAATTGTGATCATATTTTTATGTTCAGGTTTTGAGTTTTTTCTTAGGTGCCTTCGTAAGATTACAGTGGAGCTATTAAAGGCACATTTCCTTTGTTACTTGCGGAGTAGTTGGAACTCAGTACAAGCAGCCTCCTCGTTATATAGAAAATGTAGCCAGATAATCAGAAGCAGAGGGAGGATCTCGCCAGTGGAAGCTCCAAGAAGAAAGAAAAGATGACAGATGACTCCAACCACCACACTTCCCAATATTTTTGGGGTAGGCAGATTATTATTAATTTTTATTTATATAGTACTGCACATAGTACAAAACAAATAGTGGGGAGCACAGATACATGAGAAGTTCCAAACTCCATACAATCAGGTCATCCAGCGATACAGATACATACAAAGCTGATGTGCGGTTTGAGACATCACCAACAGCAAAATTACAGCAAATTGAGAAACATTAGGAGAAGGTACATGCACTTGCAAGCTTATAGTCTTGAGGGTAGTGGGGTGGAGACACTAGGGAAGGAGACACAGGGGTTAGCAGATAAGGCAGTGAGTGTCCACTGCGACCTACAGGAAATGATAGGCTTGTCTGAAAAAGGTCTTTTGTATGTTTGAAGATTTGCAGGTTCGGAGCAGGACAGACAAGCTGTGGGAGAGGCGACACTTGTGAGAAGTCGTGGATGAAGGAGTGAAAGGCAGTGACCAAGGTAGAGGACAAGAGGAGCAAACGTCCAGTTGGGATGGTATTTGGAGATTAATAAGGAAATGCATGGAGGTGACAATTCATGTACGACGGGATGAGGAGTTTAAACTGCATCCTTTTGGTAACAAGTAGTCAATGGAGAGATTGGCAGAGAGGGGCTGCATCAAATGAGCAGGAGTAGAGATGGAGACAAGCAGCAGAGTTCTGTAGGTACTGGAGAGGTGCCAGTCTGGTGGCTCCCACATGGGATAGACACTAGGGGAGAAGCTGAGTGATAAGATGAGGGAATAGGGCCCAGGGCACAGGTAGAGAGATATGCTTTAGAGAGGAGTAAGGAAAGCAGGGAGGAGGTTTCAGTGAGTGACTGGCCATGTAGAGAGTGAGAGGGGGAGTTTCTAGTGGGTGAAAAACCAGGCATGGAGGAAAAAAGGAGGAGGGGACTGGACTGGTGAAAAGGGTTGCATTTTAACCTCCTGGGCAGTATGCCCGACACTGTGTTGAGCAAGGAAAATTAGCTGAAAGCGGTATGCCCAGCACAGTTTCAGGCATGCCGCTCAATGTTTTTTTTTTAAGGCAGCCAGGTGTTCCCAGTATTGGTTAGCTTTACTGGGGGCACCTATACCTGGCCACCTTTACTTGGGGCACATATCCCTGGCTACCGTTACTGTGGGCACCTATACCTGGCTAGCCTTACTGGGTGTACCTATAGTTGGCTACCTATACTGGGGGAACCTATACCTAGCTTCGTTTACGGGGGGCACCTATATCTGGCTACCAATACTGGGGGGCTAAATACTGCATCACAAATAATGTTCTTGAGCCCACAGGGAGGCGTGGGGGATTTTGTGGTTCAAGCTTTTATTATACTCAAAATGTATACTAGACCCCAGTGGACCTGAACTCTTGAACAGGAAAGAAGAAACACAGATAGAAATGTAACCTGTATGTATTTAGAGAGTTTAGCCTGTCTATTTCCCCCTTGGGCTTGATTCACAAAGCAGTGCGAAGTGTTAGCACGCTTGTGAAAAGCCCCTTATCACGTGATAATTAACACTCGCGCGCAAAGTCCCGTGCGCAAAACGTCGCATCGCGGTGCCCCTATAAGGTCGCATGGGGTGCGACTTTGCGCGCGAACTGATTGTAAAAACGGTGCTAACCTAGTTAGCACCCTACTTTACACGCCCAGTTTTTAGGCGTGCTAACTAGGTTAGCACCGCTTTGTGAATCAAGCCCCTTATCTGTGTCTAATCACAAGCTGTAATTTAATCTCTCACCGTGTCACATGACTGCCACGGCAGAGATGGCAGATAAGCCCATTTGAAAGCACAGGCTGTTAACAATATGATTGCTCCCATGAATCAGGAAGTAGAGACAGTGCAGATTTATTTTAGGATTTGTATCATCTGTAACAAAGAAATGTTTTTGTTGAAAAGTTATTATGCTGTTGTATATCTTTTAGAGCAGAGAGGATGTTCTGAGTTCAGGTCCGCTTAAATACATTTTGGTAAGTTACAGGAAAAAAGGTTATGAAAATTTATTGGATACATTTTTGCACAGAAATCCAGCAGACACTGAAAGCCAGGGAGGTTAAAGCTGTTCCGTATTGTTATAATTTTTTTTTTCACAAAGTATGAGACATTTTACACACTTCTCATCCCTTTCACAGTATTTGTACTTATAGAAAGATGATTTCTTCTAGTCAATCCCACCACACCTAAGTCATCGGCATCAGCCATTGTGTGTTTTCAAGTGCTGTTTTAGATTTCCTTTCTCAGAAAAACCCTTTCCACACGCATGACAAAAAAAACAATGCTCGCCTGTGTGATCTCTCTGGTGCTTAATAAGATGCCTTTTATGAATGAACCCTTCCCCACACTCTGGACATGAGAACTGACATTCACCTACGTGGCTTCTCTGGTGGGCAAGAAGTTTTTCATTGTCAGTGAAACCTTTCCCACACTCGGAACATAAAAATGGCCGCTCGCCTGTGTGCCTGTGCTCATGCCTACGGAGGGCTGCTTTCTGAGTGAAACTTTGCCCGCACTGTGGACAAACAAATGGCCGCTCACCTGTGTGACTTCTGTGGTGTATAAGGAGGCTTCCTTTATGAATGAACCCTTTCCCACACACAGGACATGAAAATGGACATTCGCCTCTGTGACTTCGCTGGTGGGCAATAAGTTTCTCATTTTCTATGAAACCTTTGCCACATTCAGAACATAAAAATGGACGCTTGCCTGTGTGTCTGCGCTCATGCCTAAGGAGGGCTCCTTTGTGAGTGTAACTTTCCCCACACTGTGGACAAACAAAAGGCCGCTCACCTGTGTGACTTCGGTAGTGTATTTGAAGGCTTGCTTTATAAAGAAATCCTTTCCCACACTCTGAACATGAAAAAGGGTGTGTTTCTGTGTGACTTCTCTGGTGTATAAGAAGTTTTTCTTCCTCAATGAAACCTTTCCTACAATACTGACATAAAAATGGACGGTCCCCTGTATGTCTTCTCTCGTGTCTCAGAAGGTGTTCTCTCTGACTGAAGCCTTTCCCACACTCTCGACATGAATAGGGACGCTCTCCTGTGTGACATCTCTGGTGTCTAAGAAGGTGTTGTTTCTGACTGAACCATTTCCCACACTCTGAGCACTTAAAAGGCTGCTCACCTCTACGCTGTGTGAAATGTTCTGAGGAAGTGACTTCCTTCTCCTCCCCCAGTCTCACAGTGTGTGATGTACTGGCAGAATCTTCCTCAGGATTAAAGGGATCCAATGACCTAGCTCCTTGGTAAAGTCTGTTATGTTTATTTCCAGCAATGGGGTTTCCTGCTGGATAATACTGTCTGACGTCATCTTCTGCATTGCAATCCGGAGGAGAAATAAGACGTCTCTTTGAGGTGTTCCAGGCATTGTGTCCACCTATTAGGGAAACATATTGCTATGAAAACAACAGTAAGATTCCCCACTTTGCATTGTAGAGCCGTGTATGTTTGTATAGAAGGTAACTCTGGCATGACAGTGGGTACAACATCCGACTATAAATATAAACCGATCAGCCACATCAATAAACCCATGCTTAATATTGTGTAGATCTCCAATGTGAAACCAAAATTGCTCTGACCCATTGAGACATGGACTTCACAAGACCTCAGAAGGTGGCCTGTGATATCGGGCACCAAGATGGCAGTAGTAGATACTTTAACCACTTCATAAAAAAGAGGACAGTGTATCTACACCCTCTAAGACTTCATCTGAAGTCCCAGGGGTGTAGATATTTATTTTCTGCTTGGGTCCCCCGTGAGAGTGCATGTGCTCCCACGTGAGAGCACCTGCTTCCATGTGAGTGCACGCGCAGTTTGGTGGCTCTAAAGGCAGCAATGCCTGCTTTTCTTAATTTTCCATGTACAGCAATAGGACATGAGACTCACGTCCTCTTTCCCTACCTCAACCCCGTGCAAGAACATAAATCTCACATCCTTGTAGCTTCGCGACTGCTGTATACGATCGCGAGCATGTTCGCACATGACTTTGTGAACCTGTGTGCACTCTAGCTCCCAACAAATCCCAAGATAGCACTGATTGCTGCAGGAAAATGTGTAGCCTGAGCCAATCTGTGCTTTTTTTGTGAATGTTACAGCCAGTAACATTGATCATTCTTAGGCTGGGACCACACTTTCACCATGGTGTCCACAGTTTTCCATGGGTGATTTTGCACGACGCGTGTGCTTTAATGTGCACTTCACTCACCAGACCTCCAGCAATTCCTGACAGCCTATGGTAATCACAGGTGCTTTGCAATTTTATGGGGGGGGGGGGGGGGGGGGGGCAACTTTTTTTTTTTTTTTTAAGGGCAGGAATCACATTAGAAAATCTGCAAAGTTGGAACAAATGTCCATGTCACCACTGAAAAGCATTATGGGTGGTCCCACCATTGAAGCAACAGTATCTCCTCTTTATTTGTTGGAAACATGATGCTATACTGAGGAATGGAGATGGGCCTCTCATATGGTGTACAGTACCTCCTCCTCATTTGTTGGGAACATGATGTTATACTGAGGAATGGAGATGGGCCTCTCATATGGTGTACAGTATCTCCTCCTCATTTGTTGGGAACATGATGTTATACTGAGGAATGGAGATGGACCTTCCATATGGTGTACAGTCCCCTCTCTGGGGCGTGCAATCGCGTCGGGACTACGAGGACGTTACAGTTACGTCCTGTCAGACACAGACAGTCACACAGAGGACATAACTGTAACACTCTTAGTCCCGAGGGGGTTAAACCAAAGGGCCACATAATTGTTTAGCCTGCAAATTCTTGTCTTGCAATTATAAAACCAGGTAAAGAAAACTACAAACATATTCATATTATTTGTTCCTTTACCGCCTGCTCTGATTGATGTAAGCTCACTGGTCACCACTGTTTCCTGCTCCTCCACAGACTGCTGCTCATCCCCCACATCCGTCTCCAGTTCGATCACTTCAATTTTCATGTCGGCCAGTTCTTCATTCTAAACACACCAAACAATAGATTAGACCATATCTGACTCACAAGCCTGAATTAACTCCGAGTAGTAAAGTCTCCATTCTACCTACCTGATACTGGTGGGAGATGGTTTGATCTGGCTGGGAATAAAGAGAACCTGTCCATCCCTCTGGTGGGATTCTGTAACTGGATGAATCTGTAGGAAACACACACGCTGACTTAGAGGGGATAAGAGGAGATTGCTGTAATGACGGAGAGAATACCTGAGGCGATTCTGGGGGGCGGGACAGATGGGACACAGTGGCATGTTCCCTGCTCCATGACATGCTTCTGTGTCCCCTCGCTGCACTGTCACCCCCCAGAAAATGCAGAGAAGCAGATTGTCAGCAACTAACGGGGGGAGGGGTGTCCCCCACAAAAATACCCCCTCTGGCTTTAGGAACGCCCCTTCCACAGCAGTCATTGGCCCTATACTGCCTCTCTTCAGCCCATTTCCCGCCCCTCTGCTCTGTGATGAGACTCACAGAGCAGAGCTTGCAGCCTCGTGACCCTTGGCTTGCGACCAATTTTTTTTGTTTAACTCCGCGATTGCAGGGAAAAGGAACAGTGGGAAACAGCGGTAATGTACGCTACCTGATCCAGCTCAACCCCCGGATCATGTAGTGTGTTTTTTTAGCATTTTTTTATCGCTTCAGGTTTACTTGAAGGAAGGTGTGAAAATATTTTGTATTTAGTGTTTATTACTGACCTGTGCTATGTGAAGGAATTTCCTCATCTGTACATGGATCATCATCCATCTCATACGTGTCGTCTGCTTCCTCCTTCATTTCCACTTTTATAGAAATCACATCTTCACCCTAAAATAATCCATAAATCCAAAATCATAAGCTGCACACAGCTTCACTACACATCACTCAGTACGGAGTCACTTTGGTACTAAGTTGCTGAGATCCTCAGTTTCATCTACCTGATGATGGTGGGGGATGGTGTGATCTTCCTGTGGACCATCCTGGGAATAAAGAGGACCTGTGCATCTCTCTGGTGGGATTCTGTAACTAGATCCATCTATAAGAGACACACACTAACTGAGTATGGAGAAGAGGAACCTGTTGTATTAATTGGAGGAAAGCTTGCAACTCTCTTCTGTATTTACACATATCAACATTAACCATTTGGGTTAATATGCACGGTAACCACAGATATTGAGAATAAACAAAAACTGTAGTCACATAGTTTACATCAGAAAAAAAATAAATCTTCCTTTCCCTCAACCTTCAAATATAGAATTTGCTATAACTAATCACTACGGTAATTACCGTAGTAGCAGCAGCGCTAGTGGAGTACCACGGTCACACAATGAGCGAATCGCGTGGCAGTTACGAGCCCACGTTACGCTGAGAGGATTGTGCACTTTGTGTGCGTGGAAATATTAACCTGTACTGTGTGTGCACTGTACATTTTGCGAAGTTTCCTGCATCAAGGTCTGTGTTTCAGGTTGCTGTGTGCATGTATTTTTGAGTGCAAAAGGTTAGTTTTGTATGTGTTTCATTTGGCCACATCTCTAATCCCTGGACTTCTCCTATATTCCTGGTACCCAAGGTGACATATGACATGATGAGATACACGTGTATGTACAGTACCAAGGACACAAATACCTAGGCTATGTTCCTTTTCTTCATTTTCTACCGGAAAGAGTTAAACATCAGGTATGCAAGTGACAGATTCTCTCAAGTAGGGACCTTGTTGGATTATAGTGTAACCCTCCTTCTCAAGGAATTACAGCCATATAACCTTTTTCTGACAGAAAACAGATTCAGAAGGCAGGGGTTAGATTAAAAAAAGTAAATAGTTCATAGATTTTAGATCCACGGACACTGAAAGATGGAATCAGCCATATGAGACAACACAACAATAAACATGTTTTTTAGCTGATACACAGAAAATAAAACTGTGAGAGAATATAGTCTTGTTACTAACTGTCCATCGGAGGAGCTCACAATGTAATCCCTACCGAAGTCCTATGTATTGTGTGGTGTATCTGTATCGTAATCGAGGGCCAATTTGTAGGTGGAAGCCAATTAACTTATCTGTATGTTTTTGGGATGTGGGAGGAAACCAGAGTGCCCAGAGGAAACCCACACAGACACAGGAAGAACACAAACTCTTCGCAGATGTTGACCTGGCTGGGATTCGAACTGGAGACCTAGTGCTGCAAGACGACAGTGCTAACCACTAAGCCACTGCGCTTCCACGAGGATATATAGAATTGCTTATCTCAGCAGTTAACAGAAACCTGAGACAAGATGACTACAAGAATTGATGGTTACCTGGGGCATTCTCCAGCTCCCTGCAGTCCATGGGTTCCCTCACCGTCCTCCCACTGTCAACCCCAGGAGTCAGGGGCTGCCATGCATCTCCATGGTCATGCTCCCATGGCAGAGAACACCTGCACAGTTAGTTAAAGGATACCCCAACTGAAATGTGACATAATGAGATAGACATGTGTATGTACAGTGCCTAGTACACAAATAACTATGCTGTTCCTTTTTTTCTTTCTCTGCCTGAAAGAGTTAAATAGAAGGTATGCAAGTGGCTGACTCAGTCCTGACTCAGACAGGAAGTGAAGTGACTACAGTGTGACCCTCACTGATAAGAAATTCCCCATATTTTATCTCTTTCTTGCTCTCAGAAGCCATTTTCTGCTAGAAAAGTGTTTCATAGTTGTAATTTCTTATCAGTGAGGGTCACACTGTAGTCACTTCCTGTCTGAGTCAGGACTGAGTCAGCCACTTGCATACCTTCTATTTAACTCTTTCAGGCAGAGAAAGAAAAAAAGGAACACAGCATAGTTACTTGTGTACGAGGCACTGTACATACACATGTCTATCTCATTATGTCACATTTCAGTTGGGGTATCCTTTAAGGCTGGTAACTGCGCAGGCACAGAACATTCCCAGCCACGGGAGCACAACTAAGCCGCACATGCGCAGCAGTCAACGACTGGCTCAATCAGGGACTTTATCGGGGCTGCCAGCAGCAGAACAGATGGGACTGGAAGGACACTGAGGGAGCCCACAAAATAAAGAGAGCTGGAGAAAGCCCCAGATAAATGTAAATGCTTGCAGTAGTTTTGCCTCAAGTAGTTTAATTTTCACCTTGGTGTTCCTTTAAAGGTCTCTAAAAGAGGAGCCCACCTTTGTGAGTACTTTTTTTGTTTTTAAAGCTAGATACTGACCTGAGCTGATCAGTGAAGTGATCTCCTCCTCCTCCTCATCATCACACGGCTCCTTGTCCCTCACAAATGTCTCCTCTTTTTCCTGTTTAATTTCTGCTTTAATAAAGATTCCATCTTCACCCTAAGTTAGAGACAAAATCCAAAATATGAGACAGCATGCTTCACATAGCTTCCCTATCATTACTGATTTATAAAAGGCCAACTCCTACTATGGAGAGGAACCAATAGATAGTTTGTAAAAAAACAACATGTACATAAACAGGGCACAACAGATGGAAAGCACAGGAGAGATGGCCGCAGCCCATTCAAGCTTACAGTCTCTACAATCAATGCAATATGGAGTCATTCTGGTATTTGGTGAGAGAATGTCAGTTCTACCAACCTGATAATGTTTAGGAATTCTGAGATCTATACAACCTCGGGAGTGAAGGGGGTTTCTACTTGTTTCTGGTGGACTCATACTTGATCCATCCTTACAGTGAAGATGGCTTTCTGGTGTCAGACGCTTCCCAGACATGTTCTTCACAACTGTGCAATCCTGTGAAATAATATACAGAAACAGAAGTTACCATGTCTGTTCACAGAATCGTCTGTACCTCCCAAGTCTGCTCTTTACTTCCTGCCCCTCCCCCCTCCCATAACCTGCCAGCCGTGCGTTCCACTTGGTGATAGCAAGCTCGCCCCCTAGCGGAGGATAGAGAGAATGCAGCCTTCATTCATTAGTTGTGGATAGGGATGAAAATCTCGCGATAGGGGGTGCCTGACTGTCTGCCAAAGGAAGTGACACTGTCTGAAAAAAATGGAAATCTAGTATTTTAGTATATCCAGTAAAAATCCAATATTTCACGACAGTTTTTCAAAGGACTGGGAGATACACTATATGATAACCAGCAATGTAATACTTGTAAGTAAGAAAACCTCAGAATCAGCTTTATCCTCCAAGTACGACAGGGGTCGCACCTGGAATTTCTTTTGGTACAGCTCTACCCCTTATCGTTTCCAGAAATAGCACCAAAAAAAGACACAACGGGGAGGAAAAAACAAAACAAAAAAACAAATTAATATTCCTAATTAACCATAAATTATTATTATTTATTATATATTTATTAAGTCAGAGCCAATATATTATGCAGCACTGGACAATAAAGATGAATACATATAAAGGTAACAAAGGATGGCAGACATAACATAGCACAAGGTTATGCAAGGCAAGCGCACAAAGGGGGCACGATGGCTTGCTGGTGGGACCCATTTGGGTGATCTGTGTTTGTATGACGAGCTTTAACTACCCATTTTCTGCCTAACTGATAAAATGAAGACTAAATAGTTCAGCAATGATAGGAGCAAATGAAAATATCACAAACAGAACTCAGAGGCCTTTGAGCAGAGCAAATTGTCCAAAAAAATGTGCTATTATTGAAGAAAAGTTATCTACAGATGCTCTTGGCTAGGTTGCTGGTACGCTTAATCCTTACTTGCTAGCAAGCTGCTTCTGTGTGGACAGATCACAGGCAAATCATTCCAGCCCCCAGCCTGTGTCTCATGACACTACAAGCAAGGGAAGGGGCAAAAGGTGGGAGGGAAATACTGTGGCCCATATACAATTAACTTTTTTCACCTGAGCTTCCTCCTAGGTGATATTTTTGCAACTTGCAAATAAAATGCTTTTTAACCCACCAGCAAGCAAACAAATACTCAAAATAATTTTGACAGTACTTTTCACCTACTGTTACCTTTTCGATTGCAAAGTGCTAAAAATTAATTTTAAATTGAAGATGAAAAATTATCTCCTAGGAGAAAACGCAGGTGAAAAAGTGAATTGCATATGGCCCCGTGTGTGTAATTCCTTATCTTAGTAGCTAAGAGCATTGCTAAAGTCTTGGGCCCATATGCATATGCAATCATTTTTTTCTCCTGAGTTATCTCCTACCGTACTTTTAAGTAAAAATACCCAAAACATTGTGAAAAAGTACTATCCAAATTATGTTGAGTATTTTCTTGCTTGCTGGTGGTTTAAAAGGCATTTTATTGACAAGTTTGTAATTATCACTTTGTAGAGAACTCAGGACAAGAAATTAATTGCCTATGGGCCTAGATCTTGTATTTTATAGACAGAACGTTTTGAATCAGGATTACTGGCTAATTTAAAAGAAAAAACATATGCTTTCACAATCAGGTGATAAAGAGTTTTTTTTGCAAATGTAAGTGTCATCCAGATACATTTATTACAAGAGATCATGCAAGGATTGTGAGATATTTATGGCAAATAGATAAGACACTTGGTTTACTTAACGCCTACATAGACTCAGGATGACATAGAAAGTTTTATTACACACCTTATCCTCTTCACTGTACACTGCTGGAGCCTGGAAACAGTTAACTGTATGTTACTAAGTGGGGAAGGGGGGGAATTCAGAGGGGTACAGTGATTCCAAGGGGGGACAGTGTCAGAGGCTTACAATCTAAGGGTAGGGTGGACACACTAGATAGGGCTGTGAATAGGTGTTCGGTGTTTGGCAGAGGGAGTTGAAGAATGGTAGAGGGTTGGTAGGCCATGTCAAAGAGGTGTGTTTTGAGGGCTTATTTAAAGATATTGAAGGAGGGGCGAGTCTGATTGGCAGTAAAAGGGAGTTACATAGGGTGGGTGCAGCTCTTCTGCAGGCCTGCACAGGAGTGAGAAATGAGCGGGGTGGTCAGACAAAGGTCATTGGAAAACCAGAGGGGGTAGGCAGGTATGTATCTGCAAACAAGCTCTGAGATTTAGGAAGGCAGGTTTTGTGCACAGATTTGTAGGGCAGGCACATTACCTTGAAACTTATCCTATTCCTAAACTGGATAAGGAGCCAGTGCACTGCAGGGGTTTACAGAGGAGGTACATAGATGGGGAGCGGTGTGAAGAATGGATTCTGGCTACAGCAATTATGACTGGATGAAGATGGGGAGAAAGATGCATTTCAAGGGGAGGCCAGACAGAAGGGAGATGCAGTAGTCGAGACGAGAAATGATGAGGGCATGGATGAGCAGCTTGGTAGAGGATGGGGTAAGGATGTTGGGGAGGTAGAAATAACAGGCTTTGGTAATGTAAATACATACCTTTAATGAATGATCCCAAGCCAATACTCTCTAGAGGAACTTGACTGGAGACCCCTGACAAGCATCCGCACTCCTGTAACCAACAGCCAAAAACTTCCCTACAGCCAGAAAGTTCTGGCAGCCTATGCCTTTATATGGGCAGCGATGTCACGAAGATGGCCGCCGGGGACTGCTAGTAGCTTTTAAGGTGAATGAAGGGTCCAGTGGATGAGAAAAGCATCCTACTCCTATAACCATTTCACCTGGGAAAGTAGACAGCATTTGCAAAAAGAGTGACAAGGAAATTTAGGCACTGGAAAAAGCTGCTAGTAGAATATCGGTAAAATTAAAGATATTTTACTGTTATGCAGTTCTAATTCCGATTCTGTGTCAGTAAATGTTAACATTTTACTATAGCTAACCCTATTCTCAAACAGAGGCCTCCTTCTACCAATTTCTTGCCCTGACCAACCCCCCACCCCACCGATGCCTAACCCTTATCAACACACTGCACAGGGATGCCTAACTTTAAAAGACCACATCCCCCCACCAATGCTTAACCTCAACTGTGCCTTCTCCCTGCTACTTTTGCCCCACAAAAAAAAAAAATATTGGGTGCTGGGGAAGTTTGGGTGCCATCATAGGCGCCCATACAAACTACAGCTATATGGGGACGCAATCCTATAAGGCTGGAGGCGCCTGATAAGATAGCCATCATTTATATGGGTGCCTATAATGGTGCAAAAACTTCTGCGGGGCGCCCACAGCTCCCAAATTTCCTGTTTCCCCGAGCAGCCTCTTGCATATTTTTCTATTATCAACTAATGTGGCCACTCTACCTTGCATTAAACAGGTCATAAATAGCTTGAAAAGAACTGGTTTTAAGACTGATCCTTATGGTCTTGATAGTAAATACCCTGTGAGTCCTTACAGAATAACCATACAGACTAAACTTGATGGACTGGTTCTGATTTAATGTTGTCGGAGAGTACCAGTTTCTCTATCCTCATGATCTGGATTTTACAATGGTTGTGAATCCCCAGAGGAGGGGTATGATAACCAGCCACAGATATACATTGCTTTAGTAAGCCTTTTATCACTGTAAAAGTAAAGAGGGGCCACGACAAAGTGTACCATCCCTGAAGATCTGTGAATCGAGGCCTCATGCTACACATCAGTTTGCGAAAGAAATATATAATTATAATAATGCCTAAAGCACAGCAAAAAAGACAACTACATAAAATGATATGAATAAAATTTTATTAAATGCAGGAATCAACATACTTTATTAATTTACCTACTATATACATAAAACAAAGTCCAATATCTGTCAGACTCTCTTCTGTTAGTAACAGATGAGGTTGGAAAGGGGAAGGGGTCCGTATTAGTACGCGGCGGGGGGTTGGGCGCAGAGTGAGCTGAATGATACCTCACCCTGCTGCCACTGAAATTCCTGGGGGTGTAAAATACTATTTCCCATCTGAGTCGTCGCAACTCAGAGGGAGAAGTAATTTGGGGTCCAGCGATGGACAGGACCCCAAATTACCATTGCGTGGGGTGCGCACCAAAGTATTGGTGCTATATCAGTGCCCAACTCCAAACCACCTGCCTCAGGAAAGAGGGGTTCTGCCAATTTCAGCCACCGCTCTCAGTAAAGGATTGTGCGCGCTATGCATGCTGTATTAAAGTAAACCCCCAGACTAGAAATCTACTCAGCAGCACTGAAAAGGCTTGGTGTTTCTTTAACAGTTTCACAGCATCAGGACTTTGTTTTTTCTTACCCAAGCCTCATTTTTAGCTGCACAGACGCTAAGCTCTGTCCCATCAAAGAAATCTGCCCGGTCATTTTTCCCCTGATGCTGTGCAAAGCATGATGAGATTTCTGATGTTGTTGTTCTCGTTGCCTAGCGTGCACAGCTGGGAGGGGTGATCAGGACACAGGACAGTTGGAACTGCGTCTCATGCTCCCTGTCACCTCCTTTCAACCAAAAAGATGGCTGCCCCCATGAAATCACAAACATGTGCCTGTTCTTTTAAAACAGGGTGGGTAAGAGATGATATTACCTATCTATTTTAATTAACAGAACTAATGAAACTTAATGACAGTATGTTTGTTTTGGCTGAAGTTCCACTTTAAGTTCTTTTTTTAAATAATATTTTTATTGTAGTTTTGTCATGCATATTCCTCTTAGTTTCACATTAACAGTTCATAATTTTTAGAATTAAATTTTAATACAATCCAATTGAGACCTTTGTGCTTGCCTTTATTCTATCTCCTAATCATTCAATGTCTTCAATTTTTGTCTAATATAAACACATTTTCAATTGGAATGAGAACAGACGAGAAAACCAGTGTATTAAGTTCTGAAGAAACGGCATATGGTGTGTGATCTGCAGTCCATAGACTTTTATAGTAATCCAGACGCACCCCTCTGCTGTGCGTTGTTGTATAGTGTGTTATCAGCATGGAACATTTTTGTGCAAAATACTTGCGGTTTCACTTTAAAAAAAAAAAACATGTTTGTGTTCTAAAGTGTCACTTACCCTAAAAGAAATGGTGAACTGAAGGCAGGAGGCAAGCAAGGCACATGAAAGAGGCGTCACTGCCCTGATGCCACCAGCCTATCACCACTGCATCCCAAGATCACAGGAGGGGACCATCACTTCCTCCTCCACACCTTGACTTTGTATTTCTCTATTCCCTCCAATCACTATCAGATAATGTAGCTGTAGTGATGAAAAAAGTTTTTGTCTTGGTTCAAAAACCCGATTTGTCTGGAAGGAAATTTCATAGTGGATTTACTTGGCTTCTGAAACTGGATGTGACATTTCAGCACCTCTCATTGTTTACATGCAGCAGCTGCACAGGAGCCCAATGTCTACACAGCAACCACCTTCCTGCTCTGCTGTCTTACTCCACTCTGCAATCCAAACATGGACAACATGCAGATAGCTCACTGGTAACAAGTGATCCGGGTACTCTGCTCTCTTCCATTACTGTCTGCCACTTCACCCTGGTAGATAGCAGTCACTGGTTGCCTCGAAAGAAAGTTCCTCGCTATGGAATAAATATAACAGAGTGGGGTGGCAGACTATACTAGGAGAGACAGAACACATGGATGCAAGGCAGCTACTAGCTCCTACGCCTTTCCTCCAGGATTTTGAAGTGGATTTGTGTCAGGAGATGTAAAACCCGTTTCCTCCTTGTCATATCAAATCCTTTGTTTCAGAGGCTCAATGCAGTCTGAGCAAGTGATCTCAGCATTTAAAGCACACTTGAAGTGAGAGGAATATGGAGGCTGCCATATTTATTTACTTTTAAGCAATGAAAATTGCTTCGCTATTCTGCTGATCCTCTGCCTCTAATACTTTTAGCCACAGACCCTGAGCAAGCATGCAGATCAGGTGTTTCTGACTGAAGTCTGACCAGATTAGCCACATGCTTGTTTCAGGTGTGTTATTCAGACACTACTTCAGCCAGAGTGATCAGCAGGACAGTCAGGCAACTGGTATTCTATAAATAGAAACAAATATGGCACCACCGTATCCGTCTGACTTCACGTGTCCTTTAAAGGATACCCGAAGTGACATCTGACATGATGAGATAGACATGGGTATGTACAGTGCCAAGCACACTAATAACTATGCTGTGTTCCTGTTTTTCTTTCTCTGCCTGAAAGAGTTAAATATCAGGTATGGAAGTGGCTGACTCAGTCCTGACTCAGACAGGAAGTGCCTACAGTGTCACCCTCACTGATAAGAAATTCCAACTATAAAACACTTTCCTAGCAGAAAATAGCTTCTGAGAGTAGGAAAGAGATAAAAAGGTTCAATAGGTCATAGATTTTAGCTCTGGCATACTTCAACGAATGTGTCATTGAGCAAAAACAATAAAACAGTTAAAACTTAAAAAGTAGATTTAAACATAAAATAAAACTGTGGAATATTCTAAAAAGTCATTTTTAGGAGAAGGAAGATAAATACAATAGTTTATTTCGTTAGTTTATTTTCGCTTCGGGTGTCCTTTAAAGTTAATTTGAAGTGAAATCTGAAGGAAAAAACAGATACTCATCTAATGAGAGGGAAGGCTCTAGGTCCTGTAGATCCTTCCCATTATCCTGTTGGTCACCTTGATCTCCTGCAGGCTTCAGCATTTAAATCTCCCACTGCGGGAGACTTTTGGCAGTCTTCGGAAATGCTCGGCCTTACGAAGCCCCGCGGCTCTGTACTGCACATGTGCAAGTGCGCGAGAGAAGGCGTTCATGTGTGCCCAATATGGAAGCCCAAGTGCTTCCGAAGACTGCCAAAGTCTCCCCAACCCCGAAGAGAGCAGTCCACAATCAAATTGGTCGTGGACTGCTAACGGGGAGCCTGCGGGGGAACGCGGACACCAGTAGGAGAACAGGAAGGCTCTACAGGACACAGAGCCTTCCTCTCCTTAGGTAAGTATCTGTTTTTTCTTTCAGATTTCACTTCAGACTCTCTTTAATGCAGAGGATCATAATAACACTAAAGAAATGAGAATTGTATACAGTAGTTGGAACTCAGTACTAAAAGCCACCCCATTCCTCATTATAGAAAATGTAACCAGAAAATGAGTAGCAGAGGGATTATGGCGGGACCATCTCACCAGTGGAGGCCCTCCCAAAAACAGAAGAACGCAGCAGGTGACTCCACCCACCAGACTTACCAATATTTTCTGGGTAGTCAGAATTTTGTTTACATGATCTTCATCCCTTTCACAGCATTTGTACTTATAGAAAGATTAATTCTTCTAGTCAATCCCACCACACCTACGTCATCAGCATCAGCAGTTGTGTGTTTTCAAGTGCTGTTTTAGATTTCCTTTCTCAGAAAAACCCTTTCCACACACTTGGCAAAAAAAACAATGCTCACCTGTGTGACTTTTCTGGTGTGTAAGAAGGTGCCCTTTATGAATGAACCCTTTCCCACACTCTGGACATGAAAATGGACATTCGCCTTTGTGACTTCTCTGGTGGGCAAGAAGTTTTTCATTGTTTATGAAACCTTTCCCACACTCTGAACATAGAAATGGCTGTTTTCCTGTGTGTCTACGCTCATGCCTATGGAGGGCTGCTTTCTGAGTGAAACTTTTCCCACACTGTGGACAAACAAATGGCCGCTCCCCTGTGTGGCTTCTGTAGTGTATAAGGAGGCTTCCTTTATGAATGAACCCTTTCCCACACTCTGAACACGAAAAAGGGAGCTTATCTGTGTGACTTCTCTGGTGCATAAGAAGTTTTTCTTTCTCCGTGAAACCTTTCCCACATTGTAAACATAAAAATGGGCGCTCACCTGTGTGCCTTCTCTTATGCCTCAGAAGGTGGGCTTTCTGGCTGAACCCTTTCCCACACTCTAAACATGAAAAGGGACGTTCTCCAGTGTGACTTCTCTGGTGTCTAAGAAGGTGTTGTTTCTGAGTAAACCATTTCCCACACTCTGAACACTTAAAAGGATGCTCGCCTCTGCGCTGTTTGAGATGTAAAGCAGATTGTGAATTATTTCTAAGAAATCCACTGCGTTCGGGGAAAGTGACTATCTTCTCCTCCCCCGGTCTCACAGTGCGTGATGTACTGGAATGAGGATTGTGAAGATATTTTGCACTCTGACCACTTGGGTGAATATTTAGGATAACAGGAGGCGATCTATCAAATGCTTTCCCAAAAAACAGGTCAGGTGATCCACCCACACTGTGAGACTGTGGGACAACATCTAGGGATAGAGTCTGTGGTTTAGGATAAGACTCCTCAGGATTCGAGGAATCCGGTGATCTATGTCCTTGGTATAGTCTGTGAGAGATACTCCCAAAATGTGAGTTTCCTGCTGGAGAATATTGTGTGATGCTGTCATCTTCTGCATTACAATCTGGAGGTGAAAGAAGACGTCCGTCTGAGGTGTTCCGGATATTGTGTCCACCTATTAAGAAAAATATATTGCTGATCAACCAAAACAATAAACCACCTGCCTAATATTGTGTAGCTCTCTAATGTGTCACCAAGATAGCCCGGACCCATTGAGGCATGGACTCCACAAGACCTCTGATGGTGTTCTGTAATATCAGGCACTGAAATGTTAGCAGTTGATACATTAAGATCTGTAAGTGGTGACACGTGGCCTCAATTAATCAGACTTTTTTTCCAGCACATCTCACCGATGCTTGACCACAGTGGGATTTGAGGAATTTGAAGTACAAAGAAAATGCAGCTCATCAGACCAAGCCCCCTGCTTCAATTGCATCATGGTACATTTCCGATGCTCAAATTTTGGGCAGTCTTAGCAGTGTGTAATTCTGCCACCGCTCTGCAGCTAAACTGTGATGCACAGTGTGTTGGACACTCTTCCTAGGTACTGAGCAGTATATACTGGGAGCACCCCAATGGAGATGCCAGTTTAAACGTCCTGATACAGGCCTCTGGCCATCATAATTTTGTACTTTGTCCAAGCTTGACGATTTTTTCTGCTTGCAATGCATCACCTTAAAGAACTGACTGTGCACACTCCTTAACAAAAGTTAAAGCAGTAGGATCAGCCATACTATGCCAGGGAAAAAAACACATATATAAGTAGATAAATATTTGATCTACTTACATAACACATGTATTATACTGTCCACGTTTTGATTTCAGTGAATGTTATATAGTAAATGATGAGAATTCTGTTAGTGGTGGGGGCCATGTCTTTTGCCCACAGTTAAGGCTAACTCGTGATGTCATTTCTGCCCTTTACTTTTTTTCTTGTCTCCTCCAATCGCTGAGTCGCCTCAGCCTTGCTTGTAAACACAAGTGAGTAGGGGATTAGGTTTCAGATAAGCAGCTGGCAGGGAAATAAAGAAAAGAGGAGGAATACATTATAGATAAAAAAAAAACCCAGCATACAATTCTTTGGCACCGACTACTAAAAGGCCAGTGCTCCTTAAGTATGTGATAACTCCAAATCATAACAGCAGAAAAAGTTTTGAAAGTTTTGAATGCAGGATTAGCATCTTTATCACTTAATACACTCAGACCAGTTGCTGTTGAAATGCGATTGTTATGGTGACGATACCGCTTTAATTTAATAAGATAATCAGTTTGATGAATCTCTTGTTAGTTGTTCTAAAGTTGGCGAATGGATAGAAATAATATAAAATGTAGAACACTTCCAAAACAACTCAAAAATGGGTCACGGTGTGCTCACATGAATGGTCTTTTATTACTTTATTTATTGGGAACCTGATGCTATGCTGAGGAAAGGAGATGGGCCTTCCATATGGTGTACAGTATATCCTTCTCATTTGTTGGGAACATGATGTTATACTGAGGAATGGAGATGGGCCTCTCATATGGTGTACAGCATCTCCTCCTCATTTGTTGGGGACATGATGTTATCCTGAGGAATGGAGATTGGCCTCTCATATGGTGTACAGTATTTCCTCATTTGTTGGGAACACGATGTTATGCTGAGGAATGGAGATGGACCTTTCATATGGTGTACAGTATCTCCTCCTCATTTGTTGGGAACATGATGTTATGCTGAGGAATGGAGATGGGCCTTCCATATGGTGTACAGTATATCCTCCTCATTTGTTGGGAACACGATGTTATACTAAGGAATGGAGATGGGCCTTTCATATGGTGTACAGTATATCCTCCTCAGTTGTTGGGAAAACGATGTTATGCTGAGGAATGGAGATGGACCTTTCATATGGTGTACAGTATCTCCTCCTCATTTGTTGGGAACATGATGTTATGCTGAGGAATGGAGATGGGCCTTCCATATGGTGTACAGTATATCCTCCTCATTTGTTGGGAACACGATGTTATGCTGAGGAATGGAGATGGGCCTCTCATATGGTGTACAGTATCTCCTCCTCATTTGTTGGGAACATGATGTTATACTGAGGAATGGAGATGGGCCTTTCATATGGAGTACAGTATCTCCTCCTCATTTGTTGGGAACATGATGTTATACTGAGGAATGGAGATGGGCCTTTCATATGGAGTACAGTATCTCCTCCTCATTTGTTGGGGACATGATGTTATACTGAGGAATAGAGATGGGCCTTTCATATGGTGTACAGTATCTCCTCCTCATTTGTTGGGAACATGATGTTATACTGAGGAATGGAGATGGGCCTTTCATATGGAGTACAGTATCTCCTCCTCATTTGTTGGGGACATGATGTTATACTGAGGAATGGAGATGGGCCTTTCATATGGTGTACAGTATATCCTCCTCATTTGTTGGGAACACGATGTTATGCTGAGGAATGGAGATGGGCCTCTCATATGGTGTACAGTATCTCCTCCTCATTTGTTGGGAACATGATGTTATACTGAGGAATGGAGATGGGCCTTCCATATGGTGTACAGTATATCCTCCTCATTTGTTGGGAACACGATGTTATGCTGAGGAATGGAGATGGACCTTTCATATGGTGTACAGTATCTCCTCCTCATTTGTTGGGAACATGATGTTATGATGAGGAATGGAGATGGACCTTTCATATGGTGTACAGTATCTCCTCCACATTTGTTGGGAACATGATGTTATACTGAGGAATGGAGATGGGCCTCTTATATGGTGTACAATATCTCCTCCTCATATGCTGGGAACATGATGTTATACTGAGGAATGGGGATGGGCCTCTCATATGGTGTACAGTATCTCCTCCTCAATTGTTGGGAACATGATGTTATACTGAGGAATGGAGATGGGCCTCTAATATGGTGTACAGTATCTCCCCCTCATTTGTTGGGAACATGATGTTATACTGAGAAATTGAGATGGGCCTCTCATATGGTGTACAGTATCTCCCCCTCATTTGTTGACAACATGATGTTATACTGAGGAATGGAGATGGGCCTTTCATATGGTGTACAGTATCTCCTCCTCATTTGTTGGGAACATGATGTTATACTGAGGAATGGGGATGGGCCTCTCATATGGTGTACAGTATCTCCTCCTCAATTGTAGGGAACATGTTCTTATACTGAGGAGTGGAGATGGGCCTCTAATATGGTGTACAGTATCTCCCCCTTATGTGTTGGGAACATGATGTTATACTGAGGAATGGAGATGGGCCTCTCATATGGTGTACAGTATCTCCTCCTCATTTGTTGGGGACATGATGTTATACTGAGGAATGGAGATTGGCCTCTCATATGGTGTACAGTATTTCCTCCTCATTTGTTGGGAACATGATGTTATACTGAGGAATGGAGATGGCCTCTCATATGGTGTACAGTATCTCCTCCTCATTTGTTGTGACCATGTTATACTGAGGAATGGAGATGGGCCTTTCATATGGTGTACAGTATCTCTTGCTCATTTGTTGGGAATATGATGTTATGCTGAGGAATGGAGATGGACCTTTCATATGGTGTACAGTATCTCCTCCTCATTTGTTGGGAACATGATGTTATACTGAGGAATGGAGATGGGCCTTTCATATGGTGTACAGTATCTCTTCCTCATTTGTTGGAATATGATGTTGTCACGGACGATTGCGGGGACGCAGGCGCGTCCTGGAACCGCCCGTGAAGAAAAGAACGATCGCACTCGATCCCTGCATCGATTGCGCTTCAAAACGATACAATCTGGGTTGAGTGTGTAGGGACAGCTGAAGTCCTTTTCTTAGCAAAGAGAGCACCATTCCAAAGGCTGGCTGGCTCTTTTGATATGCTAATGAGCCTGAGCCTAATCTGCCCCAGAGAGTCCCTGGCTTCAAGCTGTGCTGATGGCCCATCCATCAGGTATAAGGTGACAAGCACCATGGCAGGAGCAATCTAGTTGGGCTAAAAGCCAGACCCACTGGCTCATTCCCAGCAGGGGAGGCGACACCTCGCTGGCTGCTCCAAACTTCAAAGAGCCTTTGCCTGGGAATAACCTGAGTCTCATAGCAAATCCATAACTTCCCAGATCTGTCATATTTCTGGGGTTCCTGAGATGGCAGCTTCACCAAACGTGGGGGAAGTGTAGCATGAGCCCCGGTGCTGGTTCTGAGGAAGTTTCAGAACATTCTGAGGTAAGGACTGCCAGTTAGGCAGTTTGAAAAGGCCCTGATGATACCACAGGGGTCCCACCCCTCATGTCTGGTATCAGGGCGCTGGGTAAATCGAGACAGACCTGAAAATGTTAATAAATCTGCCCTGACCTGTACGGTTCTGTGAGATAGAGCCCATATATGGGTAGATATGATTTCTAGCCCCAGTACAAGGGGAGGGCTCATCTCATCTTTGAAGGGGGTGTATGGCTCCCCGCCCTCACTTCCTCCTACTGAAGCAGGGGCAGAATGGCTGAGGACCCAAACTCAGTGTCCTCCACACTGAACCATCTTGCACTCATCAGATGCCAGCTTGAGGATATGCTGGCATCCACCTGGTCTGAACTCTGGACTTTGAAACCAAGAACTTTATGATTCTTCCCACAATAAGGACATCTTTCCAGGAACTAAGTATTTTTCTCCCTTCTTTTATTTTTCATACTGGCTATTACTGTTTTAATAATTGTTGATTTTCATAATTGTCTGTATATATTAATTATTTATATTGCGTGAATAAACGACTTTCCCCAAGTCATTCACTGTTTCGCTACCCTGCTTATCAGCACACACAGAAATGATCCCGGGTCTCTGAAGATACGCTACTGTTTGTTTGTTGTTGGCTAGACAGAATATCGTGTGTTTAACCGTTTTATTCGCAGGATTAGTCAGTCAGTTAGTGGGCCCCACGGTCCCATAGTAACCGCGGTGGTGGCAGTTTACTCTGAACCAGTAGGTGACGTTGTAATTACCCGTGTCTCACAGGCTCCCTTCTGAGTTGTCTGCGGCTAATTCTTAACGGTTCCTGCGCATTGACTGCGACCAGAGTTCGCACGATCTGTGCGCTGGCACCGTTTATAAGGCTAAGTGCGGTCAGCCACTGAGGGCTCCTGTGACAGTGTTAGGCAGCGGTTGGGACCTGTGTTGTGCTGAAAGTATCTACGATAGCGCTAGCGCTATCGAGAAACGAACTAATTCGTTGGTGTAGCTGGAAGGCAATATATTTTTTATATATACAGAGAGACTGTGTAGCCAGTACCCCTCCCCAAAAGTTTTATTTTATTTGGCATGGAAATGTCCGGGAACTACAAGCTCATGGCCGTATCCGACCTGGAAAATCTTTGTCAGCTGCGGGGCATTGACACCCTCCGCAGGAACAAACAGGACATGGTAAATGACTTGTTTCAATGGGATACCCAGCAACCGCGGGAGCTGGATGTGTCTGCTGAGGTAGACGCTGCCCCATCTGACTCAAGGCAAGGGGAACCAGAGGCTGAAGATCCTAGGCGTACAGAGGTTGAGCATCCTGCGGGCCCTGTTGCAACAGTTACGCCAGAGACTGTCAGTATGGACCCCAATCCCAGAGTTTCTGAAAGTACTCGCCTGGAACCGGCCAGTACTGGACTGTCCGTTTGTACTGATCCGCTAATGCAGCAGGCATTACAAAAGCTGATGGACACTGACCTGGACAAGTACCTGCAGTACATGCGTGAGGAGCGCCAATCTGCAGAAGCGCGGACAGAGCGCCAAATGCGGGAGGAACGGGAGCGGCAAGCTGCTGCTGAACGCCACGCAGAGAGGGATGCCGCTGAGCGAGAACGGGAGCGCCAATCTGCAGAGGCGCGGGAGAGACGACAGCATGAGCTCAACATGGCAAAGGTTCAACAGGCCAGCCGGAGTTCACCGCCCAGCCTCCCTGCTGAAGGAGCTGCACCACCCGTAAGTGCAAAGTTTAAATTTGCTAATATTGAAAAAGACACAGACATTGACTTGTTTTTGCGGTCTTTTGAAAAAGCATGCCGTCAGTATCGTCTGTCCCAAGACCAGTGGGCCAGACATCTGACACCTTTACTGCGCTACAAAGCGCTTGATGCCTTCGCAGAATTGCCTGCGGAGAAGGATAATGATTATGCTGCTATAAAAGACGCTATCATTACTAAGTACCAGCTGACGCCAGAAGCCTATCGGAAAAAGTTCAGGTCCTGGCAGAAAAAGTCTTCTGATTCGTACCGAGATGTGGTCAGCAGCTTGCTCACCACACTCCGCCAGTGGACACTAGGCCTCACCAAAGGGTCTTATGATGTCCTGGAGGACTTGATAGTCCTGGAACAATTTCTGAACATTTGCCCTGCTGATGTACGCCAATTTGTGCTAGAACGCAAGCCGGCTTCAGCAACTGTCGCTGCAGACCTTGCTGAGACTTTTGCAACTACCCGGGTGGCTGATACCCGCAGAACTGCCCCATCCAGCTGGAGAGGAGGTCAGCCCAATACTCTGGCAGACTCTCCTGCCCCTGTGAGCCGTCCGCCACAGAGGCCACCCAGCGTAGCTGCTGCACCCAGGCCTGCAGCGCCTGGAGAGGTCACCTGTCACTACTGCCGCCAGCCCGGACACATGAAATTCGACTGTCCGGAGCGGAGACAGACACCACCAGCACCTGGATCATCTGCATCACCTGTACCTCACCCACAGCAGAGGCAACCCGCCAGCGAACCACAGCCGGGATCATCAGATTTTGTCCTGTTTGCCCGCGGAAAGGAAATCCGCGACCGAACCGACCAGCAGCAACTTGTTAGAGTGAACGGCAAAGTTGTCACCGGATTTCGAGAAACCGGAGCTGACATCACGTTAGTTCACTCACACCTTGTGCCAAAGGAGAGCATCAGCTCCAGCCGATCCCTTGCCCTTACTGGAGTAGAGGGCACCCTTTTTCACATAGCCCACGCGACAGTGAAGCTTGATTGGGGATTAGGAATCCAAGAAAGGGTTGTTGGGGTTATGAAGGATCTCCCAGTCCCTGTGTTGCTGGGGACTGATTTGGGCAAGCTTGTGTCCTACTATGAACCTGCCACGACCGCCTTGTCGCTCACGGAAGGAGACGGACTCTCCACCCACCACCAGGTACTTTATACACTTGGGGGAGCACCAGGGGGAGTTGGGTTGAATGTACCCAGTTCAAGGGTACCAGGTTCAATAGTGCCTGCTTCAAAGGCACCTGAGTTTGAGGTACAGACTGTCTGTTGTGATGATGCTGTAACTGTACCTGAGTTTCTTGTACAACCTGTCTGTAATGAAAAAATGTCTATACCTGTCAATGTCATTACAAGTACAGAGGGGCTGCAGCACACAACAGGAAAACAGTGACAGGGGCTCTTGGTTACGCTTTAACGCGCTTAAGCTCACCAACTGCGCCAAAGTGTCCCCAATCTGGTGAGTCCTACTCTACCATGCAAAATGCCAGTTTTTATAAGCAGTCTAGTGGGAACTAAACCAAAAACCCTAAAATGTCAACTAGATGGGAAAAAAGGAAATTAAAAACACCTCACCCTTCACCTAGCTACCAAACGAACTCTCTTAACATGTGCAAAGCACTCATTTATATACTTAACTGTGCTAGAGGTGGGCGTGGTCATGCAGGCTCACAGGGGAAAATTATAAATAAATTACCAAGGGGTGAGCAGCACAAACCAAATTTTTTTATGCAATTCTATGCAAAGCATGCACGCAGCGCTGGAGGTCCCCAGACTCCATAAGAAATATATAAGTACAGAGGGGCTGCAGCACACAACAGGAAAACAGTGACAGGGGCTCTTGGTTACGCTTTAACGCGCTTAAGCTCACCAACTGCGCCAAAGTGTCCCCAATCTGGTGAGTCCTACTCTACCATGCAAAATGCCAGTTTTTATAAGCAGTCTAGTGGGAACTAAACCAAAAACCCTAAAATGTCAACTAGATGGGAAAAAAGGAAATTAAAAACACCTCACCCTTCACCTAGCTACCAAACGAACTCTCTTAACATGTGCAAAGCACTCATTTATATACTTAACTGTGCTAGAGGTGGGCGTGGTCATGCAGGCTCACAGGGGAAAATTATAAATAAATTACCAAGGGGTGAGCAGCACAAACCAAATTTTTTTATGCAATTCTATGCAAAGCATGCACGCAGCGCTGGAGGTCCCCAGACTCCATAAGAAATATATAAGTACAGAGGGGCTGCAGCACACAACAGGAAAACAGTGACAGGGGCTCTTGGTTACGCTTTAACGCGCTTAAGCTCACCAACTGCGCCAAAGTGTCCCCAATCTGGTGAGTCCTACTCTACCATGCAAAATGCCAGTTTTTATAAGCAGTCTAGTGGGAACTAAACCAAAAACCCTAAAATGTCAACTAGATGGGAAAAAAGGAAATTAAAAAGGAAATTAAAAACACCTCACCCTTCACCTAGCTACCAAACGAACTCTCTTAACATGTGCAAAGCACTCATTTATATACTTAACTGTGCTAGAGGTGGGCGTGGTCATGCAGGCTCACAGGGGAAAATTATAAATAAATTACCAAGGGGTGAGCAGCACAAACCAAATTTTTTTATGCAATTCTATGCAAAGCATGCACGCAGCGCTGGAGGTCCCCAGACTCCATAAGAAATATATAAGTACAGAGGGGCTGCAGCACACAACAGGAAAACAGTGACAGGGGCTCTTGGTTACGCTTTAACGCGCTTAAGCTCACCAACTGCGCCAAAGTGTCCCCAATCTGGTGAGTCCTACTCTACCATGCAAAATGCCAGTTTTTATAAGCAGTCTAGTGGGAACTAAACCAAAAACCCTAAAATGTCAACTAGATGGGAAAAAAGGAAATTAAAAACACCTCACCCTTCACCTAGCTACCAAACGAACTCTCTTAACATGTGCAAAGCACTCATTTATATACTTAACTGTGCTAGAGGTGGGCGTGGTCATGCAGGCTCACAGGGGAAAATTATAAATAAATTACCAAGGGGTGAGCAGCACAAACCAAATTTTTTTATGCAATTCTATGCAAAGCATGCACGCAGCGCTGGAGGTCCCCAGACTCCATAAGAAATATATAAGTACAGAGGGGCTGCAGCACACAACAGGAAAACAGTGACAGGGGCTCTTGGTTACGCTTTAACGCGCTTAAGCTCACCAACTGCGCCAAAGTGTCCCCAATCTGGTGAGTCCTACTCTACCATGCAAAATGCCAGTTTTTATAAGCAGTCTAGTGGGAACTAAACCAAAAACCCTAAAATGTCAACTAGATGGGAAAAAAGGAAATTAAAAACACCTCACCCTTCACCTAGCTACCAAACGAACTCTCTTAACATGTGCAAAGCACTCATTTATATACTTAACTGTGCTAGAGGTGGGCGTGGTCATGCAGGCTCACAGGGGAAAATTATAAATAAATTACCAAGGGGTGAGCAGCACAAACCAAATTTTTTTATGCAATTCTATGCAAAGCATGCACGCAGCGCTGGAGGTCCCCAGACTCCATAAGAAATATATAAGTACAAAGGGGCTGCAGCACACAACAGGAAAACAGTGACAGGGGCTCTTGGTTACGCTTTAACGCGCTTAAGCTCACCAACTGCGCCAAAGTGTCCCCAATCTGGTGAGTCCTACTCTACCATGCAAAATGCCAGTTTTTATAAGCAGTCTAGTGGGAACTAAACCAAAAACCCTAAAATGTCAACTGGATGGGAAAAAAGGAAATTAAAAACACCTCACCCTTCACCTAGCTACCAAACGAACTCTCTTAACATGTGCAAAGCACTCATTTATATACTTAACTGTGCTAGAGGTGGGCGTGGTCATGCAGGCTCACAGGGGAAAATTATAAATAAATTACCAAGGGGTGAGCAGCACAAACCAAATTTTTTTATGCAATTCTATGCAAAGCATGCACGCAGCGCTGGAGGTCCCCAGACTCCATAAGAAATATATAAGTACAGAGGGGCTGCAGCACACAACAGGAAAACAGTGACAGGGGCTCTTGGTTACGCTTTAACGCGCTTAAGCTCACCAACTGCGCCAAAGTGTCCCCAATCTGGTGAGTCCTACTCTACCATGCAAAATGCCAGTTTTTATAAGCAGTCTAGTGGGAACTAAACCAAAAACCCTAAAATGTCAACTAGATGGGAAAAAAGGAAATTAAAAACACCTCACCCTTCACCTAGCTACCAAACGAACTCTCTTAACATGTGCAAAGCACTCATTTATATACTTAACTGTGCTAGAGGTGGGCGTGGTCATGCAGGCTCACAGGGGAAAATTATAAATAAATTACCAAGGGGTGAGCAGCACAAACCAAATTTTTTTATGCAATTCTATGCAAAGCATGCACGCAGCGCTGGAGGTCCCCAGACTCCATAAGAAATATATAAGTACAGAGGGGCTGCAGCACACAACAGGAAAACAGTGACAGGGGCTCTTGGTTACGCTTTAACGCGCTTAAGCTCACCAACTGCGCCAAAGTGTCCCCAATCTGGTGAGACTGACCTGGACAAGTACCTGCAGTACATGCGTGAGGAGCGCCAATCTGCAGAAGCGCGGACAGAGCGCCAAATGCGGGAGGAACGGGAGCGGCAAGCTGCTGCTGCTGAACGCCACGCAGAGAGGGATGCCGCTGAGCGAGAACGGGAGCGCCAATCTGCAGAGGCGCGGGAGAGACGACAGCATGAGCTCAACATGGCAAAGGTTCAACAGGCCAGCCGGAGTTCACCGCCCAGCCTCCCTGCTGAAGGAGCTGCACCACCCGTAAGTGCAAAGTTTAAATTTGCTAATATTGAAAAAGACACAGACATTGACTTGTTTTTGCGGTCTTTTGAAAAAGCATGCCGTCAGTATCGTCTGTCCCAAGACCAGTGGGCCAGACATCTGACACCTTTGCTGCGCTACAAAGCGCTTGATGCCTTCGCAGAATTGCCTGCGGAGAAGGATAATGATTATGCTGCTATAAAAGACGCTATCATTACTAAGTACCAGCTGACGCCAGAAGCCTATCGGAAAAAGTTCAGGGCCTGGCAGAAAAAGTCTTCTGATTCGTACCGAGATGTGGTCAGCAGCTTGCTCACCACACTCCGCCAGTGGACTCTAGGCCTCACCAAAGGGTCTTATGATGTCCTGGAGGACTTGATAGTCCTGGAACAATTTCTGAACATTTGCCCTGCTGATGTACGCCAATTTGTGCTAGAACGCAAGCCGGCTTCAGCAACTGTCGCTGCAGACCTTGCTGAGACTTTTGCAACTACCCGGGTGGCTGATACCCGCAGAACTGCCCCATCCAGCTGGAGAGGAGGTCAGCCCAATACTCTGGCAGACTCTCCTGCCCCTGTGAGCCGTCCGCCACAGAGGCCACCCAGCGTAGCTGCTGCACCCAGGCCTGCAGCGCCTGGAGAGGTCACCTGTCACTACTGCCGCCAGCCCGGACACATGAAATTCGACTGTCCGGAGCGGAGACAGACACCACCAGCACCTGGATCATCTGCATCACCTGTACCTCACCCACAGCAGAGGCAACCCGCCAGCGAACCACAGCCGGGATCATCAGATTTTGTCCTGTTTGCCCGCGGAAAGGAAATCCGCGACCGAACCGACCAGCAGCAACTTGTTAGAGTGAACGGCAAAGTTGTCACCGGATTTCGAGAAACTGGAGCTGACATCACGTTAGTTCACTCACACCTTGTGCCAAAGGAGAGCATCAGCTCCAGCCGATCCCTTGCCCTTACTGGAGTAGAGGGCACCCTTTTTCACATAGCCCACGCGACAGTGAAGCTTGATTGGGGATTAGGAATCCAAGAAAGGGTTGTTGGGGTTATGAAGGATCTCCCAGTCCCTGTGTTGCTGGGGACTGATTTGGGCAAGCTTGTGTCCTACTATGAACCTGCCACGACCGCCTTGTCGCTCACGGAAGGAGACGGACTCTCCACCCACCACCAGGTACTTTATACACTTGGGGGAGCACCAGGGGGAGTTGGGTTGAATGTGCCCAGTTCAAGGGTACCAGGTTCAATAGTGCCTGCTTCAAAGGCACCTGAGTTTGAGGTACAGACTGTCTGTTGTGATGATGCTGTAACTGTACCTGAGTTTCTTGTACAACCTGTCTGTAATGAAAAAATGTCTATACCTGTCAATGTCATTACTGCATGCAATGATGATTTGAGTAATGCCCGTCTGTGCCATTCTGACAGTGTACCTGTGCTAGCAGTACCGCGCAGCTGCACTGCTCAGAACCCGAGCTCAGAACAGGTGGAGGGGGTTCCGGCCTCCTCCCCCTCCTCTGACCGCAGGGATGAGACCTTTCAGCCGCTGGCCTCGTGTGACATGAGCCAGTTGGCTGAAACTGACAGCGCCATATTCTCAGCCGCACTACAAAGTGACCCGAGCCTGGAGGTGCTCAGGCAGCAAGCCGCTGAGCCCCTCGCAGACGGGGCCGCTTTCAAGGTGTACTGGGAAGGTGGGAGACTGTACAGTGAGTCTGTACAGCCCCCTACAGGTAGATCCCACGCGGATACCAAGTGGCTTGTGGTCCCGAGTGCGTTCAGGGGACATGTGCTGAAATCCGCACATGGTAATCCTCTGACAGGGCACTCGGGTGTCCGCAAGACACTCGCCGGTATTCGGAAACAGTTTTATTGGCCCCGGATGAACAGGGATGTAGCCAACTACTGCAGGGCATGTGCCGTCTGTCAGGAGCTGGGAAGGTCCAGGGATTCCCGCGGGGTTCCCTTAGGTCCACAGCCACTCAGCAGGGGAACCCTGCGTGGGCTGGCTGTTGACCTAACCAACCCACTGCCCGTTGTCAGCAGTCCCGGCAGACACCACGTCCGACTGCAGTGGCGCAAACGCCCTGTCCAGAACGGTCCATGTTGGGTCAACCCTGAGGGTAGCAGACCGCGACCGGTCCAGGGGAACCGAGCCACAGGCTCCAATAGGTTTTCCCGCCGTACCGGCAACTCGAGGCCCGTCAGCCAGGTTAGCGGCGCCGCCACACATCTTGCGGATGAGTGGCTAAGCCACGGACAAGGGGGAGGGCTGTCACGGACGATTGCGGGGACGCAGGCGCGTCCTGGAACCGCCCGTGAAGAAAAGAACGATCGCACTCGATCCCTGCATCGATTGCGCTTCAAAACGATACAATCTGGGTTGAGTGTGTAGGGACAGCTGAAGTCCTTTTCTTAGCAAAGAGAGCACCATTCCAAAGGCTGGCTGGCTCTTTTGATATGCTAATGAGCCTGAGCCTAATCTGCCCCAGAGAGTCCCTGGCTTCAAGCTGTGCTGATGGCCCATCCATCAGGTATAAGGTGACAAGCACCATGGCAGGAGCAATCTAGTTGGGCTAAAAGCCAGACCCACTGGCTCATTCCCAGCAGGGGAGGCGACACCTCGCTGGCTGCTCCAAACTTCAAAGAGCCTTTGCCTGGGAATAACCTGAGTTTCATAGCAAATCCATAACTTCCCAGATCTGTCATATTTCTGGGGTTCCTGAGATGGCAGCTTCACCAAACGTGGGGGAAGTGTAGCATGAGCCCCGGTGCTGGTTCTGAGGAAGTTTCAGAACATTCTGAGGTAAGGACTGCCAGTTAGGCAGTTTGAAAAGGCCCTGATGATACCACAGGGGTCCCACCCCTCATGTCTGGTATCAGGGCGCTGGGTAAATCGAGACAGACCTGAAAATGTTAATAAATCTGCCCTGACCTGTACGGTTCTGTGAGATAGAGCCCATATATGGGTAGATATGATTTCTAGCCCCAGTACAAGGGGAGGGCTCATCTCATCTTTGAAGGGGGTGTATGGCTCCCCGCCCTCACTCCCTCCTACTGAAGCAGGGGCATAAGAATGGCTGAGGACCCAAACTCAGTGTCCTCCACACTGAACCATCTTGCACTCATCAGATGCCAGCTTGAGGATATGCTGGCATCCACCTGGTCTGAACTCTGGACTTTGAAACCAAGAACTTTATGATTCTTCCCACAATAAGGACATCTTTCCAGGAACTAAGTATTTTTCTCCCTTCTTTTATTTTTCATACTGGCTATTACTGTTTTAATAATTGTTGATTTTCATAATTGTCTGTATATATTAATTATTTATATTGCGTGAATAAACGACTTTCCCCAAGTCATTCACTGTTTCGCTACCCTGCTTATCAGCACACACAGAAATGATCCCGGGTCTCTGAAGATACGCTACTGTTTGTTTGTTGTTGGCTAGACAGAATATCGTGTGTTTAACCGTTTTATTCGCAGGATTAGTCAGTCAGTTAGTGGGCCCCACGGTCCCATAGTAACCGCGGTGGTGGCAGTTTACTCTGAACCAGTAGGTGACGTTGTAAATACCCGTGTCTCACAGGCTCCCCTCTGAGTTGTCTGCGGCTAATTCTTAACGGTTCCTGCGCATTGACTGCGACCAGAGTTCGCACGATCTGTGCGCTGGCACCGTTTAGAAGGCTAAGTGCGGTCAGCCACTGAGGGCTCCTGTGACAGATGTTATGCTGAGGAATGGAGATGGACCTTTCATATGGTGTACAGTATCTCCTCCTCATTTGTTGGGAACATGATGTTATACTGAGGAATGGAGATGGGCCTTTCATATGGTGTACAGTATCTCCTCCTCATTTGTTGGGAACATGGTGTTATACTGGGGAATGGAGATGGGCCTCTCATATGGTGTACAGTATCTCCTCCCCATTTGTTGGGAACATGATGTTATACTGAGGAATGAAGATGGGCCTCTCATATGGTGTACAGTAACTCCTCCTCATGTGTTGGGAACATGATGTTGTACTGAGGAATGGAGATGGGCCTCTTATATGGTGTACAGTATCTCCTCCTGATTTGTTGAGAACATGATGTTATACTGAGGAATGGAGATGGGCCTCTCATATGGTGTACAGTATCTCCTCCTCATTTGTTGGGAACATATTATACTGAGGAATGGGGATGGGCCTTTCATATGGTGTACAGCATCTCCTCCTCATTTGCTGGGAACATGATGTTATACTGAGGAATGGAGATGGGCCTCTCATATGGTGTACAGTATCTCCTCCTCATTTGTTGCGAACATGGTGTTATACTGAGGAATGGAGATGGGCCTCTCATATGGTGTACAATATCTCCTCCTCATTTGTTGGGAACATGATGTTATACTGAGGAATGGAGATGGGCCTTTCATATGGGGTACAGTATCTCCTCCTCATTTGTTGGGGACATGATGCTATACTGAGGAATGGAGATGGGTCTGTGTTTTTAAAATATTTCTGTTAGGCGGTAAAAACTAGCAACTCTTTACTAGGTCACACTGAAACATAGTGGGGCTTGCTGAAAGGATAGTAAATTAGCAGTTGTGTGTTTGCAGTTGGTGGGCTCCCTCGCTGTCCTCTCTGGGTGCTTCGTCCTCGTTAACACCACCAGTAATCTGACCAGTCACACTATTCTGTGCATGCGCAGTTCCCCTCTGTATGCACCTAAGCCCCCCGTTGAGCTACCGCAGCCAGGAGTATACTGCTCCCGAGCAGGTGGGCATGACGGGGTTACGAGTTATGCATGCGTGGAAGAGCACGACTGGCCAGATTACCAGCGGGGATAACGAAAATGGAGCAACTGGGGAGGACGGCGAGGGAGCCCACACACCTCATGAGGCTGGAGAAAGACCCAGGTAAGCATAAACACACCGCTATTAAACATCTCAGGTACACTTTAAGGAAAAAATTCCTTGTGGTTTCAGCTTACCACTGGTTCCTTTACCACCTGCTGTGATTGATGTAAGTTCACTGGTTACTATGGTCTTCAGCTCCTCCATAGAATGCTGCTCCTCCCCCACATCTGGCTCCAGTTCTAACACTTTAATTTTCATGTCAGTCATTTCTTCTTTCTAAACACACCAAACAATAGATTAGAACATCTTTGACTCACAAGCCTAAATTAATTTTGTGTTGTAGAGTCTCCATTGTACCTACCTGATAATGGTGGGGGATGGTGTGATCTTCCTGTGGACCATCCTGGGAATAAAGAGGACCTGTACACCTCTCGGGTGGGATTCTGTTACTGGATCCATCTGTAAGAGACAACACACACTGACTGAGTATGAAGAAGGGGAACCCGTTGTCGCAAATGGAGGAAAACTTGCAACTCTTTTCTGTATTTGCACATATCAATATTAACCTTTTGTGGTAATAAAAAATGCATCCAGAAACCTATGACACAGACAATGGGATATTGGTTCCCAAATAATTAATGTTTTTACATTAAAGTGAACCTCCAGACTAAAAATCTACTCAGCAGAATTGAAAAGGCTCGGTGTTTCTTTAACAGTTTCACAGCATCGGAGCTTTAGAACTTTGTTTTTCTTACCCAAGCCTCATTTTTAGCTGCACAGAAGAAAACTGCCTGGACATTTTTCCCCTGATGCTGTGCAAAGCATGATGGGATTTCTGCTGTTGTTGTTCTCCTTCTGCTGTTTTGGTGAATATTTTTTTCTTTTTAAATTGAATTTGAGATTTGAAGCCTAGCGCGCACAGCTGGGAGTGGTGATCAGGACACAGGACAGTTGGAACGGTTTCTCATGCTCCCTGTCAACTCCTTTCAACCAAAAAGATGGCTGCCCCCATCAAAAAGATAGCTGCCCCCATGAAATCACAAACAGTTGCCTGTTCTTTTAAAACAGGGTGGTTAAGAGATTATAATACCTATCTATTTTAACTAATGTAACTTAATGACAGTATGTTTGTTTAGGCTGAAGTTCCCCTTTAAAGGGAACCTGAAGTGAGATGTATATGGAGGCTTTTAAACAATATCAGTTGCCTGGCTGTCCTGCTGGTCTGTTTGGCTCCAGTAGTATCTGAATCTAGGTGCCAATTAATGGCACAATTATTTCCTCAGATGTGATCTTTTGATGCACTTTTTATGACCAAAAGTAATTGGAAGTTGATTATCGATTGTTCCCATAAACAGGCTGATTAGGGCAATTTTATCTTCAGATACTCTATTTTCCATACAACTTGATCATAAATATTGCATCAAAATAACACATCTGATGGAAATATTGTACCATTAATGGGTACCTTTACATTTCTGAAACAAACATGCAGATATTCTTGCCTGTTTTTTTTTTTGTCAGAAACATCTGATCTGCTGCATTTGCTTATTCAGGGTCTATGGCTACAAGTATTAGAGGCAGAGAATCAGCAGGACAACCAATGAATGTGCGTTGTTTAAAAGGAAATAAATATGGCAGCCTTCATATCCCTCTCACTTCAGTTGTCCTTTCAGCTGTAGCTCTTATTTCTGTGTCATTACATCCCGTTTTTTATATAAATTGTGTGTGTAGGAGAGTTTGCTCCCTGGAAAGATTGGTTTGATACATAATGTGTAGGTCCTGCATATTTAAAGAGACACTGAAGCGAAAAAAAATATATGATATAATGAATTGGTTGTGTACAATGAATAATTACTAGAAGATTAGCAGCAAAGAAAATATTCTCATATTTTTATTTTCAGGTATATAGTGTTTTTTCTAACATTGCATCATTCTATAATATGTGCAGATTACACAACACTCTGCATTCAAAATGATTCTTTCAGAGCAGTCTGTGAACTAATGACCTCTCCTCTGTCAGAGAAAAAGGAAATTTGTTTAGTAACAGTTGAGATAATAAAAGTCAGAGGACAGCCCTCTCCACGACTTTGAAAGTCGCAGAGATTAATGGCTTTTTTCCATAGAGATAACAATTGGAGTTTCTTAACTCTTCCTGTACTGGAAACAATTAGACTGATGTATCTGATCTTAATGTTTTGTTTCTTAGCTGTACTACACATACAAATCATAACATCATAATTTTTTTTTCGCTTCAGTGTCTCTTTAAAGCTAAAAACCCTCAATGTGTGCCTAGTTCATGTTTGGATGTATGAAGTGCCTGTTTGCATGCCAGTTGGCGTAAGTAACAGTAAGGACCAATTTTAAAGAGGTAACCAGGTTATTAAGTTAAGACTAAGAAAAGATAAGAGGCACCCTAAGATCTATATAAAATAGTTTAAAAGTTTAAAAGAAAAGTAATGTTTAAGAATCAGTTCAACAATATTTATTCAAAAAGCACCCAAGACAACGCGTTTCACGGTCTATCGATCGCTTCCACAGGTTAATCAACACGCCTGAACAAGCCGTGTAGGTGAGCTTGGGGCACCTATAGTGACAGGTTGTGAAGTTGAACTCGCTTAGTGCAAAAACACTGTGTTCCTTTTTTGCTGACTAGTATCCACCAATTTGAAAACTGAAGTGTTTATGTTCACACTTTGTGTTTCAAGTTGATGTGTGCATGTATTTTAGAGTTCAAATGGTTAATGTTCTTATGTGTTTCACTTGGCCACATTTCTTTAGCACACAGCCTTCTCCTATTTAAAGAAGAACTGTAACCAAGGATTGAACTTGACCCCAATCAGTAGCTGATAATCCCATTTCCCATGAGAAATCTTTACCTTTTCTCAAATAAATCATCAAGATGGTCTGTATGGCTGATATTGTGGTGAAACCCCTCCCACAGTGTGATGTCAGGACCTAGGTCCTGACAGTTTTGTGTCTGTGAACCTTGATGCATTGTGGGAAATAGCAGCTGTTTACAACTGCCAAGCAATCAGCATCTCCCTCTACATATCTATAAAAAGACAACCTTTTAGCCTATCGCATTGTTGGGGGTGTGGTTATAGATAATTGCAATTGGTGCTGTTTTTTTCATGTCTGCCAGTAGTAAAGATGATTAAGTGCAGGCTGATTGTGGATCAAACATCATGAACAAATTACATGGTGAATATCAATAATTTATTGGTCTCTCTACTATGTATTAACTGCTCACTTTGCAATGTATTGATTTTTTTTTCCTGTTTTGCTAAAGTTCCTCTTTAAGGTCTCTGAAAGAGGAGCACTGGTTTACTTGTTTCTGAGCACTCTCCTGTTTTAGTGTTTATTTACTGACCTGTGCTGATCTGTGAAGGAATTTCCTCCTCCTCCTCACACAGCTCATCTTCCCCCAGGTTTTCCTGTTTTACTTCAGCTTTAAGGATAATCACATCTTCTCCCTAAAATGAGACGGCAAAATACAAGAATGTGAGGCTATACGTTGCACAGTTTCCATATTACAGGAGGGTCTTGGTTATTAGGCAAAGGTGTGAATTGCCTGAGCCTGCTGCTTTGCTGCATCCTCCGTACTGTTCCTGGCATGAGTCAGGTGACATAATGGGAGCCTATAGAGGATGCAGCAGAGGAGCAGGCAGCTGAACAAGTGAAGAGGACTGGCGCTCAGAGCTCTGGTAAGCTGTTTCTTATCATACAGAGCAGCATGCTGTAGAGAGAGGGGGGCACAACCCCATGGCTTCCCCCGTTTTACTGTATTATTATTACTAGGTGGTGGTGCCTGCTATACTGCACAGGGCCTTGTGTGTGCCATCCAACCACTTGCATGCACAATCCAAACAGTGTGTGGCCAATCACATTGTGGATGGGCCTGAGGAGGTGTTTGTAGGGCAGACCAGAGTGGGGTCGAGCAGAAGAGTTCATGTGCAAGATAGGAGGACATACAGACAAGCTTGGAAATCATTACTTTAGATTTATTTATAAAATGCCAACCTCTACTATGGTGCTGTACCAATAAAAATCTTAGAAACTGAAAACATGTACAAACAGTGCTCAAAACATAACACAAAAAAGCACAGGAGAGGGCCCAGCCCATTCGAGCTTACAGTCTCTACAGTCCATACAACATGGAGTCACTCTGGTATTTGGTGGGAACCTCCGTTCTGCTAACCTGATAATGTTTAGGACTGCTGAGATCTTCATGTATACATTCTCGGGAGGAAAGGGGACTTGTACATCTCTCTGAAGGATTTCTTGTACTTGATCCATCCATACAATTAAGATGGCTTGTGTGTGTCAGTAGCTCCCCAGAAATCTTCTTCACAACTTTATAATCCTGTGTAATAACATACAGAAACAGAAACGACTATGAATGTTCACAGAATCCTCCTCATCTTTCAAGTCAGGATTGTGGTTTGTCATCAGTGATAAAAGTGATGTCATGTGACCCTCCCAGAATCCTCCTCACCTCTCCAGTCAGCAGGTAAATGATCTCCAGGGTGAGGTTTAGTATCCTCTCAGTCTTGAGAATCTTGTCCTCGTCCATGCTCATTGATGCGTCTTCTGTATCAATACAGCCTGAACTTCTCGGTAGATCACTAATCATAATAAGAAAATGAAAACGATCTGAACTGGGAATTATTAGGATGGGTATATAGTATATACCACACACCAAACATGGTGGAGACTATGTATTACACTGAATTACAAAAGGGGTGCTTATTGGAGTAGTTTAAAGAGAATCTGTACTCTAAAATTCTTACAATAAAAATACCATTCTATTCATTATGTTCTCCTGGGCCCCTCTGTGCTGTTTCTGCCACTCCCTGCTGCAATCCTGGCTTGTAATTGCCATTTTTATGCAGTGTTTACAAACAAAAGACATAGCAAGTGATAGGAGAGTAGCTCAGTGTGTGAGTCATACAGAGCTTGCAGTGGGCCTGAAGAGGGTGTGTATAGCTTCTATCCAATCACAAGCAGCACAGCACATTCCAGCCTGACTGCCTGAGTCCGACAGAGCCGCCAGAGGAAAGAAAATTAGATCATATAACAGAGATAATACAGCCACTGTGCAACTAGGAAAGGCTGCAGTGAGCCAGAGCACATTAGAACAGGTAAAGGAACTTATAGGATAGAAGAAATACGGCTCAAAATTTTGTTACATAGTCTCTTTAAAGGGAAACCGAGGCGAGAGAAATATGGAGGTTGCCATATTTATTTAATTTTAAACAATACCAGTTGCCTGGCAGTCCTCCTGATCCTGTGTCTCTACTTTTAGCCATAAACCCTGAACAAGCATGCAGCAGATCAGGTGCTCTGACTCAGCAGACTCAAGCTTTACTGGGTTACTCATAAGCTTGTTCCAGGGTTTCAACTCCAGTGTTCTCCCCAGAATTTTTTTTCCAACCGGGTGGCATGAAAAAAGTTGCCGGGTGGCATGAAAAAATAGCCGGGTGGGGCAAGATGAGAGATTACAGGGCCGGTGCTTCTCTGCTTACAGCAGAAGAAGATATGAGCAGATAACAGCCGGGTGCTCACCAAAACTAGCAGGATCACCCAGCTAAAAGAGCCTGGGGATAACACTGAACTCACACTACTTATGCCAGAAGATCAACAGTGCTGCCAAGCAACTGGCATTGTTTACAAGTAAATAAATATGGCAGCCTCCATATCCCTCTCACCCCGGGTTCCCTTTACACTTGAACTATGTATTGGTGACTGGATCCCCACTGATGACCTACATATGTGTAGTCAGATCCACAAGTCTCTGGTTGCCACTTGTGTCCAAACTGATAAATGTTACCTGTCTGCCTACATGTTGTGTGATTTACACCATACAATTGTGTAGCTGGATTTTATAAAGACTGTATACTAGCATATAGGGATAGCCCTGATTAGGAGAACTTATGGAGAGGCATGTGATCAGTTTGATCAGCTGATAGATTTGTAAGGTCCTGATATGCATTGATGACTTCCTGGTTTAACACATGATCAGGACTAGACATGGGAAGTTCGGATCTTTTCAATGATTCAGATGATTTGAATCGGATCATTGAAAAGATCCGGATCTTTGATCCGAATCTCGAATCATTTTTACTAGGGAAGCATTCAGGGGTGAAATGACTAGCAGGACAGGACTTTCCCTGCAGTGGACAGAGAAGGGAAGGGGGTGGATGGACAGAGAAGGGGAGGGGGTGGACGGACAGAGAAGAGGAGGGTGGTGGACAGACAGAGAAGGGAGGAGGTGGACGAAGAGGGGTGAGCAGAGAGCAGAAATGTTTTTTGCACACATTACCCACATGTTGCAATCATATGCTCACAATGAAAGAAAACATTCCCCACCCCAATGTGTCCTGTTTTCACCTCCAACACGCATCATAAATTTAGGGTGAAGTGAAGTGCAGCTGTTTAGAGCAGAGTGCAGGAGGATCATATTGCCCTGCAATCACAGTGCCTGCCCTGTCCTAGCCCAGCACGCTGTCTGCAAAGTTACTGAGCTGTGCTTCTGAGCCAAAACTTTCCCATTTGTTCACTATGCACAACTACGGAACAGACAGCCTATAATGAGCAGCACATTACAGCCAGTACGTGTGCTCTACACATATCTGGCAGTGGCACCGATGTCCCCTCTCTCTCATGTACCTGTCCCTGCAAGGCTGGCTCCCCTCCAACAGAGCGATCCATCTCTGCTCTGCTTCCAGGACCCCGCTGCCCGCTGAGAGGGGGGCGTGCCGCTACTGGCTTCACCCCCTTTTTGATCCGAATCATTATTTTTGGTGATTCGGATGATTCGACTCACAAAAGAGATTCGGATCAAAGATCAAAGATCTGAAAAGTTTCATGATCCGGAAATTAATCAGGACCAGCAAATCAGAACCTTACAAATCTATCAGCTGATCAAACTGATCACATACTTCTCCATGAGTTCTCCTAAACAGGGCCCTCCATACTAGTATACCTCCCAACTTTTTGAGATCAGAAAGAGGGACACATAAGTCAAACCCCTGCCACACCTCTAACCACACCCCTAATCACACACACTATAAAAATGTCACAAGAAAAATATGTTGTTTTATAATTCAAACCACACTGGCCCTTTCTATCCTGGTTCATTTTCCTTCATATTAACATTAGAAAATAGGAAATATATCAATTTAAAGGATGAGAATAAAGTTTGGAGTGAATCAAACACATTTTTCTGTAGAACAATACATCCATTTACACAGATTAGCACAAGAGTCCTGAAAGAGGGACATATAAGGGAGAAAGAAGAACAGAGGGACAGGGTTCCCAAAGAGGGAATGTCCCTCCAAAAGAGGTAGAGTTGGGAGCTATGTCCCAGAAGCCCAGATCAATACAGTGGCTATATGATCGGCAGGGGCACCGTGCACATTGCCCCTACTGACCCTGCTGTATGTGTATGGGGTGACATTTCAGTGTAAGCCACTACTTGCATCAGTCTCAGCACTAATGTGCAGAAATCTCTGTAAGCACTGCTAAATAAGCCATTGCTATGTTTACATATAACAATAAGTATCTGTATATGAGGCATCATAGTTATATATAATATACATGATAACATGATAAGTGTGTGAATTTAATTACCTCCCCTGCTGCCAGTTTCAGCAATGTCTCCTCTCTACTTCCTGCCCGTACCCCCCCCCCCTCACTACCCCCCCCCCCCCCCTCAAACCAAACAGTCCCATCTGTGCGTTCCACTTGGTTTTAGTAAGATCGCCCCCTGTTGGAGAATAGAGAGAATGCATCCTTCATTCATCAAATACCTAAGTGAGGCTGCAGTTCCTTTATTCTCCAGATGACACCAAGTGGAACGCACAGATTAGAGAAGGTGTGGGCAGGAAGTAGAGGGGGGATATTGCTGGAATAGACGGCAGAGGACTGGAGGTAAAGAGAATTACATTGTATGCAATGGAGCTTTCTCCTGGCCAAGCATTTGGGCATGGTTGTAAAGTTCCAGAAGTGTTTTGAAGGAGCTTTGTTTATATATGTAATAGCATGCACAGAGTGGACAGTGTTTGTGCATTGGAAGGGAGGCAGTATGCTGTGGTTTGCAGGTCTAGGGGGTCTGGCTTGTGGGAGCCCTGGTCTGTCAGCAGCAATAGCTGCCTATCTCTTGTCACAGGATTATCTGCACAAAGGGGACTGGACTACTTACAGGGCTGACTTTTTCATAGGGGCAACCTGGGCAATAGCCCAGGGCCCCGAGCCGGCTGCCATTTTCCCCCCAAATCAAACTGTGATCCCTTTGGCCCCTTTAGAGTTTTTGGCAGCGGAGCACCTCGCCTATCTGTCTGGCGTGCTCCTCCATCAGTCCATGTGCTCCCATCCTTATCCCTTGATTGCAGCATCTTCTCTGTGACCTGGTGGCATGTTATTACATCATAGCATGTGGTTGGGTCACCGGGAAGGGGTGCAGGTGCAGAGGATGAAGACGGGAGTACATGGACGGATAGGGGAGCTTGTCGGACAGGTGCTCCATTTCGGAAAACTCTGCAGGGGACCACAATTCAGTGGGGGGGGGGGATCTCTCAGAAACAAAGTGCCCCCCTAATGCTGCGGAGATCAGGTGAGCCTGCAACGCTTGCACAGCACAGGAGGTATGTATTAAATGAAGGGGGGGGGGGGGCGGCAGGTGGGGATAGGCTGCACAGGTTTCCAATAGATAATGTATCAGATGTGATCAGAGAGTAATCTATCTGATTGTTGAATCGTTGAAGTGTTGCTAGCTATATAGTTAGTGTTCATCACATATACACATTTTCTTACTAAAGTACCTGACTGGAGAGGAGGATTCAGGGAGGGCCACGTAACATCATTCTTAAAAGTCAACTGAAGCAATAGGGATAATACATAGTGGGACAATAAACTCAAACTCACCCGTTTGTCCTGAAACAGACATTAATCTTAAACACTGATTCCCCAGGCAGAAAAAACGTTGTGATTGTTTTTGCCCGAAGCCTCACAACTCCTGTGCTGATGTGGCCCACCCAAGCTTGGCAACCGCAACCTTATAGGTGGAAGCAAAGCTGGGGTCGGGCCATGTCAACACAAGTGGGGGTGGCCCAGAGCTCCAGACCTCTAGACAAGGCTTAGGGTTTTTGACAGGGGGAGGTGTTTAGGATTAATGTCGGTTTCACAGTGAACGGGTGAAGTGTTTACATGTTTTATTGCCGATCCTAAAGGCTCCTATTAGGATTACATAGGTACTCTTTAATAAAACACACTGAAAAGTTGAGTAGGATTATGGGTGTGTTACATGACATTAGTCTAACCTTTTTTAATAAAACACAGTTCACAAACAGCGTGATATCTGCAATACACAATCAATGCAAAAAACGCAAATACTAGAGGACAGAGGCACCAGCAGGATAAAAAAATTTCTAAAAACGTTAAAAATGCTTGGGACGGAGGCGCTCTGACAGAGGCGCTTTTTGTGTTACTTACGAGCTACTGTTTGTCTCCTATTTATTGCCTGATGAAGAGGGCTGTGTCTGCAAAACGCGTTGCATCTTTTGGGGAAAATACATTAAATTAATTTGTTTGTTTGAATTGACAGTTATCGTGTCTGCTTCTTGGAGGTAAAGTCCACCACTGCCTCCCAAGCATTTTTAAAGTTTTTAGAGATTTTTTTATCCTGCTGGCGCCTCTGCTCTCTAGTATTTGCACTATATCCACCCCTGGTGGAGGGGTGACCTACCCCTTTCTTTCCAATATACAGAGAGCAACTTCTTAATCCTGAGTAAGGAAAGGTCTAATCTCCTCACCTGCATGTACAGTGGTTGCCTGGAAGGTAACCCTTGTTTGTGAGTAACTCATTCTCACACTTTAACTCTTCAATGTATTTTAATACATACTACATATTGGGCTCTCGGTGTTCTCGTTTTTATTTTAATAAAAAACAAAAAAAATGCTTCTTTATTATAGGGAAAGCCTGCTCTGTCTCCGATATTGTGTACTTTTCATACAAAAAACATTTTTTGGCAGTGATGAGGTGTGGCAGACATCACCCTGTTTGTGGAGTGTTTATTGTGCTTTGGCTCACAGGTCTGCATCACCTACACCAGAACCCTGAGGGTCCTTTCACACTGAGGTGGTGCGGTCAATTTAAATTTATCGCATTCCACCGCAGCCTAATAAAAGTCTATGGGGGAGATCACATTCCCCATGTTGCTGTATTTAAAAACCCCGCCGCCGTTGTCAGCATGCGCAGAAGCGTATTTTAACAATACGCTTCCATGCACTTCACCGATGCCCAACAGGAAGTGAGAATCGCTTCCTGCTTGGCTGGATGCCAGGCGGGGATTACCGCTTACCAACACGGTAATCCACACCACCAATCTGCAGTGTGAAGCCGGCCTTAGAGTCGGGAGGTATGTAAAAAGGGGATTTCCCATCTATTAATAAAACACAGATTGCCTGTAGAAATAGGACATCACTCTTATCTATCTATGGTAATCTGTCTGGAGAGGAGAGATGTATTGTGGGAATTTACATGGTGATTCTTCTTGTTATGTCATTACATAGGATTATGAAATAGTGAAGACGGGTTGTGGTGCGCCATTGTCAATCTCTCCATGGAAGACTGACAGTATTTAGAAGGACGAAAAGACGTCATGATGGAGAATCAGCCGCCACTCTCATCAGCGGGTAGGAGGAAACTTTCAATTCTTGTAGAAAAGATAATAATATGGAGTGTCCATCTAGATTAAGCTTTCTCAACCAGGTTTCACTGGAACCCCAAGGTTCCTTGAGTACTGTGCAGGGGTTTCTTGGCATTTTCTCCCATCATGGGGAAGCATAAGAGAGCACATTATGAGTGGCACTGTAATGGGGGTGGTGAAATAAACAGCCTCACTTACTTTTAAAGACCATGCCTCCTCCAAAATAAATGCAGGGGTTCCTCGAGATCAAAACATTGTTTGCAGGGGTTCCTTGAGAGCCCAAAGTCATTTGCAGGGTTCCTCCAGGGTAGAAAGGTTGAGAAAGGCTGGCCTAGAAGCTCTATAATCTGATAAACATGAACTCTGTAATCAGTCAGTGTGTGTTTCCTACAGAAGGATCCAGTAACAGAACCCTGCCAAAGCGACGCAAAGGTCCTCGTTATTCCCGGAGTTGTACACAGAAGGATCGCACCGTCCCCCATCATCAACAGGTGAGTGGAACGGATGATCTCACCAAATACCAACATGACCCCATGTAGTCATACATAATCAAAAACTTGACTGAAAGAACTATAGTATGCCAAGTTAGAATTATACAGGTATAGAACCGGCAGAAAAAGAACAGAAGATCTATATAAGGGTCACACCATCACATATGTTATCAAAAGAATGCTAAAAATACAAATAAAAATGATTGTGATAACATATAGGGTAGTAGGACTCCTACGTAGAACATGTGTTTATTTTTGTTGTAAACCTGTATGAAACTTATAGTCATAGTCTAATTTGGTGCTCTAATTATAGAGTGAAGATGTGATTAGGATTAAAGTAGACATTAAGGAGGAACCAGAAGACACATATGTGACGGGTGATGAGCCGTTTAAGGAGGAGGAAATACCTTCACAGATCAGCACAGGTCAGTAATGATATACAGGGAGTCCCCGACTCACCCACCCCATTCTATAATGCACAGTATAGCCGCAGCAAAAGCCCCTCACCAGAGTCCAACGCTGTGTTTCTTCACCTCTGCTCACCCTAGTACTCAGCATCTCCAGCATGTTGCTTGATTACACGTGACAGAGGCGGAGAGGCTGGGCACTAGAGCAAGTGTTGAGAAGAGAGAGGGAGGTACAGCGATGGACTCTGGTGGGGAGGTGAGATCCGTACTTCTTCTGCTGTGCCTTACTTGGGGGGGGGGGGGGCGAGCACCTATCTCCTGATAGACTAGGTTGGGGGTAGAGAACAGGATGGGGAGGCCACTCACACCACCGTGGAAGCTATATTGGAGATGGGGGGGGGGGGGGGGGGAACTGGAATGAACATACAGTCCCTATTTTGTTCATTAACCAGGGATTACCTGTACATAAACATAAAAAGGGTCATAGGGTCTCTTTCATCAGCCTCTACTACAATCGCCCCTACCCCCTTCTTAATGTGTGTGTTTCCTACAGATGGAACCAGTAGCAGAGACCCAGAGAAATGTACAAGTTCTCCTTATTCTGAGGATTCCACACAAGATGATAACACTCTTTCACACCATTATAAGGTAGGTGGTAATTAGTCAAAAACTCCAAACCTTTTTCCAACTGTAAAAATGAGTCTTCTGAAGTTTTAGTGCATTGAGTGCTCACACCTTGAATATGTAATTTTCTATCATTCCGTGGGTTTAGGGTGAAGATCTGACTATTCTGAAAGTTGAGATTAAGGAAGAAGATGTAGAGATGTGTGTGATGGGTGAGTGTCAATCAGCAGAGGAGGGTGATATGATGATGACCAATAAAAACAGGATTCTATTTCCATGCAGAGAAATAACCTGAAAGAAACTGAGAGGGTCCTTATTTTACAATCAGCTTTGTGTTTTCTTTATATAGATTTAATTCTATTTGTCTATATGAGGAAATGTGTTGACAGTTTTGTCAACATATTATGAAAAGCATAAAGCCCATCTGCAGGAAGAGATGTAAAAACAGATGAATAGTTTAGTTAACAGAATGCTCAAAGGCTCATTTACCTTTTTGTATGAAAAGAGTAGCAAAAAAAGAAATCTTGTCCGCATGACCGGAAGCTGCTGTGAGGCGTGGCTGTTCTTGATGACTGAATTGCATAATCTCCACTGTTCAGCATAGAAGGGACCAGCACAGTCAGAATCTGTCAGAGAGGAGTGCAGCCTATAGCACAGGCAGTCAGGGGTGCAGACACAGGCAGTGTTTGCACCCCTTACTGAGTAGGTATGTGGAAAAAAACGAATCAAGGAACTTGACTGGAAAACCTGCAGATCTTCCAGGAACAAGAAAAATCACAGGAGAAACCAAGAGCCCTATTAGTGAATGGTACTCACAAACCCAGGATGCAGAACGACAACCACAGTAAAAAGTTTGGGTGTGGTGGATCCAACCACCCTGTATATCCTAGTAAGTTCAGTCGCTGTCCAAAAAAAGGTATAACTAAGATACAAAAGGGAAGGAGGCGCTCCAAAAATATAAAATATCTAAAAACAGTTTAAAAGGTAAGAAAAACTTGCCTCAAGAATGAGGGGGATCTTGCCCAAGGTCTCCTTACTGAATAGGTGCTGGCTTACTGAACAGGAAGAGCCGAGATTCAAACCTTGGTGTCCTGTGTCAGAGCAAAAGGGATACAGAGGCTGCCATATGTATTTCCTTTTAAACAATGCAAATTGTCTGGCTGTCCTGCTGATCCTCTGCCTTTTAGCCATAGACCCTGAACAAACCTGCAGATCAGGTGTTCTAACTGAAGTCTGACTGGATTAGCTGCATGCTTGTTTCAGGTGTGTGATTGAGATACTATTGAAGCCAAAGAGATCAGCAGGATAGCCAGGGCACTGCTATTGCTTAAAAAGGAAAAAATATGGAAGTTTTAGGTTCAATTAAACCAGTACACTATCCAGCCACTGTGTTAGGAGTAGTGGGGATGGGGGGTTAGAGTTAGGAGTAGTTGGAGGGGAGAGGTTAGTGTTAGAAGTAGGTGGGCAAGGTTAGAGTTAGGAGCCGGTGGAGGGTGGTTAGTGTTAGGAGCATGGGGGGCTGTGGTTAGTGTTAGGAGTATGTGGGGGGGGGGGAGGTTTGTGTTAGATGTAGGTGGGCAAGGTTAGTGTAAGGAGCAGGTGGGGGTGGTTAGTGTTAGCAGTAGGTGGGGGATAGTGTTAGGAGTAGGTGAGGGGTGGTTAGTGTATGGAGTAGGTGGGGTGGTTAGTGTTAGGAGTAGGTGGGGGGACAGTGTTAGTAGTAGGTGGGGGGTGGTTAGTGTAAGTAGCAGGTGGGGTGGTTAGTGTTAGGAGTAGGTAGGGGGATAGTGTTAGAAGTAGGTGAGGGGTGGTTAGTGTAAGGAGCAGGTGGGAGTGGTTAGTGTTAGGGGTATGTGAGGGTTGTGGTTAGTGTTAGGAGTACATGGGGGGATAGTTTTAGGGGTAGGTGGGGGTGGTTAGTGTATGGAGTATGTGGAGAGTGTGGTTAGTGTTAGGGATAGGTGTGTGGGGGGGGGGGGGGGGTTGTGTAAGAAATAGGTGAGGGTGGTTAGTAGTAGGGGGAGTAGTTGGTGGTTAGTGTAAGGAGTAGGTGGGGGGTGATTAGTGTAAGAAATAGGTGGGGGAGGTTAGTGTTAGGAGTGTGTGTGTGTGTGTGTGTGTGTGTGTGGGGGGGGGGGGGGTTAGTGTTAGGAGTAGATGGAGGGTGATTAGTGTTAGGAGTAGGTGGGGGTGGTTAGGAGTGTGTGTGTGTGTGTGGGTTACTTTTAGGAGTAGGTGGGGGTGGTTATTGTTATGAGTAGGGGGTGGTTAGTGTTAGAAGTAGGTGGGGGTGGGGTGGTTAGTGTAAGGAATAGGTGGGGAGGCTAGTATTAGGAGTGGGAGGGTGGTTAGTGTTAGTAGTAGGGAAAGTAGTTAGTGGTTATTGTATGGAGTAGATGGGGTGGTTAGTGTAAGAAATAGGTAGGTGAAAGTTAGTGTTAGGAGTGGGGGGTGGTTAGTGCAAGGAGCAGGTGGGAATGGTTAGTGTTAGGAGTGGGGGGGGGGGTAGTGTAAGGAATAGGTGGAGGGAGATTAGTGTTATGAGTAGGGGGGGGCTGGTTAGTGTTAGGAGTAGGGGGGCTGTTTAGTGTTAGGAATAAGAGGGTGGTGGTCAGTGTTAGGAGTAGGAGGGTGGTGGTCAGTGTTAGGAGTAGGTGGGGGAGGGGGTGGTTAGGCATAAAAAGGGGAGGGTTTGTGTGAGAGTTAGGGTACAGAGGGGCACATTACAATATTGGTGTAATTACCAATATTCTACCAAAGTGAATAATAAAATATTGGTAAAATTACTGATATATTACTGTAGAGGATTGTAGAATATCAGTAAAATTATCAATATTTTACTACAGCTGTTTCACACCCATTTTTCATTAGGCCTTTTTTCAGTAGATGCTATCTAAGACCCTCCACCACTTTCAGTTGTGATTACATTTTATACAATTTATTTTTATATATTGGTGTTATCCCCACCTTCATGTCAGAGCTCCATGGAACTTACAGTTACTGTCCCAATTTCCAAAGCACAACTGCTATCCCACTATACATCATGTAAAGGAGAAACAATGGCTGTGATATTAATAGCAATATATTTTCTCCAATAGATGGACAGAATGTTGAGAAGACCTCAAAGGAACATTCAGATTATGACGCAGAAGATAATGATGTCGCACAGTATTCTCCAGGAGGAAACCCCATTGCTGGAAACACACATCACAGACTTTACCATGACGATAGATCCCAAGATTCCTCTAATCCTGAGGAATCTTCTTCCAGTAAATCTCATAGTAATGAACAGGGGGATGAGAAGATATTTCCATGTCCTGAATGTGATAAATTCTATAAAAAGAAAAAACATCTAGTTGTACACCAGAGGGTGCACACCGGGGAGCGCCCGTTTTCATGTTCAGATTGTGGGAAATCTTTCCGTCAGAAAGGGATCCTCCTTATACACAAGAGAAGTCACACAGGTGAGCGTCCTTTTTCATGTACAGATTGTGGCAAATGCTTCACTCAGAAAGGACAGCTTCTTAACCATCAGAGAAGTCACACTGGTGAACGTCCTTTCTTATGTTCAGAGTGTGGGAAATGCTTCACTTCGAAAGGATACCTTCTTGAACACCAGAGAAGCCACACAGGTGAGCACCCTTTCTCATGTTCAGAGTGTGGGAAAGGCTTCAGCCGAAATGTACAGCTTGTTGCGCATAGTCGAAGCCATACAGGAGAGCGACCGTTTTCATGTTCAGTGTGTGGGAAAGGCTTTACTCGGAAAGGTTCCCTTCTTGTACATGAGAGAAGTCACAGTAGTGAAAACTTTTTCTCATGTGCAGAGTGTGGAAAGAGTTTCATAGCAAAAGCAAACTTTCTAAGACACCAGAGAGGTCACACTGGCGAGCGTCCGTTCTCATGCACAGAATGCGGGAAAACGTTTTTAGATAAACATAGTCTTGTTAAACACCAGAGAAGTCACACAGGGGATCGTCCTTTCTCCTGTAAGGAGTGTGGGAAATGCTTCCTTGATAAAGGAAGCCTTGTAAGACATCAGAGAAGTCACACTGGGGAGGGTCCGTATTCATGTGCAGAGTGTGGGAAAGGGTTCATTCGTAAAGGTCACTTCCTTACTCACCAAAAAACTCATCAACCTTCTTAATGTTCTGATTGCAGGGAAGGCGTTTCAGAGAGAGGAAATGTATATCCGACCATACATACCTGTTTCTGCAGGTGACATTTCATAGGATAGATAGTTCTTTTAATAGAAATATTGTACAGGAAGGATGTGTTTATTCTAATGTATTTCTGAAAATGCATACCTGCTTTTGCCAGTGACATTTCAATGGTTAGGTAGTTATTTTAATAGAAATACTGAACTGTAGCGAGGGGAAGTCTCTTGAAGATGACTCTGCCCAGAAGTAGTGGGCGGAGTCAGCTGCTGGTTACTTTAAAGTGGTCTGAAAGCCAGCATTTCTACTTCGCTCGAAAAGATTCCTCACAGCTTAAAAGCTACTATCCCAGATTTTTTTTTTTAGCAGAACATCACTGAAATGGTTAAACAAAAGCACTTTGCCCTGCTATTCAGCTTCAATCCGCATCCAAACTGTAGATAACAGTATCTTTGTTTACATTCCAATGTTGTTACAAAGTGCGTAAACACAGTCTAAAAAGTGAAGGAGCTTGCAGACCACTTTAACTCTTGAGGCCTCCAATGGGGAGATCTTTAAAAACCACTATTGCAAAAAAAAAATTAAAATACAAGAAAAAACATGCAAATAAGAAGTACATTTCCTCCAAACTAAAATTTGCTATAAATGTATCGTCTCTCATGTTGCTGTCACTTAGAGTAGGCAGTAGAAAGCTGACAAATCTGACAGGTTTTGGACTAGCCCATCTCCTCATGGGGGATTCCTAGGCTTTCTTTATTTTGAAGAGCACTTACTGAATGGCAGTTGCTCAGTCAGAGTTCCAAATTAGCATGAAAACAGGTATGGGGGCCGACCTGCATCTTTACAAAAGCACTCCCTGCAAAGAATCCATGCAAAGAGACAAAAATCCCCCATGAAGAGATGGACTAGTCCAAACCTGTCCGTTCTGTTGGATTTCTACTACCTACTGTAAGTGAAAACAACATAGAAGAAAAGTAATTTATGGCTCATTTTACTTTGGAAGAAATGTACTTCTTTTTTTGTAGGTGTTTAAATGTATTTTTTATGTTATCATTTTTTTCACTTTAGTTGTCCTTTAAGCCATAATTCCCACCTCTCTTTCTGTCTGCATGCCACCCTTCATTCATTTTGCTTCCTCCATAGTATAAATGCAAGATAAAGGAAAACTAACCAGAGGATCATGGAAGCTGCCTGTGCTGGCCAGGCACACTGCTGGGTCCTGGAGTACCTGGGGCTACCTTGAGAAAGAGATTTTGGCAGACCATGGTCCTAGTGAAATAAGGCTTATGGATTTATAGTAACTGAGGTGAGCCTACATGGCACTGTAGCACTATACTTGTGTGGCACACATGTCACCACACAGCTGTGTCTGATGCATGAAAATCTACTAAGAAGTGATGCATCGAAGAGTCCTAAAGAAGCTTCATAGCTATGAATGTGTGGGAGAAGCCCTCTTCCTATCAGACTGGCCTCCACCCCTATCACATTCATTGTGCTCCTAAAACCCCAAGACTTCAAAATCACTCTCCCATCTTCTACTCTATCCTATCCCCCCTTTACTAAAGTCACAACGGTCCCATCCCCCCGCCTATTGTATCCTGTATCTCCAGCTCTAATGCTGGGAATACACCCTATGTTAATTTGGCAGATAGATGGTTCGATAGATAATTTCCAACATGTCCAATCTTATTTTCGATCGTTTTTCTGTTCGATTTCTCATAGAAGGGAATGGAAATATATAACAAAAGATAAGAGAATCAAGTGGGAAATTGAGCAGAAAAACAAATAGAAAATCGGTCGAACAGAAAATTGACCGAAAAAACGCATCGTGTGTACCCAGCATTACAATGTCAGCTGGATCGTGCAGCTTTGTTGCTCCTCCTGTCTCATCGTTTTGTATTTGTTATCTGTGTATGTTTGTACTTTTATTTATTGCACAGTGCTGTATAATACGTTGGCACTTTACAGCAAAAACACAATAAAGACTAAACGAAAAAAAAAATGGTTTCCGGATTATTTATTTTTAAAAAGTGTGCTGCACGGAAAAGGATTGAAAGTTGATTGTTTAACACATTGGTTTATTTTACTATATTTGGTGGCTTACTTAGTAATTCTTGCTAATTTGAAAAAATGTCATAAAATTTAGATGAATGTGAGCTACGATATCATCAGATATTCAGTATAAACCACAAAAAATGGGTAAGCACCATCAACCAAACCCCAAGAAGTGAGGGGTAGTAAATGGGTGTGCAGAAGGGAACTGAATACAGTATATACCACAAACAAGACGATATTCCCTACAATAACGGCACCACTCCATGTAAATCAATATAAATTCATCTTTATTCAAAAAAGCAATATGATAATAACACTAAAAACAAAAGCTATGGGGAGGGGGGGGGAGCGGGTAACTGACAACTGTATACCAATAGAATAGATCTATAGATAAAATTAATCACGAAACATATATAAATAGAAATCCACAATGCAATGTGGGTAACATCAAGTTAGTGTCAACAAACCAACATTTGCAAAAGGATGAAGAGATGACTAGTGAAATACAGTTGTCAGTTACCTGCTTTTCCCCCCATGGCTTTTGTTTTTAGTGTTTTTATCATATTGCTTTTTTGAAAAAAGATGAATTTATATTGATTTACATGGAGTGGTGCAGTTATTGTAGGGAACTTCTTGTCTTGTTTGTGGTATCATCAGATATTCAAAGAAATCCTAAAAGTAGAGGAAGAAAACAAGTTTAAGTGGGTTGGAATTGCAAATTGAATTCTCTATTGCTAGAGTAGTTAGTGTAAGATTTTTTTTTTTAATGGGGAAAACAATAAGATACATTTAAAGGACAACTGACCTGAGAGGGATATGGAGGTTTCCATATTTATTTCTCTTTAAAGAGACTCAGAGATGAAAAAAGTGAAAGATTTTTTACTTACCCGGGTCTTCCTCTAGCTCCATAAGCATGGCTGCGTCCCTCACCGTCCTCCCGCGGTCCTCCATTTAGCAGCAGTCAGCCCCGGTAACTGGCTCAGTTGCGTCAGTCTGGGTCTACTGGGCATGCTGCATGTCTTGGTCAGGATCTATGGGGTTGATTGGGGTTGGAGGGTGACATAATTTGACAGGATGCCTATTGGGCCAATCAGAGTGCGGGGATCAAGTCCTTTAATCTGACTGGACCCACGCTAATGATAATGCCGGGAGGATCGGAGCCACGTTAGTTCATAGCATTCACAATGCTACAATTCAGTAGCATAGCGTCCGCTGACTGCCCGGTCCCCCATTACGCACGCTATGATGTTAATACGGTGCGTAGCGTGCAGTGATAGGAATTAAGGCACGCTTGTTTTTACAGCCTTATACAGCAGGCGTAACAGCTGATAGCTCTCGTGGTTACGCAGCGCTACAATTAGTGAATCAACCCCTATGGCTGAAAGTATTAGAGACAGAGAATCAGCAGAACAGCCAGGCAACTGGTATTTCTTAAAAGGAAATAAATATGGCAGACTTCATATCACTCTCATCTCAGGTTCACTTTAAGCGAGCAACTGTGGTTTTCCATGATGCATCACTCCTGAATATGCAAATCCTCTCTTTCTGCCCCTGAAAGCAAGGCTGCACATCCAGAGCCGCTGGTGTATAGTGAGCCTGTAGCTAATAAATCTTACAGAGCCTCAGTAACCAACGTACATACATACAGCCTGTTTCAGACTTAATGGTCCTCATCAGTGCACATTGTGGATTTATATGGCTCTATAGTCCGCTCAATGCCCATCTTCAATAAAGTGTTCCACTTTCTTGGTACATAGTGATAAAATCAATAACAATAACTAACTACAACCAAACATTAGGGGAAACTTTTAATCAGTCCAGCAAATTAACTCTGAGGAATCATAGCCCGTTCCTCCATACTGAACAGCTTCAGCTCTTGGAATATTGGTGGGTTTCCTCGTATGAACCACTCCCATTAGTTATTTCCACAACATTCCAGTTGGATTAAGGTTAGGACTTTGATTTGGCCATTTAAGAACATTCACTATTCATGTGTAACCATTCTCTGGTAGAATGACTGTTTCCACAAAATGTTCTTCCAGTATCCCTGCGGTTTGTCCAAATGATCTTTAGCAATGTGCAGATGATCAGCAATATTTTTGAGGGAGAGGAGTGGCTTCCTTCTTGCTACCATTCCATTCGCACCAATGGTGTTCAGTGTTCTCTTGATAGTGGACTTATGAACACTTAAGTTGCTTAACTCAGGGCATGAAATTAGAATAAAGTTACAGTAGGTATAGTATTGTCAGAAAAGGCAAAGAAGTGGTTAAAATGGTCTAAACATAAAATCCATACTCAATAGGACAATAAACTTAGAAATTGGCACTACGTTTCCCCAGTTCTCATTAAGACACGTCTAGGCTCTTCCACATCAGTTCAGTACATTTTTTGGAAATCTTTTCATATATCCTCCGATCCTTTTCAGAATACTGAGGCTAGTGTGGGGCTAGGGTATGGGAAGGGCAGCATGAGCTACGGTAGAGCAGAGAGTGTGTGGCATGTGGCTGGGGTATTGGAGGGGCTGCATATGCTAGACTAGGGGGTGATTTTTTTTTAGCTGAGGGAAAGGGATAATAGGTTAGGGAAGTGGTGAGTTGGACTAGAGCAGCAGAGGGGTAGCATGGACTTGGGAATGGGAGGTGCAATACACTATGGAAATGGGGATGGGAGGAAAGGCATATGAAGAGGTGGGGAAGAAGGGGAGGGGCAGCACCTGCTAAGGTATGCCAGGTGCGGTGCAAGTTGGATACAGCAAACTCTGTAGTGCAGACTCGGGTAGTGGGTGGTGGTATAGGGTGGGGCTGGAGTAGGGAAGGTGTGGGCTTGGGTAGAGGTAGGGGGAGCTGGAGTAGGGGAAGTGTGGGCTGGGTAGAGGTAGGGGGTGGTGCAGGCTTGAGGGTCTGCATGGGTTGGGTAAAGGGAGAGGGTCAGCATGCACTAGGTTAGGGGAAAAGTTGCTTGGGTAGGGAAGGGGCTGCATGGGCTAATAATGGGGAATGTCAGGGATGGCTGCAGTAGGGGATGTGTGGGCTGTGTAGAGGTGGCGGTGGAGCAGGCTTGATTAGGGTCTGCATGGGATGGGGAAAGGGAAGGTCGATATGCACTGGGTTAGGAAAAAAGTTGCTGGCGTAGGGGAGGGGCTGTTGCTGGGGAAGGGCAGGAGTAGCTAGAGTAGGGCTGGTGTGGGTTGGATAGAGGAGGAGTGGTGCAAGCTAGGGTAATGGAAGGCATTTGTAGACTACGGGTGGTGTAGGCTGGGGTAGGAAAAGGGTTGGAGCAGTGTGTGCTGGTTACATCCTCCACAGGCTGGAATAGGAGGAGATTGGCGACATGGGCTGGAGAAGCAGCGGTGAGGGTTAGGGTTGGAGAAGGGTAGGGCTGTGGTAGGTAAGGAGTAGCACAGACTGGAGTAAAGGAGGGGTGGTGTGAGGTAGGATAGGGTGTGCACAGTGCTGGAGGAGGATAGAGGGTGTTGGAGGAGGGGAGAGGATATGCAGTGTGGGCAAGGGTAGGGGAGGGACCTATTCAGCGTGGTCTGGGGTTGAGGAGGGGCTGTGTAGCGTGGGCTAAAGTAGGGAAATGCTACATGCCATAGGCTGCAATAGAGAAGGTGTTGTGCAACACAGGCTGAGATATAGAAAGGTGTGGGTTAGGGGATAAGAGGGGCAGCTAAGGCTGGTGTAGAGGAGGAGCCGCATTGGCTGGTGTAGGTTAAGGGCAATATGGGCTGGGGTATGGTATTGGCACCATGTGCTAGAGTAAGTAAGGTTTTGGCAGGGTAACTTGAGATGGAGTAGAGGATGGGTTGCATGGGGTAAGGGAGAAGTGGCGTGGACTGGAGGAGAGGTGTGGGCTGGGGTAGGGGCAGGCCAGGGGTGACACCATTTGGGGTAAGGCAGGCGATGAACAGGCTAAGGTAGGGTAGAGAGGGTACGGCATAGGGGGAAGGCGGTGTGATGGTAGGTTATGGGATGGGTGGCGTAAGTTGGGGTAAATGTGTAAAGCAGAGAGGGGTAGGGAAAGAGTAGAGCTAGCTGGTGTAGGGGGCAGGCAGAGGATTGTCTGGCAACATGGTCTAGGCATGAATGGAGCAGACTGGGATAAGGGAGGTGGAGTATGAACTGGAGTAAGGGAGGGGTTGCATGGCATGGAGGAAAATGATACAGACTGGGGTAGGGGAGGAGTGGTGAGGTGTGGCCTGGGGTAAGGAAGGAGCGATAAAGGTTGGGTTAAACGACGCCAGGGTAGGGGAGAGCATGGCCCTTAGCTGAGGAAAGTTAAGGTATAGGATGGGGATATGGAAGGCTGGCACAGGTTTGGAAAAAGGAGGGGTGATGAGGGCTAGGTTATGGGAGTGAAACAGTAGAGTGTAATTGGGAGGGGGGGGGGGTAGCAGGCTAGGGAAGGGGAGAGGGTGTGTGGCATAGTCAGTGGCAGGGAGGGATAGGAATAGGGCATGATAGGTGAGGCTATGTGAGTTGGGGAAAGGGAGAGTGGTGCAGCCATGGCCAGGGTAGAGGAGGGACTGTGGGCTGGGAAGGGCATGGTAGGCCCTACGCAGGCTGGAAAAAAGGAGGGGTGGCACAAATTAGGGTATGCGAGGGCAGTGTGGGTGCGAGTTGGTGTAGGGTTAATGCAGTGCCTATTAAAGTGTGTAATTTTTGTTTTCTCTCTTTGCTGGCTATTTATTCTTATTTTGGTGACTCTAACACCAAAATAAGCCCCAGGCCAGATGGAAGATAGCTCTACCTCCAAAATTAACCAATGTACAGTAAAGCATGTTCCGCATCTGACCTGCAACAGCGTCATAGGAAGTCGGAATCACACATCTTCCTGTCTCCTGGTCTCTGCTTGTCTCCTGGTCTCGATGGAAGATGGCTCTACACTGAAAATTAACCATTGTCCAGTACAGCATGTTCTGTATCTGTAGGCGTAATGGCCTAATTCCATTTCATAGGCCATTATGCCAAGTGCAAAGTAGCCCACCGTGCTGTTGTATTACTGATGCAAATAGACCTCGGGGGCCATGTAAGAAGGGTTGACAACAAATGTTTTGGATATTATGTTTCCAAATATTCCTGTTTTTGAGAGGCCAAAATCTGCAATCTTGACATAACCGTTGTGATCCAGAAGGTTGTCCTCTGGCTTCAGGTCCCTGTGTATGATTCCCTTGATGTGCAGAAACTGCAGATCGCACAGGATCTCCACAGTGAGGAATCTGGTAAGAGTGATAGCCGATGGAGCATATTTCACTATCATCTTTATCAGGGTCCCTCCGTCCAGGGACTTCATGGTGTAGAAGATGTCAACCTTTGTTTTGAAAGTACAGAAGGCATGGATGAAGAATAGGCTACTCCCCACCATATCCAGGACTTGGTGCTCTACCAGAGGATTGCTTACTGGTGATTCCAGTATGGTCCTCTTCTCCACCATTTTCAGCTTTCTCTGGGGTAACATAGTCTCCAGCAAAGTCATAATGTATTAAGAACTAATAGGATTTTGTAGTGTGTAAGAACCATTTTTTTCCCACTGGAAAGGCTGTGCTAGATACGATAATACCATCTTAAAAACAGAAAGTATTTGTAAATACACAGCTTCCTAAGAGCAAGGAACTAGTGCCATAATACATTATTACATATTGGAAAATGAATATGGAAAATATTCCTTCATGTTCCCAGAAAGACTAGGATACACTCAGAATCATTGATGTATGGGATGTCTGCAGCCTATTCATTTTACAGAGACAAAATACCACTTGCAGAACTTTTTACTTACCTGAAGCTGAAAAGTTGGAAATCTTTTTTGGCTTTAGGAAGAAAAACTTGTATTTAGTGTAGCGGTATACTTGTTTGGGGCTTTTGCTTCCTTTAAGGTGTGTACACACGCACCACAAAAGGAAACGTTGGGTCCGCCGGACCCTCCCGCTGGGCGGTCTTTAGCCGACAGTATGCGCGTGAGTACGCGCTGTCGGCGGACTGATAAGGCTGTTTCTGAGCGATCCGCTGAGCGTACACACGCGCATACTGTCGGCTAAAGACCGCCCAGCGGGACGGTCCGGCGGACCCGTCGTTTCCTTCTGTAGTGTGTGTGTACGCACCTTTAGGCTCTCTACAAAATCCTAGTTGTTTTATTCTCCACAATTTCACTGGGTACCCAGTAACACGTCTACCTTGCAAATCCTACCCACAGAGGCATATGGATCCATACCTTGCACTGCTAAAGACCAAAACAGCCATTTAGGTACTAAAGTCTAGTAAAGATTTGAGATGCAGGGTCTCTTTAAGCATAGTTTCTCGGAGAGAAATTATGCAGTCATTTACAAGAAGCATGTTCCTCTAGAAGGACACATAATATGTTTTCAGATATTTGGAAAACATTGCATTCCTTGCATCTAGGTCATAAAGCACTGGTGTATTAGATGATGATGTGGGTCACATGCCCATGCCTGCCAATTGGAGGCTTGGGAGTATGGCTCCGGTGATGTCAGAATTTAACTCTTTGATGTTCATATAAAAGTATAGACGGGATGGCAGAGACTACTTTACTTTGTCTTCTGCATGCTATCCTGCTCTCTACGCTTCCTATTTAGAATAATAGCTTCATGTCTGTATGCTGTAAATATACGTGATGTACATAGGACATAGGAAAGACTGTTTATACTCTGAAGAAATCTGATGGAAATACCCAGGTAGTTTTTCCAGTGGTGTCCCTGGGGACACCTGTTTCATCCACGCATGTCTTACACCATGACTTGAGAGGTCAGCATTTTGTGGTGCTCAACGGAAAAGTGAAACAAGTGGACTTGTTATCATGCTGACAGTGTTCAGATAAGTACCTGTGTTTGCCAGGACAAGTCAAATTTAGTGATGAAGCCTGCTGGCTTAAAGGGACACTTAAGTCAAACAAAAAAAATGAGTTTTACTCACCTAGGGCTTCCAAAAGCCCCCTGCAGCTGTCCGGTGCCCTCGCTGTCTCCCTCCGATCCTCCTGGCCCCGCCAGCAGCCACTTCCTGTTTCGGTGACAGGAGCTGACAGGCTGGGGACGCGAGTAATTCTTCGCGTTCCCAGACACATTAGCACCCTCTATGCTGCTATATGGTATATGATATATGCTATAGCTGCATAGATGGCGCTATTGTGGCCAGGAACTGCGATTTTAACAGTACAGATTCTCTTTAAAGAGAATCTGTATTGTTAAAATCGCACAAACGTCGCCACTCCTTGCCGCATTAAAAGTGGTTAAAAACAGTTTTAAAAAGTTTGTTTATAAACAAACAAAATGGCCACCAAAACAGGAAGTAGGTTGATGTACAGTATGTCCATACATAGAAAATACATTCATACACAAGCAGGCTGTATACACCCTTCCTTTTGAATCTCAAGAGATCATTTGTGTGTTTCTTCCCCCCTGCAGCTATCTTCCACTGAAGTGTCAGGCTGTTTCTTCCTGCAGAGTGCAGACAGCTCTGCCTGTATGTAATTCCTCAGTATGTGAAAGCCCAGCCAGCTCAGAAGAGTTTTTATCCAGCTTGTAAAAGATAAGAGAGAAGCTGCCCTAATCTAAATAATACACAGGCAGTGTGCAGAGAGGGGCCTGGAGGGGGGAGATGCATCACAGAACCACAACACTGAAGAACTTGGCAGCCTTCCAGACACAGGCCGACAAGTCTGACAAGAGAGAGATAAGTTGATTTATTACAGAGATGGTGATAGAACGTGCTGCAGTAAGCCAGAGGACATTAGAATAGATTTTGGAACTTGTAGGATGATAAAAAACAGGAAGCAATTTTTGTTACGGAGTCTCTTTAAGTGTCCCTTTAATACTGAGTGCACAGCGGCCATTCAAAAGATCTGCCCTGAAGCCAAACCAATATTTCCGGTGGCTGAAGGAAAAGTTTGTTTTTTTAAACATGATGTCCACGGACACATTCATGCCCAAAAAAAGTGTGTTGTGCTGTTGCCAATAGCAACCAACATATAGATTCTTACATATGCATGTGTAAAATTAATAGGCCATAGGCTTACTGTACACAGATGGTTCTGGCTGTATGCCTAGCTTTTAAGGGCTATAAAGGAATCATTTGCTTATTCACTCCCTGGAAGAAGTGATGAATTAAGGACGTACATTTTTACTTGTGTGAAGCTGAATATTTAGAAATACCTTCTGTCTAATGAAGGTAACATTATATTTACAACATTTAACAAGGAAACAATACCATTTTGATACTCTAATCAGGACAGTTACCATATTTTTCAGACTATAAGACCCTCCTGACCATGAGACACACCTAGATTTAGAAGACTAAAAACAGAGCAAAAAAATACAGTTTATACTTAACCTGGTGTACCAAGGTGCAGGGGTGTCTTGCGGATCTTCTGCTCCATGTAACGATTGGTGTCAGCGAGAACAGATTTCTATGATTATTGGTGATCTGCAGTATCACCAATAATACAGATGCTATACCTGATTATGTGTGATCTGCAGAATCACCAATAATACTGGTATAGCCAGAAACAGGACAACCAATGTGAGGGTATGTGTTTGGTGCAACAGTAATGATAGAGATACTCGCTTTTCCCAGAGGAGCTGGGAGATAGGAATATTTCTATATAACACAGGAATACAAACTCCAGCAAGCTGGAGATACAGGCAATAGTTCACCCGAGGAGCGGGTAGAACTATGTTAAACAAGCTTACTGATCACCCGAGGAGCGGGTGATTCAGACTGTACTGTAGCCACTATCACCTGAGGGGCAGGTAGAGAGGATAGTACTGTAGTGACTATTCACCTGAGGAGCAGGTGATAAAGACTGGATTGCAGCAACTGACCACCCGAGGAGCAGGTGATTCAGACTGTACTGCAGCTACAGACCACCTGAGGAGCAGGTGATTCAGATTATACTGCAGCTACTGACCACCTGAGAAGCAGGTGATTCAGATAGTACTGCAGCTAGTAATGTCCTGAGGAGCAGGTGATTCAGGCTGTACTGCAGCTACTGACCACCTGAGGGGCAGGTGATTCAGCAGCTAGTATTCACCTGTGAAGCAGGTGATGCTGGCAGAGGATCCCTCACCAGTGACTAGGCTCACTGGTGAGGACAGGAGAGTCAGACAAGCAGGTTTGGCAACGAGCGGACAGATACGGTACAGAGACAGAAAGCTAGATCAGAGTAGTGTTTCAGAGTCCGCAACTATATCAGATAGGCAAAGGTACAGGTTCAGTAAACAGAAGAGTAGTCAGGCTAGCAGAAGGTCATAACAAATAATACAATTCAATTAGTACTTTAAGCTATCAACAGAATCTGGCTAAGTGTGGATCCCCAGCTCCTGCTGGTTCTAGCACACTTTGGGATCTGACTAGGTCTGAGTGCTAACACGTAGCATATGCAACAGCAGACGCGGAGCAACTGAATGACCTGTCCTATATATACTGCAAGCGCTCCACAGCGCCGCCCCAGTCACTCAGCCAATCCGGAGCATAGCTGGAGACAGCTGATTGCCTGATCAGCTGACTCCCCTTCTAGTTGCATAAAGGTCCTGTCGCCTGGCGCACGTAGCCCTTAGTCTGTGAGCAATAGAAGGACCAGGCAAAGCACCGGCGTGTAACTGTGCGGCGGAAACTGCCGGCTGCGACGCGGAGATAGCCGCCATGCCGCTTGCTGTTGCGGCCGTATCTCCGCTATCCATTACACTCCAATTGTTATCGCCCCTCTTGTGCCTCCCTTGTACTATTCTGTCCTTCTTTTGTCCCCGTGTCCAGCTTATGCCCCTCTATATCCAGCATGTGTCCCCCTTGCACCTCTTGTGTCCAGCAAGGACAAGATGTCTCCAAAATCATAATCGAAACTGGTCGGTAGCGGTTCATATCGGCGGATGTTCGTAAGGTTGGGACTTACAGCTGGAGGAGACTTTTCTTCGCATCCAGTTATCTTGGTGGATGCAAATTTCAGGATGGTAGGGGTTGCCAAGGAGATGGAGGGGATGGGACAATAACGGAGTATGAAAATGTGGGGAAAAGACTGGAATACAGAAAGAGTATGGAAGGGTGATAAAATAAATGCTTTGACTACAGAGAGGGTTTGAGGCTGGGGTACTAATCCCACAAAGTCTTATATCAGCAGCAGAAGATGCAATTTTAAATAAAACAATCAGTTTTTTTTAATTATATTTTTATTTCCAGCTATGCGTCCCCAGTCCACCAATGACAACATGCCACACCCCTGATGTAAGGCCCGACAAAAAACATGAGATCCCTCATATACTGTAAACTCAACTAAAGAAAATCACAATGCTCAAATAATGCAGACAGTCTCAAGTGAGGGAATAACACAAAATAACATAAAGGGCAATTCAATATTATTTTCAAATAAATATGTATAGAGGAACATCAGAGAATAAGTGGGCTCCTCTTCTGTAGTGAACCTGTGTCTAAATCACCTGAAATACATCAAATCTATGACATCATATGTCTCGTGATCAGTCCATAACTTCAATCATGTCAGTTTTTTAGCTTGAACCATAAATTGTGCCAGCTCTTCCGCCCTCACTTTGCTTTGCCCTCCGTCTTTAAAGGGGATCTCCGCATCAAACCAACAAGCCTTTTAGAGTGTATCTATGAACATTTATGAATATTTACCCTTCCTCCTGAAAATGAAATTCAGCAAAACGGAACATGTTGGCGTTTTATAAATTATTAATACTTAAAGGACAACTATTGCAAAAAATTGTAAAATATAAAATACATATTGTACCCTTTCCTACAGTAAAATTCACTAAAAATTACCATTTTCCTATGTTGCAGTCACTTACAGTAGGTAGTGAAAATCTGACAGATCTGTTTTGGACTAGTCCATTACCTCAGGGGGGATTCTCAGTAATTTCTTTATTTACAAAAGCACTTGAACTGTAGTTCAGTCCAACTGCCAAGCGACTGAGTGTGCAAGCGAGTAGGGAAGCTGGCTGATATTTTTGTTTAGATCTTTTCCAGAGAGTGCTTTTGTAAAAAATACAGGTAATATACTGAGGATCCTTTAAAGTCTATAAGCAAAAAAGCACAGTCACTCATGGGTATATGAAAATAAAAAATTCAGCTTTATTAGGGAACCATACCCACATAAGTTCAGACCAACCAAATAAAAACAATTAAAAATGGCCAAGATAGAGCGCACCTCATCCACAATTGCTCCCACACACGGCACTCTCCACACATACACCCCCTTTCCGGTACCAGAATTGACTGTTTCCTTGAATCTTCAGAGAGGGGGAGAGGGAACCTATGCTGCGGGGATCAACCTGGATAATAAGATCTCTTCAGCCCGCAGATTGCAATTACACAGATTGAGGCAATCTCACCAACTCTTGCAGCTTTTTACTGTGTGGCGGCGCCATCTGCCAGGCATCCACATCACTCCAAACCAGCACTGTATGGATCCCGATTGACTTAGACGTATGGTGCAAGTATCAGCTCAACCCACCATGCAAGATGCCATAGCGGGGAGCCAGATAAGAGAGTCTCGTATCCCAGTGTGTACCGTGCATTCAGCGTCTTTGCTGCGGCTGTTGAAAGAGCTCCCAGGCCACGGGAATTGAGCCCGCCCACCTACGCATTGCACCCGCCCCCTTTGGGAGCTTCGTCAGAATGTGCGCGGTTTGTGATTGGCTAGGCTGCGCATTTTATGCATAGTCCAGTACTGGGGCGGAGATTTAGACCACTTCCTCCTTCCACTCCCCTCTACTCTGGACCTCACCATGGCAACCACCAAAGCGGCACCTCCATAGATCAATATCAGTAAGTTGTGTAGAAAGTCCATCAGCTCACACACGCCAGTCAGATCATCCGCAGCTCCTGGACATCAAATCCTGTTTACACAGCGTCAGGATCCAGCCATTCATGCTAATCAGCACATGCTGAGTTGAATCACAGAGGGACAAATTTAGGTCTTGCAGTTTAAAGTTATAAACATTTACAGTCCTAGTGCCTGGTCATATGGTTCTCCCACTCCCCCACTCTCTAGCATACACTGATCTTTACTTCTTTTTATTATTATTATGGTAGGAAAGAAGTATAATTTAGTTCACTGTTCATTCCAGCGGGTTCCAGCAAGTTCAGCAGATATATCCATCTACTTTCCTGTTGTTTTAGGACTTTAAGGCGGTCTCCCCATCTCCTATTTGCCTGAACATGGGCTATTCCAATAGCTCTAAGGCCTTTTGAGTCTCCACCATGCACAATGCAAAAATGTTCAGCCACTGAGCTCTTAAACTGCCCATTTTCCTGTAGTCCACTCTTTATATTGGAAACATGCTCCATAACCCTTGTTTTTAATTTTCGGGTCGTCATCCCTACATATAATTTGTGACAGGGGCATTCCAGGTGATATATGACCCATTCTGTGTCACAGTTAATAAAAATTTTTGATTCTCCACTGCTTCCTTCCAGATGTGTCAGTAAACATCTTTGATGGTACTATCATGTCACATGCAACACACCTGCCACACCGATACATTCCCACTGTCTTCCCTTTTCCCAACCAAGTAGTTCTCTTCATGGGGACATACAGGGATTCCACTAGGACGTCACGCAGGTTTGGGGCATGTCTAGCTACCAGAAGGGGACAATCACCAACAATCTTATTGACCACAGGGTCAGTTTTTAATATCGGCCAATATTTGGTCAGGATCTCCCGGATATTATCCCAGTTTGAATTGAATGGGGTTATGAACCGGGTGGAGTCATCCCAACCCCCCCCCCCCCCCCTATTCCTCTTGCCAGTCTCCAACAACTTTTCCCTCCTGCGCCCTTTAGCTCTCTCAAAGCCAGAGCACAACACTCCATGCTGGTACCCCCTCTCCCGGAATCGGTCGTACATCTCAAGGGACTCACTATCAAAATCCGTTTCAAGCGAACAGTTCCTGCGCAACCGCAGGAACTGGCCATACAGAATGCCCTTCTTAAGATGCCTCGGATGATGGCTGGTGGCGTGGAGGAGAGTATTTCCAGCAGTAGGTTTCCGAAAGGTGGTAGTGCGTAGAGCATCCCCATCCCTCCTAATCAGCAAGTCCAGGAAAGACATCCTGGCGCTCCCACTGGCCTAGATGGAGACAGGCATAGGCAGGTGCGCAGGCCGCACCCAACGATATGCCCCGCACCTGCCTATAGTGGGATCTGCCAAACATGAAGCAATTGTGCTCTAACACATACCATAGCGCCTCAACAATGAAGAAGTTGTGGGGCTGGACATCAGGGTTTACATCATCCAGGAAGAACCGGACGGCCCCGATGCCAACCTCGTAGTCCATCTCCCTCACGAGGAGACGGACTAGTGACTAGTCCAAAATCTGCCTGATCTCTTCTTTTTACTTTACGTGACAACAACATAGAAAGAAGTAATTTATAGTGCATTTTACTTTGGGAGAGATATACCATTTATATGTACAGTATGTATTTCAAATGTTACAGTTTTTCATGATATTGATCCTTTAAAGTCATTGGGGGTCATTTAAAAAAAAAAAGCTAGATACCTGAGGTCTAGTATTTGGTGAAATACTGCTCGCTCTGCCACCGAAGGGGAAGCTTTGGAAATCTTTGGGAGCCTGAGTGCTCCTGAAAACGGCCCGCCCCACACTGCGCACACACGAGTGCCCTCTCTCACGCACTCGCGTGTGCGCAGTGTGGAGCCGCCTGTCTTCGGGAGGACTCGGCTCCCAGAGACTTCCGAAGACCTATTGGCAGGGGTTTCAAATGGGGAAGCTAGAGCTGCAATGAGGGGACTGGGAGAGGAGAGGTAATGCTCTATAGGACCCAGAGCCTTCTCTCTCCTTAGGTAAGTATCTGGCTTTTTTTTTAAATGACTCCCAATGACTTTAAACAGTGAATCTGTGGAGCTGCGATGTGTCCCTCCATTAACCATCAGAAAGGGTCTTACTCTTTCTACTAGACCATGTAGGAACAGCCAATCTTCATAACCCCATGCATGGCGATGATTAGCCAGTCAACATGTTTTGTCCATGAGGGTCTACACCAATCAGTGGTGCTCTTAGCCTTCAACTGATTTTGTCATACAAAAATTGCAAGGACTGGCTGATCAGTGCAGCCATGGAAGAGGAAATGAGAGTGAACTATTCTACAGGGTCATAATCCAATGTCTCCACCACAATCTACAGTCAGTTAACCTACTTGTATGTTTCTGGAATGCAAGAGGAAACCAGAACATCAAAAGAAAGCATCCAACAAATAGAGCCCTGACTGGGACTCAACCTTGCACTGTAGTGCTGCAAGGTCAGAGTGCTTCCCTTACAGTAACCTTAAAGAAGAACATTACCTTTGTCATGGCTCTGACATCACACTGCAGTTGCAATGTTTGTCTAGTTACTTTTAGCCTGGCTAATTTTGGTGAGCGCCCGTCTGTCCTCCCTCCACAATGGAGGAGGATCCAGGGCTTGGCAGCTAGGGGGCGTCAGCCAGGAATTGACTGGAACTACATGAAGGAGACCTCCTGGGCTTTGAAATTTGTTGCCTGCTTCGGCACATCCACTGCCTTTGTGTGCAGCATCTTTACCCTCCTCCTGACACACTTGACAGCACAGTGGTTGTTGAGGGGAGAAAATTCAGATGTGATTGGCGTCACATCAAACTAGTCCTGCCCCTGATGGACCAGCGAGAGGAGCAGGGGATTTAAACCGATGGGAACAAGGTAATAATGAGGGTTCTGTCACACCAGAGAGCGGTTTTCAGGTCATTTTCATTTTTTTAAAAAGAGACTTCAATTGATTTAAAATTGCGTCAAAAATAGCCGACGTGATTTTAATGCAAGTCAATGGAAGCAGCTTTTTTTTTTACAAAGTTTAATCGACCCAAAAAATGGTCTCTGGTGTCTACAGCCTCAAACAGCAAGTTTCCCCCTGAAGTTGCAGCTCTATGCAGCCCGTAGAATATCGATAGTTTGGCTGCCCCCTCTCCTGTGTATACCGCCCAGCTACTTTTTCCTGCCACCCGGATGAAAAAAAAATTCTGGGGAGAACACTGCACTGTGTTTCACCACATTATCAGTCATACAGACCCTCCTGATGATCTATTTGAGAAAAGGTAAAGATTTCTCATGGGGAAGGGGGTATCGGCTACTGATTAGGATGAAGTTCAATCCTTGGTTAAAGTTCCTTCTTAGGAACCTAGCAGAACCCCTCCCACTAGATGAACCTGTATATCTAGACACGTCTGCCTTGGTCAGCAGCACACAGATCCCTTCCTATCTATGTGAGTTCTCTGATGTGTGTCTAGATGTGGTTTATCTCTAAAACATTTCCCACACTCAGAACATGAATAAAGGTTCTTTCCCCTGTGGGATCTCAAATGTATAAGTAGGTATGATTTATATGCAAAACATTTCCCACACTCTGTACATGAATACGGCTTTTCTCCCGTGTGGTATTTTTGATGTCTGAGAAGACATCGCTTATCCACAAAACATTCCCCACATTCAGGACACAGAAATGGCTTCTCCCCTGTGTGACATCTGAGGTGCACAGTAACTTGCCTTTTCTGTGCAAAACATTTCCCACACTCTGGACATGGATATGGCTTCACACCTGTGTGAAACTTCTGATGAGAGTCAAGGTACGATTTACGTCCAAAGCATTTCCCACATTCAGGACATGAAAATGGCTTCTCATCTGTGTGAGATCGGAGATGGTCAGTAAGCAGTACTTTTGTTACAAAACATTTCTCACACTCAGGGCATGGATATGGCTTCTCACCGGTATGATATCTCAGATGTCTGACAAGATGTACTTTATACACAAAGCATTTCCCACACTCAGGACATAGATGTGGCTTCTCACCCGTGTGAGATCTGACATGGTCGGTGAGGTGTGTTTTCCGTAGGAAACATTTCCCACACTCAGGACATGAAAACGGCTCCTCACCTGTGTGAGATCTCTGATGTATGACAAGTTGTGATTTATATACAAAACATTTCTCACACACAGAGCATGAAAAAGGCTTCTCCCCTGTATGAGACCTCAGATGTGTGGCAAGTTGTGATTTATGTACAAAACGATTCCCACACTCAGAACATGAATAGGTCTCTTTGCCTGTGTGAGATCTCAAGTGTATGGCAAGTTGTGATTTACGTAAAAAGCATTTCCCACAGACAGAACATATGTTCGGCTCCTCAACCATATGACAGCTCTGATGTTTCACAAGCTGTGATTTACTTACAAAGCTTCTCACACATTCAGGACAAGAGTACGGTTTCTCACCTGTGTGAGTTCGCTGATGTGTACCAAGGTATGATTTAGCTGCAAAGCATTTCCCACACTCGGGACACGAGTAGGGTTTTTCACCTGTGTGAATTCTCTGATGATTCTCAAGGTGGGATTTGCGTGCAAAACATCTGTCACACTCAGGACATGAATACGGCCTCTCTCCGCTGTGAGTTCTATAGTGTCTCTCCAGGTGGGATTTACGGCCAAAACATTTCCCACACTCTGAACATGAATACGGCTTCTCTCCTGTGTGAGTTCTCTGATGTTTTTTTTAAGTCCGATCTATGTCCAAAACTTTTCTCACAATCAGGACAGGGAAATTTCTTCTTTTGCTGAGGTCTACCCTGATGAATCCCAGTATGGATATTTGGGGAATCAGTGGTCTCTTCTGAAGAGTCATCTGTGACATCATCACCCCGTGTAAAGTCTGGAGATAAAATTAGAGAAATTTCTGATGGGTTCCCGATGACCACCTTGTGCACTGCAAAACAGAGAAACATTGTCACCTACTGTCAGGGGGTAGAGGACTAGAATGAAAAGCTATGTTGCTTAGGACCTCCTAATCAAAAATAGCTGTTTGTTTGCTTGTCTTGCCTTATATCATGGATGATGGGTGCTGGGTGGAGACAGCAAGACTCAAAGACCTCAGATCACTGTGATTCAAATGCCAGGTAGCAAATTTACTGACAGAAACACTTAGGATTGGTTTCCACTAGTGCCGGCGTCCGTTTCCAAGACATGTGTGCTGATGCGAGTACGCTTCCTAATCCCTCTAGCTATGCCAAGCACAGCTATGGGGATTCAGGGACTATGGCTTCAATTCATCAAAGGGTGTTCGATAACAAAACCCCAGTCCTTAAAATACCGCATTCGGTATTTTACACTTCACTGTGCTAATTCATCAATATTTTCCCATGTGTGGTAGAGGTTCGTTAAGTTACCGAACTACTAGGCTTCAATTCATCAAAGGCTGTCCGATAACAGCAGAGTGGTGCAGAGCAGCTTGGAATGTCCATGTGTTGTTACAAGCTGATAACAATAGAAGGCATCCAGACATCCCTTTAGATGTAAAGGTGTTATAGTTACTGTTATTTATACTGCCTCTGCTGCTCTGAATCTGTCGATCAGTCTTTCTTAACATTTTATTTATTTGCCTCAACGTAGATGAACTTCCTGGAGACATTACAAATGCCATGCTTGGTGATTTCACCACCAGCATCTTTGCATTATCAAACAGGGCCTGAAAGGGTTACACCACCGAAGGGAATCTGGGGATATATTTTGACCCGTTCTCTCTGCTCACTGCTTGGGGGGTCTGAAAGCTTGTGTGGAGAAGCCTGTGTGACCTATCAGCGGCACTTGCAGGAGAACAGGGGCTGTTTCTATGGGCTGCCTGCTCCTGCTAATCATGAAAACATTCACACAGAAGGCTTTCGAAGCCTGTAACGACAGGGGAGAGCTTGAGATAAACACCGAATGTGTTAGCGAGTGTGGGAACCTTGATGAATTAACATTTGTTGAGCACATGTCGGTAATTTATCTCATTGCTGTGTCATTTCAGCTTCTCATTCGGTAACAGCTTTGATGAATTAACATTTTCTTAAGTGCTCCGTTAACTCAGCTGTTTTCAGCATTACCGAATGCGGTAATGCTTGATGAATTGAAGCCATTGTCCGAAAAAATGCTGCAGGCACTACATTTTATTCCATGCATGTAAATTTGGAAGCAGCCTATAGATTACAATGGACAATTGATTTCCCAGCCGAATTTCCAAGCCAGGAAACACTGCGAATCGCCTCAAATGGAAATGAGCCCTTACAAAAGTCTCATGTCTAATTTACTGGTCCTGGCAAAAGAGGAGCCATTAGCAGACATGACACAACTACTGTGTTCCCCAAAGTAAGACATGGTCTACTTGAGGCTTATTTTAAGGGGATGTCTTATTTTCCATGAACAACATTTATTCTTGAACAAAATAAAATCAACATTTACTCAAATGTAGTCATGTAATGACAATAAACTGCTAGAATTTGGGCCTCATGTGATCTTTTGGCCGGAGTCGATTCTTTTGGTGGTGTCTGCTTTCCTTGGTAAACGTCTAGGTGTCCTGCTCCATCTAGTGCCGATTGATTTTACTTTTTTACATGCTGCCTGGACACTCTTTTACTTAACTTTTTTTTAACTCTTTAGCAGCCAATTTATTTAAAGGCTTGCAAGTGCTCCAGACCAATTTATTTTAGCACCTTTTTTAATGTGTTATTTATTACATTCCTTGCTACTAATTAGTACTGCTGTCATGTGTATTTATGGCCACTTGTCACTAGGGGGAAGTATGAGACAATTACAGAGGACTTCTGCTTTCAGTTTCTATATTCTCTGCCAGCAGACAGACATTAAAGCATTCCAAGAATTTACAGCACAACGAGTTCTGCCTACTGAGTTCAAAAGCAGTGCACTGATCTCAAACGAGATAATTCCTTTGAAGCGGCTAATAAGTTGAATAGCTGTAACTAGGGCTTATATTTATAGATGCTCAAAGCAGGACAACACAAAGCAGGATAGTTGACTCAAGCCAATGCTAGGCTACATTACTCAATCCTGAGACTTCTCATGCTGCTCAGGCCCCTCCCGTTTCCTGTTCCCCATCTCCCCACAGCCTATCCTATGTTCTCTGAGTGGTGATAAGTAATTCTGAACTGCGTATGTGCAAGCTCTGGACCGCACATGCGCAGTGAAAGAAATCGCTTCCACTAGGCTAATCGACAGAGGGAGCCAGTCGAATATGAAGAGGACGGTCGGTCTTTAAAAGGACAATTATCCCAAAAATCCTAAAAATTTCAAATACAGATATGTACACTTGTACATTTCTGCCACAGCAAAATGCACTATAAATTTATTTTTTTCCTATGTCGCTGTCACTTACAGCAGGTAGTGGAAATGTGACAGTTCTGTCAGGTTTTAGATTAGTACATCATAGAGAATTCTCAAGGTGTTCTTTTTTCAAAAGCACTTACTGAATGTTAGTTGCTCAGTCCAACTGCCAAACTAGTTTGGAAGAAAGTAGGGAAGCTGGATGACAAAGTGGCCCAAAAGTAATCACTGGGACCAAGTCTCGAGTCAACCTCAAAGTTTAGTGGTCACCTCCCTCTCCTATAAAGTTCTCTGGTGTCTAATAGCCCCCCCCCCCCCTCACCTTATACAGTTCCACAGTTCCCTGGCACCTAGTTCCCCCCTCCCTCCCCTGTACACTTCCCTGGTAGAGGTAGGGAGGGTGGAGATAGTGAGGGTGTTGAGTAGAGACAGTGGATGGATGTGGAGGGGAGGGGGGGGGGGCAAAGAGAGATATTTGTACAGTAATAGACAGTGAGAGAGATATTTGTACAGTAATAGACAGTGACAGTTATCAGCTTATTACAGGCTCATAGGACCTGGGTACCTACTGCAGCTAGTAGTCTGTAAGCAATGAACACGCTATAGTAATAATGATATGAAATGTTTCAAAATGTAATGTTTACTGACCTGTTCTTATTTCTGTGCGAGCGTCTTCCTGTTTAATTGTAACCACTGTATCTTCCTCTTCTGTAGATTGTTGATCATCCCTCACATAAGTCTCTTCTTCTTCATCTTTAATTATCCTCCTCATTCCACCCTCCTCTGCAGACAGCTGCTCATCCCTCACAAAGGTCTCACCTGTAAACGGCTCATATTTCCTTTCATACATCTCTACTTCTTCCTCTTTGCTTGTCCTCTTCTTTTGAATCTCCTCCATAGACTGCTGATAACCCATCACATATGTCCCGTCTTCTTCCTCTTTAATGGTCATCTTTATTTCACCCTCCACTGAAGACCGGTGATTACACTTTACAAATGCCTCTGTGTCAACTTTGACTGTCCTAATCATTGCATCCTCCTCCACAGACTGCCGCTGACCCCTCGTATGCATCACTTCTTCCTTACTCTCCATTTTTCCTTTAGTCAGGTCTTTCTCCTAAGCCAACAAAATGATACCAAATAAGCATTGTGAGCAGTAATAAACCGATGTACCATCTCACACAATGTGAAGTCTCAGGTGACCTTCTGTTCCACCTACCTGATAATGGAGGGCCATGGTGTGATCTACTTGCGCACACTTCAGAGAATAAGGAGGACCTGTACCTCTCTCTGGTGAGTTTCTGTTAAAGCGTCCATCTACAGGAAACATAAACATAGACAGTTTTCATGTGATTATTAGATAATAAGGGATCTAGGTGGGCCTGTAATACTGCTTTCTACTCTACAAGAAATGAAATTCTCCACTTACCTGGCGATGGGAGCAGCATCTGATTCTCCATCATTCATTAGGTCCTTGATGAGATCCTTGTGTCCTACTAAATATTGCCCTTCCTCCATGGAGGAATAGACACTGACATCCTGCTGCACACAATTATAGTCAACATCCAGACACATTCCTTACCAGATAAAGTCTAATAATTATGATTTAGGTGACCCAGCAGTCCAGGAAACAGTTCTCCAATCACAGCACCCTCTAGAAATCGAAGCGGTGTAAATGAATTTTGTGGTTGTAGTTATTTACAACCTGTCTGAAACCTAAACGTTCTAGAGTGCTGTCCACCCAATGACGTTAGTAGAGTTTCCCTATGAGCTTACCCGCTGGGTGACCAAATTTCCTGCCTTGCTAAATGAGTTCACCCCCTAGGTGTGGAGGAAAAGGAATTCCGGATTTATTTACATAATAGGTGGACAATTAATACGGTAGATTCAGGAGCCTGTTTGTCCAATCCAGACGCCGGTTCCACTGACAGAATTTTTTTTTAAAGTCAATTTAGCTGCTATGTGCAATTTTGAAGAAGCTACTAGTCTCCTGGAACCTGTGCAGCCTTTATTTATACCATCTGGGCTCTGAGCTTGCAGAGATATCAGAGGGTGTTTTATCTGTGCCTGGAGAAGGCTTTGTAAGGAGCTCGGCTGATGTGGAATGCCACAAATTAATATCCTTCTAGCTGGTCTGTTCTCCACTTTCTGCATCTCACCCTAAATTTCCGGTGTAGATTATATCTCTTCCTGTCTGTGCGTTTCACCTTTTTCTGCTTGTGCGTTCCAACTAGGAGCGATGATGTCTCCATCTTGTGGTAAGTAAGGTAACTGCAGTCTCTATGATTTTATATTGTACTGTATAATTAAATGAGATGAGGCGATTTGCCTCTGGGAATGGGATCCACCCAATAACACCTGAAGTGACAGGAGGAAGCAGACAGACACATGGAAGGAATAATGTCAGTGATTATTATTATTAATTATTTATATGGCGCTGACATCTTCAGCAGTGCTTTTACAGAGTATACAGTCGTGTCACTGACTGTCCCTTAAAGAGGCACACATTCTAATCCGTACCATAGTCTTAGGCAGAGGAGAGAGGGGGGGGGGGGGGGGGGGGGGTTAGTGTTAGGCATAGGAGAGGGGGTTTTAGTGATAGGCACACTTTCTCCTGAGATATCTCCTATGATAGCGGTTAGTAGTTCCCAACCTTTTTGACCTTGTGACACGTCATGCCGAATGCTCAGATCTCCGTGACACACTTAAAATGAAGGCTAAAACCTTTCAGAAGTATTAATAAAAACAATTAATGGGACAGTTACACCCCCCCTCCCATTTAGAATGATAGCACAGCACCGACAATTTGCACCACGCGTTATAGCCGTAGTGCGTCCCCCCCAAAAAAAAAAAATGCCCTCAGACTCAGTATAGGTAGGTAACCAGGTATAGCTGCCCCCAGTATAACATCTAATGTGTAGGTGCCAAGCATAGGTGCCCCATTATAGGAAGTCAGTTGAAGGTCTCCATCCTCCCCATAGGTAGCCAGGTGTAGGTGCCTCCAGTATAGGTAGTCAGGTGTTGGTGTTGTAACTGCTGGTCACTGTGAGATGTGGCTGACAGGGATAGGTGATATTAATTGTGGGGGGCTAAGGGGACCCCGTCCTGTGTCAAGGTAAAGAGTGGGTTGATACTTTACCTTCTTACAGCTAGCATGACAATTCCTCATGCCTTTCTTCACTGTAGCTACCGCACAGTCTATTTCCTTGCGGCTTCTGTCTCTGCATGTCACATGACACACAGAGGGCTTGATTCACAAAGCGGTGCTAACAGTTAGCACGCTGGTGAAAAGCCCTTTATCACGCCTAAACTCAGTTTAGCAAAAAAGTTCTGGGGTAGTGAGCCCCTAAAGGTGCGATCTGGCCACCCAACAATCACAAATTCATTAATTCATTAATACATATATATGTGGGTATTGATATGTAACTTTGATTGCATAATTAATGAATTAATGAATTTGTGAATTTAATAGGGTATTCTGGGGGTCTTGCAATTGTATTCCTTAAATTTAAATAGCCCCTTGGAGATACGCAATACTTGGAGAACTTTTGGTGTAGAGACTATATACACAATGGTGCTTCTACATGTTTGATTACTGGCTTTCTATCCTAGATCTTTTTTCTCTATTCACTGGGTGTCTGATTTCTATTTTTCAGAATCCTGGTATTTGCGTGATTCTTGGGAGCGCTTCTTCCCCTTTAGTAAGGGTGAAAAGGTAACTCTATGTCTATTAGGATCATTACGATCCTTTTAAGTCCTCCCCTAGGAAATGCTGATTGGCTGTATTCTAATGACCAGATGATAATGTATGCTATATAAGGAGTTGTGTTTTAAATGTGAACATATGACTTGAAAAAGCGGAGGGTGTCCTTCTGCGAAACGCGTTGTCTTTTTATGCCCTTTTATTAAAAATGTTTACTTTCCTTAAGCCCTCCACGTGTCTGTGCTATTGCACTATCTTAACCTGTACTTCTGCATATTGCCTGTCCCCGTGTGGAGAATCAGACGCCGCTCACCACGCTTTCTAGCGTGTGTTAGAGCTAGCGTCTTGATCCCCATAGAAACAGCCGCAAGGAGCACTGGGACGAGTGACGTCACATCTGCCCCGCCGATACGGAAAGGCCGGTCCCTGGCTAGGCAAGAGTGGGGCACAAGCTCACCGCGGCTGAGTACGCTGTGCCAGCCATACAAATACTAGGTGAGACCTGTCCTATTGCAACTTTCTTTCATGTTATTGAAAATCTCAGAGCGCTCCCTTTTTCTTTCTTTTGCATAAACTCAGTTGAGGCATGATAAGTTTAGGTGTGATAAGTTTAGGTGTGATAAGTTTAGGCATGATAAGTTTAGGCATGATGAGTTTAAGCACCAACTGGGTTAGCACCGCAGTGCACAGCTGATCAAAAGTTTTGCGCTAGCAAAGTCTGGTGCACTTCGCATAGAGTTTAATGGCGCTGCTTTGCGTGCGGGACTTGGAGCGCAATCTAAACTTGCCTAAACTTATCATGCCTAAACTTATCACGCCTAAACTGGCTTTTCACCAGTGTGGTGCAATGGTTATCACGCCTAAAGTCTCTAACTGGGTTAGCACCGCTTTGTAAATCGAGCCCAGAGAGAGACAGGAACCAGGACCCCCCCCCACTCCCCGATTTGGAATGATTGCACAGCACCTGACAAATTACTCACATGGGATGCTGCAGCTCAACACAATAGCACACTGGCTGGCTGTGAGTCTGTGACAAACTATTTGCTCACCCTCAGCCACTCCATTCCTCCTCAGTCAGGACAGTAGTGCTACCTCCTCCCTTCTGCTGTGCAAGTTAAATGAAACACTGCTGCTCTCCTGCCTCCCCCCTCCTCACTCACTGTCAGACTCCTCACACAGCACAACAAGCTGCTTTTACCCAATGATGACCTTTTTACCTCACACGCTCTCCTCCCGCTTCTCCTCCTACTCTGACTGCATGCTGTTAGTGTACACGGTACAAACATGCTGCCTCTGTAATCTCTGCGCCCGATGCAAATGTTTCAGCTTGCTTCATGCGAGAACCAGCCCTGCCTAAGGGCTCTTTCACACTATGCAACACAGGCGCGATTGTGGTTTCGTGCATGCGTTCCTGATGCATGGCATGCATGTCCCAGTACGTTATAGTGCTGATGTTAGCAGCAGCATCACAATAGAACCCAATGGGAAATTGCATGCATTGTCAATAAAATGCCTGGCCGCATTACATCTCAACGCATGGGAACACATGGCTGTACTGACTGTCTGTGAATTATTCCAATTGCACACTGTCTATGTACAGTGTGTGTGTCAAAACTGACAGCACCGCACATTAGTGTGAACGAACCCCACACAGAGTCACAGAAACACATTTTCATAGAGCAATACATATATTTACGCTGATCTGTACATCAATCCTGGAAGAGGGACACATGAGAAAGAAAGAGGAAAGGTTGGTTTGGTTCTGAAAGAGGGACAACGGGACTGTCTCTTTAAAACAAAAACAAAAAAGGACTGTTAGGTAATATGCATTTTTACTGTGAGTGGGTTATCTGCTCATGTGCTCAATAAACAATTTCGACAACGAGACTCTAATTATCACCAAAATCCATTGAGTTCATAATACAAGGAGTCTTCAGTTCCTTTGTTCTCCACTAGGGGGACAGTCAATGAAGAGCAAGTGGAACGCACTGGTAGGAAATCTCTGATACTAATGAAACGCACAAACTGGAAGTGATGTAATTTACAGGCAGGAAGTTCTGGCTTATAGATGAATGGAGATAAATTAAGAAAACATTTCTGGGACTGTCAGTAGAGAATGGAAATACCCCCCAAAAAATCTGCATTCTGCATTAGACAACCCATTTTGAAGTAAGTGGAGGGAATGAGTATGGGAAGGTGATGAGTGAGTGGGGATCCAGTATGACACATAGAGGGTGATGTGCTGATGATTGTCAGTAATTTTGTAATACATGTAACAGGAATCTCAGTGTCTGAACAGGAATGGTCCACCGGCTAGTTTATTCATCAGACATCACTGTGCTCCAATGTGACACTGACAATGGCTGCAAACAACGAATGGCCAAAAGCAGTACATAGGGCGTTAGTCTACTTTAGGGGAGCAAGGCAGAAACCTCAAAGATAAATTCTGCTGATGTGATTGTCAGCTGGAGGTCAGCTAGGTAGCGTACTAGTAAGGCTGTTAACATTGACGTAGGTTTTGAGCCTTTGACATAGGTTCAAATCCGGTTTTAAGACAAAACAGTAAGGAGTGTTTGGCTAAGGCTCTCTAATGATCCTGGTCTTCTCCCACACTATTCAGCCAATCACAAAGCTTTGTGCTGTAGAGTACTGGGGCAGGGGGGGGGGGGGGATGTGATGAAACAAAAAATAATAATAAGGGGGAGGGAAGTGTCTTTACCGCTCCAGATGGAAGAAACCAAAAACAGAGTTAATGTAAAAAGCTTAAATTATTTATTCAGCATGATTAAAGGACAATGCATTTCACGGGTTTCAGCCCGCTTCCTCAGGTCAATATAAGTGCCTTTAAAATATGGTCACAAGCATGGACGCCATGTGCTGTAGAAGATTAGTCTACTTTTGGGGGCCCAGCAGGAAACCTCATAGGGAGCAGTTCTCCAATCACAGCATCCTCTACAGCAGGAGGCATTGTGATTGGCTAAATAGTGTGGGCGGAGTTTACTACAACCTATATATGACGCCTAGCAGTTCGAGAGGGTGCTGTCCACTCTATCACATTAGCAAAATTCTCCTATGGGGTTACCTGCTGGGTTCCCGACACTAGACTAGCGCTGAGAAATCTGTGATTGAAGAACTATTCCCCACAAGATTTCTTGCTAGGTACCCTACAGTAGGCTAGCATGTGCCTTGTAGCTTTGGATTTGGTAAAGGACTTTTTTAAAACAGTGGTGCAGCCCTGTAATTAGTTTCATAATCTTATATGAAAATTGTTAAGCCAAAACCGAGCTTCTGGCGGGAGAGTTGAGTAGTGCTGGGAATGATGGGACAGTATCCAGTAACAATAAGTTATGTGTCTGGATGGTGACTCTTATTATTGTGTGTGTCAGGTTCCTATAAAGTGACAGGATGTCGCTGTCTCTACCTCTATGGGCAAGCACGTAAAGGAACATAAGGATCTCCGCAAGACGTCATGATGGAGAATCAGCCTCCTCTCACATTGTCGGGTAAGAGGAGAATGTCATTATCATCAGAAAGTAAAAAAAGCACATAAAAATCAATAATTTTTTTTTGTATCACCAATCAGATAAGTTTGTATTGCCTTCCATAATAAAGTACAGAAGGTCCCCTACTTACAAATGACCTGAGTTACAACGTTTCATACATACAAACACAGTTGTCTTCATGCATACAATGTACTGTACTGTAATTGTTATTACATATCTTGGCGATAGTACAGTTTAGGTGACACAACATGAAAGTCCACAGGGAACAGTTCTCCAGTCACAGCACCCTTTACAACTTGAAGCATTCTGATTGGCCAAATAGTTTGGGCTGAGACCTGGAACCCTCTCACAGGGCTTTTCTAAGCAGTCGTGATTTGAAAAGCTCTCGCTAATGTAATGCTATTAAGGGGTGTGATTTTTTTTTTTTTTAAATCACTCATAGCATTACATTAGCAAAAGATATTCAAACCTCAAGTGCTTAGAAAAGCACTGCTAGTGGGTTCCAGGTATGAAACCTAGAATTTTGAGAGGGTGCTGTCCATCCAATCATGTTAGCGGAATTTTCCTATGGACTTTTCCATTGGCTCATCTCAACCATACTAGCTCCCATATTTTTGTTGTCACATCACAGCATTGTATAAAGTGCTGTAAGTAGTTAAAAACACATTAAAAGCAAATTGAAAACAACCAAAAATCCAGAGCTGTCCCAAAAAATCATGTATCCACGTTTCACTATGTATAACACAGGACTCAAATTCCACAATCTCCTAGAATGGCACCTGTTTATAAATAGGAGGCCGTGTATGATGATGGGCAGTCCTGTGCTCATAGGGACCTACTTATCACAGTCTTGGAGAATATGTTTGGATGACCCAGTGGTCTTCTGGTGACAGAAATCGAGACAGGTGTTCTCGGTGTCAGCTCAGAGCCACGTAGAGCCTGCATCGGGTGCCACCATAGAACATAATGTTATTATGGCTATAGCGGCGCTGGGGGGGGGGGGGGGGGATATAATTGGGGTGGTGGCAATAGTTGGACCCCCAATTACGTCCATAGAAGGACATGCTAGGTAATCAAGAAAAGACAAATAACATTTATATTGCGTTTCTCTCCTGGCGGACTCAAAGCGCCAGAGCTGCAGCCACTAGGGCATGCTCTATAGGCAGTAGCAGTGTTAGGGAGACATGCCTAAGGTAATCAGTAGGGGAATATATCTGTTCTATTCCCCTACTTTGCAATGCACATGGAGAGCCATATGTTGGCTTCTCCCGCGCTCAGCTGAACACCACCGAACCCACATGTACACACACACATCTCTGTGCATCTGTTGTTAAACCTGCTTGTGACTGAAGTGACAGGAGCAATGTATGTCAGACTGATATCAGTGCGGGTGTAGAATGACATTCAATTTTCTTTGCATGAACGGGGGTAAAATCCTGAAGCCAGGGAGAAATGAGTATATATTTTTTATATTTTTTGCCGGACTTCCAGCAATGAACATTTGGCTTACTTTGCACCAATCACAACTCAGTGCCTGCCACCCACACTCATTCACCCACCCACCAGTGCTAAGATATTCGTTACTTACACTGAAGAGAACAGTAGGGAGGGTCCCCATAGATCCTCTATCATCTAATCAACACCTAGGGCCCTTTTCCACAGGCAGCTGAACTGTGCTCTCAGTGAGCAGTTACCAAGCAGCAACAAGCGGTTAGCAGGCAGCAGCAAGCAGTTTCCAGGCAGCAGCAAGCAGTTGTGAGAGTTTGACAATCTTTTCACTGCCATTGCTGAATCAAGCCTGGGTTCTATAGTCTCTGGCTTACTAGCCAATAACAACCCACGTTGTTATTGTAAGGAGACGAGTGACGCCTCATACACTTGTTCTTACCCCTGGCCAGTATACATGCGCTAATTTAATTTGGGGTACCCATAATTTTGGGCCTTGTATGTGAGAACTCTTTTTATGTTTTTATTTTATGATTTTATGGTTCATTTATCCTTAAGAAAGTGGTGTACACTTAGAACTACTGTTTTTTTTAATCATTTTTATGATATATCATCGATCTTACACTGATTCTATCTGGAGGATGACTTTACGCAGTTAAAGATTGGAACAGTTCTGTGACCACTGGGAGTCTCATGCTATGTATACAAACTTATCATGTGGGTTGTTATTGGCTGGTAAGTCTTTTTCCTTTTGGGTGCTGGGACTCTTTTATTGGATTGTTACCTCAGATGTGAAGCACAGTGGAACTGTATCATATACCTACATGTGGCCTGTGCTGATTCAATTACATTATTACTTGAACATTGGACACTGTCTTCTCTCAGCTGCGCTCTTATGATGATAAACATTGGCACTGTTCCTTTTTCTCTTGGAATAGAATATGGCCCAGTATTTAGTCAGTGTGTTTGTCTCCTACAGAGGGATCTAGTGACAGAAACCCACCAGAGAGATGGAGAGGTCTTCTTCATTCCCGATATAGTACACAGGAAGATCCCACCACCCCTCATCGTTATCAGGTTTGTGGAATTGGGAGTCTTACCAAATACCAAAGTGACTCCATCTGAAGGGAAGCTGTGAGGAGTTTAAAAAATTCTCTTTTGGGGTCCCATTTTAGGATGAAGATGTGATTACTATTAAGGAAGAAATTAAAGAGGAGTCAGAAGATGCATATATGATGGATGAGGAGCGGTATAAGGAGGAGGAAATTCCTACACACATCAGCATTGGTCAGTAGCCGACACTAGGGGCCTGATTCAGTAAACGGTGCTAACCCAGTTAGCATCCCTAAAGGCTTTGGGCATGCTAACTAGGGTGCTAAGTAGTTAGCACATGCAAAAGTTGGAATGCACAAACTAACGACATCGCTCAGATGACATTTCCCAGCAAAAAGAAATGACAAGTAGTTCCAAACAATTATGTTATTCGAAAACGACACACAATCAAAAAGTGACTGTCACGCTTGGAGGTGTATTCTCCACGGTCAGCACGCGATGCATAAGCTGACGTGAAGGGGGTACACACACCAGAACAAGGAATCAGGATATCCCCAGTTTAGTGGAGGAGAGGACTGACTCCAATAGGAGATTGTGGCGCACAGAGCCGATGCAGATCCGAACAGCCACAAACAATACTTTCGTGAAAACGTCTCAGCGCAAAGTAGCGCTGAGCGCATAAACCAGAACTGAGGAGATCAGGACAGGTAGACAGAATGAACGCTTGCTTAACTAGCCACTACTTAGTGACAGCAAGCGTCCACAACAAGACAGACTGGAATGAGGCAGCCAATGCGTTTGCAGCGATGGCGTGCCTCACAAAGACAGGACAGGATAGTCAGGAAATAGCAGGATCAAGATAGATGAACGTAACACAGATAAATATACAATAAGTATGTTTTCCTAGCGTATTACAATTACAGCTATCAATGAAACTATTTGTAACGTCTGACTAACATATGTATATATCGGCAATGAACCGATATATGACATAAGCAGGAACACTGACTAGAACTGGAGCAATACAGGGAACAGGACTCAGAAGGATTCGCTATCTCTTCGCAGAGATGAGCGCAATCCACAAACGGAAACAGGACAGGATTCAGAAGGATTCGCTATCTCTTCGCAGAGATGAACGCAATCCACAAACGGGACCAGGAACAGGATAACTAGCTCAGCACGGGTGATCACGATACGCGCATCCACCAAAACGTGCTGGAACTGACTAACTGAACACAGGATATAAACAGTTCGTGTACGTATATATCAGCGTCACTGATGTATCAACGTAACACGAACACAAGGAAAATAATAAACGTGCTGGTATGCATATATATGAGCAATGAACCAATATATGATGCAAAACCAGCAAAGTATCTTTAGAACAAGAAACACGGTCTGGGGCTGAGCAACAGCAAGACTAGCTTACACTGAAACTATGATAGCCCAAGGAAACCCTGCAGGAAGCAGATCTTTATACTGAGGTCATCCAATGGGAGCAGACATGCAGATTCCCACACAGGTGAATGATAATCAGTCACAAGCTGACAGCAGGGAAAGGCAGACAAAGCTATGCAGCTTGCATGGAAAGAGATCAGAACTGCCTCAGCAGCACTACTACTGCCAGCAATACCTGCTGCAGCAGCGATCATAACAGTGACATTTCACAGGACACACGCAATGCTCTACAACAATGTGGTGTGAACGACTTGTACACACCAGCCTATTGCACTTTATCTGTCCAATAGCTATCTGAAGTGATCCATCAGTTGGATTGGGCAGCATACCCGATATTGGTCACATGTTGTTGTCAGTTAGCTACATTTTTAACAAGGATTGTGATCCAAAGCAGCAAAATCTATTGTTTGTTGGACATTTCAAGCAACTTTTATCTAACTGTGTACAAAGTTTAAGTCACTACAAAAATCTACTCCGTCTTTTCAATCAATATGTGTTTCCTGCAGATGAGTACAGTAACAGAAACCCACCTGAGAGGTGTACAGGTTCTCTTCATTCCCAGGATGGTACACAGGAAGATCCCACCATCCCCCACCTTCATCAGGTAGGTGGAAATGAGTTCACTAGATGGCAATCTCTCAGGTTTTGTGCTTTTGTGCAGCTAGGTTTGCTAGCTAGCTACGATAGCCAGGTAGCCGCTGCTGTATACGTATAGTGGAGCCAACTTCTCTGGGCCATATATTGTATACCTCTAGAACATAGTGCTCTGAACTGGGAGATCTGTTTACAAAAACAATAACCTTCTTCAAGAATTTTAGCCTGTGTCCTCTCCTACTGAGTTAATTTCCTGGACCAACCCACAGCAGACCAATGGGCATAATAAAGTGCTTCTGCATTCTTTTGGACCTGTTCATACATTGGGTGCATTGCTATTCATACCATGAATGGGAAGCATCTGCTTAGGTGTGGTAGTGGACTCTGTAGCAGTAAAGTATTGCCATACAAATCCGATAGGGTGTGGCTGGGTCACTTGCAGTAGGAACCAAACCTATGAGATTAAGTAATAACAACAATGGTGGAGGAGCCTGTTATGTACAAATTAACTATAAACTCATATGTTAACAGGGGAGGCAAAATCTTACCTCTCCAGAAGAATTCAACCCAGTTTAACTGGAATTAAAGTGCCTTTGCTATCTGTTGTCACAAGCATAAGCACCTGTATGGATACAGAGGTGCTCACGCTCGTAACAGCTGATAACAAAGGCACTTGTTGATTTTTTTAACTGACCTGAGGAAGCGGACAACTACCTGCGAAACGCATTGTCTTGCTTTGCGCTTGAATAAAATCTATTTCCAGTTAATCTTTTTTGAATTCTTTTTTCCGCAAGCCTAAATGGTGTTTGCAAGGATTTGCATCCCACCCTTATATGTATACACTTTTTGTGCCATTCCACATTATAAAAGATAATGTACCATTGAACTTCTGGTCTCTCTTCTCATCCCTAGATGGCCCTGGGTTCTACTTAGCCACAGGAATCACCGATACCCATACAAGATAAAGGGGTGTTTTCCACTATCCACGCTTTGTAATATGATACTTATTGCTTACTGATTGCAAAAAGCTAGGCAGTATTACACTGCAGAAATCGCGCAGTAATGTTCCCACTACACAATTTAACTGAAATGCAAATGTCGGTCCTGCGTTTTCATGCAATTGCGATGCTGTTTAGAGCAATCACGGCGTGACACCTGTTGGATCACGCCGCAATTGCGAATGCTCATGGAATCACAATTCTTAGTGGAAAATGGCCCTAACATACTAACTGCTTGTGTAGTGGATCCATTCATAGGAATACTATGTTATAAGCTGAAGCATAGCATGTTTTCTGTCCTATCCAGCATTTTAAAAATTCTGCAGTTCATACCTACTTCTTAGTCGACTCACAGCTAAACTGTTTTTATTAACCACTTAATTTTCCGGATATAAATGTGGATTCCTATGATGGGCTCACCACACTGTCTACTAAGTGTACCGAGGCGACCTGTGACATGATGAGATAAATTTGTATGTACAGTGCAAAACATATACTGTAAATAACCAGGCTTGTATTTTGCTGCATGAAAGAGTTAATTTTTAGGCATGGAAGTGACAGCTTCTGTCTTGTTGGTACCTTGATGGGAATATAGTGAATCTCACTGATAAGCAAATTACAGCCATAAAGTTTTCCTGGCAGAATACAACTTGTAGAGGGCAGGGAGAGATAAAAAAAAAGGTAAATATTTCATGTATTTTAACTCTGGGACACTTAATAGACTCCCACATAGCAGAGGCAACAAAATATTCAATCTATTTTGTAAATGTTTAAATATAAAATAAAACCATGGGATATCTAAAAAAAGAAGTCATTTTTAGGAGTAGGAGGATAAATACAATAGTTTGTCTCATCAGTTTTTTTTCACCTCGGGTTCACTTTAAGCTGTGAGAATGTTAGTCCCTCAAGCTTAGTTCACTTTACAAATGACCAAACATGATTTTGCAAATTGCTTTTCCAAGCTACTTTGAAAGAATGTGTGGTTTTGCAGCATTCCTTCAAGCGTAATTGCTCAGAAAATGCTGCTTGCAGTGCGATTGCGATTTAATACAAATTGCAACACTGGAGTGGGGTCACCCTCAGAGGGTTCCGATGTACTAGTGCTTTGCCGATCGCCTGTTAATTGCCAGCAATCAGCAAGCACCCCAAAAGTGCAGCTTCTAGTGTGAACTAGATGTTAAGTTGGGTTCACCCTGCCTCTGTAGTATAGAGGTACACTGTACCACTCCAGAGTCTGCTGATACCCCCGAGCGGATACTCCGATATATCAGACTACTACAGGATACAGTGAAATCAAGTACACTCCATGTTTTATGGTCAAAAGGGAAACTTTTTGGAGCTGTTTAACTCATGCTCTTTATTTTTGTTGTCTAAATGTAGGGTGATGATGTAGTCATTGTTAAAGTAGAAGTCAAAGAGGAACCAGAAGACACCTATGTGACAGGTGATGAGCCGAGTAAGAGGGAGGAAATTCCTTCACAGATCAGCACAGGTCAGTAATAAACACCATTCATTTTAAGGTAAATAAAACAGAGGTGCCCAAATACACTAAGATCAGTTTAAAAAGGGAGGTAGCCATGCACTTACCAGGAGAAAACTCTAATTTATAAATAAAAACACCCTTTATTTGGGTACAGTGCCACTTTGCTTTGTGACGTGTTTCGGTCTCTGTAGACTCTGTGCCTCTGTCCTGCCGAGGGGTGACAAGACTACCAGGACCAGTTCTCAGACACTCCCATATATATTTATTGCCTGAAGAGGCAGGTATTTTTCCTGCAAAACGCGTCACAAAGCAGAGTGGAGTTGAAGTTGTTTTCTTATGAACATATCCATTTGTGTCCTTTCTGGGGAGGTAAGTCCACCGCTACCTCCCTTTTAAAACTGATTTTAGTGTATTTTATACTTGTTAGCACCTCTGTTTTATTAATCATAACAGTATTCATTGTCCACCCTTGGTGGAGAGGGTGCCACCCTGTTTGTTGAGGGTGAGGATGATGATGGGTCAGAATCAGCATTAGAGGTTGTGGTTTTCTGTGATTTTGCGTGGCTAAGGTCTCAGCCACACTGCTGAGTGCTTTGTGAACTGTCCGTGCTGCGTTTGCGGTTTTAAAAAAACCCACTTATGTTAACTTACATTAGAATTGTGGCAAAATCACATTAATTTTTCAAAATTGTGGCAAAAAATGTAATATTTTTCTGTAATTTTGTCTAGATTCTAATGCAAGTCAGGGGAGTGTTTTTTTGTAAATGCAGCGCCAGCTGACCGGTAGGGCTCAGCCCTTAGTGTGTGGGGATAGGTTAGCAGGAAATTAGATTTTATAGCTCAGTGCAGTTTAGCATCTTGTTAGGAAAGAGCCTAGGGTTAGGTGTCAGGAAGGTCTGTTGCTTCCATGGGGCAAACTGGGCAATTGCCCAGGGCCCCATGCTCCTTTGGGGCCCTACAAGTCAGGGTCACAAGTTTACTGTCAGTACATTATGAGAATGTAAGTGGTTCCACCTTCATTTTTTCCTTATTTTACTTAAAACTGTCCCTAGTGTCGGAATTATGTTAAGGTGGCCACACACCATTCAATTTTTTAAATATCTGATCAATTTAAGAATTGCAATCAATTTTTCTGACTGATTGTAAAATTTCAAAAATATGACCAATGTACCACACACACATATGTTCAATTTTTCCCCACTTATGATAAAAAATGATTGGAAACTCTGACAAAATTGCTAGGGTGTGTATATTAATAACTTGACAATCTAACACACATCATACAATCTTTAGAAAGATTGAAGAAAAATATCTGGCATTCCGGATCGATAAAAATCGAAGAAAACAGGAAATCCGATCGGATTTTTCAGTCGAATGAAAAAAAACTTTCAAATTTTTCAGGAGATACAATCGTTTTTATCGAATTGCTGTAAAATCGGATCATTTTATTGTATGGTGTGTGGCCACCTTAAGACAGTAGGAAGGGGAATACATTAGAGAATGAGATTACGGTTAGGAAGGAGATGTGTGATTGGTTAGAGGCAGCTATAAAACAAGGATAAGAGCACCTAAAATGCAGACCACAGGACTGTCATAAAGCCGACATAGCAGATATTGGTCAGTGCTATAAGCCAATATAGTAATGTCAATAACTGCTCTTTACACATACTCAGTCAGCTGTGACCTGGTGCACAAAGTATGCAGCACTGAAATTATATGTACCTCAATATAACTTCATATTTAAAACAAATGAGATGGAGAAATAATGCACAGTATGAAGGCGCTGCGCTGTTCCTCACTAAAGCGGTTCCATCAGTGTATGTACACAGTGAGTCAAAGTCACTTTCATTGTATTTGTACAGGTCACCCAAGTTCTCTTCCTTTATTGGCATTAGAATTGTATCCAGTTCCATGCAGGAAATCTGTCATCTATAAGGCCTGGTATACACCATGCAAATTTCACTACAAATCCTACTTCCGGTAGAGATAATGGAGTTGATGCAGAACCTAGAAATGCTCATTGCGCAGTTAGTGCAAGAGCATTACCATAGCAACATGCCTAAACAGTGTGCATGCGGTACCGCAGTAGTGTAGCGCTCGCTAGGCTACCCCCATACTGCACGTACACTGTTTACGTGCGTTGATATGGTAACACTCTTGCGCTATCGGCACAATGAGCATTACTAGGTTCATTACAGGCTGGTAACATTGCCCCACGGTGTGTAATGTTACCGACCTTTTCTGCATCAACCCCAAAGATCGGATCGGGGGGAAAAAATATACAGCCTACTGATTGCCGGTGATCGATCCCAAGCTCAAAATCAATATGTTTATCGATCAGAAGCTGATCGGACATGGTGGAAAATATTAATCAAAATACTGGCTATGTGTATGTCCTTGTGTGTATGTCCTTTCATTAATTTTCAATTGATATCCAAGTAGAAAAATGATTGTAAATCTGGTCATAATTTGAAAAAAATCTTGTACGTGTGCATGCTAGCTTTCTTCTATATCTGATCTGTCAGAATATCGATCTGATCACTTGCTCAATATAGGAACCAGTGAAAATTGCCTGGTGTGTACCAGACTTTAGGCTATGAGACCAATATTCATGACTCCACAAGATAAAACAGGAACAATAAATGTGCTTTTCACAGCAATATTATCTCCTCAATAGATGTCGGGGAAACCTCGAAGGAACATCTTATTTCAGCCCCAGATTATGATGCAGAAGATGATGTCACACAGTATTCTCCAGGAGGAAACCCCATCACTGGAAATACACATCACAGACTCTACCATGAAGAGAGATTGCCGGATCCCTCTGATATCTCCTGGGAATCATCTGACAGATCACATCCTCTTACCGCCGATATCCACACCAGATATCCCAGTGCTGATAGATCACCAGATCAGTGTAATCCTGAGGAATCTTCTTCCAGTACATCTGGTGCCATTACACAGGAAGGAGATAAAAGATTTCCATGCTCTGAATGTGGCAGATATTTTAGAGCCAAGTCACTTCTTATTAGACATCAGAGAAGTCACACAGGTGAGCGTCCTTTCGCCTGTTCAGAGTGTGGGAAAAGGTTCTCTGAGAAAGGAAATCTTCATACACATTTGAAGTACCACACAGGCGATCTCGCTTTTTCATGTTCAGAATGTGGGAAATGTTTTAGCGCAAAAGGAATCCTTTTAAAGCATCAGAAAATTCACACAGGGGAGCGGTCTTTTTCATGCTCAGAGTGTGGGAAGCGGTTCATTCAGAAAGGAGACTTTGTTATTCACCAGAGAATACACACAGGTGAACGGCCATTTTTATGTTCAGAATGTGGGAAAGCTTTCAGTTATAAAATATCACTTCTCATACACCAGAGAAGTCACACAGGAGAGCGGCCTTACTCTTGCTCAGAGTGTGGGAAATGCTTTGCTCAGAAAGGATACCTTCAAACCCACCAGAAACTCCACTTAGGTGCTTTTCCTTTTTCATGTGCAGAGTGTGGGAAATGTTTCAGTGTGAAAGAAAGACTTCTGAGACATGAGAAATATCACAGGACTGAGCGTCCTTTTCCATGTTCAGAGTGCAAAAAATGTTTTATTCTTAAACATCAGCTTGTTAGGCATCAGAGAAGTCACACTGCTGAGCGGGCTTTTTCATGTTCAGAGTGTGGGAAAAGTTTCTATTATAAAGGAGACCTTATCAGACACCAGAGAAGGCATACAGGTGAGGGACTTTTTACATGTTCAGATTGTGGGAAATGTTTCACACGCCAAGGGGATCTTGTAAGACATCAGAGAATTCACACAGGGGAGCGGCCATTTTCATGTTCAGAGTGCGGGAAAGCTTTTACACTAAAAGGAAATCTAATTAAGCATCTGAAAACACACCCTGTGATGCTGGTGAGTTGTGAGTGGTAACATTAATATTTGTTTAATTTACTGGAAATTTTGCATGATACAGAGGAGAAACTTGTGACCTCACCCAAAAGGCGTGGGGTCTTGTAGACGGAGTCACCTGCTGGTTTCTTTTACCTCTTGTTGGGAAATCCTCCAACCACAAATCCTGACTCTCTATCCTCCACAATTAAAAATGTATTTATTGAGAGGAATATGGAGGCTGACCTGGATTAAGTATGCAGATGAAATGTTTGGTCTGCACTCTGGATTTTCTGTCTGTGTGTTAGTCTCAGGTCAGAGTATCACAGAACAGGCTCAGGAGATTGCTGGCACACTATACATACAGTATATATGGCTACTAAGGGAAGCACTATAAACACCTATAGTCATTATGGGGGGAGGGGAACGCTGTTTAAAGGAGAACTGTAGTGAGAGGTATATGGAGGCTGCCGTATTTATTTCCATTTAAGCAATACCAGTTGCCTGGCAGCCCTGCTGGTCTATTTGGCTGAAGAAGTGTCTGAATCACACCAGAAACAAGCCTGCAGCTAATCTTGCCATATCTGTCAAAATTGTCAGAAACAACTGATCTGCTGCATGCTTGTTCAGAGTCTATGGCTGAAAGTATTAGAGGCAGAGGATTAGCAGGATAGCCAGGCAACTGGTATTGCTTACATGGAAACAAATATGGCAGCCTTCATATACCTCTCACTACAGTTCTCCTTTAAAGTGGAACTACACTCAAAACCTCCTCTCTGCTATAACATATTAGTCACAGCATGGTAACCTTTCTGGGCAAAAACATTTCTTCATTACAATTTATGGATCCTATTAATCCTAACAAAACTGTTTACAAGTTGGTTTTCACTTGGCAGGGAGCACTAATAGGGTTATGCCTTAGTGTTTTTCTGTATGGGGAGAGCTGCTTATGCAGAGCTCCTGCAGTCTATTCCCAGCTGCTGATAAAAACTAATTAGACACTTTGATCTGGCTAAACAATCACAGAACACAGAGCAGAGAATTTCTTCAGCAACTATATGTGGAATAGAGGGCCTGATGCACTAACTAGTGATAATATTGCCGCGCAGAGACAATGGCAATATTCCTGGCACTACCACAGCTTAAAGTGAATCACCATCTATAAAATAAAAATACATCAGCTATGCTGTAATAAAAAGTTTTATTTACCTGCCGAGTCTACCACAGTAAATAGCTTGCCGGTTTTCTCTCTGAGGGGGGGCGCCGGAAGTAGAGCGATGCGGGGTCTTCGGGACGGCTTTGTGGGATGAGACTCCGCAGGTAAATATAACTTTTTATTACAGCAGCGCTGAAGGATTTTTATTTTATGGATGGAGATTTACTTAAAGTACTTTGAATGTTGCTATGGTAATGTGTGTTAGTAACATGCATTACCATACCAACGTTTGTGTTATTTGAGTACCGCAGGCTGTGCTAATAGCGTAACTCACAGTACACTGCTGATGTAGTCTCTGCAAGGCAATATGAGGCCAGTTTTGAATTTATTTTTTATATGGGGATGGGGCGGGGATGTTATGGTCCTGCCACATCCCACCACAACTCAAAAAATTACAAGCATATGACTCTGCGGGCACCGCACCTGCTGGGCAAGAAGTACGGCAGTGGGATTCCCATTGGTCCATGCATACGATTTACGTTTACGCTGCGTGCGGCATGTGGTGCAGTAATGCGCTGTTGCCCTTGCCCTTGGATACTTCCGTAGTACCGCAAGGAACCACAATAACTGTGAAAGTCTCTATAGACTTTCAGTGCTTTTGCAGCCCCTTGCAACAAAATAGGGTAACACAACTCAGGAACTGCCTGCTAGTGTAAAAGGGCCTTACTGTTAGTTTGTGCATCAGGTCCAAAGACTTTTCATTGTGTGCTGTGAGTTCCATTCCAATGTAAAGCAGGGGACAATTCCTACTTGTGCTGTGCTCTATAATGTCATGGCCACAGCCACGTTATTTTTTGGAAATATCAGTTTTTGTGTTCCCTTGGATTGCATGACACGGTCCTCCCCCACCAATCTCACTTATATCCCAGGGGAGATTCCCAGTGAATCTGGCTTTACTGTATAGTAAGACTCAGTCAGCTTTTGCATGAAACCAGCTTCAGAGGGGAAATCGACTTCCTGCTTTCACCAAAATGTTGTAAAAAGTCACCCTTGTTTTTTTTTCTGTGTGTGTTTGTGGAATGACCATGCCATATCTTGTATGGGAAACTCACTAATAGATCATATGGTGCCCATACATGGATGCCTGTAGTGACCATGCTCTGTCCTCCTATGCTGTATGGGCAGCCCACCAATAGATCATATGTGCCCATACATTGATGCCTGTAGTGACCATGCTCTGTCCTCCTAATTTGTATGGGCAGCCCACCAATAGATCATATGTGCCCATACATTGATGCCTGTAGTGACCATGCTCTGCCCTCATATCCTGTATGGGCAGCCCACCAATAGATCATATGTGCCCATACATTGATGCCTGCAGTGACCATGCTCTGTCCTCATATCCTGTATGGGCAGCCCACCAATAGATCATATGTGCCCATACATTGATGCCTGCAGTGACCATGCTCTGTCCTCATATCCTGTATGGGCGGCCCACCAATAGATCATATGTGCCCATACATTGATGCTTGCAGTGACCATGCTCTGTCCTCATATCCTGTATGGGCAGCCCACCAATGGATCATATGTGCCCATACATGGATGCCTGCAGTGACCATACTCTGTCCTCATATCCTGTATGGGCAGCCCACCAACAGATCATATGGTGCCCATACATTGATTCCTGTAGTGACCATGTTCTGTCCTCATATCTTGTATGGGCAGCTTACATATAGATCATATGTGCCCATACATTGATGCCTGCAGTGACCATGCTCTGTCCTCCTATCCTGTATGGGCAGCCCACCAATAGATCATATGTGCCCATACATTGATGCCTGCAGTGACCATGCTCTGTCCTCATATCCTGTATGGGCAGCCCACCAATAGATCATATGTGCCCATACATTGATGCCTGCAGTGACCATGCTCTGTCCTCATATCCTGTATGGGCAGCCCACCAATAGATCATATGTGCCCATACATTGATGCCTGCAGTGACCATGCTCTGTCCTCATATCCTGTATGGGCAGCCCACCAATGGATCATATGTGCCCATACATTGATGCCTGCAATGACCATGCTCTGTCCTCATATCCTGTATGGACAGCCCATCAATAGATCATATGTGCCCATACATTGATGCTTGCAGTGACCATGCTCTGTCCTCATATCCTGTATGGACAGCCCATCAATAGATCATATGTGCCCATACATTGATGCCTGCAGTGACCATGCTCTGTCCTCATATCCTGTATGGGCAGCCCACCAATAGATCATATGTGCCCATACATTGATGCCTGCAGTGACCATGCTCTGTCCTCTTATCCTGTATGGGCGGCCCACCAATAGATCATATGTGCCCATACATTGATGCCTGCAGTGACCATGCTCTGTCCTCATATCCTGTATGGACAGCTCACCAATAGATCATATGTGCCCATACATTGATGCTTGCAGTGACCATGCTCTGTCCTCATATCCTGTATGGGCAGCCCACCAATAGATCATATGTGCCCATACATTGATGCCTGCAGTGACCATACTCTGTCCTCATATCCTGTATGGGCGGCCCACCAATAGATCATATGTGCCCATACATTGATGCCTGCAGTGACCATGCTCTGTCCTCATATCCTGTATGGGCAGCCCACCAATAGATCATATGTGCCCATACATTGATGCCTGCAGTGACCATGCTCTGCCCTCATATCCTGTATGGGCAGCCCACCAATAGATCATATGTGCCCATACATTGATGCCTGCAGTGGCCATGCTCTGTCCTCATATCCTGTATGGGCAGCTTACATATAGATCATACGGTGCCCATACCTTGATGCCTGCAGTGACCATGCTCTGTCCTCATATCCTGTATGGGCAGCCCACCAATGGATCATATGTGCCCATACATTGATGCCTGTAGTGACCATGCTCTGTCCTCATATCCTGTATGGGCGGCCCACCAATAGATCATATGTGCCCATACATTGATGCTTGCAGTGACCATGCTCTGTCCTCATATCCTGTATGGGCAGCCCACCAATGGATCATATGTGCCCATACATGGATGCCTGCAGTGACCATACTCTGTCCTCATATCCTGTATGGGCAGCCCACCAACAGATCATATGGTGCCCATACATTGATTCCTGTAGTGACCATGTTCTGTCCTCATATCTTGTATGGGCAGCTTACATATAGATCATATGTGCCCATACATTGATGCCTGCAGTGACCATGCTCTGTCCTCCTATCCTGTATGGGCAGCCCACCAATAGATCATATGTGCCCATACATTGATGCCTGCAGTGACCATGCTCTGTCCTCATATCCTGTATGGGCAGCCCACCAATAGATCATATGTGCCCATACATTGATGCCTGCAGTGACCATGCTCTGTCCTCATATCCTGTATGGGCAGCCCACCAATAGATCATATGTGCCCATACATTGATGCCTGCAGTGACCATGCTCTGTCCTCATATCCTGTATGGGCAGCCCACCAATGGATCATATGTGCCCATACATTGATGCCTGCAATGACCATGCTCTGTCCTCATATCCTGTATGGACAGCCCATCAATAGATCATATGTGCCCATACATTGATGCTTGCAGTGACCATGCTCTGTCCTCATATCCTGTATGGACAGCCCATCAATAGATCATATGTGCCCATACATTGATGCCTGCAGTGACCATGCTCTGTCCTCATATCCTGTATGGGCAGCCCACCAATAGATCATATGTGCCCATACATTGATGCCTGCAGTGACCATGCTCTGTCCTCTTATCCTGTATGGGCGGCCCACCAATAGATCATATGTGCCCATACATTGATGCCTGCAGTGACCATGCTCTGTCCTCATATCCTGTATGGACAGCTCACCAATAGATCATATGTGCCCATACATTGATGCTTGCAGTGACCATGCTCTGTCCTCATATCCTGTATGGGCAGCCCACCAATAGATCATATGTGCCCATACATTGATGCCTGCAGTGACCATACTCTGTCCTCATATCCTGTATGGACAGCCCACCAATAGATCATATGTGCCCATACATTGATGCCTGCAGTGACCATGCTCTGTCCTCATATCCTGTATGGGCAGCCCACCAATAGATCATATGTGCCCATACATTGATGCCTGCAGTGACCATGCTCTGCCCTCATATCCTGTATGGGCAGCCCACCAATAGATCATATGTGCCCATACATTGATGCCTGCAGTGGCCATGCTCTGTCCTCATATCCTGTATGGGCAGCTTGCATATAGATCATACGGTGCCCATACCTTGATGCCTGCAGTGACCATGCTCTGTCCTCATATCCTGTATGGGCAGCCCACCAATGGATCATATGTGCCCATACATTGATGCCTGTAGTGACCATGCTCTGCCCTCATATCCTGTATGGGCAGCCCACCAATGGATCATATGTGCCCATACATTGATGCCTGCAATGACCATGCTCTGTCCTCATATCCTGTATGGGCAGCCCACCAATAGATCATATGTGCCCATACATTGATGCCTGCAGTGACCATGCTCTGTCCTCATATCCTGTATGGGCAGCCCACCAATGGATCATATGTGCCCATACATTGATGCCTGCAATGACCATGCTCTGTCCTCATATCCTGTATGGGAAGCCCACTAATAGATCATATGTGCCCATACATTGATGCCTGCAGTGATCATACTTTGTGCTCATATCCTGTATGGGCAGCCCACCAATAGATCATATGTGCCCATACATTGATGCCTGCAGTGACCATGCTCTGTCTTCATATCCTGTACGGGCAGCCCACCAATAGATCATATGTGCCCATATATTGATGCCTGTAGTGACCATGCTCTGTCCTCCTAATCTGTATGGGCAGCCCACCAATAGATCATATGTGCCCATACATTGATGCTTGCAGTGACCATGCTCTGTGCTCATATCCTGTATGGGCAGCCCACCAATGGATCATATGTGCCCATACATTGATGCCTGCAGTGACCATACTCTGTCCTCATATCCTGTATGGACAGCCCACCAATAGATCATATGTGCCCATACATTGATGCCTGCAGTGACCATACTCTGTCCTCATATCCTGTATGGGCGGCCCACCAACAGATCATATGTGCCCATACATTGATGCCTGCAGTGACCATGCTCTGTCCTCATATCCTGTATGGACAGCCCACCAATAGATCATATGTGCCCATACATTGATGCCTGTAGTGACCATGCTCTGTCCTCATATCCTGTATGGGCAGCTTACATATAGATCATATGTGCCCATACATTGATGCCTGCAGTGACCATGCTCTGTCCTCCTATCCTGTATGGGCAGCCCACCAATAGATCATATGTGCCCATACATTGATGCCTGTAGTGACCATGCTCTGTCCTCATATCCTGTATGGACAGCCCACCAATAGATCATATGTGCCCATACATTGATGCTTGCAGTGACCATGCTCTGTTTTCATATCCTGTATGGACAGCCCACCAATAGATCATATGTGCCCATACATTGATGCCTGCAGTGACCATGCTCTGTCCTCATATCCTGTATGGGCAGCCCACCAATAGATCATATGTGCCCATACATTGATGCCTGCAGTGACCATACTCTGTCCTCATATCCTGTATGGGCAGCTTACATATAGATCATATGTGCCCATACATTGATGCCTGTAGTGACCATGCTCTGTCCTCATATCTTGTATGGGCAGCTTACATATAGATCATATGTGCCCATACATTGATGCCTGCAGTGGCCATGCTCTGTCCTCCTATCCTGTATGGGCAGCCCACCAATAGATCATATGTGACCATACATTGATGCCTGCAGTGACCATACTCTGTCCTCATATCCTGTATGGGCAGCCCACCAACAGATCATATGTGCCCATACATTGATTCCTGCAGTGACCATGCTCTGTCATCATATCTTGTATGGGCAGCTTGCATATAGATCATACGGTGCCCATACATTGATTCCTGCAATGACCATGCTCTGTCCTCCCAGCCTATATGGGCAGCCCACTAATAGATCATATAATGCCCATACATTGATGCCTTAGTTACCATGCTCTGTCCTCCTCGGTCACCCTTGCACACACTGCATGCAGAATCTTCCAGAAATTGTATACAAGTACAAAATTGCACTCCAATAATGACTATTGTAAATCCAAAATGTATATATCTATAATAAAAAAATAAACTATCGTCTCGATGTTTCATAGAAATCTTGTCAAATAAAGATATTGTTCTAAAGAATATTAGCAAAATCGTGTGGTAAAAAACGAAAAGAACATATTCATGATTATGAAGATTACTGACAGTAGTGGGCAAGATTGGGAAAGATATACAGGTCGCGGAAGAGAGAGGTGGCTGAGAGTGAGGCAGATGTAGTTTGGAGACAGGCAGAAGTAGGGATAGGAGGGTAGAGATACAGCGGTGGTAAGAGGGAGGAAAGGGGCAGAGTGGTGGGCAGATAGACAGAAGAGGTCAGGAAAGGGTAGATGTGGTGGAGATTGTGGCAGAAGAGGTGATAGAGGGATAGAAGGGTGGAGATACAGCAGTGGTAAGAGGGAGAAAAGGAGCAGAGAGGTGGGCGGATAGACAGAAGAGGTCAGGAAAGGGGCAGAAGAGGTGAGAGAGGGGCAAAAGTAGTGGGGAAAGTGGCAGAGGAGGTGAGAGAGGGGCAGAAGTAGTGGGGAACATGGCAGAAAATTTGGTAAGAGAGACAAGTGGGGAGAGGGGCAGAAGTGGTAGGGAAAGTGGCAGATGTGAGATGTGTGTTGAGGAGAGGGGCAGAAAAGGTGGTAAGAGAGAGAACTGGTGGTGGGGAAAGTGGCAGAAAAAGTGGGAAGAGAGACAAGTGGGGAGAGGGGCAGAAAAGGTGGGAAGAGATACAGAAGTGGGGAAAAAAGCAGAAAAAGTGGGGAGACAGAGGTGGTGGGGAAAGTGGCAGAACTGGGGAAAGTTGCAGAAGAGGTGGTGAGTGAGACATATTTGGGCAGAGGGGCGGAAGGGGTAGGGAAAGTGGCAGATGTGGTGAGAGAGAGGCAAAAGTGGCAGAAGAGGTGGGGAGAGAGACAGAATTGGGGAGAGGGGCATAAGTGGTGGGGCCATCAGGACTGGCATATTACTGCCCATGTTATTTTCCATGTTGGGAAATTAACTTTAGGGCTCATTTGCAAAGTGTTTTGCTTTGCTCAGGAGTGTCTGATGTTGGTGTGGCAGGGCACACTTCCTGCTGGCGTACAGCTCTGGATTCTACAGACCCTCTCACATCTTGGCATTGCACAGCCCGTCTTTCATGCTCCTCTCTGATGAACTGCAGCTATTTTTAGATTCATTTCCAGTAGCCATTACGGTGCTTGCTGTAGTTCTGGGAAGTCAGCGACAGGGACAATCGTCCAGAACTTAACTGCTCAGGCATGTAACAGGACTGGTAATGCATTAAACAGGCACTGAAGTGACATATAGTAGAATACAATACATAATAACTCACTATTATAGTAATTGTCCTGGTTTCAGCATCAGAAACAGTTCTGTATACTGGTATGTAGCCCCGCCCTGCCAGATATGTCACAGCCTAGGCCAGTAATAGCTAACCTTGGCACTCAGCTGTGGTGGAACTACAAGTCCCATGAGGCATTGCAATACTTGGGCCCGTTCTAGAAAGGCACATATGAGGGGGCAGTCAGAAATGTGAAGGGGGCATCACGTTCAAGCACATTTCTCAGTAATGCGGTGCAGCGAAAAATGGGTGTGGCCATGACACGTGGGCGGGGCTAACTGTAATGTAATGCGTAACAGTGAGGCGGCAATGCAAGAACCATTACTTCTAACACGTGAAATGTAAGAACCATTACTTCCGACACATGAAATGCAAGAACCATTATCTCCAACAAATAAAATGCAACAACTGTTATCTCTGACACATGAAATGCAAGAATGATTACCTCCGACACGTGAAATGCAAGCAGTGCAGCAGTGTTTAACCATAAAATAATCGTAACGCAGCAATGATTCACCATAAAATAATCGTAATGTGGCAATCTTACACAAGAAAATAATCGTAACGCACCAATGATTCACCATAAAATAATCGTAATGCGGTAATCTTGCACCAGAAAATAATCGCAATGCAGCATCGTTTCACCAGAAAATAATCATAATGCGGCAATATTTCACTAGAAAATAATCATAATTTGGGCAGCGTTTCACCATAAAATAATTTTAATGCGGCAATGATTCACCATAAAATAATCGTAATATGACCAGCGCTTCACCATAAAATAATCATAATGTGGCCAGCGTTTCACCATAAAATTATCGTAATGTGGCCAGCATTTCACCATAAAATAATCATAATGTGGTCAGCGTTTCACCATAAAATAATCATAATGTGGCCAGCGTTTCACCATAAAATAATCGTAATATGGACAGCGTGTCACCATAAAATAATCGTAATGTGGCCAGCGTTTCACCATAAAATAATCATAATGTAGCCAGCGTTTCACCATGAAATAATCGTACCGCAGCAATGTTTCACTAGAAAATTATCATAATGTGGGCAGCATTTCAATAGAAAGTAATGTAACCTGTAAAAAAAAAGCATTTACTCACCTGGCAGAAGTCTCCACTCCCGGCGGTGCGCAGCTCCCAGCAGCTTCCTGGAGCCAGCCGAAAGTCCCGCACTGACAGGCAGAGAGCAGGGCTACGGGAAGATAGCGCCCGAAGCCCTGTACTGGAGACACAAATAGTATAATCAACTAACAGATCTTCATCCACCATAAAATGTCATGTGACTATTAATAAAGCGTGATCGGGAGAATGACTCGGAAATGGGGATAAAAGCAATGAATTAATGTCGAAAGGAATAACCAAATAAACATATTACCAACTGATAACAGTGAAAGGTGCTGAAAGCAAACCTGAACTGAAAAATCGTCAAAATAAACATACTTACCTCCTACATAGTCTGCTCATCAACCTTATTCTCATTTTCCTGCTTCCTGAATTCTCCATCCTCCGACCCCATAACAGCTTCCGGCAAAGCCGTTTCTGGCCTATTTGTCACACCAGGCCAGAATAACCTATGTCTCCTTCCCACTCATCAATAAAAAGGCCAGGATTTGTGTCTGCAGGTGACAGGTGAGTCTTCAATACTGCACAAGGGCACATGAGGAGAAATATACACTTGGAACAATTTTAAATGAATTTCATGCTGAACTCTATTGGGAATCAGTGTGTAGTGTATGGGCAGGAAATATATCCCTCTTTGATCAGAGAGGCATCTATCTAATGGTCGATCTGGTGGCACATCGAGATGGTCAACTTTATAGATCAGGGGTCCCCAAACATTTTGGGTCGAAAGGCCGGGTCAACATACTTCAAACTGCTGGGGGGCTGGAGTATACATAAAATGATGTAGAAGTTTTTGTGGGCCAGACAATGAAGCATACCCAGGTGACAACCTGCAGTCCAATTGGACAGCAGTGTCACCTGATGTGGAATTTGATTGGAAACCAGCAAAATTACTGCTTCTGCTTTCCATGTGGATGGGTGGTGCCAGCACTGCTATTTCATATGTGCACCACTAATATTTAAAGATGTAGCTGACCGCATCTATAAGTAATACATTTTGTGTGTGTGAGGTACCGCGGGCCTTAGTTTGAGGACCACTGTTATAGATGGACACCCAATTTGGCCCAAAACAATAGACTTCTCTCAGATCAGAATCAGCGAGATATCTATTCTTGCCACACACATGCCGGTCGGTCAGGAGACTTCTCTCCGCTACTGCGAGTACCCTGCAGGGGTCCAGATGGACCACTATCACAATGATTGAATCTGCTGGGGGAAATAGGATAGTGTGGGCACTTTTGTTAACAAAACCCACCTCACCACTGATATACCACAGTACAAAATGAAAAGTGTTGCTGCAGCTGGACAGACTGACTGTGCAGTGAGCGACTCGCGTATCTGTGCTGTCCCAACAGTGCCATGGTGTGCTGCAAGACACATCCCTCTGTCTTCTGATGTACTCCACTTCACTGCACACATGCAGCCATAGACAGGGGCCAGGCACTCACAAAAGTGACCCACACTTGCAGGGGGAGGTGGGCGCCAGAGCAGCTGGAACTTTTGTTGCAGTCATGGAACGTTGTGTCTGCACACATGTAGCCAGGGCACTCACCGGTGGCGTAGCTAAACATGGGGCCTCATAGCAAAATTTTCATGGGGCCAGGCCATCATATCTGAGTAATGCTACCTGCCCCTACCGTATGAATATGAGTTGACTGGGCAACATACATTCTCATGCAATGTGCACTGTGTATAGTCTATGAGCACTGAGACAAAGTTAGGCCTGGTGCACACCAAAAACCGCTAGCAGATACACAAAACGCTAGTGGTATTTGAAAAGCTTTTTTTTATTTTTATGAAGCGTTTCACCTAGCGTTTTGCGTTTTTAGGTAGCGTTTTTTGTGTAGCAGATTTCATATATTGTTACAGTAAAGCTTCTGTAACAAAAACGCCTGCAAAACCGCTCTGATGTAGCATTTTTCAGAGCGGTTTGCGTTTTTCCTATACTTTACATTGAGGCAGAAACACCTCCGCTATCCAAAAAATGCCTCAGCCCAGGAGTATGCGTTTCTGCAAAACGCCTCCCGCTCTGGTGTGAACCACCCCATTGAAATACATTACCCTAGTGTATCCACAGCCGCAAGCGGCTGTAAAAATGCAACAACAGTCACTTGGTGTGCACCAGCCCTCAGAGGGTGAAGCAGAAAAGCAAAGTAAATAGTGAACACATCAAGTTCCATCTGGGCCCAGGGCCGGATTACCGACCAGGCAACAAAAGCAGTCGCTTGGGGCCCCCATTCAGAGTCAAAGGGGCCTCATCAGAACATAAACCAGTCCTCTCCATCTTGTCAGTGGTGGCTGAATGGTATAATGGTTAACCTGCCTGGCGTTCTATTAAGATCGCCAGGCAGGCTGCGGGAGGGTTTTTTTTTAATAAAAAAAAAACTATTTCATGCAGCCAACTGAAAGTTGGCTGCATGAAAGCCCACTAGAGGGCGCTCCGGAGGTGTTCTTTCGATCGCCTCCGGCTCCGGCGCCCAGAATAAACAAGGAAGGCCGCAATGAGCAGCCTTCCTTGTTTTGCTTACATCGTCGCCATAGCGACGAGCGGAGTGACGTCAGCCGACGTCCTGACGTCAGCCGCCTCCGATCCAGCCCTTATCGCTGGCCGGAACTTTTTGTTCCGGCTACGCTGGGCTCAGGCGGCTGGGGGGACCCTCTTTCGCCGCTGCTCGCGGCGAATCGCCGCAGAGCGGCGGCGATCAGGCAGCACACGCGGCTGGCAAAGTGCCTGGTGCGTGTGCTGCTTTTTATTTGAGCCAAATCGGCACAGCAGGGCCTGAGCGGCAGGCTCCGGCGGTACTGGACGAGCTGAGCTCGTCCAGACCGCCTAGCAGGTTAAAGGGACTCTGAGCAGTGCAGTAACTATGGAAAGGTGCATATCATTTTAAAGCTCTCTTTCTCCTCTTTCCAATGATATATAAACCGCCACCCTATGCCTTTTAGTTTTCGCTATTTTCAATAAAAATCGCGGCCACTGCAATTTCAATCACAAAAATAGTGATAACTAAAAGGCGTAGGGTGGCAGTTTATCTATCATTGGAAAGAGGAGAAAGAAAGCTTCAAAATGATATGCATCTTTCCATAGTTACATTGTATTATACAGGACGACTTTTCTCCAAAGTTGGCAGCTGGATTCAGCACAATGCAATGAAATATAAGGAACCCAGGGGGATATAATTACAAACATCATGCTGGTAGGTGTGAGGATGTAATTAATTAGTTGTGGGTATGCTTAAAGGCATACCCACAGGCACTGCTCGGAGTCCCTTTAAGAGCTCTGCCTCTGACACAGGAGACCAGGGTTCGAATCTCGGCTCTGCTTGTTCAGTAAGCCAGCACCTATTCAGTAGGACACCTTAGGCAAGTCTCTCTAACACTGCTACTGCCTATAGGGCGCGTCCTAGTGGCTGCAGCTCTGGCACTTTGAGCCCGCCAGGAGAAAAGCGCGATATAAATGTTATTTGTCTTGTCTTGTCAAATGATGCTGTGCGCTGCTGATTGTCTTCAGAGCCAGGCTCTCCTCCTAGGTCCCCCTCCTGCTACTGTGCACTCTGCCACTGCCCACTCCTCCCTCCCCACAGAGAACCACAGCTGCAGCAAGAATGATAGCAGCAGATGGCAAACGCTCACTCACCTATCCATGATCCAAGCGATAGAGATCCCATCATCTGAAACCCATCTGTCTCTTCTACAGTGCAGCCGCTCGCTCTGAACTTTCTGATTCTCAGATCAGACAGGAAGTAGTAATAGTAGTAGTAACAGAGCAGTGGCACTCTATAGGAGTCTGATGGGCCCTCTATTGCTTGGATCGCAATAGGTGAATGCGAGTCATCTGGTGCTGTCATTCTCCCCCGCTGCGGCTGCCTTCTCTGCTGGACTATCGTATTCACTGGGATGGAGGCTGCATGGTGGCTGTCTAGTTTGGGAGGAAATCGGTTGTTCGATGGTGGTGGTGGGGGGGGGGGTGGTGGTGGTTATGTAATTCTGTCTGGGGAACGGCTTCCGGTTTGGCAGTGTCCAGAGCTTTCTGGAGATGCAGGGGGAAAGTGCTGCTGCTGTGATATCTGGCACCCTCTTCACAGGTGTGCCCCAGTCCCTGAGTGCCAATGTCCCAGCCATTGATCTCTCACTCTGCATTTTGCCGCCTCTATTCCCTGCAATGTGCACCCACAGAGGAAAGCGGGCTGTTGCCCATAGTAACCAGTAGATCGGCTGCCCCGGTGTGTGCAGCATGTTGCTGTGCAGCTGCATCTTCTGCTTCTATTACGACATGATGGGGGGGCCCAAATCACTTACTTTGCTTAGGGCCCCATTTAGCCTTAATCCGGCTCTGTCTGGGCCCCCTCTGCTTGAGGGCTCCATAGCAGTTGCTAGTGTGTGTGTGTGTGTGTGTGTGTGTGTGTGTGTGTGTGTGTGTGTGTGTGTGTGTGTGTGTGTGTGTGTGTGTGTGTGTGTGCGCGCGCGCGCGTGCGTGCGTGCGTGCGTGCGTGTCACTATCGATACCCAAGTGTTCTAAAATGACAGTGTGCAAATAATGTGTAGCTGTGTAAACATTTTCCTACTTTTCATGTTAAATATCAGAGGCAAAAGCTGTAATTTATTGAGGGTAGTATTTAGCTATATTGGGACAAATCAATTGCAGAAGGGGTGTCTGCTTCAATGCACAGCCAGAGTTGCATATCAGACTACAGAAAGCAAATATCAAACATATCAAACTCTGAAAGCAAAAACAGTATGAAAAAGCTGTGACAATTGGTTACATTTCCTCTGCCCTCTTCAGACAGGTCAGTCAGAAACACAGGACACAGGAGCTGCAGCTGTTGGGAGCTCTCTTCTCTGTCACACACAGAGCTACACATAGAGTTAACTGATCAAGTGTGAGGGGAATTTCCCCTCTCCTCATGGCTCAGTCAGTCAGTTTTGGCGTCAGTAAAGTTTGAATGTATTTTCATAACAGTAAATAAAGAAGTTGCTACTAAAATGTATACACCAGTACTTAGCAGCACTTCCCAAACAATTCCTGTGTCAATTGAAAAAAATATGTGAATCGATAGTATTCCTTTAAAGGAGTTGCATCAGAGCAGCTGGACCTTTGGCTGCACTCATGGAGCAGCCGGAACTCGTGGGGACGATGGCATTGGGCTCAAGGAAGTGAGGGTGGAGCAGCAGCTTATACTGTGTATAAAGGAGAGAAGGGTCTGGGTTAACAAAGAGCCGTTGCTGCTGACGATGATCATCAGAAAGCAGCGACACAGCTCTTTCTGCAAATAGCGCTACAATAACTTGCTCAAAAACAGAGCTGGCTTCCGGGTCGCTTCCGTAAACCAGTAATATTGCTTGAGCCATAGGGAAACATGGACATTATATTGCACATCATTAGTCATCTCTGTTATAACTGACAGCAACTGACATAGTAAAAAAGGGCCCTCAGGCCTCTTTCACAGTGCGACGTTAAAAGTCGTTAAAAAGACGTTAAAAGTCGCACGTTATAAAATATTATAACACAGAGTAACGCACAGCAATGCATAGTCTGTGCGACATTCACAGTGCACACGTTGCGTTAGTGTGTAACATGTAGCGTTATTAGAAAGTGCTGCATGCTGTGCAATTAGCAATGAATCTGCTGCGTTACTTGTGTTGCACATGCTCAGTAATGTTTTTTTTCTTTTTTAAAATGTTCCGCATGCGCTGTTTTCATTCCATAGTAAATACATTTTCTAACGTGCGACTTTAATGTCAAACTGTGAAACTGTATATGCGTTGCGTTAGGGCCGCGCTGTGCGACTTTAACGTCGCATCAAACGCAACGTCCTACTGTGAAAGTAGCCTAAAGTTACGTTCACACATACGACAAAGATCGTTCGTTGTGAACGACAAACAATATTTTAATTGACGAAAGAACGACCTAAGTAAAGTTAGCTTTTAAAGGTGTGTAACGATCTGATCGTTTGTTAACGAATGATCTGGAACAACGTCACATACTGTTCCTGGAAGTGACATCATAGCAAGTTCCGCCCGCATGTAACGAACGGTTAAAAACGTACGTTACACTGTAAAACTAACGTTACGTATATTACATTACAGTACATGATTTCATACTGTAGGTATGTAGGCAGAGCAATAACATAATATAGCGTTGACAAAACATACAAAAATACACGTGTCACAGGACACATTCATAGAATAAATGTTACATCACGAAAAGCAACTGTTGCACTTGCGCATAAAAATGAACGCTTCTATGGAGATATTACGAAATGCGCATGTCAAGCCTAGTATGAATGACCGTTTTCTAACAATGTACTACTTTTGCAAACGATCGTCGTTTAAAAAAATCCGCCAAGGCAGATCTTTCGTTAACGATTTAGCTCGTCCATCATTTGAGTTAATGATCGTTGGATGTTTTTTTTAAACGATCGTCATTTGAAATGATCGGGGAGCGATCATTTCAAACGACTATAGTCGCATGTGTGTATGCACCTTTAGGCTTTCAGCTTCTGGACCTAGTCAGAACTGTAAGGAATCGTTGTTAGAAGAAAATGATGAACTTCTGAGATGAACTGATTGTGAGGTAAGTATGTAAAATTTATTTGCAGGTAGATCATGTGTTTATTTTAAAGGACACCGAGGCGAAAATAAACTAATGAAATAAACTATTGTATCTATCTTCCTTCTCCTAAGAATGACTTTTTAAGATATTCCACAGTTTTATGTTTAAATCTACTTTTTAAGTTTTAACTGTTTTATTGTTTTTGCTCAATGACACACTCATTGAAGTATGCCAGAGCTAAAATCTATGAGATAAAAATCTCTGAACTATTGACCCTTTTTATCTCTTTTCTGCTCTCAGTTTTATAGTTGGAATTTCTTATTAGTGAGGGTCACGCTGTAGTCACTTCCTGTCTGAGTCAGGCAGAGAAAGAAAATAAAAAAACACAGTGTAGTTATTTGTGTGCTAGGCACTGTACATACCCATGTCCATCTCATCATGTCACCTCGGGTATCCTTTAAAATAAGTTTACTTGGTTCAGTTTCACTTTAAAGGACAAATAATTACTATATTTAATTTAAACTTCTATATTCTTAACCACCGCAGGTGCATATATCTCCATCCCTTTGCACAACCTTTAACCACCAGGGACAGAGATATACGCACCTCCCGCTCGCTCGTGCGCTTGTGCACGTTGCTGCCCGCTCGCCCGGAGATCAATGAACGGGAATAACCATTCCCGTTCATTGATCTGAGCCCCCCAGCAATGATCGGCTGCTTCTATGAGAAGCAGCCGATCATTGTGAAAAAAAAAGTTTCCCAGCCTCCCTGAACTTCCTGCAAGCGTACTTCCTACACTTGCAGGACACATTCACAAAAAGTTACTATGGCCATCTTGTGCCATATAGTAAAACTATACCCAAAAGCATTTTTCATATACATATACATAGTTTCACATTATAAATTACCTCATAACCTCCCACACTCTCCAATTTTTTTTTGTAATAAAAAAAAAAAAATTACAATAAAAAAAATACATAAATAGTTACCTTAGGGACTGAACTCTTTACATATTTATGTCAAGAGGGTATAACATTGTTACTTTATAAACTATGGGCTCGTAATTAGGGATGAACGCAAAACTGAAAAAAATGCACCTTTATTTCCAAATAAAATATTGGCGCCAAACATTGTGATAGGGACTTAACTTAAACGGTGTAATAACAAGACAAATGGGCAAATACATTTCATGGGTTTCAATTACAGTAGCATGCATTATTTAAAAACTGTAATGGCCAAAAACTGAAAAATAATGATTTTTTCCCCAAATTTTTTCCTATTTTCCCATTAAAACACATTTAGAATAAAATAATTCTTGGCATAATGTCCCACCTAAAGAAAGCCTAATTGGCGGCGAAAAAAACAAGATATAGTTCATTTCATTGTGATAAGTAATAATAAAGTTATAGACGAATTAATGGAAGGAGCGCTGAAAGGTGAAAATTGCTCTGGTGCTCAAGGGGTAAAACCACTCAGTGGTCAAGTGGTTAATAGCCAATAGTCACTGGGGGAAAACACTAAAGTCTTCCAGGGGTGGGGCCCTTTAAAATTAGGAGTGCTCTACTATGCTTAAGATATTAGTAATCGACAGGAAATGCTTGATTGGCAAGAAAGCCTTGTACCCATCCAATGTCCTCTAGGAAGCAAGAGCTCCAAATGCTCCACTTCCAAGAGCTGGTCCATTTTTTGAATCAATTCCATCTGATTGAAATGGGTAGCTTTTCTTCCTTTAGTGGGCCCAAACGATGGTTTCCAATTGACATTTTGATCAAATCGGATGATTGATCGGAGAATTGTAGTGGGGATGGGGAGTGGGGCAGATTAGTGTTAGGGTAGCCATTTACGATAGAATTCGCTGGAACGATCGATCAATCTGATCAAATTGATAGCAGCTTTCCTTATGAATATATGAATATGGAAAGGCATGGGCAACTTTTTCTTTATCACGTGGCTGTGATGCAAGTCCCACATGCCGCGGGGGGAGGAGGGGGGGGCAGGCAGGTGACAGCGATAACAACATCACAGGTGTTCTGTGACGCTTCCTAAATTACTGAATAAATAATGCAACCATTTCATTATATTTTCAGAACTCATTTTAATAAGGAGAAACAGACATAAAACAGACATGAAAAAACATCAAAACATTTTACATATAAAAAACAACTGAACTGATGAATCTGAACAACCCTGTTTTTGCTTCTTTTATTCCCAAATATTTCTGGTTAGAATACTCTGCCACGGTCACCTTATTCTCATTATGTGGTATCTTCCTATCCAGACTCAGGTCTGCCATGTAACAGCAGGTATTGCATTTAGTCAGTAATCCCCTCAGTTGTGTCTTGTAGGCAGTATTAGTGGTATAAAGGTTCTAAGGGCCCATTCACACCAGAAGCGCTTTTCTGGGCGTTTTGCAATTGATTAGCGTTTTTTAAAATCGCTCCCATTCACTTTCATTTAATTCGCAGTAAAAATCTTCGCAATTTCGCAATAGCGTACATGATTTCTACTACGATTTTAATAAAAGTGAATGGGAGCGATTTTAAAAACCGCTAATCAATCGTAAAACGCTCAGAAAAGCTATTCTATTGTGAATGGGCCCTAAAGTTGCGTTGGTGTAATGGTAGATTTTCAGTGTTAGGCCACATCATTTTCCATCCAGGATTTGAGTAGTGTTGTGGGGGATACCATTAAAGGGGGCTGTAAAATCCAAAAATAAATAAATTGGCCAAAAAAGTTAGTGCCCCCAAAATATATCTAAGCCCTTTTTTTTTATCTTAAATAGGTCCCTATATGTCTCCCCCTTTTTTTCTGGGTGCCTTTGTCTAACTGCAGGAACTGTGCTGTGCCAGGGGGACTGTGGGAAGTTTTGGGATTGTGGGAAGTCCTTTTTTTTTCTTTTAGGCTGGTTTTACAGTGGGACGTTACAGGCGCCCGTTAGAGCAGCCTGTAACGCACCCCACCGCACAGCAATGAAAAATTAATGGGCAGTTCACAGTGCCCACGTTGCGTTACTTAGTAACGCTGCGCCATAAGACAACATACTGCATGCAGTACTTTCTAAGCAGCAGAGCCGCGTTAGACTGCTTGCACATGCTCAGTATTGTTGGGGAGGAGCGGAGAGCAGGCAGGCACATGGCTAATTAATATTCACTGCACTCAGTGACGTGCAGTGTTTACTTCCTGGAGCGGCCGCTCTGTGCGGCGATTGACCGGGCGGGACCACGTGATGCCGCATGCGTCCAAGAGTAGGCATCACGAACGCCAGAGTGAGCTGCACAACGCGGCTCACTCTGACGTCCACATCAGAGAGCACCAGACGTTGCGTTAGGGGCACGTTATGTAACTAGCCTTAAAGTACAACTGAAGTGAGAAGAATATGGAGGCTGCCATATTTATTTCCTTTGATCCTAGCTTCACAGTGGTCAGTCGCATAATGCAAACATTATAATGAGTGTACAATGCAATGGATTAAATACAAAGCCTGAATGAAGGAAGTTAGAATAACGCGATCAGTTATAACTGTGAACAGCCCCATAGAATTGTAAGGGCAGTGAGTTGACATCCAGAATTATTCTGCAACGCAACTGAGCACTGTGAACTAGCCCTTAAATAATACCAGTTGCCTGGCAGTCTATTTGGCTGCAGTAGTGTCTGAATAACACCAGCAACAAGCATGCAGCTAATCTTCTCAGATCTGACAATAATGTCAGAAACACCTGATCTGCTGCATGCTTGTTTAGGGTCTATGACTAAAAGTATTAGAGGCAGAGGATCTGCAAGATAGCCAGGCGACTGGTATTGCTTAAAAGGAAATAAATATGGCAGCTCTCGTTACAGATGTCCTTTAATCACTTTCAGCTCCCGGACGTAGTAGCTACGTCCAGGAGGCCATGTGTGCTCCCTCGGCCGATCGCGCGTGGGCACGCGCGCTCCCGGCCGCGGATCGTTAACCCAGAAATCAATACAGTAAAGATGAAAACCAGTAGAAATATTATTTTCTTTTTTTTCACATCACATTTCTAGTAAATCAGTGAACTTTAAAAACAACCAGGTGGGTAAGCTAAATACATAATCTCTTATTGAATATTTGTTTTCTTCAGTCAATATGGAGGGTACTTATCCGTTAGCCGGGCGCATCCGGCAGGTGGCGCTAATTACTATTCCCCCTCCAGGCCGCCATGGATAGTAGGGAAAGATGCAACTCTGGTGGAGATTTGTCGCCACCTACAGGATGCGCCCGGCTAACGGAAAAGAACCATATGGAGTTTCATCCCAGAACATTCCATACCGTGTAGCAGTGATTTCTGCTGTGTTAGGGGAGTCCAGCACAAGTGGAGAGAAGTCACATTGGTGGAGATAAAAGAAAGATGTAAATATAGGGAGATATCTCTACAAATAACATACAGTAATGTTATTACTATTATGCATTTACATAGCACAGGCATTTTTCTGCAGTGATCTGCATAACACACTGCATAATTCCAGTCTCTAGTCCCTCAAAGGAGCCCACAATCTAATTTTCCTATAAGGTCCATGATTTAACATCCCTGAGGGCTTGTTCACATTTAAGTGCTAGCGATTTTAAAAATCACCTTAAAGGACTTACGAGGCCTAAATCTAAAAAAAAAAAAGTTAATAAAGTTAAGTACCTGCATCTCTTTCAAACACACGGAGGACGCCTTCCGCGCCCTCTGAGTCGTTCCGCCAGGTCCCCGCCGCTCAATAGCCCCCCCCCTGGTCATGACTGGGTCGGGCTGTCCTGCCTCTGCCAATATGGCCGCCGGAGCTGGCCGCGGCTGCGCAGTCCGCACAGCCGCTAGTGCGGCTGCGCAGCTCTAACGCCAACCCCCCCAATCCACGCTACTGTAGCGTGGATCGGGGGGTTGGCCCTAGAGCTGCGCAGCCGCACTCCGGCGGCCATATTGGCAGAGGCAGGACAGCCTCGTGACCGGCCGGGGGGGGCTATTGAGCGGCGGGGACCTGGCGAAACGACTCGGAGGGCGCGGAAGGCGTCCTCCGTGTGTTTCAAAGAGATGCAGGTACTTAACTTTTTTAACTTTTTTTTTTTAGATTTAGGCCTCGTAAGTCCTTTAAAAATGCTTGTGTAATGATCTCTTGTGTGAGTGTTCTCACATGAGCGATGAGCTTTCTATCCAATCGCAAACGCTGCTCCTGCACCATTTACAGAGCATTTGCAATTCAATAGAAAGGATAGGGAAATTGCTAAGCGCTTGAAAAAGCGCTACGAAAAGTGGTTTCCCGAGCGCTGTTATATTTTCGGGGCAAAGAATTAGCTTCCTGACTGACGCTATAAAAAAGCACTTAGAAAACGCTTTTCTAAGCAAAAATCGATCAATGCGCTCAGAAAAGCACTTTCAAAATCGCTCAGCGCTTGTGATAGCGCTGGCGATTTATAATGTGAACTAGGCCTAAGAAAGTCTATCACCAGTAAGGAAGGAAGCCAATTAACCTGTTGGTAAAACAAGAATCATAAACTAGGAGTGCTCAGTGAGATGCAAATAATACCGAGTTGATGCAGGATTATGCAGATCCTGAATACAAATTTCTGCAGCTTGAAAATGGACCAATCCAATTCCAACTTGGCAGCATTGGATTGCTCAGTTTTCAATCTGCATAGATTTGCATTCAGATTTCTATGCCACTTTAAAAATCTGCATAACCCTGCATTAAATCAGAACTATTTACATTTCATTGACCATCCCTGCCTGGAGTACATATTTTTTCAGCGCCACTCAGTTCGGCGCAGGGAGAGCTGAATGACAGCTCTCCCTACTGCTGCTAAACTCACAGACAGCGTTAAATACTATTCCCCCTCCGAGTTGTCGCAACTCGGAGGGAGATGTAATTCGGGGTCTGGCAGCCGCCATCATAGTATTGCTGCTATGACGGCGCCCAGCTTCGGCGCTCGGCTCTCAGAGCCACGCGCCGAAATGAACTAATTCGCCCTGCCTGGGACCATAGCGCTGCAAGAAGTTTGTGGTAGCCACTAAGCTTCTTGTTAAACATTTCACTTAATACACCAAGCGAGATCCATCCAATCACTCAATGGCTGATATTTTTTTTTGCTGAATTTGATTTGTTAATTATCATAGAGGGTCTTTAATAATAATAATAAAAAAGGTCTTCAATAATATTAATTTCTCAATATCTATCTCCCAACAACCTGATTCTCCATTGAAGAGAGGGTATTGGGGGCATGTCATATGAGCTGCTCTGTTTTATGGATATATCAAGGGAAGAAAATAAAAAGAAAAACATTATAGTCACCCTGATTACCGGTCTCCGGAATATGTGACCATATATTTGGCTTATAAGCTACTAAATAGTTTTACTGCTTCCTGGCTGAATTTTGTGAAACAGATCATTAAAGAGAACCCGAGGTGGGTTCTTAGAATCCTATTAGCACACAGAGGTTTGGTCTTCATATAATGCCCAGCCTCTGTTGCTATACTGTCTCCCCCCCTGTGCTCTGCTTGCCCCCTAAACTAAACTGCCGTGCTAGAGACACACAGCAGGCTGTTTACATGTGCAGTGTCACTCTCGCCGCTCCCCGCCTCCTCTATGATGCCGCTCCCCGCCCGCGTCCCTTCCCTCCCCGCTGATTGGTGAGGAGCGGCGCAATACAGGAGGCGAGGGAGCGGCGAGAGTGACACTGCACATGTAAACAGCCTGCTGTGTGTCTCTAGCACAGCAGTTTAGTTTAGGGGGCAAGCAGAGCACAGGGGGGAGACTGGGGCAGACAAAATAGCAACAGAGGCTGGGCATTATATGCAGACCAAGCCTCTGTGTGCTAATAGGATTCTAAGAACCCACCTCGGGTTCTCTTTAAAGGACACCTGAAGTGAGATATGGAGGCTGACATTTTTATTTCCTTTTAAACAATGCACATTGCCTGGCTGTCCTGCTGAGCCTCTATGTCTAATCATTTTAGCCATAGACCCTGAAAAAGCATGCAGATCAGATGCTCTGACTCTAGTCTGACCAGATTAGCCATGTGCATGTTTCAGGTGTGTGATTCAGACACTATTGTTATTGTTTTAAAGGAAATCAATGTCATCCTCTAACTTTAGGGCCCTTTTACACTGGGGCAGTGCTGCATTTTACCGCATTCCTACCACAGGGGAATGTAAATCTATGGGTCAAATCACATTGCCTGCTGTGCGATATGCTGCGCTGGAAGTCCCCATACGCAAAATGCATACCTACGATACCGTGCGGCTCAAGCGGCGGACCGGAAGTCATGTAAGTCTATGGCGTTGCAGGGATTTTGAAAAATGGTGGTGGCGGGGAGGCGCACATGCGGGAAGCGTATTTTTACAATCCTCTTCTGTGCACTTTTGTGTTTTCTAAACAGGAAGTGAGCACAAGCGTCACTTCCTGTTTGTCTGTCGGCCTGTTTTTGGTGGTGCCGCCAATTCGCAGTGTGAAACCGTCCTCAGGAGTCCTTTAAAGTGAAGGTGAAGCCGTTTAAACTGAAGGTGAGATGAGTAAACTCACTTCAGGTTAGATAGAATGGTACTAAACAACGCCAGGAAGGCTCTTTGATATCCAGAGTCTTTCCACTATGTAGGTATGTATCTAAATTGATGTGAATTTCCCCGCTTCAGGTTTTGTTTTAAAGGGAACCTGATGTGAGAGGGATATGGAGGCTTCTATATTGATTTACTTTTAAACAATACCAGTTGCCTGGCTGTCCTGCTGGTCTCTTTCACTGCAGTAGTGTCCAAATCACACACCTGAAACAAGCACCTGAGTCAGAAATATTTTAATCGCAAAGGACAACTGAGTCGTGCCCGTAATTGTTGCTCCGAGTAGAGTTAGGAAATACTGTACAAGAAATAAATATAATACAGCAAGCACTAAACAGGAGTAATCGCAGGATACAACTTCAAGCACAGTGTAAAACTGTCGTCAGCAGCAACCTCAGGGGGCATAAAAAGTGATGGGTGTGGATGCTGGCGATGGGAGCGCTTGGAGGAAGTTCAAGAGGTTGACAGCAGATGGGAAAAAGGAGCTCCTATGCCTCAAAGTTCTGGTGGATATGGCCCACAAACTGCTGCCTGATGGGAGCAGACTGAAGAAGCGATGGCCAGGGTGTGAGGGGTCATTACCAATCCTTAGTGCTATGGAGCGCAGTCTGGAGTTATAGAGGTGGTCGAATGGAGGTGGGGTCTTCAGATGATCCTCTCAGGTGACCTGATGACTCTCTGGTGGCAGAGCCAGCTTATCAGACTAGGATAGATGAACAGAGGACGGACTCGATTGTGGCAGTGTAGAAGCTGGTCAGCAGCTCCTGGGCCATGCCAAACTTCTGCAGTTGGTGGAGGAAGAATAGTCTCTGCTGAGCTTTTCTCTGGGTGAAGGTGGTGTTCCAGCTCAGGTCAGGTCTTGTCAGATTTTTGTCAAAAACATCTTATCTGCATGCTTGTTCAGGGTCTATGGCTAAAACGATTAGAGGAAGAGGATCAGCAAGACTGCCAGGCAACTTGTATTGTTTAAAAGGAAATAAATATGTCAGCCTCCATATCCCTCTCACTTCAGGTTTGCTGTAAGGAGGATTGTGATAGTCATCAGACATCACTCTCCCAGATCAGGTCTACCTTGCTTCTGTGATCAAAAAGCACAACAAATACAAAAATGACAAGCACAGCAGATCATACATTGAGTCCGCTGTGTCCATACACGCTGCTAGTCTGGGATAGTGTAGAACTAGCTTCTTGGTGTTCCCTTTTTGTTTCTTGAGGTTACGCCTTCTCTGCTTCTGTGCTTTATCCTTCTACACACAGTTTATATTGCCCAAGATTAATTTGTGGTTACTTGTGGATCAGATTTGATCAGAGAGAGATTTGTCTCTTGTTAGAATCTGGTCATCATCGCTAGATGTATGGCTACCAAAACAGTGAGCTAGGACAGGCCTGGGATTACACAGCTGTGCCATTGTTATAGACAAGGAAGGATCAATGTCTGTCTGAAGAGAGGAGTCACACAAACATCTATGAGAAGTGGTGGGGGAAGTATGAGTTAAAGACTTAAGCTATACTAGCCTGGACGGACCCTTATTCTGTGAAGCAGAGCTTTCAGTCTGTGGTGTTTCCTTAGGCCTGCAGGATGAAAGACTGTACGGGAAACCTCACCAGTGGGGTGATGCTCATTTCTAGTCCAATCAGCAGGCTGTGTCTATGGGAGGAGTAACAGGAGACTGCAGAGGGAATGTGACTATGGCAAGTGGCAGATAAGTACATCACAGTCTCAATAGAAAAAAAGTCCAAGGTGGGTAGGAAGAGAGACAGGAGCCAAGGCAGGACTCTTCAAGAGATGGTTTCACCTGCCGGACCCCAGCTACACCTGAACTATCTCAATTCCCTGGACGGACAGCTTTTTTTTCGATCTACATACAAAGTAACTTGATGTATGACATTCCACCATAGATGTATCACAGTTATCAACAGCTGTGTCTTTTTTGGTGGTCAATTAGACCTCCTTTCCGAGTAAAACATTTCCCACACACTGAACAAGAAAAAGGGCGCTCGCCTGTGTGACTCCTCTGGTGTGAACGAAGGTGTCCCTTATGACTGAAACCTTTCCCACATTCTGGACAGGAAAAAGGACGCTCATTGGTGTGACTTCTCTGGTGTATGAGAAGGTTTCCTTTATGACTGAAGCCTTTCCCGCAGTCTGAACAGGCAAAGGGACGCTCGCCTGTGTGAGTTCTCTCATGTATGAGAAGGTTTCCTTTATGGCTGAAACCTTTCCCACACTCTGCACAGGAAAATGGATGCTCGCCTGTGTGAATTCTTTGGTGCATAAGAAAGGCTGCTTTATGAATGAAGCATTTCCCGCAATCTGGACAGGAAAATGGACGCTCGCCTTTGTGAATTTTCTTGTGTTTAAAAAGGGATCCTTTATGAATGAAACATTTCCCACAGTCTGAACAGGAAAATGGCCTCTCCCCAGTGTGGACCTTCAGATGACTTTTGAGTGCAGATATATGCGCAAAATATTTGTTGCATGTGGAACAAGAAAAGGGCTTTTCGGCGGTATGAATTCTCTGATGTATGCTGAGATGTGCCACAGCTTTGAATGATTTGTCACACTCAGTACAAGCAAAAGGCCTCTCACCATTGTGAACCCTCTCGTGCGCAACCAGTTCTGATTTCCATCTAAAACATTTCCCACACTCTGAACATGGCAATGGGCGCTTCTGTGAGTGAGTCTTCTGGTGCGCAACAAGCGCTGCTTCAGACTTACAACATTTGCTGCATTCAGAACATGGAAATCCTTTGAGATGGGTGTTTTCTGTGGCGGGACTTCTTCCTGGAGAACATTGTGTGGTGTCATTATCCTCTGTGGTATCTTCAGGATCAACCCCTGCTGGAGGGAAAATGTTACTATTACTGCTTTATGTTCTGTAGACAGGAGTAACATATGTAGGTCTGCTAACTGCATAGGAGAAACTAAAAAAAACCTTGGGGCACTGGGAGCCCGAAATGGCGTAATATCGTTAAAGGGAACCAGAGACGCCGGCCACAGAAATAGAAAAAAGATTTCATACATACCTGGGGCTTCTTCCAGCCCCATAAGCCTGGATCGATCCCACGCCGCCATCCTCCGCTTCCTGGATCGGCCGGTACCGGGTCCCGTCACTTCCGGTGGACGCGGGCAATTATCCGCATGATCAGGGGCTCCCTCCATATCCCTATGCGTACGGCTGCGCAGTATGCAGCCGCACGCGTAAGGGTATGCCGGGAGCCCCTGTGATGCGGACAATTGGCCGCGTGCTGCCGCCGACTGGCCGAAACTACGGGACCCGGAACTGGCTGAAACAGGAAGCGGAGGACGGTGGCGTGGGAGCGATCCGTGCGTATGGGGCTGGAGGAAGCCCCAGGTATGTATAACTCCTTTTTGCTGGCGTCTCTGGTTCCCTTTAAGCAGTTTTGCGTTGATAGCATATGTGGTAGTTGGATACTCACACTTTTCACTTGGTAGATAGTCATGGCTCTGGAGGACGATGTAGTTTTAATTAGTGAAATAATCAGTGATATTGTATACATGTTATTACATATCTATATAGTGTCCATTATCAGTGTGTGAATGGTTAAATGGAACCTTAACTGAGAGGGATATGGATGTTTCCTTTTAAACAATACCAGTTGCCTGGCAGGCCTGTTGATCTCATTGACCAAAGTAGTGGCTGAATCACACACCTGAAACAAGCATGCAGCTAATCCAGTCTGACTTCAGTCAGAGCACCTGATCTGCATGCTTATTCAGGGGCTGTGGCTAAATGTATTAGAGACACAGGATCAGCAGGAGAGTCAGGAAACTATTATTTTAAGAGGAAAAATCCATATCCTTCTCAGTTTAGGTTCCCTTTAAGCATTCCTTTACTTCAGAAGTAGCCATTTCCTTATATGGAACATTCCTTTACCTTTGTGGGCAAATGAGTCATGGCTGTGGAGTCGGTACAAAAACCACCGACTCTGACTCAAACTCCGACTCCAGCTACCCAACTCCGACTCCACAGCCCTGCAAATGACCATATCCTTGTAAGTAAAGAAGTCCGAAAGACATTTAGGATTGGTTTGAGTACTGTGTATTTGTCTGTATGGGTATAAAAGGGAGCCAACACCCTATATCACTGGCTTCATTACAGGACTGTTATGTCGATAGCAAACTTTGCCCGGGTCCTCTGAACCTGAGATGCCTATCAGGGCATATGGGGCCCCTCAGGACCATTTGTGAACTTATTTGATCGAGCTGAAAGACATCATGACGTTTAACCACCATTCTGTAGTTAAGTTTTTATTCAGTAAATGTTATATAGTTTACACCTAAGTGCTGTCTTTGAGTTATTATTCTGTGCTCTGAAACCGCAAACCTACTACAGATAAGGTTCCCTGGTGATAAATAGGCGCCTTGTTTAACTATTTTCACAGGTTTTGTAAATTTGCAATACAGGCTCCAATAATTAAAACTTATGATAGAATCATGAAATTTCTACCCTGCCCCCCTTCTCCAACAGGGGTAGCTTGATACACAAATACCATTTAAAAGAAAGGCAAGTGTTGGCTTACCTTCATAAGCAGACTGATCAACGACTCAAATTGTATTCAGTAGCGCAGTGGTTCTCAACCTGGGGTCCGCCGACTCCTGGGGGTACATCAGCACCTGTCAGGGGTCCCCCAGGGGCCACAGACAAAATGGTGGATCTCGCCACCCAGGAGAGAAGTGGCAGACAATGTCTGCGGCAAGGGGCACCATAACTTAATAGCGCCGGACTCCTCTTGCCGCTCTCTCTTCCTGTCACTGCGCTCGCCTTCTCTCGCCGATTCCTTTCTCCATGGTTACCCGGTGGTGCCTCTCATGACTTCAGAGATGCCATCAGAAGTAACCATAGCGGTAGGACGCGGACAGGCAGCAAGAGGAGAGTGCAGAGGGCAAGAGGAGTCCACGTGGGAACCAGGTTGTGTAAGTCTCTAACCTATATTGGGGCACCACCTGTACCTGGCTATCTATACTGGAGCACCTGTAGCTCGCTACCTAAACTATGGCACCACCTGTACCTGGCTATCTATACTGGGTCACCTACAGCTCACTACCCATACAGTGGAACCTGTACTTGGCTAACTTATACTGGGGCACCACCTGTAGCTGGCTACCTATACTGGGGCACCTATAGCTCGCTACCTATACTGTGGCACCTGTGCCTGGCTACCTATACTGGGGCACCTGTACCTGGTTAACCTATACTGAGGGCACCTATACCTGGATACCTATATGGGGGGCACCTATACCTGGCTAGGACAGAGGGACAAGAGGTGGCACAGGGGGAACAGAGGGGGAGAAAGGAGACACAGGGAGAGATGAGTTGACACAGAGGGGGACAAAGAGGCACAGGGAGAACAGAGGGGGACAAAAGAGAATGGATTCAGGTTAAGAACAGACACAGTCCATATCTCATTTGTTAACCAGGGACTGCCTGTATTTTGCTAGTATCTGACTACACCCACATTATGTCATGGCCACACCAACTTATTCACTTATTCACAGCGACGTGCCACTTTTTCTGGTAGGGGTACATTTGCTTGGGGATGACCCACAAAGTGGTACATGTGCTGAAATGGGCCCTGCAATAGTGCACAAGACAATACGTTTCATGGCTCTTGGCCGCTTTCTCATGTCAAAATACAGTGTGTAATAGAACGTGGAAATGTCGCCGCGTGTACTGGCAGCAATGTGGCTGATTCCGCGTCCAGCGCGGCGGTTTGCACGCAACAGCGTGCGTCTGGTGTGGCTGGGTCTGTTAGTTCACACAGGTTGAGGAATACGCGCGCGCGGAGAGGTAGAACCTTTATGACAGCCGAGGAGGGATCAGCTGATCAGGTTGGTCAGCTGACCTCAGAGCAAGTGACTATTGGTTGATCACTGATGGGTGGCGCCGGAGAGCGCCGCTCTATATATAGTTACTGCTGGTCAGTCTCAGGTTGTCTGCCGTTGCGAACACTTACGTGAAAGCACTCAGACCACAGTCAGATCCTACAGTGTGTTAGAACCAGGAGGACCTGGGAATTCACACTTAGCCAGATTACTTCTGTGTTATCATTGTGTTATACTTCAGACTAGTTCTAGGGTGTCGAGACCACGGACCTCACACCCAAGACTAGGGATTCTGTGTTATCATTGTGTTATACTTCAGACTAGTTCCAGGGTGTCGAGACCACGGACCTCACACCCAAGACTAGGGATTCTGTGTTATCATTGTGTTATACTTCAGACTAGTTCCAGGATGTTGAGACCACGGACCTCACACCCAAGATTAGGGACTCTGTGTTACCATTGTGTTATACTTCAGACTAGTTCCAGGGTGTCGAGACCACGGACCTCACACCCAAGACTAGGGATACTGTGTACCATCATATTATACTTCAGACTAGTTCCAGGGTGTTGAGACCACGGACCTCACACTCAAGACTAGGCATTGTTTGATATTGGTTATGACCTATTGCACTTCTGACTATCCCTCTGCTTTCTGATTCGGTACCGACGCACATCTGATTATCTGTTGCCAACCTTGCCTGCCTTTGGTTACCGAATCAGCCTTCTGTCTTTGTACCTTGTCTGCCCATGTGTTGCCGACCTGGCTTGCCCGACCTTGAGAGCTATCTCTCTCCTTAAGAGATAGTCTCCAGACCTACTAGTGACATCCACCTTCCAGGTGTCACTCAATCAGGTCTTTCCTACTTTCAGCCTGGGGCTCCACCCCTTGGGAGGTCCCAGGCTGCTGGAAAGTTTTTGTACTTCTCTGAGGGCGGTATCACCCATACTGCCAAAGACCACCTGCTCCTCGGGTGGTCCACCTCAAAGTCATTACTGTTGCACCAAACACTCACACTATATAGGTGTCCAGAGGTTAGTTATACTTGGATTATCGGTGATTCTGCAGATCATCAATAATCAGGTATATATCTGTATTCCTTGTGATACTGCAGATCACCAATAATCAGATTCTCTCTGTGTGCTGACACCGATCGTTACACAGTGCTTCTAAATCAGTGCAAGGGAGGTCTGAGGGCTCAGAATGCCACTGCACAGACTTGGAAGCAGTGTATTTTGACCTGAGGAAGTGGCCGGTGAGCCGTGAAACGCATTATCTTATTGTGCTCTACTGAATAAAATGTATGAATCATTGATCAGTCTGCTTATGAAGGTAAGCCAACACTTGTGTTCTTTTTAAATAGTTTTTAACTATGTTAGCATGTTTTTGGTGCCTCCAACATTTGTTTATATGTTGACGTAGTAGTCACCACTGCTACTGAGCTCTATGATAGAAAGAGCACATGGACCTACAGTACCTCCACCTCAGTTGCTGAATCTGTAAGAGGATAAACCTATCATACGAAGTACAGTATCTCCGACTCATGTGTTGGGTGTATTAGGTTTGTAGCATGAATGCGATGCTTTACTAGCGCCTTCACTTCTATGTTATTTAATGTAGTAGAGGCCGCACTGGTGAAGTATCGTGGTACTGCTACATACCATTGTGTGGCACTTCAAAAGAGTGCATGTAGCTTAAGAGCGCACGCCATGCTGACATTAGCGTGCGCTCACTGATTTAACCGGCACTGCCTAGCGCAGCAAACTGTATTGAATCAACCCTATAGTGTCCTATGTTTTGAGACAAAGCAAAAATATGAATCTTTTTGAATTTGTAGCATGTATTACTTACCTGTGCAGGTATCTGCAGAATATTCATTCTCTTTAATTGTCACCATTATAACATTCTCCTCCGAACACAGCTGAAAACTTCTCACATAATCCTCTTCTTCCTCTTTGACTGTCCTCGTTGTTTGCACCCCCCTGCATTGCAGATCGCTCCTCACGTACATCTCTTCTTCTTCCTCTTTAATTGTTCTCAACATCACACCTTCTTCCATAAATTGTTGGTCACCTCTCGCTTCCATCTCCACGTCTTCCTCTTTAATAGTCCCCATAATTTCGGCCTCCTCCGTAGAATGCTGATCACCTCTCATATGTGTCTCTTGTTCCTCCTCTTTCATTGTCCTCATCATGTCACCCTCCACAGCAGACTGCTCATAGTTATCTTCTTCTTCAATGTTCAAATGTTTCAGTTCTTCACTCTAAGCTCACAAAATAACAATAAATATGAAAATATTTGAAGATGTGAGCAGTGGGACACTCGGAAAACAATATCTCACATGGTTTGTAGACCTGCAAAAAGACTCACACTTAGCGTCATATATAAGGAGGTAAGCTCACCTTCTACCACTCTCCTTAATTTCCTGTACAAAACACATTAGCTCCAATGTAAGAAAAACAATACAATCTTTATTGACATACAGTCTGCTTTGTGACACGTTTCAGGGGTAGAAGCCCACTTCTTCAGGCAATAAGGGAACAACTGCATTGAGGTCTCTTAGCGCTGGGGCCCAGCGCGAAGGGAGGAATCCAGTGCTAAGAGGTCCCAATACAGTAGCTTCCTTACTTGCCTGATAAAGAAGGCTTCTACCAGTGAAATGCTTTGCAAAGCAGAGTGTAGGTCAATAAAGATTGTATTGTTTTTCTCAAACTGGACCAAATGTGTCTTCTATTGGGAGGTCCACCACTACCTTCCATTTTTAAACAGTTTTTAGCGTATTTATATATTATATTATATATTTTGGCACCTTTGTTTTTCATCTAATTTCTGCATTTTGTCCACCCTTGGTGGAAGGGTGGTTCCCCTTGCTTGCAGCCACTACACAGAGTTCTTAATCTGAGTGGGGTTGCATTTGTTCTCCCCACCTGCCTATACAGTGGTTTTCCTTTGCGGTAACACACACTTGTGAGCATGGCCGGATTTACCATAAGGCACATGCCTACAGGTGCCTGATGATGGAAACGCCGGCTCATTCCTCTCCCTGGGCTCCTCCCTCCCTTCTTCCTTATGCAAAGTCCCAAGTGCAGCATAAATGAGAGGTTACTCACCCAGCTCTCTGCAATCTACTGACAAAATCTTCCTTCAGTCAGCGGCAGCTCTAGCTACTTAATACTGAGGTTCCTCTATCGACACGTGTGAATTCTAGTCACTCAGTTCCAGTCCCGCTTACCTGACTCTGGTGAGGCATGATGTGATCTTCCTGTGTATCATCCTGGGAATATAGAGGACCTGTACATCTATCTGGTTGGTTTCTGTTACTGGATCCATCTGTAAGAAACACACACTGACTGAATATATTGTCTCTTTGTGTATCTGAGAAGGTTCGTGTTTACCCAGGTCATTAATTATCTAAAGAACAAACACAACAACTTCAAAGAGATAACCTGTTATCTAGAAGACATTTCATTTTTCTTTCCAAAAACTGGAGGACCTACTAGAAGTGAAGAAGTTGATCCATGAGTGTAATTAAATATTTTGTGGAGCATTAAAGTGATCTTGAAGTGGATAAAAAAGTGTAAAAATTAGATACTTACCTCAGTAGTGTGAAGCCTCTGGATAGTCCAGAAGATTGTTCCTTAGCCTGCCGATCTAGTGCTGGGTTCTTCTGTACCTATTGAATCCAGGCTTCTTCTAACCGGAAACTAGCACATCCGCACTGGGCATGTGCATGCAAGGAATGCACATGCCCAGCAGAGGGAAGTGCCTTTGCATGGAAGGAGAACACGGGCATGACCGCTTTCTTCTACTGGGCATGTGCAGACCCTACTCGCACATGCCTAGTGTGTATGTGCTCGATTACAACCACATTACCGTCCAGATGAGGACCCAGCGCTGGATCAGTGGTCTGAAGAAAGCCTGTGTATTATCCAGAGGATTACCACTAATGAGGTCTAAGAGCTAGTTCACAGTGCCCAGTTGCGTTGGAGAACAATTCCGCATGCCAGATCACTGCCTATACAACTCTATGGGCCTGTTCACAGTACTGTGTTGTAATGGTTTGTGTTGTTCTATATCGCTGCATAAAGGCTTTGCATTAAAGTCTATGTCCAGTCTACATTGCAGTTCACACTTCACATTATAATGCGTGCTTTATGCAACTGACCACTGTGAACCTAGCCTAAGTCAGCAACTTTTATATTTTTATGCACTTCAAGATTGCTTTTACACTAGATTGATGCTACCTTATCTTTGTTTTGATATTGTTTTTATGAGTTTTATTAAATGAGGGGGAATATAGGTTTCCTTTACAAGAAATGAAAGTCTCATCTTCCTCAGTAATGTAAGGGGCAGCTGATTCTCCATCATGAACAACTCAAAGTACAGGAAGAACTTTTCACTACAGTTGTAATTCTAATGAGATACAAAATGTAAAATTCTGCTGTGATATGCAAAACAAGTATAAAGGATAATAAAAACAGATAAAACAGTGATTTGGGTATGTGCAAGTATCATATACATCAAAGGATAAAGCAAGTTGAAAGACATGGGGCTGGATGCACTTACACATACCTGGGGATGCTGTCCCCACCTACTGGATGGTCCGATAGATGCCCCGTTATCTTTGGCAAATCAGCGCAGGCGCAGTCAGCCCACGCGCGCTCCACTGTTGTGCTCCCGCAGCCGTGAGTGCTCTGCGCCGACGGGAGCGTGTTGGGGTGTGCACGTGCAGCCAGGCCACACATGCACAGTCCGCCTGACTGGCCAAAGATAATAGGCTACCTTAGCATCCAGGAGGCAGAGTACGGTGGTGAGGGATCGATCTGCATGAAGGAGTTTGGAGGAAGCCCCAGGTATGTATAAAAATTTAACCACCAGTAATATTGCCATGTGCAGGCAGTGAACAGCATTATTACTGATACTACAGCCAGCAAAATACAGCGAATTATGCAATAAGTGCGACCCAGGGTACTGTGGTAACGCATGTTATGCAAGTAAATAAATACATTTAAATATTAGGAATTACAGTGGCTTGCAAAAGTATTCGGCCCCCTTGAAGTTTTCCACATTTTGTCACATTACTGCCACAAACATGAATCAATGTTATTGGAATTCCACATGAAAGACCAATACAAAGTGGTGTACACTTTGCAGTTATTTATTTGTAAAAAAATGTTTGGAATCATGTATGATTTTCGTTTCACTTCTCACATGTATACCACTTTGTATTGGTCTTTGTATTGGAATTCCAATAAAATTGATTCATGTTTGTTGCAGTAATGTGACAAAATGTGGAAAACTTCAAGGGGGCCGAATACTTTTGCAAGCCACTGTATACAGAGTGATAAGCTCAAGTAGAAGCCTGGTGATGTATAAACTAAGTTACCTCCAGTGGAGAAGCACTCTGTTCTGCGTACATGAAACAAAAGGCGGCCAGTAATTTGGACATCAAGAAATAGCTAATATTAGAGTATCTGTAAATTTATTCCACTCTTGCAGTGCTAATGGTGATAGTAAAATATTGGTAATAAATACTTACTACAGCTACTACCTCCCTCTACCAATGCCCAAGATTAACTACTCCCCTTGGACGCCAAATTTTAACCACTCCACACCCACGCCAAACCTTAACCGCTTCCCTCCTCAGCTAACCTAATCTTAACTGCGGTTTGCAAATGCGTTTCTGCCTCAATGTAAAGTATAGGAAAAGCTCAAACTGCTCTGAAAAACGCTAGATCAGAGCAGTTTTCCAGGCATTTTTGTTACAGTAGCTGTTCAGTAACAGCTTTACTGTAACAATATTTGTAATCTGCTACACAAAAATGTTCCAAAAAATGCTACGCATGTTTAGAAAACCTCTTTAAACATGCCTAGAATGGCTCTGAAAATCTGCTTCAAAAACCTCTAGCGTTTTGCGGATCTACTAGAGGTTTTTGGTGTGCACTGGCCCTCTTAAAGGTTTTACTTTGTGTTGCTTGATCCATGATATATATACCGGGTGTCCTATGATAAATCACATGGGTGTTGATTCACTAAAAATAATAACGCAAATAACCTCCAGTTACTCGGGCTATTTCCACAGCGTGCTTTAAATGTAATGGGCTGCATGCTATGCGTTGCTGCTGTCCGCGTAGTGCAAGTAATCACAGGAGCACTTGCTATGCTGCACTAACCACGGGAGGTCCGCGCATGCGCAGAAGACCCAGACTGGACCCGACTGATTCATTTACCGGGGCTGATTTTCGCTGAACGCCAGACCCCGGGAGGACGGCGTGGGACTCACACGTGTTTATGGGGCTGGAGAGAGCCCCAGGTAAGTATTGAGTCTTTAGATTTAATAATCTATGGTACAGTTTAAGATGAGTGGTGTTTACGCAATTTACATAGTAATATTTACATGCTCTCTCTGCACACAGATTAATGTTCTTTGGTGAATCTAGCCCTATATGTCATACTTGCACTGACCCAAAACTCTATTTTCTCCATCATCATTTTCTCCATCATCCTTGTAGAGGTATTCCATATTCTTTGAACTATTTCCCTTTCTCTATCACATCTTCATTTTTCATCTCACCCTTGAAGTTCTTCTGATCTGCCTTCACAGAGTTCTCATCCCGATCCTTCTGTTTTTCCAAATGTTCCTCCCCCTCCCCCTCCTGAAAAGCAGAGAATTTTGCAGGGTGAGCCAAACTTCCAGGAAAAAGGTAGTCTTGTAATAAAGTACAAAATAATTCAGTGGCACATAATCGACAAAACACAACCTCAAAGCCCATACCCATAGCAAGATTTCATCTTTCAAAATGACAGATGAAGATCGTTCCCACCAACATTGTGAAACTGTCTTTTAAAGAAAAAGAGGTAGATGGCAGTTACAGGCGGCGGATGTATGACGATGCCCATGCATTTTTAAAAAGATCATCATAACTTATCAAATCGGATCACTTCGTTCAACGTCCCCCTGTGTATGAATCTTTAAATTATATTTCTGCTAAAATGTATGTAACTTCTCCCTGCATCTTTTTTTGCTGTCTCCCCGGGCCCAACAGGGGGGCGCGGTGGCTGGGCCGTCCTGCAGGGACAGGAGCAGCCCACGGAGACGGCGAGGGACCGAGTTGCCTGAAGGGGGCTGGAGGTAGATGACTTTTGTCTCAGGTACCCTATCATTGATCCTATCGTTGGTGATCTTCTTGAGGTCTATTACTTTTGTCATCATCCCATTTCTTAACATCTGTGGTATAAAGATTGTGTAAACTTCATTCATCAGCAATTTCTAGAAAATCTGTCTTCATGAGGGTATTTAGCTTAAAATGTACCTAAGATGACACAAAAACAAATACATACCTGGGATTTCCTACAGTCCCCTCCAGCCTAACAGATCCCTCACCGCCATCCTCCGCCTCCTCAATATTACGTAAGCGGTCCCGGTATCTTCGGCCAGTTGGCACATGTGCTGTGCAGCTGAGCGTGCTCTCCTGCCTGACTCCTGCGGCCACGAGAGTTATGCGCCTGCGTAGAGAGCTCCCAGTGATGGGAGCGTGGCGGGGGAAGCACATGCGCAGTAAGACCCGACTGCCGAAGATACCAGGAGCGTTTACGCAGGGCCGGGCCGAGGCAGAGGCTGGAGAGGCTCCAGCCTCAGGGCGCAGTGTAAGAGGGGGTGCACAATTCATTCAGCTGTCATTCCCAATAGTGTTTGAAGCAGAAAGAAATAAGAAAAGGGGATACATGGCAGTGACTGCAAGCCAGATAACTAGAGATTAAGGTGTTGGGGAGGTTGGGGGCCCTGGGGCACCTATTAGTCTAATAGCAATCAGTGTAAGATGGCTGGGGTGGCAGGGATGGAGGGGCGCACTCTGGTGTCTCAGCCTTGGGTGCTGAAGGACCTTGTCCCGGCTCTGCGTTTACGGAAGACCTCGGTTGAGGGAGCTGAGGGCGCAATCATGCCAAAGGGGGCTGGAGGAAACCCCAGGTATGTATGAATTTTTTTGCTTTTTGTGTCACCTCAGGTTCCCTTTGAAAAGACAAAAAGATAGACAAGAGCGCTTCTATAGTGCATTAACTTCTATTTACTACTTTTGCGCACAAATAGTTGCACTTACATCAATGATGGTATGTATAGCGCGTGAGAGTGGCCGCCCATAAGCTAATCCTCCTTGCTGCGGTCTGGCCAGGACCCGGGTTTGGCTGAAGCATAGTCCACGTTGTCCGTGCGGTGTAGCCGGAGGAGAAGGGGGCGTATCACAGTCACGATGTTGCCTCTAGCGTCACTACCGGTTTTGGGGTTTGCCACGCCCTCCTCAGGTCGGAGCGCTCTTGTCTCTCTTTTTGTTTTTTAGCACCTGGCACCACCCAGTCTTAAAGAGCAGCACACTAAGCATTAATCAGGAGCAATCGCCTAAATCAAAGATTGGAACCAATATCTAATTTTCCAGCAGCGCAGGATGGGGAGTGGGGAGAACAATGCGATCAGTAATTACAGGTTGTAAAACTCAGTGTGGCTGAGAAAAACACATCTGAGTGCAGTGAACAGATGACAAGTTTAATAGTTCAAAATGTGTCTGTATAAACATCATCATTCACCCTAGAATTTTAATTCTCAAAATAATTTAGGATTATAGATACAATTATTCATCTCATCTGTTTATTTTCACCTCTGGTTTGCTGTAATGCATGAATGGTGAACATGCTAAATGTAGACAGGTTTAAGTTTACTTCCTGACATCACCAAGGAGGCTACACAGAGCACTGAAGATCTGTGAGTCCATGAGACGTAAAAGACAGCAGAAATGTTCTGAGCCTTGTGCAGGCTGTGGTAGAGGTTATGAGCGGTTCTGTAAACCAAGGCCCCATACACTGGATCCATCTGAAAATGGCGCCTGTGAATAATGGCGCACGGTGTTGCCGCTAATCCGTTTGCCGCTTATCTCTATTTAAAGTTAAAGCCTTATTGTTATTTAACGTTAAAGCCTTATGGTTATTTAGCGTTAACACACAGAACCCTCTCTGTACCTATCCCTAACCCCTAAACCCCCCCTGGTGGTGCCTAACCCTAAGACCCCCATGGTGGTGCCTAACCCTAAGACCCCCCTGGTGGTGCCTAACCCTAAGACCCCCCTGGTGGTGCCTAACCCTAAGACCGCAATGGTGCCTAACCCTAAGACCCCCCCAGTGGTGCCTAACCTTGAACTTGAGTGTTACATTAAATCCATTCACCGTTTTGCAGTTAAATAACGTCTGCAGTTTGGGTTATGTAGGGCGCTATTGCTAAATAACGTTACTGTGCACAATAACGTCTGCTGTTTCGCAAATGAACGGCACTATTGATAAATAACGTTAGTGTGTGCCGTTTTTCTTCTTTTTTCCCTGTGCGCCATTATTATGCAGTACTAACGATAAATAGCGATAAGCGTATCTTTTTAATGCGGCGCCATTTTTATACATAGGCGCTGGGCGCCATTATTCACTGATCCGCCATACACTGCCTACATTTTACCTTCATGGAGAAACAGAGGCATCCTGACACCTTATAGGAACCTAACGGACCTCATCAGACACACCCTTCCCGTTACTTGGTAATGTCTCATCATTCCCCGCACTGCTCACCTCTCCTGTCAGCAGCTCCATTATCTTCTTGGCCACATCTCTCATCTTCTGCTTGTTTTTTCTTTTGAATATCATGGTGTGACCTGGAGGCACCATGATGGTCACCTGATCACCATATTTCACTAGAGAAAAAACCTGAATTTAAAAACCAAAGGTCAGGTCATATGACACTCCCAGAATCCTCCTCACTTGTTAGTGGTGTACGATAAGGATGACGTCATGTGACAATTTCAGAATCCTCACCTCACCAGTCAGAAGGTTGATGATCTCCAGGGTGAGATTTAATATTCTCTCCGAAATTTGACCCCGGTCCCCCTCCATCTTCACTGATGCTATGTATAGAGGAAGCACCTCTCTGTAGAAAGATAATAAGGTGGGAAATGTCAGGAATGAACCGCTCCAAACCTCATTAGGATGTAGATACATTACATATTACACTTCCATGTGATCATCTAATTGGTCCATGTAGCACATCCCCAGATCTTTTACCATTTTCCTCACTACTCTTCATGTAGTTTGCTAATTCCATGTGCTATGAATTCTATTATATTCTTCAGCCCTATATTACAGTGCTGTCCAGTACGAGTCCCTGCCATGCATGCTACGCGTCTTCACGCCGGCTACGCATCATCATGATGGGCGGTGTGAGAGTCCTGCGCATGCACGGTTCAGTCTTAGAGAATGTGCTACATTCCACGTCACTAGAGTTCCTTTAAAGTGGCACTGTAGTGACACATAGTAGAATGCAGCAAATTATTCAGGATATGCATTTTTATGTTAATATACTTTGTTTCAGCATCAGAAACACTTCCTATAGCTATATATTGCTGTATATTGGTACGTGGCCCTGCCCTGTCAGTTATGCTTAGCCTAGGCTGTTTAGCTATGTGGCATTCTCCTTCCAGAGCATTATGGGAGACCATGTATATTTTGTACTGGCTTTGGAACTCTCAGTAAAATAAAGTTGCTGCAGAGCTGCACCTGACAAAACTTATAATGCCGCTAACGGTAACTCTGGGGGGTGGGGGGAGGAAAGATTTTACAAAGGGCAAACACTTACTAAATAATTTATAAATTAATATTGTAAAAAAAATATATATTAATTACATTTCTTTTACTACAGTTCACCTTTGAAGCAGGAGGATTAGCCATACTATGCCAGGGGAAAAACACATATATAAGTAGATAAATGCTTGATTTACTTACATAACACATGTATTATACTGTCCACGTTTTGATTTCAGTGAATTTTATATAATAAATGAAGATAATTCTGTTCCTGGTGGAAGCCACATCTTTTGCCCACAGTTTGAGGCTAAATACTGATGTCATTTCTTCTCTTTACTTTTTTTTTCTTTTCTCCTTCAATAACTGAGTCACCTAAGCCTTGCTTGTAAACACAAGTTAGCAGAGGATCATATTTCAGCTAGGCAGGGAAATACAGGGAAGAGGAGGAATATAATATAGATTAAAAAAAAACCAGCATGAAACTGTTTGGCATGGCTATTAACCTTCTTGCCGGTTATCCCGAGCTCAGCTCGGGGTAACCTGCGCAGGAGGATTTCTCAGGCCCCACTGGGCCAATTTTCACAATTTTTTTTTATTAGACACAGGTAGCACTTTGCTAGCTGCGTGCATATTTCGATCGCCGCCGCTCGCCGCTACCCGCCGTGTCGCCCCCCCCCCCTCCAGACCCCTTGCGCAGCCTGGCCAATCAGGCCCAGGCAGCGCTGAGGGGTGGATCGGGATTCCCTCTGATGTCCCGACGTCCATGACGTCGGTGACGTCATCCCGCCCCGTCGCCATGTCGACGGGGGAAGCCCAGCAGGAAATTCCGTTCTGAACGGGATTTCCTGCTTTCAGAGAGCGCCGGCGGCGATCGGTTTAGGCAGGGGGATGCCACTTGTCAGTGGCTATCATGTAGCTAGCGCAAGGATAGCTACATGAATTTAAAAAAAAAATGTAAAAAAAAGTGCTGCGCTGCCCCCTTGCCGACACAATTGGAACGGCAAGGGGGTTAAAGGGCCAGTGCTCCTAAAGTATGTGATAACTCCAAACCATTACAGCAGAACATTTTTTGAAAGTTTTGAATGCAGGATTAGCAAATACACTCAGACCAGCTGCTGTTGAAATTTGATTTTTATGGTGACAATCCCGCTTTAAATATATCACCGATGGTGGCATCTGTACCTCTGGCAGGTGCATCACTGGAGAATGCTTGTTTGTTGTGTGCTCCGAAGTGAGCAGAAACAACACCCGGACTCCCAGACTGCTCTGGGGTAGACAGAAGGCTGTGTGCCATTATTGTGTAAGCTAATCATCACTGAGAGGGCAGGACTGCATATCATGATGGAAAGATAATGTAAAATTGGGTATCCTAAATAATTAACTACATTCTACATGCTCCTTTAAGTGACACATACAACAGGGAGAACAGTGCTCTTTGGACAGCTATCAGCTGACTCTATCCGCCTGGCTAATCACTGCCTCGGGCATCGGGATCCACTGTACACACAGTAGATTCTTGGGAGAAGCAGTCATTCTAGCCAGTGGCGTTGCAATAGGGGGTGCAGAGGTTGCGACTGCATCGGGGCCCTTGGGCTAGAGGGGCCATCCAACCACAGTATTAGCTCTTTATTGGTCCTGTGCTGATGATAATCACTTCTAGATGCTTTGACTACCGGTAGTAGTAATCCTTAACAAATTGTTCCCCGCCCCCTTCTTGCACCTCTGACACTGTGGTTGTCCTTGATTGGTTTTGGTGCGTATATCAAACAGGGTGCTTAGGGGGCCCCAATGTGAAACTTGTACTGGAGCCCACAGTTTCTTAGCTACGCCACTGGTTCTAGCGCGTGTATGGGGCTAGAGTCCCTTGTGGTGGAGGGTCAGCTTGTGTGAGCAGACTTCAATGAATGGTATGGGATGAGCACCTCCTAGCAAATTTGATTGCATTAAATTTACACCAAGACAAAATCATTAGCAGCTCATTGCCCCTCCTTAACCGGTAGGTATGAGAGAAGAGCTGTGTAGTGGGCACAGAGGGAACATTGCATGGTTAGGGTGATGCACATGTCATATAGGAATGCCACTTCAATCCTTACTTCTTCCATTTTCGCTTGGCACAAACCTGCTGGTAAAAATAACATCATTTTTCACGTTATTATTACCTCCTCCACTGACAGTCCCTACGATGTCTCCCATCTACGTCCGCCCACTTCACCTCTGTCTTGTCTTCCTGTCCGTGCGTTCCATCATTGCCAGTCGATGCGTTCCATTCTGAAGAAGCGAGGGCACCACCTTGTGGAGAATAGTCAAACTGCAGGCTGCACAACATCAGTTGCATTTACCTTTATAGTATGTTAAAGAGATAAAAGCAAGGAGTTTTGAATAAGGATGATACCATTTATTGGCTAACTTAGAGATGGATAAACAGTGAGCTTTTGGGTAAAGAGATAAACAACATAAAAAGCAGCATGAAGAAAAAATAAAAAATAAACCCCATATGCTGTCTGTCAGTAGGGGATTGTTGGCTGATTGTGGGACACAGTCACTGAAAGGGTATGAGCTTCAGCTGAGGGGGGGAAGTAGGACATCAGCCGCAAGATCATCACCAGTTATTTAAAGGACAACTGTAGTAAGACGGCTATGGATGCTGCCACGTGTATTTACTTTTAACCTTTTGCCGACCGCGTCACGCCGATGGGCGTGGCCGCGGCGGCAGCCCCAGGACCGCCTAACGCCAATTGGCGTAAAGTCCTGGGGCTCTTTTTTGCAGGAGATCGCGTGCACGCTGCGTGCGCATCTCCTGCTTGGGGGGTGGAGCTCCGCCCCGCCTTCAGTCTCCGAGCGGGGAGACTGTTAGACGGCGTGATCGCCATCTATTTACATGGTGCAGCGCTGCGATCAGCAGCAGCGCTGCACTGGGGACAGCCGTGTGAGACGGCTGTCCCCCTGGGGGACAAGAGAGCGAACGGCTCTCATAGGGTGAAGCCTATGAGAGCTGATCGCTATGATTGCCTGGCTGGGGGGAGGGAGGGAAAACATTTGAAGAAACAGGGTTTTTTTATTTAAAAACGGCAACAATAATATTTATCACAAAAAAATAAACATGGAGGGAGCGATCAGACCCCACCAACAGAGAGCTCTGTTGGTGGGGAGAAAAGGGGGGGGGGGGAATCACTTGTGTGCTGTGTTGTGCGGCCCTGCAGCTTGGCCTTAAAGCTGCAGTGGCCAATTTGACTAAAAATGGCCTGGTCATTAGGGGGGTTTAGCCCTGCAGTCCTCAAGAGATTAAGCAATACCAGTTGCTTGGCTATTTTGCTGATCTGGTGCCTCTAATACTTTTAGACCCGGAACGAGCATACAGCATGTCAGGTGTTTCTGACATTATTGTTAGATCTGACAAGATTAGCTGCATTCTTGTTTCTGGTGTGATTCAGCTACTACTGCAGCCAAATAGATCAGCAGGGCTGCCAGGAAACTGGTATTGTTTAAAAGTGAATATATATACTGTATATATATATATATATATATATATATATATATATATATATATATATATATATATAGTTTAAAAACAAAATGTTTCAGTGTAGTAAATGTCTACATCTACAAAATATATCAATGAAATCCATAAGCTGGGGATTTGAAGAAAAGCCAACTGCAGAACAAACAGTGAAATAATATGGGGATTCCATATGCAAATAATACTTGCACAAGAGGAAGAGTACCTGTAGGGAAAAAAAGTGTCCAAGGCAGATATTCACCTTAGAACTGAAAAGGGAATGATCTGGAATCGGATAATCCAGATCCTTCTCGAGCTCTTTGTTCCAGTGCTGGGATCCTCTAAACCTCTTTGTCAAGGACTTGTTGAAGAGGTTTGCGCGACTGTGCTCCTGTCTTTGTACGAGAAGTGAACGCACTGTACAGGTACAAGATGGCACGCCCCTGTGTGGTAACACGAAGCTATTCATGCAAGGCTTTTTTCTGCCATGCACTAGTGGCTCTATGCTATTGCGCAAGCATAGGCTGTCAGTGCGCCTGCGCAGTGCTGCCACACTTACTCCTGGACAGAGGGTCCCGGGGAGGGGTGTTAATCCTGAATATCTGATATTTTACCCCCTTAAAGGGAACCCGAGGTGAGAGGAATATGGAGGCTGCCATATTTATTTCCTTTTAAACAATGCACATTGCCTGGCTGTCCTCTGCTTCTCATACTTTTAGCAATAGACTCTGAACAAGCATGCAGCAGATCAGGTACTCTGACTCAGCTGACTGATGTTTTACTGGATTACCCATATGTTTTTTTTTTTACTAGATTAGCCATATACAGACATTTTTGTATAGATTCCTCAGGAATGAAGGATTCTAGAGTAGGATTGCTTTTGGAAAAAAAAAAACACCACAAACAGTAGTCAGAAAAAAAATTAATTGAAATAAATGCTTGAATTACCACCTCCTAACTAAAACATGGCAGAAATTCTCTTCAGACGTAAATACTAAGGGCCTGATTCACAAAGCGGTGCTAACAGTTAGCACGCTGGTGAAAAGCCCTTTATCATGCCTAAACTCTGTTTAGGCATGATAAGTTTAGGTGTGATAAGTTTAGGTGTGATAAGTTTAGGCATGATAAGTTTAGGTGTGATACGTTTTTAGGCGTGATTAGTTTAAGCACCAACTGGGTTAGCACCGCAGTGCACAGCTGATCAAAAGTTTTGCGCTAGCAAAGTCTGGTGCACTTTGCATAGAGTTTAATGGCGCTGCTTTGCGTGCGGGACTTTGCGTGTGATCTAAACTTATCTAAACTTAGCATGCCTAAACTTATCACACCTAAACTTATCATGCCTAAACTTATCATGCCTAAACTTATCATGCCTAAACTGAGTTTAGGCATGATAAAATGGTTATCACGCCTAGGGCTCGATTCACAAAGCGGTGCTAACCCAGTTAGCATGCCTAAAAGACTTTAGGCATGATAACCATTGCACCATGCTGGTGAAAAGCCAGTTTAGGCGTGATAAGTTTAGGTGTGATAAGTTTAGGTGTGATAAGTTTAGGCATGCTAAGTTTAGATAAGTTTAGATCGCTTGCAAAGTCCCGCACGCAAAGCAGCGCCATTAAACTTTATACAAAGTGCACCAGTCTTTGCTAGCGTAAAACTTTTGATCAGCTGTGCACTGCGGTGCTAACGCAGTTGGCGCTTAAACTTATCACACCTAAACTTATCACACCTAAACTTATCATGCCTAAACTTATCACACCTAAACTTATCACACCTAAACTTATCATGCCTAAACTGAGTTTAGGCATGATAAAGGGCTTTTCACCAGGGTGCTAACTGTTAGCACCGCTTTGTGAATCGAGCCCCTAAAGTCTTTAACTGGGTTATCACCGCTTTGTGAATCGAGCCCTAAGCATCTTGCAGAACTTGTATACTTGCAATGTATTACTTGCTTTTGTCTCTGCAGGTAATCCAAGACCAAGACTGACTAGATGATGGCGGTAACAGGCCGATGAGGGAACTGTACCATCTCTTGTAATATCAGAGCTGAGGATGTATCATAAGAGTTTATGGCGAATGTTTGTGGAGGCCATAATCATCTGTTATTAGTTTAGTGGTATGTGGAGGCCATATCATCTGTTGTTAGGTTAGAGGTTTGTGGAAGCCAGATTATCTGATATTAGGTCAAGGTGCGTGAAGGCCATATCATCTGTTAGGTCAGAGGTATGTGTAAGCAATATTATCTGTCAGTAGCTAAGAGGTATGGGGAAGCCATCTCATCTGTTGGGTCAGAGGTGTGTGGAGACCGCATCATCAGTTTTTAGGTCAAATGGTATTTGTACCCCATATAATTTGTTGTTCGATTAGGGTGTGTGGAGGCCGTATTATGCGTGTTTAGGTCAAATGTTTGTGGAAGCCATATCATCTGTTGTTAGGTTTGAGTTGCACAGAGCCGGAGGCCAAATTGCGTCTGATCTAATATACTTTTTCTCCTACGTTTTCTCTTAGGTGATATTTTCACATATTATAAATAAAAAATGCCTTCAAAGCCACCACAGAAGATGTATTGTGTAATGGGGTTGATTCACTAATGATAACGCACTCAACCAGAATGAGTTAATACATGTGAGTGCAATGTTATGCGTAGTCCTGTCAGCGTAGGCCATATCATTTGTTGTCAGGTCTGAGTTGTATGGAGGCCATATCATCTGTTGTCAGGTCTTAGTTGTGTGGAGGCCATATCTTCTGTTGTCTGGTCTAAATTGTATGGAGGCTGCATCTTCTGTGTTTAGGTCAAGGTGTGTGGAGGCCATATCATCTGTAGAGATGGCCTGAACCTCCGATTTTCAGTTCGCGAACCTCCCGCGAAAGTTCGGTTCGCGCGAACTTTCGTGAACCGCACTAGATGTCAATGGGGAGGCGAACTTGGAAAAGTAGAAAAATGTATGCTGGCCACAAAAGTGATGGAAAAGATTTTTCAAGGCGTCTAACACCTAGAGGGGGGCATGGCGTAGTAGAATAGACGTCAAAAGTCCTGGAGAAAAATCTGAATTTGACGCAAAGCAGCGTTTTAAGGGTGTGCTTTAAAACATCTTGCATGTGTATACATCAATCAGGGAGTGTAATTAGAGTACTGCTTCACACTGACACACCAAACTCACTGTGTAACGCACTGCAAACAGCTGTGTAGTGACGGCCATGCTGGACTGGTGCGCACCATGGCCAGAGTGCAGGCCGTGGCGGTTTTCAAGCCCATATGGTCGCCGGGCTGAGGTAGCTGAATGACAGAACAGTGACTGTCCAGCTGATCAAATTTGGTCTGTCCACAATGAAGCAATGACCTTATTATCTTGGGTGTGCCCTCCCACCCTGAGACACTCATATAGCTGGCGGTCATTGCTTCATTGTGATACGCAAGCCCCTTTACCGCGGCAAGGTAATGATCACGATGGGGGAATGCATACAGTAAAAAACGGCACCAGGGAAAAAATGGCGCATGGTTCTGAACGATATTTAGCGTTTGTGATCCAAACGCAATTTTTCGTTTTGCTAAAAACGTTTTTTTTGCAGAAGATAGGACAGTCTCTCCTCCCCAGGCTGCCTGTGGTGTGGTGGAGTCGGAGAGTGCATTGCCCGGCTGCCTGCGGTGGGGCGGGAGGAGGCAATAGCTGCCTGGGGAAAAGTGTAGCAGATGTGCGCAGGGAGTGGGGGCCAACTCCCACCCTCTGTTCCTCACCTCGGGAGCCCCCTCCTTTTAATGGCAGTCAGCGTAGCGGAAGATACAGCTGATCAATCACCGCCCGAGGCTCCGGTCTTCAGCAAACGTTAGAGCTGCAGGTCTACGCTGCCTCTTCTCTCTGCAATGCTGATTACACTGGATCAGGAAGTAGTGTAATCAGCATTACAGAGAGAAGAGGCAGCGTAGACCTGCAGCTCTAACGTTTGTTGAAGACCGGAGCCTCGGGCGGTGATTGATCAGCTGTATCTTCCGCTACGCTGCCATTAAAAGGAGGGGGCTCCCGAGGTGAGGAACAGAGGGTGGGAGTTGGCCCCCACTCCCTGCGCACATCTGCTACACTTTTCCCCAGGCAGCTATTGCCTCCTCCCGCCCCACCGCAGGCAGCCGGGCAATGCACTCTCCGACTCCACCACAGCAACGATGCCACCTGAAAACGGTGTATTACGTTTTCAATACATTTGAATGGCGCGCCAGAAAGTAGCTGCGGAGCTATGCGCCAGATTTTCCTGCTTCGGGGGGAATTGGCACATCTACATGCCTTTTGTTTTGTTGTTGCAGCCGCAGTGCAGCCAGAAAAATTAGGCAGGCATGTACATGCACCAGAAAAATTATTATAGCAGAGAAGGCAGTCAAGCGGCCTGCAGGGCAGAGATGCTGTGTGGGGAGCGACTTAGTCTTGGGGCAGGCAGTCACATGGCGTGCAGGCAGAGATGCTGTGTGTGGGGACTGACTTAGTGTTCAGGCAGGCCTGACCGTGCTTTGCAGACCACATGGTCAGTTCGCCCCTTAACCCAATGCTGTGTGCCAGAGATGACACCACTTGCCGTTAACATCACAGTACAGTTTGGGTATCACCTTTTTTGAGAAATAATTGCATATCTTCCACTGCGGTGTGTGGATTTGCTTTTGTGTGCTGCTTTCCCTCAGGTGATCATCCCATTGCAGTTTGTGATTTGTAATCATGTGCCTTCGTAAGGTAGTTGTCCCTACGCGGGTCTTGGTCTTTCCATGGCTCAATTTTCGGTGGCAGAGAGTACAGATGGCATTGCTCTCATCTGTGGCAGACACACATAAAAAATTCCACACCGCTGAGCCCTGGGGTGATGGCACTTTGGTGGTGGCGGCCGACTGAGTGTTAAGTGGGGTGCCAGAATCAGAGCAGGAGGAGGAAGATATGTCACGCTTCCGTGCGGAAGCTGAGAAAGATGAGATGTTCTGTGTTAAATAGAGTTGGGCCGAACGGTTCGCCGGCGAACGGGGTTCGCGCGAACTTAGGTGGTTCGCGTGCGGGTACCGCACGCGAACCTTTTGCGGAAGAAGTTCGGTTCGCCCCATAATGCACCTGAGGGTCAACTTTGACCCTCTACATCACAGTCAGCAGGCCCAGTGTAGCCAATTAGGCTACACTAGCCCCTGGAGCCCCACCCCCCCTTATATAAGGCAGGCAGCGGCGGCCATTACGGCCACTCGTGTGCCTGCATTAGTCAGAGTAGGGCGAGCTGCTGCAGACTGTCTCTCAGGGAAAGATTAGTTAGGCTTAACTTCTTCCTGGCTGCATACCTGTTCTGTTCAGTGAGCCCTCAGCCCACTGCATACCTGTACTGTGATCCTGCCACTGCATAGCTGTTCAGTGATCCTGCCACAGCATACCTGTTCTGTTCAGTGAGCCCTCAGCCCACTGCATACCTGTACTGTGATCCTGCCACTGCATAGCTGTTCAGTGATCCTGCCACAGCATACCTGTTCTGTTCAGTGAGCCCTCAGCCCACTGCATACCTGTACTGTGATCCTGCCACTGCATAGCTGTTCAGTGATCCTGCCACAGCATACCTGTTCTGTTCAGTGAGCCCTCAGCCCACTGCATACCTGTACTGTGATCCTGCCACTGCATACCTGTTCAGTGATCCTGCCACAGCATACCTGTTCTGTTCAGTGAGCTCTCAGCCCACTGCATACCTGTACTGTGATCCTGCCACTGCATACCTGTTCAGTGATCCTGCCACAGCATACCTGTTCTGTTCAGTGAGCCCTCAGCCCACTGCATACCTGTACTGTGATCCTGCCACTGCATAGCTGTTCAGTGATCCTGCCACAGCATACCTGTTCTGTTCAGTGAGCCCTCAGCCCACTGCATACCTGTACTGTGATCCTGCCACTGCATAGCTGTTCAGTGATCCTGCCACAGCATACCTGTTCTGTTCAGTGAGCCCTCAGCCCACTGCATACCTGTACTGTGATCCTGCCACTGCATAGCTGTTCAGTGATCCTGCCACAGCATACCTGTTCTGTTCAGTGAGCCCTCAGCCCACTGCATACCTGTACTGTGATCCTGCCACTGCATACCTGTTCAGTGATCCTGCCACAGCATACCTGTTCTGTTCAGTGAGCTCTCAGCCCACTGCATACCTGTACTGTGATCCTGCCACTGCATACCTGTTCAGTGATCCTGCCACAGCATACCTGTTCTGTTCAGTGAGCCCTCAGCCCACTGCATACCTGTACTGTGATCCTGCCACTGCATAGCTGTTCAGTGATCCTGCCACAGCATACCTGTTCTGTTCAGTGAGCCCTCAGCCCACTGCATACCTGTACTGTGATCCTGCCACTGCATAGCTGTTCAGTGATCCTGCCACAGCATACCTGTTCTGTTCAGTGAGCCCTCAGCCCACTGCATACCTGTACTGTGATCCTGCCACTGCATAGCTGTTCAGTGATCCTGCCACAGCATACCTGTTCTGTTCAGTGAGCCCTCAGCCCACTGCATACCTGTACTGTGATCCTGCCACTGCATAGCTGTTCAGTGATCCTGCCACAGCATACCTGTTCTGTTCAGTGAGCCCTCAGCCCACTGCATACCTGTACTGTGATCCTGCCACTGCATAGCTGTTCAGTGATCCTGCCACAGCATACCTGTTCTGTTCAGTGAGCCCTCAGCCCACTGCATACCTGTACTGTGATCCTGCCACTGCATACCTGTTCAGTGATCCTGCCACAGCATACCTGTTCTGTTCAGTGAGCTCTCAGCCCACTGCATACCTGTACTGTGATCCTGCCACTGCATACCTGTTCAGTGATCCTGCCACAGCATACCTGTTCTGTTCAGTGAGCCCTCAGCCCACTGCATACCTGTACTGTGATCCTGCCACTGCATAGCTGTTCAGTGATCCTGCCACAGCATACCTGTTCTGTTCAGTGAGCCCTCAGCCCACTGCATACCTGTACTGTGATCCTGCCACTGCATAGCTGTTCAGTGATCCTGCCACAGCATACCTGTTCTGTTCAGTGAGCCCTCAGCCCACTGCATACCTGTACTGTGATCCTGCCACTGCATAGCTGTTCAGTGATCCTGCCACAGCATACCTGTTCTGTTCAGTGAGCCCTCAGCCCACTGCATACCTGTACTGTGATCCTGCCACTGCATAGCTGTTCAGTGATCCTGCCACTGTATACCTGTTCTGTGAACCCGCCACTGTATACCTGTTCTGTGAACCCGCCACTGTATACCTGTTCTGTTCAGTGGACCTGCCACTGTATACCTGTTTAGTGAACACGCCACTGCATACCTGTTGTGTTCAGTGAACCTGCCACTGCATACCTGTTCTGTGAACCCGCCACTGTATACCTGTTCTGTTCAGTGGACCCGCCACTGTATACCTGTTCTGTTCAGTGGACCTGCCACTGTATACCTGTTCTGTTCAGTGGACCTGCCACTGTATACCTGTTTAGTGAACACGCCACTGCATACCTGTTGTGTTCAGTGAACCTGCCACTGCATACCTGTTCTGTGAACCCGCCACTGTATACCTGTTCTGTTCAGTGGACCTGCCACTGTATACCTGTTCTGTTCAGTGGACCTGCCACTGTATACCTGTTTAGTGAACACGCCACTGCATACCTGTTGTGTTCAGTGAACCCGCCACTGTATACCTGTACTGTTCAGTGAACCCACCGCATCAGTGCGCATACCTGTGCAGTTAAGTGAACCCACCTACCTACGTGAGTGCACGCAGTGTGATATACCACTCCGTGCATACCCGATATGGACAAAACAGGAAGAGGAAGAGGTAGTGGCAGAGGCAGAGGAAGGCCACCCGGCAGGTCTGCGCGAGGTCGTGTAAATGTAATTTCGTGTGGACCTGGCCCACAGTACAGTGCTCGGAAGAAGGCACGTCCCATCACCTCCCAAGATTGTCAGGACGTGGTTGAGTATTTAGCGACACAGAACACCTCATCTTGCTCAGCCACCAGCGCTACTACTAGCACCACTTCCGCTGCATTTGACACTTCGCAAGAATTATTTAGTGGTGGTGAAATCACTGATGCACAGCCATTGTTACAGCCAGATGAATTTTCACCAGCTCATATGTCTGCGTTACGCGACAACACTATGGATGTAACGTGTAAGGAGGATGAAGGACCTACACATTTGGATTTTTCTGAGGCAAGCGAAGCTGGGCAGGATGATTACGATGATGACGATGATAGGGATCCTCTGTATGTTCCCAATAGAGGAGATGAAGAGGGGGACAGTTCAGAGGGGGAGTCAGAGAGTAGTAGGAGGATAGAAGTTGCTGAAAGAAGCTGGGGCAGCTCTTCGTCAGAAACAGCTGGTGGCAGAGTCCGGCACCATGTATCGCCAGATTCGCCACCTATGTACAGCCAGCCAACTTGCCCTTCAGCATCAGCTGCTGAGGTCCCCATAGTGCCCACATCCCAGGGTGGCTCAGCGGTGTGGAAATTTTTTAATGTGTGTGCCTCAGATCGGACCAAAGCCATCTGTTCGCTCTGCCAACAAAAATTGAGCCGTGGAAAGGCCAACACTCACGTAGGGACAAGTGCCTTACGAAGGCACCTGGAGAAAAGGCACAAACAGCAATGGGATGGCCACCTGAGCAAAAGCAGCAGCAGCACACAAAAGCAAAGTCACCCTCCTTCTCCTCTTCCTCCTTCAGGTGCATCATCTGCTTATGCCGCTCTCTCCCTTGCACCTTCACAGGCACCCTCCTCCACTCCGCCTCTGCCCTTGAGCGGTTCCTGCTCCTCTGCCCACAGCAGCAGTCAGGTGTCCGTGAAGGAAATGTTTGAGCGGAAGAAGCCACTTTTGGCCAGTCACCCCCTTGCCCGGCGTCTGACAGCTGGCGTGGCGGAACTGTTAGCTCGCCAGCTGTTACCATACCGGCTGGTGGACTCTGAGGCCTTCCGTAAATTTGTGGCCATCGGAACACCGCAGTGGAAGATGCCAGGCCGCACTTATTTTTCCAGAAAGGCCATACCCCAACTGCACCGTGAAGTTGAGAGGCAAGTGGTGTCATCTCTTGCGAAGAGCGTTGGGTCAAGGGTACACCTGACCACGGATGCCTGGTCTGCCAAGCACGGGCAGGGCCGCTACATTACCTACACAGCCCATTGGGTGAACCTGGTGGTGAACGATGGCAAGCAGAAAGCGGCGGACCAAATTGTGACACCTCCACGGCTTGCAGGCAGGCCTCCTGCCACCTCCTCTCCTCCTGCTACATGCTCTTCGCTGTCCTCCTCCTCCTCCTTGGCTGAGTGGCAGTTCTCCTCTCCAGCTACACAGCCCCAGCTCCGCAGGGCCTATGCTGCATGCCAGGTACGACGGTGTCACGCCATCTTAGACATGGCTTGTCTCAAAGCGGAGAGTCACACTGGAGCAGCTCTCCTGGCTGCTCTTAAGAAACAGGTGGATGAGTGGCTGACCCCGCACCACCTGGAGATAGGCAACGTAGTGTGCGACAACGGCAGCAATCTGCTTGCCGCTTTGCATATGGGGAAGCTGACACACATACCCTGCATGGCACATGTCATGAATCTGGTGGTTCAAAGATTTGTGGCAAAGTACCCTGGCTTAGCGGATGTCCTGAAGCAGGCCAGGAAGTTCTGTGGGCATTTGAGGCGCTCTTACACAGCCATGGCACGATTTGCAGAAATTCAGCGTAAAAACAACATGCCGGTGAGACGCCTCATTTGCGATAGCCCCACTCGCTGGAACTCGACCCTCCTCATGTTCTCCCGCCTGCTAGAACAGAAGAAAGCCGTCACCCAGTACCTCTACAACTGGAGTAGAACGAAACAGTCTGGGAAGATGGGGATGTTCTGGCCCGACAACTGGACAATGATGAAAAATGCATGCAGGCTCATGCGGCCGTTTGAGGAGGTGACCAACCTGGTGAGCCGCAGTGAGGGCACCATCAGCGACTTAATTCCCTACGCGTACTTCTTGGAGCGTGCTGTGCGTAGAGTGGCGGATGAAGCTGCGAATGAGCGTGACCAGGAACCGTTACGGCAGGAACAGGCATGGGACCAATTTTCATCAGACCCAGCTGTTTCCTCAACACCTGCAGCAGCACAGAGGGGGGAGGAGGAGGAAGAAGAGAGGTCATGTGCAGAAGATGAGTCAGACTCAGAGGATGATGAGCAAGGTGTTTCTTTGGGGGAGGAGGAGGAGGAGGAGGAGGGGACAGCGGCAGGAGAACAACCGCAGCAGGCGTCGCAGGGGGCTTGTGCTGCGCAACCTTCCCGTGGTATTGTTCGCGGCTGGGGGGAGGAGGTTGACTTACCTGACGTCACTGAGGAAGAGCAAGAGGAGATGGAGGGTACTGGATCCGACTTTGTGCAGATGTCGTCTTTTATGCTGTCCTGCCTGTTGAGGGACCCCCGTATAAAAAACCTCAAGGGGAATGAGCTGTACTGGGTGGCCACACTACTAGACCCTCGGTACAGGCACAAAGTGGCGGACCTGTTACCAACTCACCGGAAGGTGGAAAGGATGCAGCACATGCAGAACCAGCTGTCAACTATGCTTTACAATGCCTTTAAGGGTGATGTGACGGCACAACGCCAGCAAGGTACCACTGCCACTAATCCTCCTCCCGTGTCCACGCAGTCAAAGACAGGACGCTCCAGCGATCTCATGGTGATGTCGGACATGCGGACGTTCTTTAGTCCAACGCCTCGCCGTAGCCCTTCCGGATCCACCCTCCACCAACGCCTGGAACGGCAGGTAGCCGACTACCTGGCCTTAAGTGTGGATGTAGACACTGCTGTGAACAGCGATGAGGAACCCTTGAACTACTGGGTGCGCAGGCTTGACCTGTGGCCAGAGCTGTCCCAATTTGCCATCCAACTTCTCTCCTGCCCTGCCGCAAGCGTCCTCTCAGAAAGGACCTTCAGCGCAGCTGGAGGCATTGTCACAGAGAAGAGAAGTCGCCTAAGTCACAAAAGTGTTAAGTACCTCACCTTTATAAAAATGAATGAGGCATGGATCCCGGAGGGCTGCTGCCCGCCCCAAGACTAAGTCAGTCCCCGCACATACAGCATCTCTGCCTGCACGCCGTGTGACTGGCTGCCTGGCCTGCCCCAAGAAGACTAAGTCGCTCCCAGTCCCTCCACACAGCATGTCTGCCTGCAGGCCGCTTCACTACCTTCTCCGCCACCACCAACAGGGTCCGGGACTCCAGGCGGATTGCTGAATTTTTTAGGCCGCTGCTAGCAGCGGCCGCTGTAATAATTTTTCGGGTGCGTGTACATGACTGCCTAATTTTTCTGGCTGCACTGCGGGCAGCTGCAACAACAAAAGAAAAGGCATGAACATGCGCCCATTCCCCTTCGTGATCATTACCTTGCCGTGGTGAAGGGGCTTGCGTATCACAATGGAGCAATGACCGGCGCCTAGATGAGTGTCTCGGGGGGCACACCCACGATAATAAGGTCGTTGCCTCATTGTGGTCAGACCAAATTTGATCAGCTGGACAGTCACTGTTCTGTCATTCAGCTACATCAGCCAGGTGACTGACCATATGGGCTGTAAAGCCACCAAAACCTGCACTCTCGCCATGGTGCGCACCAGTCCAGCACGGCCGTCACTACACAAACAGCTGTTTGCGGTGCGTTACACGATGAGTTTGGTGCGTCAGTGTGAAGCAGTACCTTAATTACACTACCTGATTGATGTATACACATGCAAGATGTTTGAAAGCACTTTAGGCCTGTCATTTAACATTCAATGTGATTTCTGCCCTTAAAACGCTGCTTTGCGTCAAATCCAGATTTTTCCCGGGGACTTTTGGCATGTATCCCACTCCGCCATCCCCCCCTCCAGGTGTTAGACCCCTTGAAACATCTTTTCCATCACTTTTGTGGCCAGCATAATTAATTTTTTTTTTCAAAGTTCGCATCCCCATTGAAGTCTATTGCGGTTCGCGAACTTTAACGCGAACCGAACCTTTCGCGAAAGTTCGCGAACCCGGTTCGCGAACCGAAAATCGGAGGTTCGGCCCAACTCTAGTGTTAAATAGTCAACTACATCCTGACAATATTGGGGTTTGAACACTGTACTTTGGTCGCGGACCGCACAAAATCACGACAGCGCGACCTCGAGCAGACCTGCCAGGTGGCCTGCCTCTGCCTTTTGTTTTGTCCATATAGGGGGGAATGAAGTGAAAGGTATGCACTGACTTGACTAATACAATGTGCGGTCAGTTGCACAGGTGCAGTTAACAGATATGCACGGAGTGGTATATCACACTGCGTGCGCTCACGTACGTAGGTGGGTGCACTTAAGTGAACAACAGGTAGTAGGTATATGCAGGGATGGGTATTACATGTGCACTTGTCACACACAGACAGGTACCGGATAGGCACAGTGACACTGCGTGCGCTCACGTTGTAAGAATTGGACTGTTTGAAAATCCATTCTTAGAGCACGTTTCTAAGACAAAAGACTTCACTTCCTGCTAACTGACCCTGGGCGGGGATAAAGTTCAAATCTGCTGAAAAGCTTGATATGGCATTACCTACTACTGTCCCCTTAAAGACATAAACCACAACCCACCTTGTTTAAACAAAAACCCGGACTGCAATTGACGATGGAAAATAAAGGCCAATGCAGCCCAACTTTATTCAAATTTTAACTTACAAAATTTTAATATAAAACATAACTTGTAAACATTAACTTGTACCAAATAATGGTAAAAACAGTAACCTTGGAGCAAGGAAAACCGGAGGTTATAAAATAAGAACCTTGGGAATGCAGCTATAAGAACCGGCCCCCAGCCGCATACTCCGGCTCGGGGACAGCTGCATGCCCATAAAACTCTTTGCAGACGATCTCTTTACTGTGAGGAGTTCACACGCGTGAACTCCTCCAAAACCTAACCACCGTCCTCCGGCAACCTTGCCCCGCCACCAGCTGCAATGACGACAGTCTTGACTTTCTAAACCGATAAAAGGGGAGGGTGGGTGGGCACTTTCTTCTTCCCTGCACGCTGTCTGACTCCTCCCCTTCCTCTCGCTACCCTCACTCAGCTTCCTTCCCCAGCAGCTCCGCCTGGCTCTCCTATTCCGCCCCCTCTCTCCTGCAAAATTAACCCCCTTCACTGCTGGACAGGAGGCTAGCCCTATCATGGGGGGCCCTCCTGAGTCCGCTGCGCTCCCTAATCCAGGCCCTGCTTCATATGGCATTACCTACTACTGTCCCCTTAAAGACATAAACCACAACCCACCTTGTTTAAACAAAAACCCGGACTGCAATTGACGATGGAAAATAAAGGCCAATGCAGCCCAACTTTATTCAAATTTTAACTTACAAAATTTTAATATAAAACATAACTTGTAAACATTAACTTGTACCAAATAATGGTAAAAACAGTAACCTTGGAGCAAGGAAAACCGGAGGTTATAAAATAAGAACCTTGGGAATGCAGCTATAAGAACCGGCCCCCAGCCGCATACTCCGGCTCGGGGACAGCTGCATGCCCATAAAACTCTTTGCAGACGATCTCTTTACTGTGAGGAGTTCACACGCGTGAACTCCTCCAAAACCTAACCACCGTCCTCCGGCAACCTTGCCCCGCCACCAGCCAGCAAGGGTGAAACCTTACCCTTGCGCCGCCCATAAAGCTAAACCTCTCTGAATGCCTTCTTCTAAAGCTAAAGCCCAAAGGTCAATGCCTATGTCATTGAGATGCACACCATCCCTACCCAAGAACATCGCTGTATCTTCCTCTAACTCCTCGTGCCTTACTGCCACCCCTCCATTCCTTACCACAAATCGAGACACCTCCCTGTTCAGTTTCTTCCGGGCCCTGTTGACCTTGTCAACAGACCGTGCCATTCGCCAACGGCTTCTCCCGATGATTTCTGACCACACGACCACCGTGCGGGGAAAAGTAGTCCGAATCCTCATAAAGTCACATTTGATGTCCTGCATAATCTGCCTCGTTGTTTTAGAAGCCAGATCATTGCCTCCGGCATGGAGAACCAAGACATCCGGAGCTCTATCCAATGCAACGAACCTCTGAACCTCTGACAACACCTTACTCCACTGCATTCCTGGAATCCCTATCCATCGGACACTTGCTGTTGACCTCGGAATACCCAGCTGGCGACCGTTCAGCCGCACTGCGGCTCTCCGAGCACCCCGAGCAACGTATGAGTGTCCCAGAATCCATACTAAACGCGGATGGACGTGGTTATCTGTAACAACAAAACACCAAAACACTAACCAACATCCCTCCTAAACATGCACTACAACTATCTCCTTAGATTAAATGGGGCCTGACGTATGACCGGAATCTAGCTGATTCCCAACGTCCTATCTTTTTTATCTGATCGTTGCCTAACCCCCACCTGGCCGCCTCTGTTGCTGCCCCTATCCTAAAGGAGTGTGACGCATATTCCATTGCCGGCAGACCCAGATGTCCTAACGCCTTCCTAAACACTGCTATGAACTGAAACCTGGTCAGTGGCACTCCGTCCTCATGACATAAGAAAGGACCCGCTGATCCCGCGCGCATTTCCGTGAAACGTTGCACTACCCGGACCGGGCACACTAGTGACCCCGGTACCGAAAACAGTGTAATCGTCCGGCCCTCCCCTAACCGATCCGTCTTTGACCTGCGTAAATAAATGTCAACTACCTCCCGTGACTGTTTTACCTCTCCCCACATGACACCCCCCAATTTGGTTTTACTTGGGCAGACCAACTCACTGATCCTAAATGCCCCAAAGAAAGCTAATGCAAACGCTGCCCCAAACAAGCACTCCTCATAATGAGAACTGCATACTGACTGTAAACAATCCAGTATGGAACCCAGTAAACAAAACGTCACCGGGCGCCTGGAATCCCTAGGCTGCGTGCGCTGAGCTCGCAGTCCCCTCATAGCCATCCGGACTCTAAAGTCCTTGGTGACATCCACCAACCCGTGCAACTGAAACCAAAAGGATAATGCTGATAAATTCTTAGCTAATATTCCCGAAGAAACTCCTGCTCCTCCCTTTTCCGCCATAAACTGCAACAACAAAAACAAATGCTCCTCAACTGAGTTGCAACCTCCGACTTGTCGTAACCTTTCGTTCCAAGTCGCCCACACCGCAGAATAGGCGGACCAAGTCGAGGTGGACAAAGACTGAGAGATCCAGTTCTCTATGCACCCACGGGTATCTCCCACAAGGCCCGGGGGCAGGAAGCACCCTGCCGCTCTGCTCCTGGAGCCAAGTTCCGAAACCTCTGCCATTGGAACCGAGAAAGAGCATCAGCTACATCATTCTCAGTGCCTGGCAAGTGGACAGCAAAAATCATCAAATTAAACCTCAAACAGCTAAGAACCAATTGTCGTAGCACTCTGACAACCGGAGGGGATGACGCCGTCAGCCGATTGATCGCCAACACCACTCCCATGTTATCGCAGTTGAAACGAATCCTCCTATTCTGCAGCAGCGAGCCCCATAGCTCGACTGACACCAAAATAGGAAATAACTCCAACAGGAGTAGATTCCTGGTGAAACCTAGTGCCTCCCACGATTCAGGCCAGGGCTCCGCGCACCACTTACCTGAGAAGAATGCCCCGAAGCCACATGATCCTGCCGCATCTGTGAACAGCTCTAAATCATGATTCCCACGCGTCTCGTCCATCCACATGGATTTACCATTAAAGTCAGTCAGGAAGACTAACCACATGCGCAGATCTTCCCTGTGTTCGGCCACCAACCGAACACAATGATGTGGCGCCCTAACTCCTGCCGTGGCTCTTGACAGTCGCCTGCAGAAAATACGGCCCATAGGCATAATTCTGCAGGCGAAATTCAGCTTCCCCAGAAGCGACTGCAGCTCCCGTAAGGGGACTTTCCTATGCTCGAGAACTCCTGCAATAGTTTGACGCAAGTCGTCCACTTTGTCCTCAGGCAATCTACATTCCATGGCGATGGAATCAATCATTATGCCCAAAAATTTTATGGTGGTCTGGGGGCCTTCTGTCTTGTCTTCTGCTAAAGGGATGCCGAAACGAGCGCAAACCTGCCGCATGGTTGCCAGCAGATACCCACACTCAGACGTCCCCTTCCTTCCAATGAACAAGAAGTCGTCCAAATAATGAATAACTGACTGAAGACCAGAGACATCCCTTACCACCCACTCGACAAAGGAGCTGAACCGTTCGAAGTAAGAACAGGAGATAGAGCAGCCCATAGGGAGACAGCGATCAACATAGAATCCTTTCTCCCAAAAACATCCTAACAAACAAAAACTGGAAGGATGGACAGGCAACAGCCGGAAGGCGGATTCTACGTCGCTCTTTGCCAGCAACGCTCCATGTCCTGCGCGTTTTACCATCCTGACAGCTGTGTCAAAAGATGTATATGCGACTGAAGAGGCATCCGGATCAATGCCGTCATTCACTGAGGAACCTTTCGGATACGAGAGGTGATGAATAAGCCGAAAAGAGTTAGGTTCCTTCTTTGGAACCAAACCCAGGGGCAAAATGATCAAATCCTCCATAGGAGGTTCACTGAAAGGGCCTGCCATCCGTCCCAAACTTACCTCCTTTTTTAGCTTGTCCGAGACCACTTCTGGACGTAACGCCTTTCCATATTCTCTCCTTCACCTCTTGCTTGATATGTAGTCCTAATGGACCCGAAAAACACAGATACAATTCACCTTTCGCTGCGTCAGACAAGCGAACTGAATCAGCATCCTTGTCCCGTGCCGGGGTCTGACCGGAGACTGACGGCCCAGCAACGTCTGTGTTCGTCACCAGGCTACCATTCCCCCCTACCAACGGAGTGGTTGGCACCACTGCAGGGGCCAAATTGGGCACTACCGGCCCCGTCCATGCTTGTACTGGCGTACCATTGTGCCCCACTGTATGCCCTGAATTAGAACCCTGTAACACATCCCTTATGCCTACTAACAGTGAATTGATAAGTGCCAATGCCGGCGATGTATTGTCCGGCAGTGAACTAGGGGCTGCTGTCTGCCCTGAAGCTGCCAGCCCGCCCGCTCCACTCACCCCCATCACGTTAACCTGATCCCTCCTCCTAGCCTCACTCTCCCCCGACACAGAAATCAATGCATGATTATTATTGGGTAGCATCTCACCTGGCTGCACCGGACGGTCACCCCGATCAGCCGACACCCTTGGCCTCGCCGGGCTCGCTTGACGATTGTCGCCAGACCTTCCGGAAGCGGCATCCGCAAGGGATGCGGATCCACTGCTGCCCCCGCGTCCAGGACTCCTCTGGTGTCCCTCCTCGTGTCTGTCACTGGTTCGCACACCATCCGCTGGCTGCCCTCTGCTCGATCCTCTGTGCCCTGCACCCCCGCTGGTCCTGGGCGCGTTGCTGTGTCGAGGTGATGATATGGATGGGGGCCTGCCAGGGCTGGCAGCCGTGCTTCCATCACCGTCCTCAGAGCTGCTGGACGTGTCTCTGTGCCGTCTCGCTGGTTGTGCTGGAGCTGAGCCCTTCTTGCTCGCCGCCTTCTTAGTCTGCTGCTGGGCCCTGGCCTGACTAGAAGTGGAAGCACCAGGGTCAGTGCGCCGATCCTTGCGTCCTGTTCCGCTCCCATTGCCTTGCCTGTGGCCACTTCGCCCGGGTGAAGCTGCCGCATTCTGCCGCTCTCCCTGCGCCTGTGATTGTTGCCCCCTCTTCGGCCTCTGCGCACGTGGGGCCTCTGCCACCTCGGTCCCTCCAACCTGTTTAGCGCCGGCTCCCTTCTTCTTTGCCGCGCTGCCCTTCTTAGGTGGGGGGGCTGGGGATGCCTGCGTAGGGCTGCCGCTCCTTCTCATACCCCTGGGTGATGCGCTGGGACTCAGCCGCTCCGGCGGCCTGGATATGCGCGCACTCACCCTGCCAGATTGTGTGCCGCTGCCGCCTGCCCCCATCGACTCGACCTGCTGGGCCACCCACTGTGGACCCCGCGCTGCCGCCTCGCTCCTGACTAGAGCGAGCAGGTGATCCACGTCCTCCATCTCGCCTGCCGGGGAAGCCATCACGGAGCCAGAGAAAAGAAGCAGCCACACTTTCTTCTTCCCTGCACGCTGTCTGACTCCTCCCCTTCCTCTCGCTACCCTCACTCAGCTTCCTTCCCCAGCAGCTCCGCCTGGCTCTCCTATTCCGCCCCCTCTCTCCTGCAAAATTAACCCCCTTCACTGCTGGACAGGAGGCTAGCCCTATCATGGGGGGCCCTCCTGAGTCCGCTGCGCTCCCTAATCCAGGCCCTGCTTTCTTTCAGCCAATCACACTGAGCCTTCTCACAGGGAAGTGATGTGTGGTGAGGGGGTGGAGTCAAGAAGTATATAGAGTCTTTGACCATGTGCTGTGAGGGGGGTCTTTTGCTGGAATCTGCGGGGGTGAGAAGTGGCTTCTTGGATCTGCTGGTGGGGCTGTGGTAAGATGTAAATGGGTCTGTGTAATGTGGGCTGTAAGGAGGATATTTAGTGGAAAGCTGCACTAATGTTATATATTAATGTATACATTGTGGGCATTGTTTCCTAAGCTTTATGTGTTTATATGGTTGAATGGCTCTATACATGTTGTTTTCTGTAGTTCATCAGTATTTGTACCTGTTTCGCAAATACCACTTGCAATATAAACTTTATTTATACTCTTGTTGATGTGTATTTCTTTGCCAAACGACCACCTAGAACTTACGAGAAATTGGTATTGTTGTCTTTATTAATATCCCATTGTTGATACAATATTTTCAGCAATATCGTATTTCTTACATAAATGGTGAGCGGCAGGTAGGAGGTGTGTTATGATTTGGCGGGAAAGCATATTAATAGCTGTATAATATTGGATGTTGGATTTGTGATTTAGGTTTGATGTTGAGGTTATACTGCAGACAGATTTTGGGAGAAACTGTGTAAGCAGCCACATGGTTTCAGTGTAAACTTTGCCTATTGTTTTGTACAGAGATCAAAGTGCTTGAATTGAATAGATTGGTCATCTTCTTGTTTGGGTGTAAACAGAATGGACAATGCTGTGGAGCTATTGCTTGGTAAAATCACAAAAGTTAAAGATTTCCAAACAATAGTTAACCAGCTACAGGACTCAGAAAAACCATGGCATCAGATTAAAAGTTTTATATCTGAGGCTATGTTGGTCAAGAAATATTCCAAGACAGAAGCAAAACGTGCCTTGGTATTTGCAGCCTGTTGGATGGCAAAAGAATTTGAATGTATGATAATAGAGAAAAGAAAATTAGAAGACAGGGTGGAGTATTTAAATTGTACAGTCAGCAGGTTGACCATTTCTGCTCAAAATGCTGCTGCTCTAGGATTAAATAATCAGAAGACAATGGAGGCATATAAGGAGTTGCAAAGTGAGAATGAGAGATTAATTGAACGTCTCAAAGATGCAGAGGCAGCCATAAGATCTTTAGCAGTGTCCCATACACAGGCAGACATTGATCACTCTAAGTGTTTAGCCCAGATAGAGTACTTGAAGCAACAGTTGGGAAAACACAGTGCAGTGGTTGCTGCTTTTAATGTTTCTATGTCAGAGAGTGAGGAGTGTGGCTGGGATGATGCATGGATGAATGAGATGGATGGTGAGGAGGCTTGCTATGATAGAGAGTTAAAGATGGCTCCTATAAGTACAGAACACAGGGTGGATCCTCTAGGCATGCCTATCTCACGGACTACTGTTGTAAGACCATTGTCCAGCTCAGAAATTCATGCTTTAAGTCAGGAGTTAGGATGTATCGATTTGAATGATGATCCTATAGAAATTCTAACGAGAATTGAGCAGTTTGAAAAAGTGCATAGGAATCTGAATCCCAATACTGATGTGTTTGATGTCATTGTGGCCAGCTTGGATAATGCTCTAAGATCAAGCTTGCCTCATTCAGTGTTCACAGAACCCAAAATTAAACATAATTTAGTGAATGAGGTGTTGAAGTCTCTGGGTATTGAAGAGATAGATTATCATGCCCGTTTTGGGAACTGTACACAAAGAGGGCAAGAATCTGTCCAGGGTTTTGCTGATCGATTATTTACCTTGTACAAGTATACATCGCCAGCTGGAACACAAGGGACATTAAACGATGAACTCTATAAACGTGCATTACTCAATAGAGCTCTCCCTGAAGTACGCAGATTAGTGGGATTTGTGATTTCAGCCCAAAGCTCTTACACTGAAATTATAAATTGTTTTAAGAGGGCCGAAGCAATGTTAAAAGAACAGAACAGGTATAATCAATGTAGCTTGTCAATTATGGAGAGGTCTGCTCCAGCCCATAGAGTTCATAGTAAGCCCTCGCCCCAATTCAGAGATCCCTCTAAGAAATGTTTTGCATGTGGAAGGAGTAACCATATTGCACGAAACTGTTCCTTCCATCAAGCAAGAGCACCTCTACCACAGGCTTTCCGCACTAATGTGATACGGCAGTGCTACCACTGTGGAGAGCAGGGACACGTGAAACGGTTTTGTCTATCTCTTGGAGGAAACAGAAATAATGTTATGAGTAATAATCAATACCATACCATGAGGAGAGAAACAGAGGTGTATTCTCCCAGGTGGGGTAACAGGCACTGTAGACGGGATAGAGCCTGGGTTCCTTTTAGAGTAATTGAAGCACAGAATGCACAGTTAGAAGCTGAGGTGAACCGGCTCAAGGAAATTCTGCAAACCAGAGCAGAATAATAAAGCAAAATGTATGGGAACTAAAACAGTGTGGAAGGTTCCAGAACCCTCTTACTCAGGAACTTTGTCAAATGTTAATAATGGTTTTTCAGTTTCTATTTCGTAGGAAACCGAGGAACAAAAGAACATCCTGGCTGTGTTTTGTTGTTTGTCTGTCTATGTATGCGTTTACGTATAAAGAGGATCCTAACATATTTTTAGAGTTAGGAATAAGCCTCTTCATTTAATTGATCATTTTATCTACAGTCAGAAAAGTTAAATTCTAAATTACTGTTGTAGTTTCAGGTGCTGACTGTAGCTATGTAAATCTGAATGGGTTGCCTTTGTTACTTTACTATAGTAGAGGGTTTTGTGAATGGCCTGAAGGCACGGCAGGTGAGATTGTATTTTTGTTTTCTCACCTCTTGTAAGGATCCATGCACAAAGTTGCGGGCCATTGAAATGTTTTTGAATATAGCGTTTTACAAAGGCAACAATTTATTTCGGGAAAACCAGATTTAAAATGCCTTAACATTTGTAATGTAAGGTCAATTATGTTAATGAACAAATGGTAAGGCCTTGTTCAATCTGGAGTTTTTGTTTCTGGTTGTGAGCTTTGTTTCAGGTACTTTGCATATACCTGAGATTTCAAAGCACACAACAGTTTTGATTCATTTCTTTTAAATTGGGTTTTGAATGTAGTCAAGTGGGGGATGTTTGCTCTAGTACAGATGTTTTGTTACAGAAAGCACAATTTAAATTGTTCCTATTGTTAATGTAAATGCCCAAATAATTGAATGTACAGGTACAATATGCAGACCATATCTCAGCAAAGATTTAGCCAGAATTGTTGAACAGATTCAGCAGAAGTTGAAAGCCCTCTGTGCTCTCATCATGAGTGCCTTCACCCTTGATATTTTCTTTATAAGTGCAGTTAAAGGTCCATAAGATTGCATAACTGTGTGTTGGGATTAAACTGTGTTATGTCTACCTTTTACAGAGATCCTTTTCCAGAGAGTTGTAAGAGCATTGCATTTAGAGTGTTAGAGTCCAGATATCAAAGTCTGTTTTTTATAATGTTTTCTACGTGTTGCAAGTTTACAGAGTCACAGTTGGAGATGATGCTGATGTACAGAGACATGGGTGACCCTAGTGATTGAAATCAGTTTGCAGTACTGTTGTACTTAGTAGGTAATATAGTTCACGCATATGCTTTTGAAGCTATGAAATCATAATGAGGTTCCATTGCCTGGCTTTGTCTGCTAACCTGTCTGTTTCAGAATCACGGAGTGGAGAGCTCTTTGGCTAATTTTCCAGTGCATGTGGCATATAAGGTGCTGTGTGCCTCACAAACTGAGTGTGGGAGCATCATGAGTCCATCCTGGCTTGGTAAGTGGCATGCTTGAGTGCTGCCAGAGTGTGACGTGGTACTGTCAGTGCGGGCTGAGTAAGTGGAGAGGCAGGTGTAACTTGCCATAGAAGTCCAAATCTCAGCAACCGCGCAAAACCACCGTGAACCAGTGTGAGCTGGGAGAGGGACTTGGCAGCGGAAGCCACACAGAGCTGGAGTGTGACCACCCAGAGTGGTGAGTGATCAGAGAGCTGAGACTGTGAGCTGGGCAGATAATTGCAGATGTGTGCATTATAGGCGTGGCCTGATCTTGGAGTAGTAGTGGACAGAGCATGTGCTAGTCTCCAAAATGGTAATCTTGGAAAATTGTATGGGTCCCATGCAGTGTCTTGATATATCATTGTCATTTTCAATCAGAAGTCCTATCAAAGCTGCTTAAAGTAAATAATGGGGTAGGACTTGTGATTCTGTGAACTGTGTTTTGTGTTCTGTTATGTTGCGCAAATGTAGGTTAACCAAGAATCCAGTGTGCTGGAACCCTGAGCCGGATGTGCTATCTGCAGACGTCTTAATAACTTCTGGGACTGTGCAAGAGACTGAATGCATCGCCACTGGAGTCATTATGAACTTTTAAATCTGCAATTTGGAAAATATTTACATAAAAGGAGAACTTTATGGACTGTTTTTGTGGGAAACTTACATTGATGAACTCTTTATATGGACATTGGAATCCAATTTAATCCCATTCATGGATTTATGGACTGTTACATTTTAGTGAAGGTTCTCTCATAAATTTCAATCACCTTCAAGTGGGGGATTGTAAGAATTGGACTGTTTGAAAATCCATTCTTAGAGCACGTTTCTAAGACAAAAGACTTCACTTCCTTCCTGCTAACTGACCCTGGGCGGGGATAAAGTTCAAATCTGCTGAAAAGCTTTCTTTCAGCCAATCACACTGAGCCTTCTCACAGGGAAGTGATGTGTGGTGAGGGGGTGGAGTCAAGAAGTATATAGAGTCTTTGACCATGTGCTGTGAGGGGGGTCTTTTGCTGGAATCTGCGGGGGTGAGAAGTGGCTTCTTGGATCTGCTGGTGGGGCTGTGGTAAGATGTAAATGGGTCTGTGTAATGTGGGCTGTAAGGAGGAGATTTAGTGGGAAGCTGCACTAATGTTATATATTAATGTATACATTGTGGGCATTGTTTCCTAAGCTTTATGTGTTTATATGGTTGAATGGCTCTGTACATGTTGTTTTCTGTAGTTCATCAGTATTTGTACCTGTTTCGCAAATACCACTTGCAATATAAACTTTATTTATACTCTTGTTGATGTGTATTTCTTTGCCAAACGACCACCTAGAACTTACGAGAAATCGGTATTGTTGTCTTTATTAATATCCCATTGTTGATACAATATTTTCAGCAATATCGTATTTCTTACAACGTAGGTAGGTGGGTGCACTGAAGTGAACAACAGGTAGTAGGTATATGCAGTGATGAGTATTACATGTGCATCTGTCACACACAGACAGGCACAGTGACACTGACTGACAGGGCTGTATATAATGCAAATAGGCTACACACACACAAAAATAAACATAGATCACAAGAACAAGATTAGCTCTCAAAATAGCTGTTGAGGGGTGCTTTTTAGCAATAACAATCAGCCAGGGGCAAGCTAACAAGCCTACAAGAGCCTAACTAAGCTTTCCCTATGTGAGTCTGCAGGCTGCAGCAGCTATCCCTTCACTAATTACTGCAGGCACACGAGTGAGTCCACTGCCTGACGCTGCCTGCCTTTTATAAGGGAAGGGTGGGGTGAGGCTCCAGGAGGGAGTGTAGCCTAATTGGCTACAATGTGCCTGCTGACTGTGATGTAGAGGGTCAAAGTTGACCCTCATGAAGCACTATGGGGGCGAACAGAACTTCCGGAAAAGTTCCCGGTCTAGTGCTAACCTCAGGAGTTTACTTGTTCAGGCAGACCCTCAAACCAAATATAAAAAGAAATTTGTTTTTTCAACTAAAAAGGGTTGTTTCAGATGTCATAATTGCAATGTATGTGATTCCATCATGACTGGTACTTAATTTTTGAACCCCAATACTGGCAAGACATATAAGATGAATGGGTACTTTAATTGCAACACGGATCACTGTGGGGTGGTCATTGAACACTGGTTAACAAACCAAAATGGGGAGGTGATTGGGAGAAAAAACTTTTTACAGTGGGAGGCATTCTGGATTTTTGAGATGGCCATGCAAGGAGGAGGAGTTAGAGGTGCAGAAGTTTGTTGTTGGCGCTGAGGAGGAGGGGCGTGATGCAGGGGATGTTGGGGTAGAGGAGTTGGTTGAGGCGGGCTCACACGATATGTTTGGGGTTGATGATGATGACTTGCTGGATCCTTCCTATGCGTCACCAGTATCACCAGCACAGTTGGTTGAAGGCAGCTCGTCATCGGAGGAGGAGGCGTCTGTGGCGCAGAGGCGCGGCAGGGGCCACAGCCTGCTGCTTCAGCCACTACCACCACCCGCAGCAAACCTCCAACTACAACAAAAAAGGCACAATCCTCCAAGGGCACCAAAAAAACCCAGCCCTCAAGCTCAAAGAGCAGGTTGAAGTCCCCAGTCTGGCGGTACTTCACCAAGTGCCCAGTGGACGCGACACGTGCAATTTGCAACAGTTGCGATGTCAGTCTCAGCAGAGGTCGCGATCTGCTCAAGTTGGGTACCTTATGCCTGCAGACCCACTTATAGACCAAACATTTTGAGGAGTTTACTAAGTATCATAAGCTGACGGAGAGTGGCGCAGGCAGTGGTCAAACCCAGACAGCCACTGCACAGATTTCAGCAGCAGCAGCAGCAGCAGCAGCAGCAGCCGACCCTCCTGCCTATCTAGCAGCCGACCCTCCTGCCTATCTAGCAGCAGCAGCAGGAACACAGCAGCAACTCACTGCCCCCCCCCCCCCCCCCCGGCAGCCAGTCCTCAGTGGCCTCATCAGCTCCCTCCACAGTGGCCTCTTCATCCTCCCGTGCAGGCAAACACCGCCAGACCCTGCTCAGCGAGTCATTCCCCGAATCCCCGGTGTGACCAAGGTGCTGCCTCCTGCCCACAGGCGCATCCGGGAGCTGAACGGGTTACTTGCCGGGCCATGTGCTCCCAGCTCCTGCCATATTCCATTGTGCAGGAGGGGAGTGACATGAGAGCGCTGCTGCACGTTGGGATCGTTGGGATCCCGGAGTGGCAAGTCCCCAGCGGCCACTATTTTTCGCGCAGGGTGATCTCAGCACTGCACCACTTTGCCATGGCGAACGTGGGCCACGCACTCGATAACGCTGTGAGTGCGCGGATCCACGTCACCATGGATTCATGGAGCAGCCGTTTTGGGGACAGAGCGCCTTTACGGCCCACTGGGTCAGCCTGGTGGAAAGCCCGAGTGAGGAAGCAGCAGGTCCACCCTCGGGCGCAGCAGCAGCGGCACCAGTTGCCCAATATGTGGTGCCACCGCGCGGGTTCAGGGGAGAAGCAGCAGCTCCCGCCGCCAAGCGATCCCGTCTGAACAGCAGCGTGAAGGCCCGCCACTGCCAAGCGCTGCTGGAGATGAAAAGCCTGGGCAAAAACAGCTTGACGGCAGCCAACGTGCTCCGGTACCTGAGGGAGCTGGAGAGGACGTGGCTGACTCCCAGAGGCCTCACTGTCTGATTGGTGGTGTCCGACAATGCCGCCAACCTGCCGGCTGCCTTCAGCAGGGGAGACTTGGTCCACGTCCCTTGCTTGGCCCACGTCCTCAACCTGGTGGTGCAAAAGTTCATGCGCACCTACCTGGGGATGGAGGAGCTGTTAGAAGCGGCGCGGAAAATTGTGCGCACTTTCTGCAAATCAGCAGCTGCCGCAGCATTCAGCAAACCTGGCAGAGATCCAGCAGCGCGAGGGCCTGCCATGACACCGCCTCGTCATAGATGTGCCAACTCGCTGGAACTCCACCTTGGCGATGTTGGAGCGGCTGGTTGATCAGAGGAGGGCTGTCCAACTCTACAGCTATGATGCCACTGTCACCGGCACTGTCAGCACCACCAAACTCCAGCTACTCACCAACGCACAGTGGGGGCAGATGCAGCAGGTCTGCTTGGTGTTGGCTCCCTTCCTGCAGGGAACCAACCTGGTGAGCGAACAACGGGCATCCCTCTGTCAGTGGGTGCCCTTTGTTTGTCTGCTGGACAGGGCACTTGGCGATTTGGTGGATTTGGGAGAGGAGGCCCTAAAGCAGTTGGAACAGCAGCCGCCTGCTCAGTCCACTGCTGCGCAGGTATTTGAGTCCATGGAGGAGGAGGAGGAGTTGGAGGTGCTGGACGTTGCTGCTGGGGGGGAACATCGGAGCGCAGCAGCAGTGGTGCGAGCAGAGCCGGGACAAGGTCATCCAGCACCCAAGGCTGAGACACCAAAGTGCGCCCCTCCATCCCTCCCACCCCAGCCATCACACACTGATTGCTATTAGACTAAGAGGCCCCCATGGGCCCACAACCTCCCCAACACCCTAATCTCTAGTTACCTGGCTTGCAGTCACTGCCATGTATCCCCTTTTCTTATTTCTTTCTGCTTCAAACACAATTAGGAATGACAGCTGAATGAATTCTGCGCCCCCTCCTTCACTGCGCCCTGAGGCTGGAGCCTCTCCAGCCTATGCCTCGGCCCGGCCCTGGGTGCGAGGGTGGAGAGAGGAGGAAGAGGCTCAGGGGCCGGAGGAGGAGGAGGACGCTGACCCTGATGTCTTTGTTGGACGGTCCACCCTGTTCCCCATGGCAGCGCACATGCTGCGCTGCCTGCGCACAAACCCCAGGGTCAAGGGGATACGAGCGAGGGAGGACACCTACATCAGCATGATCCTGGACCCACGGCTGAGGGGGAGGTGGGATCAGTTTCTGCCTGCTAGAGACCGTGAGCAGCGAGCAAGGGAGTTGCAGGAGATCCTTGTTCGGCGACTGGAGGAAGCCTTCCCCCCGCCTTCCATCCCCTCTGTCCCTGTCCAGCAGCCAGCACAGCAGCCGGTGCCTGCGGCCAGCAGCAGTGCCCGGGAGACCTTCTGTCATTGACGCAGGCGTTCTACATGCCGGTACAGCAGCCGAGAGAGGAGGTGCGTGCAGCAGCCACCTTCTCTGAGAGTCACAGCCAGCGCATGACCCGGATGGTGGCCGACTACATGGGGTCCTTCAGTGGGCTTGACACAGGGAGTGCGGAGTGTGGGGACCCCATGGAGTACTGGGTGGAGCGCTTGCACATCTGGAGGGAGCTGGCGCAGTACGCCCCGGAAGTATTGTCTTGCCCCCCTTCCAGCGTGCTGTCCGAGAGGTGCTTCAGTGCGGCCGGTGGCGTGGTCACCGAGAAGCATGGACAGACTGACATTTTTGAAGATTAACCAGGCCTGGATTGAAGGCACGTTCCTGGCACCTGTTGTCGGCGAGAGGAGGACATGAGGTGCCTGAGAATTACAATACATTGCCATACGTGACTCCTCTTCCTCTTGCTGTTGTTACTGCTGTATTTATTTATGAATTTACTGCTGTAGTTATTTATTTATTTATGAATTTATGAATTTATTTATGTATTTATTGTATTTATAAAGCGCCTACATATTACACCATGCTAAGTTTCATCCTCCTACTGTCTGTGGTCCCACCGCCAGGGCCCACAACACAATACATTGCCTGATGCCATACGTGACTCCTCCTCCTCTTGCTGCTGCTGTATTTATTTATTTATTTATGAATTTACTGATGTATTTATTTATGAATTTATTTATGTATTTATTGTATTTATAAAGCGCCAACATATTACGCCGCGCTGTTTTTCATCCTCCTGCTGTCTGTGGTCTCACCGCCAGGGTCCACACAATACATTGCCTGCTGCCAGTGCCACACGTCACTCCTCCTCCTCCTGCTGTATTTATCCTCCTGCTGTCTGTGGTCCTACCGCCATGGTCCACACAATACGTTGCCTGCTGCCAGTGCCACACGTCACTCCTCCTGCTGCTGCTGCTGTATTTAGCCTCCTGCTGTCTGTGGTCCCACCTCCATGGTCCACACAATACATTGCCTGCTGTCAGTGCCACACATCACTCCTCCTCCTCCTGCTGTATTTATCCTCCTGCTGTTTGTGGTCCCACCGCCATGGTCCACACAATACGTTGCCTGCTGCCAGTGCCACACGTCACTCCTCCTCCTCCTGTTGTATTTATCCTCCTGCTGTCTGTGGTCCCACCGCCATGGTCTACACAATACGTTGCCTGCTGTCAGTGCCACACGTCACTCCTCCTGCTGCTGCTGCTGTATTTATCCTCCTGCTGTCTGTTTTTCCACCGCCAGGTTCCACAGAATGCATTGCCTGCTGCCATACGTCACTTTTTTTTTATCTTTTATATTACACCTATTTAAACGTGATTTCCTTTTGAAAAAAACAACAAACCCGCATCCGAAATTCCCGAACCCGAATTTTTAAACGAATTTTGCTAACGATACCCGAAGCGAATTCGAATCCGAACCGAATTACGTGGACAAATCCGAATGTCCTCCTGACCCGAATTCGAATGTACCCGAATCGAATTTTGGTACATCTGAGCATGCCTGATGGTCATGTTTTACAATAATTAAAAGTTGCATTTTAACCACTTGAGGAGCAGAGGTTTATACCCCCTACTGACCAGGCCATTTTTTACAATTCGGCACTTCACAACTTTAACTGTTTATTGCTCGGTTTTACAACTTAGCACCCAAATTAATTTTATCTTCTTTTCTTCCCACAAACAGAGCTTTCTTTTAGTGCTATTTGATTGCTGCTGGTACTTTTAGTTTTTTTTTTTTATTAATCGAAAAGGGCGATTTAAAAAAAACTTATTTTTTTTTAAATCCCCCTTCCCGCTTAAATTGGCCCTAGACTACATAACATACAGTACACTACACATATATATGCATATGTCTATGGCAGGGATTAGCTTGTGAGCCCCTCCAAGGGACAGTTAAGTGATAAGGCTTTCCTCCGTACAGCGCTGCGCAAGATCATAGCGCTACATAAATAATTTTACTTAATTGATAAAAAGAAAAGCCTGCCAGCTCCAATCACAGGCTGGCAGGCTGATCACTGGTGCCCACTGTGTTTACAGATGGGAGCTCGCATTTTTGCGCTCGCTCTTCACTAGATGACGACATATGGCGTCACTGAGGAACAACAGAGCCACTCTGCCAAACAATTGACGTTAGGCGGTCACAGAGAGGTTAAATGTAAAATACATTGAGCATGATTGCAAAGTATAGTCGTCATATACAATTTAAAATATATTGAATGTGGTTGACACATCAACAAGCAGTATATATGTTATAATAACACATACCACTCCCTCTAGCCAGCATTCCTTACAAAGAACAATTCTTTGGTGATCTGGGAAAACCTGTACCAAGATTATATGTCTATTAAAAAGATTAAACCTGCTCTTGTAGTTGGCAACCATATAAGAATTTCATGTTATAAAAGTGTATTTACAAAAGGACATGAACAAATGTACACGGAAGAGATCTTCATAATACAATCTATCAGCACCAGGGGCCTCAGGCATCTTTATAAGTTGAGACTGAGATCTGCCCGTTTGAAGTCATTGAGGGGTCATTCTATAATGAGCTACAAAAAGTGCCACGTCATTAAAACAGAATTTATTGGGTAGAAAAATGTATAAGAAAGAAATGTGTGAAAGGGAAAACTTTGTACCTAGTAAGTAGCTCGGATAACTTGAAAAAAAAGTGGATTCAGGAAAACAGCTTACCGATATATAAAATATGCAGAGTGATTCCTTTTTTATAACCTTACCCTGCAATGTCTCACCACAAATTTACAGTGAGAACACTGTTTCAAGCAATATAACCAAATTAGCAAAATCTGTGGAACTTTATGGATCATGGGAAGTAGCGCTTACTAAAATACAGTACCCCCATGATTCATGGTATACCTTTGAGAGCACCAAGGGTATTTTTCATTTCGGAAAATGTGGAGAAGAGTCAAGAGATTATTATGTTAGGCCTGAGTATTACCACACTATTGACAATCTTATAAGGGGCATTAATAATAATCGACTCAAAAAAGCAAGGCTCCTTTTAGAACAGATTAAATTGGTGTACAATGAGACTGAAAGAACTGTTTACCTGTATAATTCAGTCACACACATATTCATATCGGGCAAAAAACTGGCACATATATTAGGTCTACCTACACAAACACTTGAACAATAGAGATGGCCAGAACCTCCGATTTTAGGTTCGCGAACCCCGTTCGCGAAATTCCGCAAAAGGTTCGGTTCGCGCAAACTTTCGCAAGCCACAATAGACTTCAATGGGGACTTTGAATGCGAACTTTGAAAACTAGAAACATTTATGCTGGCCACAAAAGTGATGGAAAGATGTTTCAAGGGGTCTAACACCTGGAGGGGGCATGGATGAGTGGGATAGATGCCAAAAGTCCCAGAGAAAAATCTGGATTTGACGCAAAGCAGCGTTTTAAGGGCAGAAATCACATTGAATGCTAAATTGCAGGCCAAAAGTGCTTTAAAACATCTTGATGTGTATACATCAATCAGGGAGTGTAATTAGAGTACTGCTTCACACTGACACACCAAACTCACTGTGCAGCGCACCGCAAACAGCTGTTTGCGTTGTGACGGCCGTGCTGGACTGGTGCGCACCATGGCGATAACTGTTTTCAAGCCCATATGGCCTCTGGGCTGTGGTAGCTCAATGATAGAAAAACAGTGACTGTCCAGCTGATCAAATTTGGTCTGTCCACAAGCAACGACCTTATTATCTTTGGTGTGCCACCCCCGAGTCACTCATTTAGCCATCAGTCATTGCTTCATTGTGATACGCAAGACCCTTCACCGTGGCAAGGTAATGATCATGAAGGGGAATGGGCACATGTACATGCCTTTTGTTTTGTTGTTGCAGCTGCACTGCAACCAGAAATATTAGGCAGGCATGTACACGCACCAGAAAAATTAGTATAGCAGCCGCTGCTGGCAGCAGCCTTAAAAATTAAGGAATCCGCCTGGAGTCCTGGACCCTGTTGGTGGTGGCGGAGAAGGCAAGCGGCCTGCAGGCAGAGATGCTGTGTGTGGAGACTGACTTAGTCTTCGGGCAGACAGTAGCCCCCCGGGATCCATGCCACATTCATTTTGATAAAGGTGAGGTACTGAACACTTGTGACTTAAAATAGAGAAAACCAAAAGCCCAATATGGTGTAGTATGTTGGAAACAAATGGAAAGTGATAGGTGAGAATAATTATACTCACAAACATAGGTTAGCATTCAGGCAAGCACTGTATAAGCAGGTGAGGAGATTAGACCTGTCCTCACTCAGGGTTAAGAAGTCGCTCTCTGTAGATAGTAAAAACCAGGGATAGTGTGAACAATAGCGGAGCCGCCGCCGCGCAGGGCAGCATGGCGGCGGCCTCCGCGTCCCAGCTGCGGTTTCCGAAACTCACACGGAGCCGCCGGCGCAGAGCAGGGCAGGCACCGCCGCGGCTGATAGGATGGCGGCGGGTCCCGCTACTCAACCGGCGGACTTCCGTGTGCGGGCGTGCGCTGACCGGGGACCTGGCCTCTCAGAGATTCAGAGGCAGAGGGTCATGCGCACGCGCGCGAGGCGGCAGGATCTTTATTCCCTGAGGAGACAGGTCAGCTGATCCGGCGATCAGCTGACCTTAGCCAGCCAATCACATGCTGACTTGAGCTCCAGCCCCCTGGGCGGGCTGGTGGAACTGGGCTTCAGCATTTAAGCCCACAGATGTCATTTGCTCACTGTCTGCTGTCGTGAATACTTAGGTGTAAACGCTCAGACCTTAGCTCAGTTCCCTGGTGTTGATATCAAGGACATCACACCTCAGTCTAGGATCGTATTGTATATTATCTGTGTCTTGACTTTGGCTATCCCTGACTACTCTCTCCTCTTCTTGATTTTGTACCTTTGCCTATCTGATTCTTAGTTGCCGACCCTGCCTGTTTAACGGACTCTGAATCAGCCTTCTGTTCTTGTACTGCTACCGTCTCTCTGTTGCCGAACCTCTGCCGGTCTGACCTTTCTCTTTTCCCCAGTGGAACGTCTCCCACTGGTGGGATATCTCTGAGGCTTGCCTCTCCGAGACGCCTGCCCTAGCAGACGATTACTGCCAGGTGCTGAGATCCCAATCTTCACTTGGGCCGAGGATCTCACACACGGGGTTCCCATTCAGAGGTAACCACACCTCTGAGGAATCACCGTGTGGTGGATATTTCCACAGTCTTGTATATTGTACATGTTGATTGTTATTCTTTCTGCTACGGTATCCAGAGGTTAGTTACACTTGCATTATTGGTGATTCTGCAGATCATCAATAATCAGGTGACATTTGCATTATTGGTGATACTGCAGATCGCCAATAATCAGATTCTCTCTGCTTACTAACACCGATTGTTACAGATAGCACTCCCCTCCACCAGAAGTGGATTCAGTATATTTGTATGTAAAACAGAGGCGCCAGCAGGATAAAATTAGATAAAATGTTTAAAAATTGCTTGGAGTAAGTGGTGGGCTCACTTCCACAAAGCAGACACGAAATACTATCTCAATAGTAATAAACACATTTATTATACGGGACCCCAAGAGTGCAATGCGTTTCGCAGGTCAAGCCCGCTTCATCAGGCAAAAAATGGGGACAACAGAATTTCAGCAGTAACAGATTTAGCGCCTCAGTCCATTTAGCGTTCACTGATTCACTGAGGCGCTAAATCCGTTACTGCTGAAATTCTGTTGTCCCCATTTTTTGCCTGATGAAGCAGGCTTGACCTGCGAAATGCATTGCACTTTTGGGGTACCATATAATAAATGTGTTTATTACTATTGAGACAGTATTTCGTGTCTGCTTTGTGGAAGTAGGCCCACCACTTACTCCAAGCAATTTTTAAACATTGTATCTAATTTTATCCTGCTGGCGCCTCTGTTTTACATACAAACTTTTGTGACTTAGGGGACTTCTCTTCTCAGTGACAATGCCTCCAGCTGCGCTGAAGGTCCTTTCTGACAGGACGCTTGAGGCAGGGCAAGACAGAAGTTGGATGGCAAATTGGGACAGCTCTGGCCACAAGTCAAGCCTGCGCACCCAGTAGTCCAAGGGTTCATCGCTGCTCACAGTGTCTACATCCACACTTAAGGCCAGATTGTCGGCTACCTGCCGGTCCAGGCGTTGATGGAGGGTGAATCCGGAAGCACTAAGGCGAGGCGTTGGACTAAAGAATGTCCGCATGTCCGACATCACCATGAGATCACTGGAGCGTCCTGTCCTTCCCTGCGTGGACATGGGAGAAGGATTACTGGCAGTGGTACCTTTATTGCGTTGTGCTATAACATCACCCTTAAATGCAATGTAAAGCATATTTGCCAGCTTGTTCTGCATGTGCTGCATCCTTTCTGCCTTCAGGTGACTTGGTAACATGTCCGCCACTTTGTGCCTATACCGAGGGACTAGTAGCGTGGCCATCCAGTACAGCTCATTCCCCTTGAGTTTTTTTATACGGGGGTCCCTCAACAGGCTGGACAGCATGAAAGATGCCATCTGCACAAAGTTGGATCCAGATGTACTCTCCATCTCCTCTTGCTCTTCCACAGTGACGTCAGGTAAGTCCTCCTCCTCCCCCCAGCCACGAACAATACCACGGGGACGTTGAGCAGCACAAGCCCCCTGCGACGCCTGCTGCGGCTGTTCTTCTGCCGCTGCCTCCTCCTCCTCCACAGAAACACGTTCCTCATCATCCGAGTCTGACTCCTCTTCCCCACACGACTCTTCGTCCTCCTACCCCCTCTGTGCTGCCGCAGGTGTTAAGGAAACATCTGATTCTGATGTGAATTGCTCCCACAACTCTTCCTGTCGTAACTGTTCCTCTTCATGCTCCTCCACAGCTTGATCCACCACTCTACGCTCGGCACGACCCCAGGAAGTAAGCGTAGGGGATCAAGTTGCTGATGGTGCCTTCACTGCGATTTACCAGGTTGAAGCACTTGAGAAAGGGCTTGTTGCCCGATACATTGTGCTTTATCTGTATGCTGTATCACCGCTGCAAATAAATACGAATTCTTGAAGACTATTTATGCGATGATTGGTTGAGTCCATACTGGATTTGCATTGCCTTGGATTTACCAGGTCGGTCACCTCCTCAAACGGCCGTATGAGCCTGCATGCATTCTGCATCAGTGTCCAGTTGTTGGGCCACAACATCCCCATCTCCCCAGATTGTGTCCTGCTACTGAAATTATAGAGGTACTGGGTGACGGCTTTCTCCTGTTCTAGCAGGTGAGAGAACATGAGCAGGGTCGAATTCCAGCGAGTTGGGCTATCACATATCAAACGTCTCACCGACAAGTTGTTTCTCCGCTGAATGCTCGCAAAGCATGCGATGGCCGTATAAGACCGCCTGAAATGCCCACACAACTTCCTGGCCTGCTTCAGGACGTCCGCTAAGCCAGGGTACTTTGACACAAATCTTTGAATGACTAGATTCAGCACATGTGCCATGCAGGGTACATGTGTCAGCTTTCCCAAATTCAAAGCGGAAAGGAGATTGCTGCCATTGTCACACACCACGTTGCCGATCTCCAGCTGGTGCGGGGTCAGCCACTGATCCACCTGTTTGTTAAGAGCAGCCAGGAGAGCTGCTCCAGTGTGACTCTCCGCTTTGAGGCAAGACATGTCTAAGATAGCGTGACACCATCGTACCTGGCATGCAGCATAGGCCCTGGGGAGATGGGGCTGTGTAGCTGGAGAGGAGATCGCAGCACCAGCCAAGGAGGAGTAGGATGACGACAACGAAGAGGATGTAACAGAGGGGAGGTGGCAGGAGGCCTGCCTGCAAGCCGTGGAGGAGTTACAAGTTGGTCCGCTGCACAGCCACCTATTCCCTGCTTGCCATTGGTCACCAGGTCGAGCCAATGGGCTGTGTAAGTAATGTAGTGGCCCTGACCATGCTTGACAGACCAGGCATCCATGGTCCTGGTGGACCCTTGACCCAACGCTGTGTGCCAGAGATGACACGACTTGCCTCTCCACTTCACGGTGCAGTTTGGGTATCGCCTTTTTAGAGCAATAATTGCGGCCTGGCATCTTCCACCGCGGTGTCCCAATGTCCACCAATTTACGGAAGGCCTCAGAGTCCACCAGCTTGTATGGTAACAGCTGGCGAGCTAACAGTTCCGCCACGCCAGCTGTCAGATGCCGGGCAAGGGGGTGACTGGCAGAAATTGGCTTCTTCCGCTCAAAGATTTCCTTCATGGACACCTGGCTGCTGTGGGCAGAGGAGCAGGAACCGCTCAAGGTCAGAGGCAGAGTGGAGGAGGGTGGCTGTGAAGGTGCAAGGGAGCGAGCGGCTGAAGACGCTGCACCTGAAGGAGGAAGAGGAGAAGGAGGGTGGCTTTTATTTTGTGTGCTGCTTTTCCTCTGCTGCTCTTCCCATTGCAGTTTGTGCCTTTTCTCCAGGTGCCTTCGTAAGGCACTTGTCTCTACGTGAGAGTTGGCCTTTCCATGCCTCGTGCTTCATGGCACGTGCCTTCTTCTGAGCACTGTACTTTGGGCCAGGGCCGCACAAAATCACATCAACACGACCTCGCACAGACCTGCCGGGTGGCCTTCCCCTGGGTCTGGGGGGGTGAAATGAAAGGTATGCACTGACTTGACTAATACAATGTGCAGTCACACAGGTGCAGTTAACAGGTATGCATGGAGTGGTATATCACACTGCATGCCCTCACGTAGGTAGGTGGGTGCACTGAACACAACAGGTAGGTATATGCATATGCAGTGATGAGGTGGGTTCACTGAACACAACAGCTAGGTATATGCAGTGATGAGGTGGGTTCACTGAACACAACAGTTAGGTATATGCAGTGATGACGTGGGTTCACTCAACACAACAGGTAGGTATATGCAGTGATGAAGTGGGTTCACTGAACACAAAAGGTAGGTATGTACAGTGATGAGGTGGGTTCACTGAACACAACAGCTAGGTATATGCAGTGATGAGGTGGGTTCACTGAACACAACAGCTAAGTATATGCTGTGATGAGGTGGGTTCACTCAACACAAAAGGTAGGTATATGCAGTGATGAGGTGAGTTCACTGAACACAACAGCTAGGTATATGCTGTGATGAGGTGGGTTCACTCAACACAAAAGGTAGGTATATGCAGTGATGAGGTGGGTTCACTCAACACAAAAGGTAGGTATATGCAGTGATGAGGTGGGTTCACTGTACACAACAGCTAGGTATATACAGTGATGAGGTGGGTTCACTCAACACAACAGGTAGGTATATGCAGTGATGAGGTGAGTTCACTGAACATAAAAGGTAGGTATATGCAGTGATGAGGTGGGTTCACTCAACACAAAAGGTAGGTATATGCAGTGATGAGGTGCGTTCACTCAACACAAAAGGTAGGTAAGTATATGCAGTGATGAGGTGGGTTCACTAAACACAACAGATACTAGGTATATGCAATGATGGGTATTACAATATGCACCTGCTGTCACACACACAGGTAGTCACTGAATGTGCTGGGCCTGGCAGTGGCACACACACAGTATGAATTAGCAAGGCTGTCTATGCAACACAAGTGTCAGTGACACACAGAAAAAAAAATAGATCACAAGAACAAGATTAGCTCTCAAAAGAGCTGTTGTGGGTGCTATTTTAGCAATAAGAATCAGCCAGGAGCACGCTAACAAGCCTATAACAGCCTAACTAATCTTTCCCTATGAGAGTCTGCCAGCAACTGTCCTTCTCTCACTATTGCAGGCACACGAGTGAGTGTAATGGTTGGCGGAGCCTGCCTTATATAAGGGGGGGAGTGGCTCCAGGAGAGAGTGTAGCCTAATTGCCTACAATGTGCCTGCTGACTGTGATGTAGAGGGTCAAAGTTGACCCTAATGGTGCACTATGGGTTCGAACCGAATTTCCGCAAAAGTTCGCCTTTGCTGGCGAACGCGAAACACCAAAAGTTCGCCTGGAACCATTCGCAGGCAAACCGTTTGGGCCATCTCTAGTCGTGACAAATTTCTTGAAGGCCTCGGAGTCCACCAGCTTGTATGGTAGAAGCAGGTGGGCTAGCAGTTCCGACAAGCCAGCTGTCAGATGCCAGGCAAGGGGGTGACTGGCAGATTGGCTTCTTCCGCTCTAAAAAATCCTTCACATAAAGCTGACTGCTCTGGGAAGATGAACAGGAACTGCTCAAGGGGAGAGACAGCAGAGTTTAGGGTGATTGAGACGGGTCAAGGACAGCAGAGGTTGACTTGGCTGAAGTTGCTGCTGGACCAGGAGGATGAGAGTGGCTTTGCATTTGTGTGCTGCTTTTAGTAATGTGTGCATACCACTGTTGTTTGTGTTTTGTGATCAGGTGCCTTCGCAAAACAGTTGTCCCTAAGTGGGTATTGGACTTCCCACGGCTCAGTTTCTTTTGGCAGAGGTTGCAGATGGCATTGCTGGTATCAGAGGCACACGAACAAAAAAAAATGCCAGACTGGTGAGCTTTGTCGGCATTCTGGTGTGGTGGCAACAGCAGGCGTTGAAGGGTGTGTTGGCTGGCTGACCCCGGGTGCCGATACATGCTATCTGACAGTGCCACTAGCTCCTTGCGATGACCTCCCCCTGCTAGTTTCAAGAACTCGTCTCCTCCTTCTCTATGTTTCCCCATCAGAACTCTCTCCCTCCTCTTCATCTCCTCTTGAAGGCACCCACGTGACATCCGTGGAATGGATACATTGGGCCTGATTCACAAAGCGGTGCTAACAGTTAGCACGCTGGTGAAAAGCCCTTTATCACGCCTAAACTCAGTTTAGGCATGATAAGTTTAGGTGTGATAAGTTTAGGTATGATAAGTTTAGGTGTGATAAGGTTAGGCATGATAAGTTTAAGCACCAACTGCGTTAGCACCACAGTGCACAGCTGCTCAAAAGTTTTGCGCTAGCAAAGTCTGGTGCACTTCGCATAGAGTTTAATGGCGCTGCTTTGCGTGCGGGACTTTGCACGCTACCTACACTTATCTAAACTTAGCATGCCTAAACTTATCACACCTAAACTTATCACACCTAAACTTATCACGCCTAAACTGGCTTTTCACCAGCGTGGTGCAATGGTTATCATGCCTAAAGTCTCTAACTGGGTTAGCACCGCTTTGTGAATCGAGCCCATAGAGTTAACTGATGAAGTGTGAGGGGAATTTCCCCTCTCCTCATGGCTCAGTCAGCCATCAGTTTTGGCGTCAGTAAAGTTTGAATGTATTTTGATAACAGTAAACAAAGAGGTTGCTACTTGTAACGGTGGCGGGGTCGTTTTCGTGGTCAGCGCACAAGACGACGCGCACTGACACAACGAAAACCCTCCACCAGCGTATGATTTTGGGAAACCCAGGCTAGGTGCTATGCACCCGCAGAGGGCAATTCCCATCGGCAGATGGCGCTGTGGAGTGCAGGGGAACACCGCCGCTGCACAGCCACAGATGCCAGATGGGAATTGTACAGAACCCGATAAACGGGGCTGAAGAGCCTGTAAAGAGAAAGAGCACAGGGACAGGATGTATGTGTGTGCACCAAACTAGCCGCCACCCAGCGACAGTGAACACACAACAGCGGAAACAAAGTGGGAACGCAATCACAAGATTGGCGATTGCCGATAGAGACACAAGACAGAGCAGGACAGCGCACAAGGATAGCAAAGGCACAGCAAATCATACAATGAGGAGATACGGAAAATAACAAACGCTAGCTAACCGCGAACACCGCACTCATTCGCAACAGTGCACGCGGTTATGCGCGGTCTCCACGTGATAAGCACAATAGAGACAAGCACGCCTAACTAACCATCGACAGACAAACATGAAACAGAGGACGCGAACGCTTGCTTAACGGTTACCTCACCGAGCCTCCAGTAAGCGTCCGTAGCAGACAAGACAGACACACGAAAACAGGGACAAGCGAGAGATAGGATCCACAGCACTAGCGAAAAGTGGCTAGCGCGATCCCAGGAGACAGAACAGAAGGATCCACAGCGCTAGCGAAAAGTGGCTAGCGCGATCCCAGGAGACAGAACAGAAGGATCCACAGCGCTAGCGAAAAGTGGCTAGCACGATCCCAGGAGACAGAACAGAAGGATCCACAGCGCTAGCGAAAAGTGGCTAGCGCTATCCCAGGAGACAGAACAGATGAGGTAGGCAGAAACAACCGCTGTTCCAACCTACACTCCAGACTCAATCAGAAGGATCCACAGCCGCTAACGCTAGGGCGTGTGCGATCCAAACACAAGACAGATGGAACAGGCAAAACAGATAATGCAATCCTAACTGCACTAGGGAACCTGCCTAGTGCATTCCCACGAATTACACTAAGATAACTTTAACAAACGGGAATGGCTGACACTCCAGGAGTGTCCATCAGGAACAGACCATGAAAGGGAAATGTCCAGCAAAGCATTCTGGGAGCAGAATGCTTTTATAGTGCCAGTCATCAAAAGAAGGCAGGTAAGGGATTTGCATGACTAATGTATGCAAATCCCTCAGCAACACAAGCTGCACAACTGACAGAAGGTCTCCTTTCCAGAGTCCTGCAGCAAGCAAACCTAAACAATGGTCAAAAGGCTGCCTGCCTGCGCAGGCAGCTGAGTGGATTCTCACAGTACCCCCCCTCCTAGGGTCGAATTCCAGACGACCCTCAAAACTGATATCTCCAAACCACTTTAACAGAAGACTCATGAAGGTCGGGCCAGCCCGACAAGGTCCAATTCCAGAGTCAGTCCACCAGAAACCGACCTCATCGGAAACAGAAGCCACCGAAACATGCCCATCAGCACTACAAGTCTCAGCGTAACACCCATCAGGACTGTGGATACCAGAGAAGAAGCCATCGACACCCTCCAGACAATACCCACGACCTTCCAAGGAGCGTCCAAAAATACCAAACTGCCACAAAACCTGTTCGAAGTGTCTCTTTCAAAACAAAAGCCGCTGTTGATCGTATTCAGGGTACCAAGCAAAACTTCTCTCGGAATCTCCCAGAATGCCTTGAAGTTCCGCAGAGTTTCCAAGAAGCCAGAAAGCTCACCAGGCTCACATGGAGAGCTACCAAGCACCCCCATGGAACCTATGACAGTTCCAGATTCAGAATTAGCAGGACACCCATCAAGATCAGGACTTTCATGGACCACTTCTGGGCATGCAAGCAGGCAGGCTAAATCAGAACATGTCTCCACCAAGGAAGCATCTGAGTACGCTGGTAACCGAGGCACACTTGGGCTTTCTGGGTCACAGAGCACACTGGGGTACACCAGCACAGGAGAAACCTCAGGACATGTCGGGGAACTGCCAACCTCAGAGTCCGGCACGACAAGACCAAAACCAGGACCGGGCAGAAAATCGTCACGAGTAGAGGTCACAGGTACTGGTCTTTCAAAAGAAGACTCGGTCTCAGGCTTAAAAATCTCAATGACTGTAATGATATCTGACAGAAATTCATCATTGACTACACATGACTGAAGCTCCACCAGAGCTGAAAAGGTAGCCAGCAAGGCAGCAATGCCTACTGAAGTGGGCAACACCTCAGAAGGACTTGGGGGGCAGGAGACGTCTCCTACAAGTTCTGCACCCTTTGGGAGGAACTCGGAGATCTCCAGGAGGTCAGACAGGACCTCAGGAACATCCTTTTTCAAGTTTCCTAAGAAGGATTCTGAACTATCCATGTTACAGGGCAAAGCTTGAACTTTATTTTGTGAACCGGGCAGATGTCCCAGGGAAGGTTCCACCATAAACTGAGACTGAATTTCATCATCAGGACAGGGATACACAGAAATATCTAGTGAAACTAACTCTGGCCTTCTGAGTTTCGTTTCACTGCAGGGAAATTCCTCCATAGCAGTCAAACCAGACTGCAATTCCAAAATAGCAGAGAAACAGGTAACAATGGTTGCAATACCTAGACGAGCCTCTAGGGACACTGCAGGAGATTTTAAACAAGGTAATATTGACTCATCCAGATTATTGGGTGGAGAGTCAGTACTTACTTCAGAATCAGACTCGCAAATGTCAATGCGAGTGGACATAATGTCTTTATTCATGATACAGGGCAGGCTCAGAGACATCTTCTCTGGACAGAGCAAAGGTGCTTCAGTATCAGATTCACAAAACCAAAGTGCTGTCTCACTCTTAGACTCGGCTAAAGATGTCGAATCCGAGGAGACAGAACGCAAAATTTGCGAATCCACAATCGCTTTAGGTTGCGAAACCGAACACTCCAAAGACAGGGATTCTGAGGTCTCCAGGCTGGATTGCTGGATCTCAGAAACGCCAGCTGACAATGTACCTTTACAAACGTCACCTGAATGACGTACACGTAATTCATTCAGAATCATTTTCCACATACAAATCAGCGGACTCACAAAGTCAAATTCACACCCCTTTTTTTCTCTTAAGGCGGAAGCATAACTTATACATGCTCTCAAGACAGATTCACTTCTGGCAATGTAGTACTCACAAAACGACTCTGAATCGTTCTCCAATTCATACAACAACGCTTCGTGCTGTTTTTTCTGGAACGGGGGCTCCCATTCACACCTGACTAGGTCTGAGCATTGATACTGAACAATGTTAGGGGAAGTTGTGACAACAACATGAGGAATCATATTAATTTTACTCTTGAAACTGCATAGTTTGGGAATTTTCCCCATAGCAAGATTATAGATGGAGGATCTTAAAGTAGTACTGAGAGAAGAAGATCTGTTTTTACATGACAAGGGATCCCACAAATCATTGACAAAACTGACACACTCACGCCGATCACAATCGACAGGAACATCTGAGAAACAGGCATCAGATCGCACAGATTTAACCTCTAAACAAACGGGAGAAACTCCATCAGAATTCACGCAGGTGTCCACAGTCGAGGCACACCCATTCATTTCAGGTCGCACAGTGTCCAAACTCACTTGCTTTACCCCAGAAAGACAGGAATAATCATGTGACAATGGTGTCTCTTTATTGGAAATAATTGGTTGGTGTGTGTGCAATTCATCCAAAATAGTCTGCCCCACATAAATCACCAGATCCACATCACACTCATCACATTCATCAGAATCGATCAAAAGGTACATGGAGTCGAGACAATCATTCAGGTCATCCGCGCTCTTTGCGATATAAAAATCGCAAAAGGCTTTCCAATCGAAATCAAACTCTTCCAACAAGGCCCCAATCTCCCATGAGGCAAAAGGCAGTTCAAACAACCCAGTATCTAGGTAATCTCCATATGGGTTGGGGTCAGGAACGAGGACAGACTTTTTAACTGCTTTAATGTAGTGTGTGATCCTACCTATAATAGGATCCACATATGCCTTTGCCTCAGGCAATGACATCTGAAACAAATCGAAGGTTCCCTCTGCCCTGGGAATTTTGGTTGGGCTGGACATTCTGTAACGGTGGCGGGGTCGTTTTCGTGGTCAGCGCACAAGACGCGCACTGACACAACGAAAACCCTCCACCAGCGTATGATTTTGGGAAACCCAGGCTAGGTGCTATGCACCCGCAGAGGGCAATTCCCACCGGCAGATGGCGCTGTGGAGTGCAGGCGAACACCGCCGCTGCACAGCCACAGATGCCAGATGGGAATTGTACAGAACCCGATAAACGGGGCTGAAGAGCCCGTAAAGAGAAAGAGCACAGGGACAGGATGTATGTGTGTGCACCAAACTAGCCGCCACCCAGCGACAGTGAACACACAACAGCGGAAACAAAGTGGGAACACAATCACAAGATTGGCGATTGCCGATAAAGACACAAGACAGAGCAGGACAGCGCACAAGGGTAGCAAAGGCACAGCAAATCATACAATGAGGAGATACGGAAAATAACAAACGCTAGCTAACCGCGAACACCGCACTCATTCGCAACAGTGCACGCGGTTATGCGTGGTCTCCACGTGATAAGCACAATAGAGACAAGCACGCCTAACTAACCATTGACAGACAAACATGAAACAGAGGACGCAAACGCTTGCTTAACGGTTACCTCACCGAGCCTCCAGCAAGCGTCCGTAGCAGACAAGACAGACACACGAAAACAGGGACAAGTGAGAGATAGGATCCACAGCACTAGCGAAAAGTGGCTAGCGCGATCCCAGGAGACAGAACAGAAGGATCCACAGCGCTAGCGAAAAGTGGCTAGCGCGATCCCAGGAGACAGAACAGATGAGGTAGGCAGAAACAACCGCTGTTCCAACCCACACTCCAGACTCAATCAGTAGGATCCACAGCCGCTAATGCTAGGGCTTGTGCGATCCAAACACAAGACAGACGGAACAGGCAAAACAGATAATGCAATCCTAACTGCACTAGGGAACCTGCCTAGTGCATTCCCACGAATTACACTAAGATAACTTTAACAAACGGGAATGGCTGACACTCCAGGAGTGTCCATCAGGAACAGACCATGAAAGGGAAATGTCCAGCAAAGTATTCTGGGAGCAGAATGCTTTTATAGTGCAAGTCATCAAAAGAAGGCAGGTAAGGGATTTGCATGACTAATGTATGCAAATCCCTCAGCAACACAAGATGCACAACTGACAGAAGGTCTCCTTTCCAGAGTCCTGCAGCAAGCAAACCTAAACAATGGTCAAAAGGCTGCCTGCCTGCGCAGGCAGCTGAGCGGATTCTCACACTACTAAAATGTATGCACCAGTACTTAGCAGCACTTCCCAAACAATTCCTGTGTTAATTGAAAAAAATATGTGAATCAATAGTATTCCTTTAAGAGGAGCTCTTATCTTACCTGGCTGGGCAGATCTATCCAGAATGGCATTTACAAATGTGGGAATTGTCAGGTGTGTCCCATTTGACCGTACAAAGGTGTTTTATGATTCCCTTGGCCAGAAAGTTTTCATATACCATCCTTTATTAAGTGTGCAACAGCGGGGTGGTTTACATGCTTGCCTGTCCCTATATTGGGAAAGCCACACACCCTTTACGCGCTCGGATAGGTGAGCATATGAGAAACGTGAAAGACGTGGAATGCAAAACTCCCCTGGCGCAGCATTTCAAGGATAGTGGTGGGCTGAACTATCCTCCCAGGGAATAGTTCACAGCAAAGAACGGGTGTTTGAGCCCGCTCTCTCAGGCGAATAGATGGCGTGTTCGACCCACCCCCTATACATTATCACTGATGAATAAGAAGCTGTGTGCCCCTGATGATTCATCCGACAAAACACAACTAGAGGAAGGAAGTGACCAGCTGCAATAGGAGGAGACGTCCTTCGTGTCTTTTATATACAAAATGTTTTTTTAAGATGTTTGTGAGTATCTTATCCTTTTTATGATAATAAAAGTGGATGACTTTACACTATGTGAGTCATTTTAAGTCCATAGAGCTACCGACTGGTATACGTGGATTCATTGGAAATTACAGTATTAGAAAGGAGGTTCTGAAAGCTGATTGACGCACTGAGAAATGCTTACAGCCAGGGCCGGTTCAAGTAACAGTTGGGCCCTAGGGCAAAATTAGCCTGGGGGCCCCCCAACAGACACCCCCCAACCAAAAAGCGTCATTAGAGGCCCTTTGTTGCAGCCAAACTTCCCTCCTGGGCCCCTGAGCTGGCAGCTGACTCTCCCCCAATCACCTCCCAACTTAACAGACTCTGCAGAGACCCTGGGGAGCAACAGTTAACATGGGGAGGGACACCTTGGGGGCCCCTACAGGCTCTGGGGCCCTGGGGCAGTTGCCTATTTTCTCCTATGGTAGCTCCGGCCCTGCTTACAGCTGTCTGTGAGGGTGAGGCTGAGCAGCAGCTACAGAGGGTGAGCAGTGGGTTGAATCAGTGTGCGGGGCTCTATATTAAAGTGGTTCAAGTTGATGTGGATGTCTGCACTATGATGGTTTCCTGAGGTATTAACGCTGTGAAGAGGAGATTCTACACGGACGTTTGCCAGCAATTGTATATAGAGCCTGGTGCACTGTCTGTGGGCTGGGGCAGACAGGGAGCAAGGTGAGCATGCCACCCAGTAGATCATAAGACACGGTGACAGGGATGATCCTGTTATTTTATTTTCCCTCACGGGAAACCTGCCCTAAGGTGATGGCTACGGATCAAGCCATATAAACAGACTATGCTATGATCTGTTTCTTGTTTTACTTTTTTCTGTTTCTTCTGGGTCTGTTGATGGATTGGAGTTGATTCCAAGATTGACAAAAGGACTTGTGAACATTCTCATCAGAGCTGATATGAGAAATGTATTGGAAGCGTCCTCGTGTGGACTTTGGTTGGTTTGTTTTAATTAAGCGTGCATATAACGCTATTAGTGAGGTGCAGCAGGTCTGGACTAAATAGGGCAAGATAGGAATAGAAGAAGTGCAGTAGATAAACACTTGTGACATAAAATGTATTGCTTTAGTTTAAACTGACCCTGAACAGACCTAAAAAATGCAATACTGAATTTACCTCCGACTTCCTCCAGCCCCTTCCCCTAGCTTGCAAGGTCCCTCTGTGTCCCCTGGGTCTCCTTCGTTCTCCTGCTGGCGGCTCTGTTAGCTGCATGACTTGGCCAGGAGTCATGCACAACTGCACATGTGTGTGTCTGGCATAATCATGCACCCATCACCATGAGCATTCTGTGCCTGGATGGTTCATTTGTTTGTTAACCTCACATGTGCAGAATGCTTATAGCAATGGGCGACAGGGAACTCAGAGGACACCAAGGGACCTTGAAGGCTACAGGGGGCTGGAAGAAGCCACAGATCAGTTCAGTAGTTTAGTATTGTATTTTTTAGTTCTGTTCAGGGCTACTTAAAAATTGTGTTTATTGAAGACCGCGTCTAGCATGATAACAATCTCCAAACTGAGTTTGTCCTCAAGTCAAAACTTCCCCCATTCTTATCCTCAGAGTATCTGCATTACTGATAAGAACATGACATTTGTAGGTTGTCACTGAGTACATTATGGGACTGGGAGGTAGAAAAACTGAGGAAATCCACCTGCTGGCCAAGCAGCAGTAACCCTGTGTTATCACTCCCAATAGAAACCTGCAGCAAGTCTTCACTGTGAGCAGGAACACCTGATTACCGCTGCTTGGCCAGCAAGTGGATTTCCTCAGTTTTTCCAGCTCCCAGCCCAACACTGACTGAGTAAATACTATAGCGATTGCCAAACTAGAGACACATGTCCCACAAAAATGATATCATTGACTTGGTACAAACTGGAAAGACCAGTCCCTTTACCATAGAAATAAGCCGGGATGTTGAAAAGCCATTTGCAAGGAAGATAAAAAAAAAATATCTTTTATTTACACTATAAATTCAACGTCACATAAAATGTTGAGATTGCCAAATACCTTACCGTTATATATAGATGCACACCTTGGACAGTTCTCTCTTGTGGCTGAGATTACATCGAGTTGCATTGTGACTATGCTGGTGAGTACACCCCCTCTTTTGAAAACTCTTTAATGAGAGCATTGATTCATTTCTCAGTAAAATACTGTATGCCTACGCAGTTATATTACAGAATAAGAGCCCTTTTTTCTGCGAATTGCATTTGTAAACATGCATGATTTGATGCTTTTTCTATACACGGTTTGAGTGTTACAGCATGATTGTTCATGCAATCATAGTTACGTATGGCATGTTTGCAATTTTTGGGATATAAGGATGAAACCGCGCAGCATAGGTAAATCTCATGATAATAGTATAGCATCATGCTTGCTGTGCGATTTTTTTGTGCAGTCCCATAGACAACAAACTACACGTAATTGCAGGAATACAATATTTTTTGTATTGTATTTTTTTTATTGTATATATTTATATCGCTATCACAATTATACCGTGGTCTGCGAGTATTAAGTAGTACAGATATCTATATGTTTATAATAGGCACTATTGTATTGACCTGAGGAAGCGGGCCAGCTCCCATGAAACGCATAGTCTATTGTGCATGGAATAAATGTATACTTACAGTACCTTTTGTGGTTTGTCCTTGTTTAGGTAAGATTTATATACTGCTAGATATTTATATTAAGAAATCAGACACTATGGGCCTGATTCACAAAGCGGTGCTAACAGTTAGCACGCTGGTGAAAAGCCCTTTATCACGCCTAAACTCAGTTTAGGCATGATAAGTTTAGGTGTGATAAGTTTAGGTGTGATAAGTTTAGGCGTGATAAGTTTAAACACCAACTGGGTTAGCACCGCAGTGCACAGCTGATCAAAAGTTTTGCGCTAGCAAAGTTTGGTGCACTTCGCATAGAGTTTAATAGCGCTGCTTTGCATGCGGGACTTCACGCGCAATCTAAACTTATCATGCCTAAACTTATCACGCCTAAACTTAGCATGCCTAAACTGGCTTTTCACCAGCGTGGTGCAATGGTTATCACGCCTAAAGTCTCTAACTGGGTTAGCACGACTTTGTGAATCGAGCCCTTAGGGTGCAAAGTACCTAATCTTCCTATGTCTGCAGTGTAATTATAAGTGATGCCTAAGCCTGCTCCATTGAGAATTCCCTGGTTGCTTATTATTTACATGTACAATATACATACTGTCAGAGCATGAAATTTGGGTGCCCACGGGTAAGGGAAGATTTAGGCACTAATGCAAATATTGGCAATAAGGCTCCCAAAGCAGAAAATTGGGCACGTGATAATTATTAATTTGAATATTTTAACATTATAGTCTATGATGTTTGTTATTGTTTTAAAAATTAGAACATTATAGTTTTTGACATTTTTAATGTTTAGTATGTATAAATTATTCTTTTTTAAACGTTATTGTTTTGAAATGTACCATTTTCAGTATTATAAGGTTACAATAGGGGTTTTACAGTTAGTGGTCAGAAAGGGGGGTTTTAGGGTTAGGATTTAAGAAGGAGGCTTTTAGGGTTAGGCATCAAGAAGGAGGGTTTTAGGGTTAGGCATCAAGAAGGAGGGTTTTAGGGTGAGGCATCAAGGAGGAGGCTTTTAGGGTTAGGCGCCAGGTAGGGGGGTTTAGGGTTAGGTGTCAGGAAGGGAGAGTTCTGTGTGTGAGTAGGGTTAGGTTAAGTTGTAGTAAAATATTGCTTTTACCAATATTTTATTATGATACTTTATACTATTTACATACAAGAATTTTGGTAGATATTATCGATAATTTTATTAACGAAAATGGGTGCCCATTTTTCTTTGGGTCCCTATTTCATGCACCCCATATTGTACTCTACACCCCTGCATTCCCAGACTGCTGGTCTAACAACTTCCACCTCTCCGTCCACCTCTTTCTTTCTCCTAGCAAAGTGTATTGTTGCTCAGGTAGATGTGGAACAGCATTACTTAGATTAGATGACAGTGGCCTGTTATCTGTCCATCAGGTCTAAACGGATCAGTACTCTTTCCTGAGTATTTCTGTCATATGCAGCCCTATGGGCAGTAAATGGGAGGGTTTCCAGGAAGAGGCAGATGTAGAGCTGACAGACTAGCTGGTTGCAGTTGCTGTGTCTTTGGTGTACAGTACTGTATGTGCAAATACTGCTGGGAAAAGACTATTTACCAACAAAAGGTTCAGGGGAGTTGCAAGTCTCTTCAGAAGGCAAAATTATCAATCCTATAATTGTCTTACTTGTCTAGTGGTAATTTGAGGCAGATTCAGCATATTAATATAAGATCACTTATCCTTTTAGTCAGTTAGAGGTCAGAATGCTACATATCAGTTTCCCTGCAATAGTGATGCTATTTTAAGATGTCCTTAAAGTTAAGTAAAAAAAAATATTCTGTGCTCTGCAGATGGGCTGTATCTGCAATATGCAACTGGTGCTGGTTTTTGCTGCACTTTTGATTGACGTGGCCTTACATGGAAATGTAGGTAAGAATGTCTAAACTGGTTTTACATGAGGAGCTCTTGGAAAGGATGGTCTGCAAGGTACATATAGATGTAGTCAAAAATAAGAAAAGAGGTAATAAAATTGACCTTGAAACTATAATGATTATCCTAACGGGTTGTTTATAAATACATTTAAAATGTAGATACTGTTTCTTGATCAGAATAATTCAGCTTTGTGGGTGGGAGGAGCTATCATGCAGCAGAGCTTATTCACTACACTGATTTAAGGGGGTAGAAACACAGCTCACTGTAAGTGCCCAGCTCATAAATTATCTTAAAGTGGTCTAACACCCAGCATTTCAACTTTGCTTTAAAAGATTGCTTACAGCTTATAAACTATTATGCCAGATTTTTTTTTTAGCAGAAATTCACTGAATGGATTAAACATGACATTTTAGTGCTGCATTTAGCTAGAAATCCTCCTCCGTGCTTGCTTGTTTAGTTACAAATGTATCTATTTACAAAGTAATAAACAAACACTGCTCTGAGAGAACAAAGAGGGCTTCCCCGGCAGGCTTTTCAAAGGTCTATTTGTATTCCAAATAAAGATACATTTGTAACTAAAAGATAAGAACGGATGCGGATTCCTAGTTGAATCCAACACTAAAATGTCATGTTTAACCCATTCAGTGAATTTCTGCTTAAAAAAAAATCTGGCATAATAGTTTGTAAGCTGTAAGCAATCTTTTAAAGCAAAGTTGTAATGCTGGGTGTTAAACCGCTTTAAGAAGGAGCCTGTACACACACAAAGGTAATGCAGATTTTATGTACATTTTACCAGTGCCGTTTCTGGGTATAGGCAATGCAAACAAAGACCTGGAGTGCCCACTGTCATGCTCAATACTGCACATGCAAGCACAATACTGCACCCTCTGTACTGATGACTGTGTCAAACAATTATAAATAAAGTGGTATTCTTTTAAAACGCTATTACTCCTCCTACACAAAGCTGTTCTTTTGGTTTTCTTTACTTTGGTTCTTCTGGTTTGCTTTACCAGTCATAGGGCCTGATTCACAAAGCGGTGCTAACAGTTAGCACCCTGGTGAAAAGCCCTTTATCATGCCTAAACTCAGTTTAGGCATGATAAGTTTAGGTGTGATAAGTTTAGGTGTGATAAGTTTAGGCATGATAAGTTTAGGTGTGATAAGTTTAAGTGTGATAAGTTTAAGCACCAACTGCGTTAGCACCGCAGTGCACAGCTGATCAAAAGTTTTACGCTAGCAAAGACTGGTGCACTTCGTATAAAGTTTAATGGCGCTGCTTTGCGTGCGGGACTTTGCAAGCGATCTAAACTTATCTAAACTTAGCATGCCTAAACTTATCACACCGGTAACTTCGCGCGAGTTTCTTCTTATCATGCCTAAAGTGAGTTTAGGCGTGATAAGGGCCTTTTCACCAGCGTGCAAACACTTTGCACCGCTTGGTGAATCAAGCCCACTGGCGAACTCAGGGGGCTATTCCGGGTGTCTGGAACCTCCCCCCTGCACTGAGCTGTGTATTCAGCCAGGGAAGCCCGCATAATATAAACAGCCTCATTCTCCCTCCCTTCTTACTTCTGGTGCCTCCCTCCAGCTAATAGAATGAGAGAGGCAGCCGAGCTTCCCTCACAACCCTCACAAGAAGATGCAGCCTGCAGTGAGAGAATGTTGATTATGGAGTCCTGGACTCTCCACAGCACAGAAGTGTCAGACATGATGAAATTAGAGTGCAGGCAAGCTGGTAAATATGCACAGCATGATGCAGAGCTTGCCTGGACTCAGGGTCTGTGGGCAAACATCTGTCTGGTCTCTCCCCATTGTTATAATGACTGCATGTGTGGATAAGGTGTGGATAACAAGCTGAAAAGTTTTTGACAGTCCCTAGACTCCAGGAGGGCTTCTTTCTGACTTGTGTGAGAGACTGACAGGGACAGGAGTCCGATTACAGGCAAGTAGCCTGTGTGATGTGGGACTTCAATACAGATAAGTTCTCTGCTCCATCTCAGGCTATTCTCAATTTCTCCACTCCTCTCTCTGGGCTAGTGCAACGCCAAAATGACAATAGCAATCGCTAGCAATTTGTGAGTGTGATTTTGTGAAGTGATTTTCAGAGCGATTTTTGAATGAATTGCTCAAAAACATGCTACATGCAGTATACCTGCGATTTTGAAAAAATCACAACGCTGCTGTGGGAACACTGTCATAGGGTAACATTAGCCAAGCGCTTTTCAAATCACTGTTGATTTGAAAAACGCTCAGAAGCCCTCTTGGTGTGCACCAGCCTCCCTCATTCACCTCTTCCCCTAGAGCTGGCTGTGTGTTCTTGTCATACAGGAAAGCTAAATAAAAGTGCAATCCTGGTGAGGCAAAATATTATTATTTAGTATTTATATAGCGCCGCCATCTTCCGCAGATGCATATATCCCTGCATCATATGGGTATCGCTTGCGCTATATGAAACTATGTAGCATATTCCACTGAATTGTCCAAACTAAGTCTATCTCCTTTTCCTCTCTTGGGGAGTTGTTCCAGCGCTGTACCCCATTCACATTTGCTGCTACCAGAAGCCCTCAGAAACACTAGTGTCCTTGAGTACTTCCAAAGATAGGCAGCTCCGTAATACGCCAGCGCACTTTTGTGCATGGGCAGTATGGAGCCACCTGTATTCGGAAGCACTCGGGACATACGTGCTTCTGGACCTTTCAGGAACCCCCCCCTTAAAAATCCTGCGTTTGCCCCTGAAGCCCCTAAACTTATCGGGCTTGATTCACAAAGCGGTGCTAACAGTTAGCACCCTGGTGAAAAGCCCTTTATCATGCCTAAACTCAGTTTAGGCATGATAAGTTTAGGAGTGATAAGTTTAGGTGTGATAAGTTTAGGCATGCTAAGTTTAAGCGCCAACTGCGTTAGCACCGCAGTGCACAGCTGATCAAAAGTTTTACGCTAGCAAAGACTGGTGCACTTTGTATAAAGTTTAATGGCGCTGCTTTGCGTGCGGGACTTTGCAAGCGATCTAAACTTATCTAAACTTAGCATGCCTAAACTTATCACACCTAAACTTATCACACCTAAACTTATCACGCCTAAACTGGCTTTTCACCAGCATGGTGCAATGGTTATCATGCCTAAAGTCTTTTAGGCATGCTAACTGGGTTAGCACCGCTTTGTGAATCGAGCCCATCACGCCTAAACTGGCTTTTCACCAGTGTGGTGCAAAGGTTATCATGCCTAAAGTCTTTTAGGCGTGATAACTGAGTTATCACCGCTTTGTGAATCAGGCCCGATAAGTTTAGGGGCTCGATTCACAAAGCGGTGCAAAGTGTTAGCACCATGGTGAAAAGGCCCTTATCACGCCTAAAGTCACTTTAGGCATGATAAGAAGAAACTCTCGCGAAGTTGCCGCGCGTAAGTGCGCGCGCAACACCCGACGCTTCGCGCGAAGCTCCCATTAAGCCCTATGGGACTTTGCGCGCGCTCTCACGCGCGAACGCGCGAACGCGCTTACGCGCGGTAACTTCGCGCGAAGAGCAGGAAAAATCGGTGATAACTCAGTGGTGAAAAGGTCATCACGCCTAAAGTCTTTTAGGCGTGATAACTGGGTTATCACCGCTTTGTGAATCGAGGCCTAGGTGTGATAAGTTTAGGCATGATAAGTTTAGGTGTGATAAGTTTAGGTGTGATAAGTTTAGGCATGATAAGTTTAAGCACCAACTGCGTTAGCACCGCAATGCACAGCTGATCAAAAGTTTTGCGCTAGCAAAGTCTGGTGCACTTCGCATAGAGTTTAATGGCGCTGCTTTGCGTGCAGGACTTTGCACGCTATCTACACTTATCTAAACTTAGCATGCCTAAACTTATCACACCTAAACTTATCACACCTAAACTTATCACGCCTAAACTGGCTTTTCACCAGCGTGGTGCAGTGGTTATCACGCCTGGGGCCTGATTCACAAAGCGGTGCTAACAGTTAGCACCCTGGTGAAAAGCCCTTTATCATGCCTAAACTCAGTTTAGGCATGATAAGTTTAGGTGTGATAAGTTTAGGTGTGATAAGTTTAGGCATGATAAGTTTAGGTGTGTTAAGTTCAGGCATGATAAGTTTAAGCGGCAACTGCGTTAGCACCGCAGTGCACAGCTGATCAAAAGCTTTACGCTAGCAAAGACTGGTGCACTTTGTATAAAGTTTAATGGCGCTGCTTTGCGTGCGGGACTTTGCAAGCGATCTAAACTTATCTAAACTTATCATGCCTAAACTTATCACACCTAAACTTATCACGCCTAAACTTATCACGCCTAAACTGGCTTTTCACCAGCATGGTGCAATGGTTATCATGCCTAAAGTCTTTTAGGCGTGCTAACTGGGTTAGCACCACTTTGTGAATCGAGCCCCTAAAGTCTCTAACTGGGTTAGCACCGCTTTGTGAATCGAGCCCTTAAACTGGCTTTTCACCAGAGTGGTGCAATGGTTATCATGCCTAAAGTCTCTAACTGGGTTAGCACTAGTGTTGGGCGAACAGTGTTCGCCACTGTTCGGGTTCTGCAGAACATCACCCTGTTCGGGTGATGTTCGAGTTCGGCCGAACACCTGATGGTGTTCGGCCTTTTAAGTTCGGGTTTGGCCCGAACTATTGAATGGCCGCCGACAGGGCCGAACAGGGCCCCTGTTCGGCCGAACAGGGCCCTGTTCGCCCGAACATGCCGCAATACGGCCCCCCTATGGGGTCGCAGGCATAAGGGGGGAGCATGCCCCGATCGCGGGGGGGGGGTCGGAAATTCCCCCCACCCCCTCCGCTAGCGCTCCCCCTTCTGCCCGCTTCCCCATACAAAAGTTTAAGGAAAGTACCTGCGGTAGTGGATGGCCTGGCAGTGGCACTGTGGAGTGAGGAGGAGGAGTCCGGAGAGTGACGCGTTGAGGGAGGCCGGGCAGCGGGCGTGAGGTCAGAGAAAGGGCGGAAGTACCACAAGGGTACTACCGCTGAACCCTGAAACTTTTGTATGGGGAAGCGGGCAGAGGGGGGAGCGCTAGCGGAGGGGGCATGCTCCCCCCTTATGCCTGCGACCCCATAGGGCCCCCAAAAGCGGGATGTTCGGGAAGTTCGGGGTTCGGCCCGAACATGCCGAACATCTCGGCCATGTTCGGCGAACTTTCCCGAACCCGAACATCCAGGTGTTCGCCCATCACTAGTTAGCACCGCTTTGTGAATCGAGCCCATAATGTCAAACTTCTTTCCGATGCCTGGCCCTGCTCTCCTCCTCAAAGATGACTTCTTTTTTTACATCAAACCCTTAAGCTGGCCATACACTGGCCCGATTTGCGGTCGTTTTGACAGCAGATTCGATCACTGGGATCGAATCTGCTGCCAATCGTTCGCGCTAAACGCTCCCGCCGATCCAATTTCCTCCCGAAATCGGATCGGACCATCGATCGCGCCACGCGGAAAAATACCGTCGATCGCCCGCGGGTAGGGAGCGCGTCGCTAGCGGCGGCCGATCAGATCAGGTATACATTACCTGACGCTGGCTCCCGGGCATCTTCTCCGCGCTGCACCGCTCTGTCCCTGTTTCCATCCCAGCGTACATTAACTTCCTGTGTCACTGCAGTGACCAGGAAGTTCAAATAGAGGGCGCTCTATTTGAACTTCCTGGTCATGGAGTGACACAGTGTACGCTGGAATGCGGTGCGGGGTTTAGGTAATGTATACGGGGGGGGGGGGGGGGGGGACAGGCGGCAGGAGCAGCTCAACAGATTGTGATCGGTTTCAAGCTGAAACCGATTCACAATCTGTTTGCAGTAAAGGTGGCCATACGATCCCTCTCTGATCAGATTCGATCAGATAGGGATCTGTCAGCTGGTCGATCTAATGGCAAATCGACCAGTGTTTGGCTACCTTTATCCTTATCTGCTCCCAAAAGTAACCCCTTCCTAATGCCTTAACCTTACACTCCTCCTCCAGCATTACCTATTACCTCCCCTTTGAAGTTATCACTTTCCTTACATCCAACCCTAAATCTCCCCCTAGTATTTTCCCTTTCCCGATGCCTAACTCTAAACGCTAATACCTTGCAAATGTGTATAATTCCTCTATTACCTACCATTGTTAAGATCTCTATGTTCCCTATATGCACCTTGGGGCTGTCATGAATAGTAATTTTGTTGTGTTACACAAGGACAATAAAGTGTTAAATCTTGAATCTAACTCTGAACTTCTAACTCTGACATGTTAACTTAACCTCAGCCAAATCATACACCCTGAATCACTGCTGACAGTATTAGTTATGCTGACAACCACTCATCCACTGAACGTACCTACTTCCAATAATATTTAATTTTATTGTTTTTTTAAAAATAGAACAAAATAAGTGTTACAAGCAAGGCCGGATTTACCATGAGGCACTGTAGGCACGTGCCTACAGGGGCCTGATGATGGAAAGGTGGCTCATACCCCTGCCCTAGTGCCTCCCTCCTTCCCTATGCAGAGTCCCGACTCCCGAGCAGAAATTAGAGGTTACTCACCTAGTTCTCAGCAATCCACTTGCGAGATCTCCCTTCAGTTGGAGGCACCACTAGCTACCTCTAGCTACCTAATGCTAAGGGAAACCTGTAGCTACTGGTGCCTATGACAGGCATGAGAAATAATAAAGAAGTGACAGCTGGGACAGCCAGCACACTTGTAGTGCGGTTCGGCAGGGGTTGTAGGTTCATGGAGGGCAACGTCTAGGGTGCCAGGATATCTGTGCCTGTAGGCTCCTATGATGTAAATCCAGGCCTGATTACAAGTAAATGTTTCTTGTCCTTTAAAGCTCCTTTTGCTGGTATGATGAATAGGTTTTATGAGCATTTTTTTTTTACTGCTGTTACTGCTGTAGTAAACCAGTCTCTAGCATTACAGAAAACAAGACTCCTGTCCTGAATGTATCTTGTCTTTGCTATGCAGCAGTAAAACAAAACAAAAAAATGAAAATAAAATGTTTATTTGTATTATTTCATAGTTTTTTTTTTTGGTTCATAGGTTTTTCGGTTCAATACTGAATGTTCTCTTTAGCTTTATAGACCTATGATACTAAGGGGTTGATTCAGTTGATTCATTGAGCTACGGGGATCATGTCCTATGAAGCCACTGGACCTGACAGGGCTCAGAGGAGCAGCTGTTATGTGAATAGAGCATGCATAAGTTATCAGTGCATGCTACACAGTACTACCGAACGTAACATGCGCACAACTCACGCTGCTCACATTAAGCTGGGCTGCTTTAACAAACAAACACAGAACATTTATATCGTGCTTTTCGCTTGGCAGACTCAAAGCACCAGAGCTGCAGCCACTAGGCTCTATAGGCAGTAGCAGTCTTAGGGAGTCTTTCCCAAGGTCTACTATTGAATAGGTGCTGGCAGAGCCCTTCACCATTACAGTATCCAGCCACCGCAGCTTAACCTCCTTGGTGGTAATCCCGAGCTAGGTTTGGGGCGGAAAACCGCAGCTCATAGTGGTAATCCCGACCTATGCTCGGGGAACCTGCCGGAGGATGTATGCAGAGCAATGTACACAGCAGGCGTTTCAACATACCCATAGCATTTGTAAAGCGCTTTTCTCCCATAGAACTCAAAGCGCATAGTTGTGTCTCAGATCAATAGAGAATTCCAGGCTAAACTGTGTAACAGAGGAAATAGTCAGGTGTTCATAAATGCCAGACTGAAGAGGTGGGTTTTCAGTTTAGACTTAAATACTTCCCGGGATGGAGCTTTCTTGATCAAGTGCGGCAGGGAGTTCCAAAGTGTAAAGGCAGCATGACAGAAGGCTCTGTCTCCAAAGGTTTTGAGGGGGCTCTGGGGGTGACCAAGGTGTTGCATCCTTGTGATCTAAGATTGTGTGTGTGGGAGGGGGGGGGGTGATGTAGTAGCAACAAGTACTTCAGGTATCCAGGGCCCAGATTGTGCAAGGATTTGAATGTCAGTAAGCCAATCTCAAACAAAATTCTCCATTTTATCGATAGCCAGTGGAGTGAGCACAGGGTTGGTGTTATGTGGCAATGGCAGGGTTGGCTCGTTGACAGCTTTGCAGCGGCATTCTGTACTAATTGCAGGTGGCATAGGTCTTTCTTTGGAAGGCCTGTGTAGCTAACATTGCAGTAGTCCAACCATGATGGCATGAACTAGGGTTTGAAGGGTTTGTAGAAAAACACTAACTGATGACCCGGGACTGTTACTAGTAAGGGTCAGACCTATACCATAATGCAATTAACGTAGTTCTAAATTGTTTTTGCTGTGTGTCTTGTCTTCTTGTACTATGTCTATGTCATGTGTACCACAAATAATTCCGAATATAGCTCTGCTGTATTTGGCGAAATAAAATAATTCTGATTCGGATTCGGATTGAAGATCCTCTGAAGGAATTAGGTGTTTAATCTTTTCAATATTCCTTAGATGAAAGAAGGAATGTTTCACAACAGCTTAGATTTGATTCCTGAAGCTTAATTTCCCATCAATCAGTACTCCCAGGCTGCGCACACAGTCTGAGTTGTTCAGGTCTGAGCTCCCTATCCTTAGCGGTGCTGGTTGAGACTGGGGCTGCTTTGCTGTCGGGCCCTAACCCTCGATAACAAGAACCTCAGTTTTGTCAGCATTAAGTTTTAGCCAGTTATTATTCATCCACTCCTGAAGCTCAGCTAAACATGTGTTTATTTGTGGAGTGGGGTCTGTGATGCCAGGTTTGAATGACAAATTTAGCTGGGTGTCATCAGCATAGCAATCATATGTCAGGCCATGTTTTTGTATGATTTCTCCAAGTGGCAGCATGTATATGGTGAAAAGTAAAGGGGATAATATTGTGCCCTGAGGTACACCATATTTTAGTGGTACAGGGTTGGAGAGGAAGGGCCCTAAAGCTATACTTTGTGTTCTGCCAGACAGGAGGGAGTTGAACCACTGGAGAACAATGCCATCTATGCCACAGTACTCTTGTAGCCTGTTAAGCAAGATTTCATAATCGACTGTGTCAAAAGCCGCTAAGAGGTCGAGCAAAATCAGGATGGAACATTGGCCTCTGTCTCAAACCATGTGCATATCATTGCAAATCTGGATGAGGGCTGTTTCACAGCTGTGATATTTCCTGATTGAAGAGGGTCAAGAATACTGTTTCTGGAGAGCCTGGCTTCAAGTTGGAGATAGACAGTCTTTTTAATAACTGTACTCAGAAAGGGGAGGTTTGAGACAGGTTTGTAGTTGTTTAGAGCATCTGGGTCTAAGGATGGTTTCTTGAGTATTGGCCTGTCGATTGCTTCTTTCAGACAAGAGGGAAAACCGTTTACTATTTTGTGGAATGCCAGTGTAAATAGTTCAGGGCATTTCAACATGAACTTAGTGGGGCCAGGGTCCAGATCGCAGGTAGTCTGGTGAAGGTTTGAGATGATATCCAAGATGTCTTTTTCAGTGATTACCTTAAAATCAGACCATGGTGGTAGGCTATTATTGCATCCGTTATATGGCTCTGCATAGGTTTTTCGGGGTTGTGAATTGAATGGCAGATCGTATGGAGAATACTTTGTCTGAGAAGACGGGGGCAAATTTCTCGCACAGGTCCTGTGAAGGTCTGATGCTGGATTTCCTACAAAATGGATTGCAGAAATTGTCAACCATGCGGAAAAGTTGGGCAGGTCTGTTAGCTGCATTTGTAAATAGTTTAGGACATTTTAATATGAACTTAGTGGGGCCAGGGGCCAGATCGCAGGTAGTCTGGTGAAGGTTTGAGAGGATATCCAAGATGTCTTTTTCAGTGATTACCTTAAAATCAGACCATGGTGGTTGGCTATTTTTGCATGAGTTATATGGCTCTGCGTAGGTTTCCGGACCTGTGAATTGAATGGCAGATCGTATGGAGGAGACTTTGAGAAGAAGTGGGCAAATTTCTCGCACAGGTCCTGTGAAGGTCTGATGCTGGATTTCCTGCAAGATGGATTGCAGAGAAAGTTGGGCAGGTCTGGTGTCTGCATTTGCAATCTCGTGAGACAGGAATAAGGACTTCTTTTTGTTAATCAGCATTTGATATTTTTTCAGGTGAGCAATTAGGGAAAGTTTGTCTTTGTTTCTTTAGTTCCTTTATAGAGTTGTCAAACCAGCGAGCGGAACGTTTAATCTTTAAGGGAGCTATGGCGTCAAAAGCGGCCGAGACATTGTGGTTATATTTAAGGACCATGGATTCAAGGCCTAAGTTGTGATCTGTCAGTCCGTCTAGATTGAGGCTGTTCTGAAGGTGTTGGGGTGACAAACCTTTCAAGGAACAATATTTTATTAGTTCTTTCAGTTGGTGTTTTGTGGCTGGTGCTGTAAGGGAGAAGTGGACGGTGTGGTGGCCTGACCAAACTACTGGATCAATTTCCACATTAGATATTAGAAGTTCTGAATGGAAAATGAGGTCCAAAGTGTGTCCTTTTTTGTGGGTAGGGAGGTTGATGACTTAAGAGAAGCCCAGTTCATTCATGGAAAGAAGTAACTCATACCACCAAGGGGGTTAATGAATCAACTCCTTAGTGTTTTATCAGCATGTATCTAGTAAAAAGATCTACTATTAATACATTTTTTGTTAGCCAAATTAATTTTAAAGAGAAATTCTATAATGTATTATACCAGCAGTCAGTGGATCTGTGTGACTGCACATTGTATTATACCAGTCAGTGCATACCTTTCACTTGAATGGATGGCAGACTTGCCCTCCATAACAAATTCTCATTATAAGATTTCCAGTGTATTAGTCTCATCATTATACAGCAGTCAGCAGGGTCTCATTGTATTATACCAGCAGTCAGTGCATACTTTTCACTGCAATTGTGTGACTGCACATTGTATTATACTAGCAATCAGTAGACAGTATATACTAGGGATGGGACGAATCCACAATTTTTTCGAATCCGAATCCGAATCCGAATCTGAAAAGGTTCTCGAATATCTCGAACCTTTCGAATCCCGAATCTAACGAATCCTGCACATAAGAATTGTGCGATCCGTGGTATAGTTGCCCGCAGTATAGGTAGCGAGTTAAAGGTGCCTTCAGTATAGCTAGCTAGGTATGGGTGCCTTCAATATTGGTAGTTTTCAGTATAGGTAGCAAGGTGTAGGGGCCTGCAGTATAGGTAGCAAGGTATATGGGCCTTCAGTATAGGTAGCAGGGTATATAGGCCTTCAGTATAGGTAGCAGGGTATATGGGCCTTCAGTACAGGTAGCAGGGTATATGGGCCTTCAGTATAGGTAGCAGGGTATATGGGCCTTCAGTATAGGTAGCAGGGTATATGGGCCTTCAGTATAGGTAGCAGGGTATATGGGCCTTCAGTATAGGTAGCAGGGTATATGGGCCTTCAGTATAGGTAGCAGGGTATATGGGCCTTCAGTATAGGTAGCAGGGTATATGGGCCTTCAGTATAGGTAGCAGGGTATATAGGCCTTCAGTATAGGTAGCAGGGTATATAGGCCTTCAGTATAGGTAGCAGGGTATATGGGCCTTCAGTATAGGTAGCAGGGTATATGGGCCTTCAGTATAGGTAGCAGGGTATATAGGCCTTCAGTATAGGTAACAGGGTATATGGGCCTTCAGTATAGGTAGCAGGGTATATGGGCCTTCAGTATAGGTAACAGGGTATATAGAGGCCTTAATTATAGGTAGGTATGTAGGTAGGTATAGGGGCCTTTAGGTAGGTAAAGGAACCTTCAGTATAGGTAGCAGGGTATAGAGCCTTAAGTATAGGTAGGTATGTAGGTAGGTATAGGGGCCTTTAGGTAGGTAGGTATAGGGGCCTTTAGGTAGGTAGGTAGGTAGGTACGTATAGGGGGCCTTTAGGTAGGTATAGTGGCCTGTAGGTAGGTAGGTAGTTAAAGGGACCTTCAGTATAGGTAGCAGGGTATAGGGCCTTAAGTATAGGTAGGTATGTAGGTAGGTAGGTATAGTGGCCTGTAGGTAGGTAGGTATAGTGGCCAGTAGGTAGGTAGGTATAGTGTCCTGTAGGTAGGTAGGTAGTTAAAGGGACCTTCAGTATAGGTAGCAGGGTATAGGGCCTTAAGTATAGGTAGGTATGTAGGTAGGTAGGTAAGGGGGCCTTTAGGTAGGTAGGTATAGGGGCCTTTAGGTAGGTAGGCACGTATAGGGGGCCTTTAGGTAGGTATAGGGGCCTTTAGGTAGGTAGGTAGGTAGGTATAGAGGCCTGTAGGTAGGTATAGGGGCCTTTGGGTAGGTAGGTAGGTATAGGGGCCTTTAGGTAGGTAGGTACGTATAGGGGGCCTTTAGGTAGGTAGGTACGTATAGGGGGCCTTTAGGTAGGTATAGTGGCCTGTAGGTAGGTAGGTATAGTGGCCGGTAGGTAGGTATAGTGTCCTGTAGGTAGATAGGTAGGTAGTTAAAGGGACCTTCAGTATAGGTAGCAGGGTATAGGGCCTTAAGTATAGGTAGATATGTAGGTAGGTAGGTATAGGGGCCTTTAGGTAGGTAGGTAGGTAGGTATAGGGGCCTTTAGGTAGGTATAGGGGCCTTTAGGTAGGTAGGTAGGTACATATAGGGGGCCTTTAGGTAGGTATAGGGGCCTGTAGGTAGGTAGGGATAGTGGTAGGTAGGTACGTATCCTTTAGGTAGGTATAGGGGCCTGTAGGTAGGTAGGTATAGTGGCGGGTAGGTAGGTAGGTACGTATAGGGGGCCTTTAGGTAGGTATAGAGGGAGGTATAGAGGTAGTTAGGTAGGTAGGTAGGTAGGTAGGTAGGTAGGTAGGTAGGTGTAGGTGTCGCTCCCCCTCCCCCCCACGGCCTCCTCCGTCCCCCGTGCCTGCATAAGTATCAACTCACCTGTCCAGTGGAGCGCAGAGCGGCAGACCTCCTCGTTACTTCTCGGTTCCCTCTAGTGGCCGGACCGGCTTTTACAGATGACGTCATTGTAAAAGCCGTCACTAGAGGGAACCAGGAAGTGAGCGAGAGGTCTGCTGCTCTGCGCTCCACTGGACAGGTGAGTTGATACAATGTATGCGGGCGGGCGGAGGAGGCGCGGGGCGGGCGGAGGAGACGCGGGGGGGGGGGGGGGCTCGGAGGAGGACGAGGACGAGTGCGAGCGGCGGATGCGCGCCGATGCAGCGTCGGGATTCGGCGGATTCGCAAAGTGGAAAATGGCGTCGGGATTCGAATCCACGAATCTCGAATATTTCCCAATATTCGAGGGATTCGTGGATTCGCCGGATTCGTCGTCCCATCCCTAGTATATACCTTTCACTGCATCTGTTTGACTGCACATTGTATTATACCAACAGTCAGTGCATACCTTTCACTTCATCCCCCCCCCCCCCCACCCAATATGGACAAAACAACAGGCAGAGGCAGATCCAGAGGCAGGCCACCCACCAGGTCTGTTTGAGGTCATGCTGACGTGATTTTATGTGGCCCACGACCAAAGTACAGTGTTCAGAAGGCAGGTGCCAGCAACTCCCAAGATTGTCAGGACGTAGTTGACAATTTAACACAGAACACCTTATTTTCCTTAGCTTCTGCACGGAGCAGTGACATATCTTCCTCCTCCTGCTCTAATTCTGGCACCCCACTTAACACTCAGCCGGCAGTCACCAGTGCTACTACTAGCACCACATCCGCTCCATTTGACAGTTCGCAGGAGTTATTTGACGGGGAATTAACTGATTCACAACCATTATTGTTAGAACAAAATGAAGACACTAAGCAAGTTACATCACCTCATATGTCTGAGTTAGGCATCAGTATGAACGTAAGGTGCGAGAATGATGAAGTACCTGCTGTTAGTGCAGTTTTGGAGGTGTCTGATACAAGCAAAACTGTGGAGGAGGATTATGATGATGATGATACTCCCATGGATGTCACGTGGGTTCCCAATAGACCAGATGAACAGGGGGACAGTTCAGAGGGGGAGTCAGAGAGGAGTAGGAGGAGATGAGTTGCTGAAAGATGCAGGGGGAGTTTGTCATCAGAAAAAGCTCATGGCAGTGTCCGGCGGCATGTATCGCCACCTATGGACAGCCAGCCAACATGCCCTTCAAGGTCAGCTGCTGCTGCCACCACCACAATGCCATCATCCCAGGGCTAGAGATGAGCCGAAATTTTCGAAATTTCGAACTGCTTTTATTACGAATGCGAAATTTAACATTACGACCCAAATTCGTAATTTCGTAATTAATTTTCAAATCGTAATTTACAATTTCGTAATCGAAATTTCACTCCCGTAATGACGAATTTCGTGTCTCCAACCGAAATTTTACTGTTTCAGGTTTGTAAGGGTTTCTATCCCTCTAGATGCCTAAAATGAATAGCACAGCCAGCCCTCCTCCTCCTCCTCCTCCTCCTCCTCCTCCTCCTCCTCCTCCTCCTCCTCCTCCTCCTCCTCCTCCTCCTCCTCCTCCTCCTCCTCCTCCTCCTCCTCCTCCTCTCTCTCTCTCTCTCTCTCTCTCTCTCTCTCTCTCTCTCTCTCTCTCTCTCTCTCTCTCTCTCTCTCTCTCTCTCTCTCTCCCCCCAGAGATCTGTAGTATTTCAAAACCATACTCACATTCATGACATGTCCAGGGATCAAACCCAGGCCAACCACATGGAAGACAGCTATGCTCACCACCATACCACCAAACACACACTAAATAGACTGCTAACCTAAATCTTACTTGTAGACAGTCATATGAGACACATGCTGGGTGCAGGGCTTTGTGATTGGACCATGGACCATGCGATAGAGTGAGGTGCAAAAATGAAATCATGCCTAGCAGAGGATGGTTTCACAATGCTAAATGCTAGGCTGGCTGTGGTGCAATTGGTTAGTGCGTCTGGCTGGTAACAGCAAGGTTACAGGTTCGATTCCATCCAGGCATGTCTTTTCCTTTTGCGTTCAACAGTTGTCCAAACAGAGCCAACAGAGCCCCAGATAGCCATGTAGAGTTAGGTCACAGCTAGCCTGGCTGTGGTGCAATTGGTTAGTGTGTCTGGCTGGTAACAGCAAGATTACAGGTTCGATTCCATCCAGGCATGTCTTTTCCTTTTGAGTTCAACAGTTGTCCAAACACCGAGCACAAAGTTTTGCATGCGTAAAGTTTTACGCACGCAAAATACCCCATGGGGTTCAATGGCGCAGCGCGCGCACGCAAAAGGAAAAGACATGCCTGGATGGAATCAAACCTTGCTGTTACCAGCCAGACACACTAACCAATTGCACCACAGCCAGGCTAGCTGTGACCTAACTCTACATGGCTATCTGGGGCTCTGTTGGCTCTGTTTGGACAACTGTTGAACGCAAAAGGAAAAGACATGCCTGGATGGAATCGAACCTGTAACCTTGCTGTTACCAGCCAGACGCACTAACCAATTGCACCACAGCCAGGCTAGCTGTGACCTAACTCTACATGGCTATCTGGGGCTCTGTTGGCTCTGTTTGGACAACTGTTGAACGCAAAAGGAAAAGACATGCCTGGATGGAATCGAACCTGTAACCTTGCTGTTACCAGCCAGACGCACTAACCAATTGCACCACAGCCAGGCTAGCAGTGACCTAACTCTACATGGCTATCTGGGGCTCTGTTGACTCTGTTTGGACAACTGTTGAACGCAAAAGGAAAAGACATGCCTGGATGGAATCAAACCTGTAACCTTGCTGTTACTAGCCAGACGCACTAACCAATTGCACCACAGCCAGGCTAGCTGTGACCCAACTCTACATGGCTATCTGGGGCTCTGTTGGCTCTGTTTGGACAACTGTTGAACGCAAAAGGAAAAGACATGCCTGGATGGAATTGAACCTGTAACCTTGCTGTTACCAGCCAGACACACTAACCAATTGCACCACAGCCAGCCTAGCATTTAGCACTGTGAAACCATCCTCTGCTAGGCATGATTTCATTTTTGCACCTCACTCTATCGCATGGTCCAATCACAAAGCCCTGCACCCAGCATGTGTCTCATATGACTGTCTACAAGTAAGATTTAGGTTAGCAGTCTATTTAGTGTGTGTTTGGTGGTATGGTGGTGAGCATAGCTGTCTTCCATGTGGTTGGCCTGGGTTTGATCCCTGGACATGTCATGAATGTGAGTATGGTTTTGAAGTACTACAGATCTCTGGAGAGAGAGAGAGAGAGAGAGAGAGAGAGAGAGAGAGAGAGAGAGAGAGAGAGAGAGAGAGAGAGAGAGAGAGAGGGAGGAGGAGGAGGAGGAGGAGGAGGAGGCTGTGCTATTCATTTTAGACATCTAGAGGGATAGAAACCCTTACAAACCTGAAACAGTAAAATTTCGGTTGGAGACACGAAATTCGTCATTACGGGAGTGAAATTTCGATTACGAAGGCATCTAGAGGGATAGAAACCTTTGCAAACTTTAAAATACTAAATTTCGTAATCGTAATTACGAAAATTTGCGAAAATTACGAAATTTCGATTACTGCTAAAATCGTAATTGTAGTAATTTCGCGAAATTTCGGAAATTCGTAATTAGGTCATTACGCTCATCCCTACCCAGGGCTCAGCGGTGTGGACATTGGTTTGTGTGTCTGCCTCAGATGAGAGTGATGCCATCTGTACTCTCTGCCACCAAAAATTGAGCCATGGAAAGATTCTGCGATCTCCTCTCCAACTACACACCTCCAGCTCTCCAGGGCCTATGCTGCAGGCCAAGACATGTCTTGCCGCAAAGCCGAGAGTCCCACTGGAGCAGCTCTCCTGGCTGCTCTGAACAAACAGGTGGATCAGTGGCTGACCCCACACCAACTGGAGATCGGCAACCTGGTGTGTGACAATGGCAGCAATCTCATTTCTGCTTTGAGTTTGGGAAAGTTGACACATGAACCCTGCATAGCACATGTGCTGAATCTAATAATCCAAAGATTTGTGTGTAAGTACTCAGGCTTACAGGAGGTCCTGAAGCAGTTCAGGAAGGTGTGTGGGAATTTCAGCCATTCCTACACGGCCACGGCGCGCTTGGCCGATATTCAGCAGAGAAACAACTTGCCATCGAGGCCCTTGATTTGCGATAGCCCGACTCGCTGGAATTCAACACTCCTCATGTTTGACTGCCTGCTACAATAGGAGAAAGCCATCAACAAGTATCTGTACAGCTACGGTGCTAGAGCTCTGGGGAGCTGGGGATTTTCTTGACAAGATACTGGACACTCATGCGTAATGCCTGCAGGCTCATGCGTCCGTATGAGGAGGTGACAAACCTGGTGAGTTGCAGGGAAGGTGCCATTAGCAACTTGATCCCATATGTTTTCTTCCTGGAGCGTGCCGTGTGTAGAGTGGTGGATCAAGCTGTAGAGCAGCGTGAACAGGAAGAGGAGGAAGAGTGGGAACAATCATCAGCAGAACCAGATGTTTCGTCAACACCTGCAGCAGCACAGAGGAGGGGGGAGGAGGGGGTGGAGGAGGAATCATCTGGGGAAGAGGAGTCAGATGAGGACGGTGTTTGTTTTTTTTAGGAGATGGCGGAAGAACAACCGCAGCAGGTGTCGCAGGGGGATTGTGCTGCTCACCTTTCCTGTGGTATTGTTCGTGGCTTGGGGAGGAGGAGAACTTACCTGACATCACTGAGGAAGAGCAAGAGGAGATGGCTAGCAGGTCGGCATCCAACTTTGTGCAGATGGGGTCTTTCATGCTGTCCAGCCTGTTGATGGACCCCCATATAAAAAAACTCAAGGGGAATGACCTGTACTGGGTGGCAACACTACTAGATCCTCAGTATATTTCCTTAACTGACACCTGGCTGTGGACAGAGGAGCAGGAACTGCTCAAGGTGAGAGGCGGAGTGGAGGAGGGTGGCTGTGGAGGTGCAAGGGCAGCAGAGGATAAAGCAGCTGAAGATGCTGGACCAGGAGGAGGAAGAGGAGGCGGAGGGTGGCTTTGCGTTTGTGTGCTGCTTTTCCTCATGTACTCATCCCATTGGTGTTTGTGATGGGAGATCATGTGCCTTCGTAAGGCAGTTGTCCCTTGGTGGGTATTGCATTTTCCACGACTCAGTTTTCGTTGGCAGAGATTACAGATGGCATTGCTGTAATCTAAGACAGAGACACAGAAAAATGCCACACTGGTGAGCTCTGGAATAACGCATTGTGGTGATGGCAGCAGCAGGTGTTGAAGGGCGTGTTGGGTGGCTGACCCTAGGTGGCGATACATGCCGTCAGACACTGCCACAAGCTATTTGCAATGAGCTCTGACTGCTGCTTACAGCAACTCGTCTCCTCCTCCTCTCTGTCTCCCCCTCTGAACTGTCCTCCTGTTCATCTCATCTTCCGGTCTCCCATGTGGCATCCATGCACCTCATCCTCATCATCATCCATAGCTTCACTTGTATCAGACACTTCCAAAACTTCACCAACAACAGGCAGTTCGTCATCATCCTCACACCATACGTCCATGTGTGTAGTGACACCTAATCAAGACATATGAGGCGGTGTAACATCCTTAGCACCTTCATCTTGTAACAATAATGGTTGTGGATCAGTAAATTCATCACAGGAATGTGTGCATATGAATAACTCCTGCAACATCTCAAGTGAAGTGGCTGTGGTGCTAATAGTAGTAGTGGTGGTGGCTCCCGGCTGAGTGGTAAGTAGTTGTGGGGTGCCCGAATCAGAGCAGGAAGAGGAAGATATGTCACAGTTCCGTGCAGAAGCTGAAATGCAGACATCAAACCAACAAACCTTGATTTCGTTGATACCTTTAATGACTAACTGTACATGGTTTAAAGGACTAACACCGGACCACACTTCATGTGCGGAAGCTGAGGAAGGTGAGGTGTGCCGCTGTGTTAACCAGTCAACTATGTCCTCAGAATTTTGGGGGTTGAGGGTACGTGCCCTCTGAACACTGTGCATTGGTCGAGGGCCGCACAAAATCAAACCAGCACGACCTCGAAAAGACCTGCAAGGTGGCCTGCCTCTGCCTCTGCTTGTCATTTTTTCCATATTGGGTATGCAGTAGTACTAACATTATTCAATGGTGGTAGACAGTGTGTGTACAGGGGCGGTAGGGGGGCAGGTGGGACATGTGCCCCCGGGGCACTGGGTCCCTAGGGGCGCCTAGCCGTGACTGTAAGGTTTTTTTTAATATATTGAATTATTTCCCTGCGGGGAGCGCAGAGAAGGGGGAGCAATAGGCTCAGCCATGGGGAAGGGGGGACAGCAGAACACTTACTCTATTCTGGTGCGTAGAGAGATCTGTTCGCTGCTACTCTAGTCTAGTCTAAACCAGAGTAACGGAGCACAGACATTTCTTCGCGCCAAAATATAGTGAGTGTTCCACCGTCGCCCCGCCGCTGATAACTGGAGGGGGGAGCGAGCAGGGCCGTTTTAAGCAACAATGGGGCCCCAGGGCAAAATAAACCTGTGGGGGCCCCCAACAGATACCCCAGAACAAAAATTTACATTAAGGGACCTTTTTTGCAGCTGATATAGTCAGGGTGTGAAGCCCCAATCGGTCGGAGCTCCACATTCTGGCTACCCCAGCCTGCATGGGGGACAAGGGGTTAAAAAGTTTCTGGAGGGGGTACCCCACATCAGACATTTATATCGTGCTTTTCTCCTGGCGGACTCAAAGCGCCCGAGCTGCAGCCACTAGGACGCGCTCTATAGGCATTAGCAGTGTTAGGGAGTCTTTCCCAAGGTCTACTATTGAATAGGTGCTTGCTTACTGAACAGGCAGAGCCGAGATTTGAACCCAGCTCTCCTGTGTCAGAGGCAGAGCCCTTAACCATTACAGTATCCAGCCACTGCAGCTTAACCTCCTTGGTGGTAATCCCGAGCTAGGGTCGGGGCGGAAAACCGAAGCTCATAGTGGTAATCCCGACCTATGCTTGGGGAACCTGCCGGAGGATGTATGCAGAGCAATGTACACAGCAGGCGTTTCAACATATCCATAGCATTTGTAAAGCGCTTTTCTGCCTTTGAACTCAAAGCACATAGTTGTGTCTCAGATCAATACAGGATTGCAGGCTAAACTGTGTTACAGAGGAAATAGTCAGGTGTTCATAAATGCCAGACTGAAGGCAGTAGTAGTGTTAGGGAGACTTGCCTAAGGTCTCCTACTGAATAGGTGCTGGCTTACTGAACAGGCAGAGCCGAGAGTCAAACCCATAGTTACATATACTAGGGACATATATCCCTGGCTACATATACTGGGCACTTATACCCCTGGCTACATATACTGGGCCCACATACCCCTGGCTATATATACTGGGCACATATACCCCTGGCTACATATAGTGGGGACATATACTCCTGTCTACATATACTGGGCACATACACCCCTGGCTGCATATACTAGGGACATATATCCCTGGCTACAAATACTGGGCACATATACCCCTGGCTACATATACTGGGCCCACATACCCCTGGCTATATATACTGGGCACATATTCCCTTGGCTACATATACTGGGCACATATACTCCTGTCTACATATACTGGGCACATACACCCCTGGCTACATATACTAGGGACATATATCCCTGGCTATATATACTGGGTCCACATACCCCTGGCTATATATACTGGGCACATACACCCCTGGCTACATATACTGGGGACATATACTCCTGTCTACATATACTGGGCACATACACTCCTGGCTACATATACTGGGGGCATATACCCTTGGCTACATATACTGGGGACATCTATACCTCTGGCTATGTATACTGGGGACATATACCCCTGGCTACATATACTGGGGACATATAACCCTGGCTACATATACTGAGGACACATGATCGGAAAGAGCAAATTCCATTCCGCGGATTCCGTCAGTGTTAAATTCCGTCGCTATGAAAATTCCGCCAGATTTGTACGAAATTCCGCGGAATTCCGGCTTCCGTTGGAAAAATTTAAATAATCGCTAAAGTAACCTTGTTTATCCTATATGGTAGCACATAGACCCGATTAACTGTTCCCTTAGTCCTTTTCTCGTCTTCCAGGGAATTGTAGTATTTCAAAAGCCAGCTTACATACTGTGGCTGGGAATTGAACCCAGGTCTGAGTGCGTGGTAGGTAGCTCACTTTACCACTATACCACCACCAACACTACATGCTGAAGCCAGCCTAGCATGTACCATTATGATATATCCAAGAGAAAAATTAGCTTGCTTAAGGATTTGTAGCATGTCAAAAGCCAACTCACATTGGCTGGGAATAGAACCCAGGCCTACCGCTCTGTAGGCTGCTATCCTAACCATTATACCACCAACACAACACACTACAATTCTACATGCTGAAGCCAGCCTAGCATGTACTATTATGATATAATTAGCTTGCTTAAGGATTGTAGCATGTCAAAAGCCAACTCACATTGGCCAGGAATTGAACCCAGGTATAGTGCATAGGAAATGAACTGCATAGGAAATGGGATTAGCGTGGCATAATAGTGCATATTGTAGTCCAGTTAGATGCTCAGGAGTATATTTCATGGGTTTTAAAGGGATGGTGCAATAATTGGGGATCATGGGTATACTGCGTGTATATAATGTGATGTGATTTTCATAATACACGTATTTGCTATATCAGCTATTGATCTCTGAGATTTTTTGTTATACATATACCCCTGGCTACATATACTGGGGACACATATACCCCTGGCTACATATGCTGGGGACATATACCACTGGCTACCTATACTGGGGACATCTATAACCCTGGCTACCTATACTGGGGACATTTATATCCCTGGCTACCTATTCTGGGGACTTCTATATACCTCCTGTGAGAGAACGCGGAAAAGCCGCCGCGTGTGCTACTGAGTAGGCGGCTGATTCCGCGTCCAATGCGGCGGTTTGCACGCGGAAGCGTGTGTCTGGTAGCAGGGCAGAACGCGGAAAAGCCGCCGCATGCAACAACAGTAAGGCGGCTGTTTCCGCGTCCAGCGCGGCGGTTTGCACGTGGCAGCGTGTGTCTGGTGTGGCTGAGTCTGTTAGTGCACACAGGCTTAGGAATACGCGCGCGCGCGCTGAGAGGCAGAATTCTTATACTGGGCAGAGAGAGTCAGCTGATCACGCCGATCAGCTGACTTCAGAGCAGGATACTATTGGTTGATCAATTAGGGGTGGTGCTGGAGAGCACTACTTCATATATAGTCACTGCTGGCCAGTTGCAAGTTGTCTGCCGTTGCGAACACTATGTGGAAGCACTCAGACCTTAGTCAGATCCAACAGTGTGTTTGAACCAGGTAGACCTGGGAATTCACACTGAGCCAGATTACTTGAACTGTTATTCTGTTTATGCTTAAGCTAGTTCCAGGGTGTAGAGACCAAGGACCTCACACCCAGATTAGGGAACTGTATTATCATTTGTGTTATACTCCAGACTAGATCCAGGGTGCTGAGACTACGGACCTCGCACCCAGACTAGGGAACTGTATTATCCTTTGTGTTATACTCCAGACTAGATCCAGGGTGCTGAGACCATGGACCTCGCACCCAGACTAGGGAACTGTATTATCATTTGTGTTATACTCCGGACTAGTTCCAGGGTGCTGAGACCACGGACCTCGCACCCAAGACTAGGGAACTGTATTATCATTTGTGTTATACTCCAGACTAGTTCCAGGGTGCTGAGACCACGGACCTCGCACCCAAGACTAGGGAACTGTATTATCATTTGTGTTATACTCCAGACTAGTTCCAGGGTACTGAGGCCACGGATCTCGCACCCAAGACTAGGGAACTGTATTATCATTTGTGTTATATTCCAGACTAGTTCCAGGGTGCTGAAACCACGGATCTCGCACCCAAGACTAGGGAACTGTATTATCATTTGTGTTATTCTCCAGACCTGCTTGTGTGACGCCCATCTTCCAGGGGTCACTAGTGACCAGGTCTTCTTGCTATTCAGCCTGGGACTCTGCCCCCTTGGATGTCTCAGGCTGCTGCAAGATCTCTGCACTTCCAAAGGGAGGTACTTCTCATACTGCCAAGGACCACCTGCTCCTCGGGTGGTCCTCACTCAAAGTTATTACTGTTGCACCAAACACTCACACTATATAGGTGTCTAGAGGTTAGCAATATATCTGTATTATCGGTAATTCTGCAGATCATCAATAATCAGGTATATATATCTGCATTCTTGGTGATACTGCAGATCACCAATAATCAGATTCTCTCTGCGTGCTGACACCAATCGTTACACCTCCCTTCTTATTATGGGCAAAAACAATATCCTCACATGGGCACCAGCTGGTGTTTAAACTGCCATATTTATTTGCAAGCTTCGCAATTCAAAAGACAACATAGTGCAGTAAATGTATCAGCAATACATCACCGTCAGTCGGATCATACCACCCACAGAGACCTGTCGGGTCGACAATTGTTTCGCTTAAGTAGCTTCCTCGTGGACCGATGCTCTCCGCGGCGGGGATAAGGCTCAACACCGCAGACAAAGTGGGCGCTTAAAGTACGTATTGTGGCGCACGCCCACTTCCTCACCTCTGGTCTATGGTAGGCCCAAGTCCTCCAGCGCGGGCGCGCGTCATCACTGAGCGCAGCCTCACGCTGGTGGCAATCATGGTCACGTCACCACGCTCTGCGGCGCTAGTTCAAGCGTCGCAGTCATGGCAACTTACTAGTTTACTAGTTATGCTGCGTCCACCCGGAAGCAAGTCAAAGACCGCCCCCGTAAGAAGCAGTCATTGTGTACCATGCAGTGGGCTCAACACAGCCAAGGGAGAGTTTGCGAGTATCCAGGCCGCACTGAGCAGGATGACCAGGGGAAACCTTGAGTAAAAGACATACATTCATCACTTAAAGGGAAAGATCCCATTACCAAGGTAAGGAAAAGTTACGCATACTTATTGGGGTTAATTATACTTATGAAGGACTAGAGAGAGAGAGATACACCAGAGAGTGACACCCCAATGTCAGGTGAAGGCAAGGAGAGTGCAAATTGTGCCACTAAACTCTTAATATTTCTGCAGAAAAACGCTAAATTCATTTCTATCATTGAACCCCAATGGGCCCATTGCTTCAGTCCTCGAGATCCAAGTCGATTCCTTTTGAGAAAGCAGTTTCTCTCTATCTCCCCCTCGTCTCGGGGTTACTACAGAGAACAGTCCCACCATCCTCAAATGTGTAGGGTCACTTTGATGCACCTCTTTAAAATGTTCCACAAGCCTTGGGACTCCACCTTTACCCTTTCTAATGAACCTGATATGTTCTACCAACCGTTCCCTCATTGGGCGGGTAGTTTTACCTATGTAGAAGAATAAACAGGGACATAGAAGGGCGTATACCACAAACTCGGTTCTACAGGTTATAAAATCTTTAATTTGAAAATTTATGTGGCCCAATCTCACATTCTTGGTTTTGTCAATATGTTCACACGTGGGACAGTGTCCACATGGAAAACAACCCTGCATCTTTTTTGTGCCTAACCAGGTTTTTATCTGAGGTTTTACAAATTCACTTCTGGTTACAAAGGACCCCAATGTGGGGCCCCTCCTATAGGCTAACATTGGAGGATTGTGGATTCTGGGACCGAATCCACAATCCTGCTGCAAAATGTACCAATTTTTGTTTATGATTTCCTTCACCCTATTAGCCATGGGTGTGAAGTCAAATGTCATCACGAACCTATCCTCAGACTCTGCTGTTCTCTCCTCTAAAAGACTATCTCTACTCATTCCTCTAGCCCTGTCTAGAGCTAACTCCAATTCTTGTGTATTGTAACCTCTCTCAACAAATCTGTTGGTCATCTCCACTGCCTGTGACTCAAAATCCCTATCCCTAGAGTTGTTCCTTCTCAATCTGAGATATTGGCTGTACGGGATTGCTGCTTTTACATGGGAGGGATGATAACTCTGGTAATGTAGAACCGAGTTTGTAGCTGTCGCCTTCCTATGTCCCCGAGAGATCAACTCACCATCGTGTACCTCCAAGGTGAGGTCAAGAAAGTTGACCATATCTCCACCCTACTCACCCGTAAATAACATGTTTCTATCATTTTTGTCCAAATATTCCATAAAGGAATTGAAACAGTCCCTAGTGGAACCCCAAATGACCAGAACATCGTCAACATACCTGGACCATGCCCTCAGATCACACCTATAGGGATTGCTATCCCCATAGATGTATTTTTCCTCCCACTTAGCCAAAAAGATATTGGCAAATGTGGGGGCCACCGCTGTCCCCATTGCCGTCCCCGATATTTGTCTGTACCAGACATCACCGAATTTAAACGCATTATGTCCCAGGACGAACTTAAGGCATTCAGCTAAAAAATCATTTTCCGATTGATCCACCAACTTGGTGGCCAATAACATCTCTTGGACCAACCGGACACCCATTTCTTGTGGTATCCTGTTATACATATTAACCACGTCAATGGTTGCAAGGCTGTCCCCTTTACACCATTTAACTTGTTCGACCATTCTAAGGACATGCGTTGTGTCCTTCAGATACGATGGAACAAAGGACAGCAGAGGTCTAAGGGCATGGTCCAGGTATTTTGAGAGGGGCTCTGTTCCAGAGCCCCTCCCGGAGACAATGGGCCGGCCCGGGGGATCCACCAGGGACTTATGGACCTTAGGCAGGAAGTAAATTACAGGCCTCCTTGGATATTCAGGGAACAAATCGTCCCCCAGTTTATTATCCAGGAAGCCTGACATCACTCCTCCTCTTAACAAATTCCTCAATTTTTTCTGAAAGATGGAGGTAGGGTCTGCCGATAATTTTACATAGGTGGTGGAATCATCTAATTGTCTCATGGCTTCTCTAATATAGTGCTGTGTTGATAACACCACTATGTTCCCTCCCTTGTCAGCCTTTTTTACTGTAAGGTCGGGACGGGATTTTAACCATTTTATGGCTTTCCATCCACTCGGTGAGAGATTTCTCTCTACCTGTGGATAAATTAAAGCCTTGGATTCTTTGAGGACTTGTTTCTGTAATATATCTAAAGCAGAGCCTGACAAGGGAGGGAATGGTTTTACTGATCTGCATGCCTTAAATTTGGCCTGTTTTAAATTGGTATCAATAGAATCATCTACAGAATCATCATTTTCAGCTAATAGGGACTGTAATTCACTTATAGCGATGCTGTCTTGAAAGGATAGACTTGGTAAAAAACCCAAAGGTCCTATCTTAGGTTGAGTTGATTCCATGGGATTCCCCCCAAACATTCTATATAGGTTGATCTTCCGAACATTTTTGTAGAGGTCTATTTCAAACTTAGTGAAATCAAAGGCTGTAGTAGTGGCAAAGTTCAGTCCCTTTTGTAAGACCTTAATACACGGGTCTGACAGCTTTACTCCCGAAAGATTCAACACCTGTAGTTGGTTTGACTCCGGGGTTTGCTCTAGGCAAATCCCTCTTGAGGCATTCCCTTCCAGGACACTTTCTTTGCACATGACTCCTCGTTTTCTTCTCCTCCCTCTCCTTGTTTTTTTTCCTCCCAAAGGGGATACCTTAGGTCTTTTCCCTCTTCTATCAACCTCGGACTCTGATCCCGAGTCAGAGGTCCAGTAGCCTTTTTTCTTTGGTCTACGTGGCTTTCTCCTTTTGAATGTGCTTTTAGGCTTGGGCTCTGAGCGTGCCCAATCAAAGATGTGACCCGTTTTAAAATCTTCCTGGTCTCGAAGATATTTATTGAGTTTTCTCTCCTTGACCTCCCTCTGAATGGGTATCAATCTCCTCTCAATCTTACTCTCAACTTCCTTCGCCTTATCCCCTGTAGCTACTGCAGACAACCGATTTTTTAAGTCGTCAATCTCTGTGACTACTTTCTCGTGTTCTTGTTCTGATCTCTCTAATGCCAGTTCTGACAATATTTTAGCATAATTCAGATGGGCAGTATTCCACTTTTCCATAAACAGGGGGTCGTCGCTGTACTCTGCAGGGGGTTGGTACAATCGAAACCCTCTCGACACATAACCTTTATCCTTGTATCTTTTTAGGGATGCAACTGTCCAAAACACTCGTACCTCTTTTTCAGAGGCCCTGAACAACTTCTGCTCTATGCGTCTGGTGTTCAGGTCTCTGTGGGTGGGGGTGGCTGTACTGTTGTCTGAAAAGTACGTTTCCCAGTCAGATCGCTCAGATTTAAAGACATCCTCTTCTTCCGCTTCTGCGGATAAGTGGATAGATTCTAAAAGTTCTTGCTCTAGAGTGGATGTCTCCTGCATTGGTGCAATTGAAAGCAGGCAGGTACTGATAACATACAGTTCATAAGCCTTAGATAATGCACACAACACGTTCTGGCTGGTTAGACAATCTTGCAAGTCTTGCTTGACAGACCATGAACATGTGCCTCCATGTGTATCAGAGCAGAGAATTCCTTATCATCAAAAACAATATCCTCACATGGGCACCAGCTGGTGTTTAAACTGCCATATTTATTTGCAAGCTTCGCAATTCAAAAGACAACATAGTGCAGTAAATGTATCAGCAATACATCACCGTCAGTCGGATCATACCACCCACAGAGACCTGTCGGGTCGACAATTGTTTCGCTTAAGTAGCTTCCTCGTAGACCGCTGCTCTCCGCGGCGGGGACAAGGCTCAACGCCGCAGACAAAGTACGTATTGTGGCGCACGCCCACTTCCTCACCTCTGGTCTATGGTAGGCCCAAGTCCTCCAGCGCGGGCACGCGTCATCACTGAGCGCAGCCTCACGCTGGTGGCAATCATGGTCACGTCACCACGCTCTGCGGCGCTAGTTCAAGCGGTCGCAGTCATGGCAACTTACTAGTTTACTAGTTATGCTGCGTCCACCCGGAAGCAAGTCAAAGACCGCCCCCGTAAAAAGCAGTCATTGTGTACCATGCAGTGGGCTCAACACGGCCAAGGGAGAGTTTGCGAGTATCCAGGCCGCACTGAGCAGGATGCCCAGGGGAAACCTTGAGTAAAAGACATACATTCATCACTTAAAGGGAAAGATCCCATTACCAAGGTAAGGAAAAGTTACGCATACTTATCACCAGGGGACCAGGTCTAGTCACCAGGTCTTCTTGCTATTCAGCCTGGGACTCCGCCCCCTTGGATGTCTCAGGCTGCTGCAAGATCTCTGCACTTCCAAAGGGAGGTACTTCTCATATTGCCAAGGACCACCTGCTCCTCGGGTGGTCCTCACTCAAAGTTATTACTGTTGTACCAAACACTCACAGTATATAGGTGTCTAGAGGTTAGCAATATATCTGTATTATCGGTAATTCTGCAGATCATCAATAATCAGGTATATATATATCTGCATTCTTGGTGATACTGCAGATCACCAATAATCAGATTCTCTCTGCGTGCTGACACCAATCGTTACACCTCCCTTCTTATTATGGGGACACCTAAACTCCTGGCTACATATACTGGGGACATATACACCTGGCTACATATACTGGGGGCATATACACCTGGCTACATATACTGGGGACACATATATACCTGGCTACCTATTCTGGGGACACCTATAGGCCTGGTTACTTCCACTGGGGACACCTATAGACCTGGTTACCTATACTGGGGAAACCTATTTTGGGGGAACTGCTGCCACATTAACTGCATATTTGGGGAACCGCTACTGCTAGATTAAGTGTATTTTGGGGAACAGCTGCTAGATTATATGTATGTTGGGGGAACTATTGCTGCCAGATTATGTCTATTTTGGGGGAACCAGTGCCATTTTATCTGTATTTTGGTGGAACCTCTGCCAAATTACATGTATTTTTGGTGAAATGCTGTCAGATTACATGTATTTTGGGGGGTAACACTACGGCAGAGCTCAAACTTCCCTGGCAGACCATTTACACCACAGCTAAGGTCATGTATATTTGGCCCCATACATTACCACGCCCACATTCTGTTGTGTGGCCATGCCCCTTTTTTTCCTTAGAGGGCGCATTAATAGTCTTTGTCCCGGGCGCTTAAAGACCTAGCTATGCCTCTATGTGTGTGTAATCACAAAGAGGCACACAATCAGTGTCAAATACAAAGCAGCTGTGTGAGTGTACCAGTGGGCTGTGTATTTTAACATACACACACAGAGATATGCAGTTGTGATATTACAATGGTTGTAAAAAGGCTGAAGTGCTTTAAAAGCAGTGTGAGCACTCAAATGGCTGCATGGACTGTATGCAGTGTGTCACCCACACAAAGAGATATCCTATAGTACGTTCAATCACAAATACTGCAGTTGAAAGCTATGCACTGCTAATGGTAGTGTTCTGGCTTGTAATAAAGATAGAACAGGATACTGGAGAACTACAAATCCCAGCTAATGACTGTGTGGACTGTGGGCTGTATGCAGTGTGTCACCCACACAGAGAGATATACGGTACTATAGTATGTTCAATCACAAATACAGTTGGAAGATATGCACTGCTAATTATACTGTGCTGGCAGACTACAAGATCCAGCTGTGATTGTGGGCTGGGCTGTATGCAGCGGGTCACACAGATATGCTATACTTCAATCACAAATACAGTTGGAAGATATGCACTGCTAATGATACTGTGCTGGCAGAACTACAAGCTCTAGCTGTGACTTTGGGCTGGGCTGTATGCAGTGTGTCACACAGATATGCTATACTTTGATCACAAATACAGTTGAAAGATATGCACTGGTAATAGTGTGCTGGCGGACTACAAGCCCCAGTTGTGACTGTGGGCTGTGTGCAGTGTCACACACACACACACAAAAAACACAGCAGAAGAATATTAGCCCTCAAAATGGCTTTTTTTTTTGGGGTGCTTTCAGCAATAAATTTCAGCAAGGAGCAAGCTAAACAACAGCCTAGCTAACTGTCTCTTCAGCAATCTGTACTTCCTCTCACTTAAGCAGCATCCGGAGACTGAGAACATGGCCGGCGCTGCTGCATTTTTATAGTTGTGTTGGGGGGGGGGGGGGGGGGGGGGAGTGTGTCTGTGGGGGAGTGCAGCCTGATTGGCTGCCATGCGTCTGCTGGGGGTGGGTCCAATGTTCATGTCTTGCCGCAGATGTGAACAGCGGAATTCTTTTGGGCCATCTCTAGTTCAGAGCCACCTTATACATTTAAAGTGATAGCACCTTTGCATTATCAGATATTGCAAGGCCCAAAACCAAGTGTCTCAGCATGCATGACCACTAAGTGCACCTTAGCAAAGAGCACGTGTCTTAGATGTGGCTGCGGGTAGAGCCTCCTGATGCATTTAAAGTGACAGCACATGCAGGGGCCTTTGCATTATCAGTAATTGCAATCAGAAATTGCAATCAATAAGTGACTCTTTTGAGTTTAGTAATTGCTTAAATTTGCATAATTACTATTAGAAATGGAACTTACATCCATTTTTGTAATTAAAATAACTTTGTTTCTTTAGAAAATACGAAATTACGAAATATCACATTAAACGCAAATTTGCGGCAAAACACTCGACTCAACACTACTTTCCAGACTGGAGGCTTTCTCTCCAACTCCAGCCTCTTCTGCAAAGAGTTCACAGATAAGAAAAATTCAATGGAATCAATGGCAAAATAGTCACCAAAACAAAATATATGTATTTTACGCAAATGCTTTTTAAATGTTTACTTTTAAAGAAATTTCAATGGCCGCCAACTTAAAGTGGATCCGAGATAAACTTTTACTCATTGCATAATTGTGTTCCTTTTATATAGTTTATAGGGCATTCCTCAAGCCAAATCCTTTTTTGTTTTGTTTTAATACTCTAATTCCCTATAAACTAAACAAGCCTCGCCCACATCTCTTAGCAAGGGCTTATGGGAGCTCAGTCTGGGCGGGAGGAGGAGGAGTTTACTAGCCAAAGATTTCAGAGGCAGAGGGGAGGAGGGAGGGGGAGAGGGGACTGAATTTACACACAGGCAAGCTGATAGCATCTCCAGCCCTCAGCCTGTGACAATGTGACTAGCAGAACATGGCTGCCCTCATCGTATCACAGGAATAAATAATCATAAACATTTGAAGCTGTTTGCAGCTAGATATGCTGTGTAAACTATCTAAACTTTAGATAAGATATATAAACAAGTTACTTGTTATAGTTAGTTTTTCATCTCGGATACGCTTTAAAGAGACTCTGAAGCCTCTTTAAAATCTTTTTTTTTTAAACAATCCTGCTTAATACATTAGTCCTACCTAAATTGTTGCATTCCCGCAGCTGTAAACTATCTAAATCCCCCCTAAATCCCCGGGGGGCTATCTGGGCAGCGCTTCCGAGTGAGGCAGGGCTATGAGCTGCAGCCCTGCCTCACACGCGTCTATCAGCGCGGAACGCCGCCTCTCCCCTGCCCCTCTCAGTCTTCCTTCGCTGAGAGGGGCGGGGCGGGGGAGAGGCGGAGATCCGCCGCTGATAGAAGGGTGTGAGGCAGGGCTGCGGCTCATAGCCCTGCCTCACTCGGAAGCGCACAGGGGCAGCAAAATCCACAACCAAGAAAGTCGTGGATGTTGCAGGGGAGAGGGAGGGGGGTTAGGGTTTTAGATAGTTTACAGCCATTTAGGTAGGGCTAATGTATTAAGCAGCATTGTTTAAAAAAAAAAAAAGATTTTTTAAGAGGCTTCAGAGTATCTTTAAGCGGTTAATAGCAAAGCCCCCATACATGCTAGAAAGTTTTTGAAATGGAAAAAAGTTTATTTTAAGTATGCAGTTAAATGACTAATAATATAGAAGGGGACCCAATGGATGCCAGCTAGATTCAGAAGCCTTTGTGACACGTCGTTTATGTATGTCCTTAAAATAATAGACCTGATAATTAACGAGAAATGTAAATGGTACTCCAACTTTTCCCTTGTGAAACCCTCAGGAGGTTTCCTATTCTTTGAAATTGGTTTGGAAAGAGACTTCTTTGGCACCTTGGTGAGTGAGCAACCTGCTTGGGACCAGTGGTGCTCATCCGGATTCCAGATATCCGGGTAATCCGAATATCCGAACATTTTTACGCTATCCGGATCGGATTACGGATTTCTTTAGAAATCCAGATAGCTATCTGCGGATATTTGGCCGCATAACCCGGATATCCACGGATATTGCGGAAATCCGGATCCGAAATACTGTAACTAAAGAGATGACGTCCTAGAGCCATTCAGAGGGCTCCCAGCAGAAGTCCTAGCAACCAATCACAGAGGGGAACACTGGCCAGCCCCACCTGACCTCATTGAGCTAAGGGCTCCCAGCCTAAACCCTGGCACCCAATCACAGAAAGGAACACTGGGCAGCCCCCTTGTATAATAAGGAGGGCTGCCATGATGAGACATATCGTCTTAGCTTGCTGAATGCTCACTGAGAGACTTACTCCAGTGCTGGTGGCCTAGCAAGGGGGGTTGTACACAGTTATAAACCTAAAGCTGTTCAGTGATTAACCCCTTCACTTCTATCACTACAGTATTGTTAAATCGTTAATTAGCTTGATTGATGTCATAGTGTGACAGTCAGAGAGTCAGAGAGTGTGTGCTCCAGTGCTGCTGGGCCTAGTATCAAGGGCTATACACAGTTATAAGCTTAATAAGATTACTGTGTTATTTTGTAGTTAGTACTGTAGTACTGCAGTCAGTGTGCTAGTAGTTGTTAGAGTAGTAGTACTACTGTGTTTGCTTTCTACAGAACTGCTGTGCTGTGAGCAGTGCCAGTGTGACAGTTAGTGGGCAGTAGTGTCTTCTCCTCTGCTGTCTGCCTGTCACTCGGCACTAGGCATGTGTCACGTGGGGAGGATTTTAAGGATTTTAAGTCCTCACATCATCAACTAGTGTTCCCCTTTAAAAATAATGATGCTACACGCCTCATTTACCCTAAAAAAAATTTTTAAAGCTATTTAAAGTGCACTTCCGGTTTTTCTATCCAGATATCCGAATCCGCCCGGATAGCCCAGATAATGCTTTCAGATATCCGCATGAACGCGGATATCTGAGCGCTCGGATTCAGATATCCGATCTGGATCCGGATATCTGGGTATCCGGATCTGGATCAGTTCGAATTTTAAAACGTGGTATCCGAGCACCTCTGCTTGGGACACTTGTTTTTTGGTATAAGTCTTAAGACATTATCCAAACTGTGAGAGGATCAGACAATTTGCTTTTGATTTCTGGATGTGAAAGCATCTAGATTCTTGGTTTAGAGTGCATGCCCTATCCCTCTGAATGATAGAGAGAAGGTACAAGAGTGAGTGGCCTTACTTATTAGAAAAAGAAAAAAGGAAAGTTGAAAAATACCGGTCCGTATCAGCCCTACATCAGTTACTGTTGATGACAGCCATAGCTCATTACTTTACCTCAGAGCATGGCAGGAAAAGATAGGGATCCGCCTGTAAGAATCCCAGACCCATACTATTTTGAACCATATACACATTTCTCTTAGTTCACGGATTCAGGAGAGTAACTGTAAACTGTTTAGGCGGTTGTATAGGTCCCCAGGGGGTAATCTATTGGAACAAGGAAGATGGGTACTGGTAGGGTTGCAAACACAAGGGTACTTTATTACTTTTTCTATGGTCTTGTCTTAAGATTATGGCTATTGGAGAGGTTGTACATATTAGTCACCAAGTTTCATGTCAGATTTGTGTGTGCTCCTTCATCTGACAAAAATACAAAAGTACAAAAAAGACAATAGTACCACATATGGTAAATGCAGCTTAAGAAAATAATTACGGTATGTAAAACATATTGCAAAGGCACACAAGGTTTGGTTGGTAATACCTAGGTGATGTCCAGAAAGGCATTTTAAACACAGTTGGTTGAGTGAGGTAATAGCATGGAGAAAAAATCCACTAGGAAATAGGTCTCCTAATGCAGTCCTCCAGTTATGTATTCAACAGATATGCAAATCAAACCTTATCTTAGTTGATTGTATGGATTGATAATGTTGATTTAGGAGAAATGCCAGCCAGGAGATAAATCCCCTTATGTTATGCCATACTTGCAAAAAGATTAAATCCAGGAAGTAATGTCCGCCCGGAGCCTAGGTCTACGAACTGCAGCCTTCCTGTAATAGAGATAATGCAGTGTAAGGCAGGTAGTACAATAGTCATCAGAGACAGGTGACTCCCTGAAAGTTGTCTGTTTAAGTGTCCTTGTGCGCCAGTTCAAGCACTTTAAGCCACATCAATGTAGCAGTCTCACATATTGCCATAGCCGTATGTAATATTACAGTATTGCCGTGTTATCATATGTACTCATCTGATCCCAGATGCAGTGATTAGTGAAAAAGCTGATATTCTTTTCGCATTAATTTCCACAAAATGAATGTAAAATTCAACTTTCAATTGAAATGTGAAAATGCCTTTGAAAATAATTTTGTAATATGTTTTGTTTTTTCTATTTTTTTGTGTTAAAAGATGTGATTTTTGTGTGTTTTTGCAATATTTGATGTTAAAATGAGTGATTTTTTTGTGAATTTTTGCATTAGAAAAAAAAAAATATATTTCCAAAATAGTGCATTTTCGAAAATATATCCTCGAAATAGAAAATAGCATTTTGGATGCGAAAACGACTTAAGCAAAAATTTGCAAGGTACACTGCCCAGATGTCCACACTGCATAATCCCAAGGGCTGGCAGTCGTGTGTAGTGACAGGTGGTGTGTCCTTATGTAATCCTTATGGAGACCCTATTCTTGCAATACTTATAACTGTCTAGTTTTTCTATCTTGTACTGTGGCATATTTACAAGATTTTTCCTTGCCAGCACAGATTGAACTTTAAAGAGACTCTGTAACATTAAAAACATCCCCTGGGGGGTACTCACCTCGGGTGGGGGAAGCCTCCGGATCCTAATGAGGCTTCCCACGCCGTCCTCTGTCCCACGGGGGTCTCTCCGCAGCCCTCCGAACAGCCGGCGACTGTGCCGACTGTCATTTCAATATTTACCTTTGCTGGCTCCAGCGGGGGCGCTGTGGCGGCTTTCCATTCCGAACTACACGGAAATACCCGATCTCATTCGGGTCCGCTCTACTGCGCAGGCGCAGGAGACTTGCGCCTGCGCAGTAGAGCGGACCCGACGGCGATCGGGTATTTCCGTGTAGTTCGGAATGGAAAGCCGTCAGAGCGCCTGCGCAGGAGCCAGGAAGGTAAATAATGACGTCACCGCTGCCCGGACTCCACGGAGGGCTGCAGCGAGACCCCTGACGGATGGAGGACGGCGTGGGAAGCCTCATTAGGATCCGGAGGCTTCCCCCACCCGAGGTGAGTACCCCCCAGGGGATATTTTTATGTTACAGTTCCTCTTTAAGTAGCATGTGTGTTGGTGCTGCCAGGTTTTAAAATGTATATTTTGTACATATTTATGTATATGGGGAGTTAGAAAAAACGGGTGGCAAAGCCTTTCCCTCTCCTCCAGAGTCCTTGTCCAATCCATGGACTAGGGGCTCACCCCCACCTATGGGACCCGGGAGAAGAGTGTGGGTAACTACTTCAATGTCTGTGGGTGCAGACACTTAAGGGGTTATGGGGGCATCTGAGGTTCCCCTTTAACAAGAGGGCCCCCAGATGCCCACCCCCTCCCTAGATAAATGAGTATGGGGTGCTGATTCCCTTACCTATTTCCACAAACAGTTGAGAAATAAATAAAAACACAACAATGAAAGAAGTCCTTTGATGTTCTTAATTAACCATAAATACTTACCTTGGATAATTCCACGCCCCTATCCTCAGAAATTTTACATGCCATTATCCTCTCGATACAAAGCAAGTGACTAACAGTGCCACATGCACACGTTGATCCCAGCCCAAAACTTGCTACACTAAGTATAGCAAGCCGAAGAGGATCTTCAAAATTTCCTCCAGTGCCCCCTATTGGTCTTTTAAGTTAAAAAGCAGTGGTCCTCAAACTACTGCCCATGGGTCAAATGCAGCCCCCTGAGGCTGGCCCCCAAACACAAAATGTATAACTTATAGATGCGGCCCACTGCACCTGTAACCACTTCAGCCTACAGTGTCGTTTCACCTTATGCATCCAAGCAACTTTCACCTCCCCTTCATTCGCCAATAACTTTATCACTACTTATCACGATTAATTTATCTATATCTTGTTTTCTCTGCCACCAATTAGGCTTTCTTTGGGTGGTACATTTTGTTAAGAATTATTTTTTTCCTGAATGCATTTTAACGGGAATATTAAGAAAAAAAATGGAAAAAAATCATTATTTTTTAGTTTTCAGCCATTATAGCTTTGAAATAATACATGCTACCATAATCAAAACCCATGTATTTTATTTGCCCATTTGTCCCGGTTATTACACCATTTAAAATATGCCTCTAAAACATTGTATGGCGTCAATATTTTATTTGGAAATAAAGGTGCATTTTTTCAATTTGCATCCATCACTATTTACAAGCTTATAATTTAAAAAAATATAGTAATATATTCACTTGACATGCATATTAAAAAAAGTTCAGACCCTTAGGTAACTATTTATGTTGTTTTTTTATTGTAATTTTATTTTTATAAAAAAATGTATTTGGGGTTTTTCGTAGTGGGGAGGTAAACAGGTGATTTTAAATAAAATTGAGTGTGTATATTTTTTAAATAGATTTATGTAGATGTAGTTTTACTATTTGGCCACAAGATGGCCACAGTGATTTTTTTTGATATTTCGTCCTGTAAGTGAGAGCTCTCACTTACAGGAACTGAAGGGGTGACGTGGGACATAGAAAAATTGAGTTTTTTCAGAAAAAGCCGTCGGTTTTTCTTAGGGGGACATAGATCAATGAATGGGATCTGTATTCCCATTCATTGATCTCAGGGGCGTTGGAAGGCGGCGGGAACGCGTGCAGCAGCAGTGCAGGCTATCTGGATGGATATTTCCGTCCAAATAGACCTAAGTGGTTAAATATTGGTGGCCCACGTAGAAGCCAGTCAGAAGTCATTTGATGGCTTCCAATCCAATCCTGCATCAGGTGACACTGCTGTCCAAATGGATGGCAGGTTGTTTCCTGGATATGCTTCAATGTCTGGTGCACAAAGACGTTTTTTGGGTGCCGCATGACTGAATGGCTGCTGCTGGGAGTTCTCCTTCGGGCATGATTGGGGGAAATCAATACCTAGATTCAATGTAATGTTTTTCAAGCCCAGCAGTCTGATGTATGTTGACCCAGCTCTTGACCGAAAAAGTTTGGGGACCCTTGCTATAGTGTCTAGAGCTTGCTTACTTAGTATAGTAAGTGCTGGGCTGCGATCGAGATGAGCGGCGCTGTTCGTCGTTTGTCGGGTATCAACAGAGTAATGGCGTGGGACGTTGCCAAGGATACTGGTGTGTCATACATCACATCAGGAGCCAAAAACAAAAAACTGGTACACCTTTGATTATAATGCAAAAGGGAAATTTTATTGTTCCATGTAATGTATCCACACCACTATGCCATAATCCTACATTTAATACAAATAAGCATAGAACAAATGTATATAGACCACTTCAGAAATGAACAGTCAATTTTATCATGGAACAAGTCTGTTTCGGGTCACAAAAGCCCTTTTTTAAGCAAATCCAGTTATAGTCAAAACAATGGTGTGGTGCTGAAAAGGATTTGTTCCATTGCCTGAAGTGGTCTATATACATATGTTCTACCCACTGAGTACTGGATGTAGGATAATGGCATAGTGGTGTGAATATACTATATGGAACAATCAAATTGCCCATCTGCATTATACCCAGAGGTGGGTGTCCTTTCCAGTGCGCCAATCACCAATGTATTCGAAATTCAAATATAAAGTATAGATACCCACCCCCACTCCCCTCCCCAACATAGTTAGATGGCCTCCCTCCTGCCTACTTAGTTTCATTGTTCTGTGGCCCGCTCTTGTCCTGCAGAGTTGTGGCAACTGGGAACTCACATCTTCTGTTTAGCATCTGGTTTCTATTGTTACGGCCAATGCCCATGCCTCTCATGAAGATGTCATAGGCCGGACAGAACCAAGGTAACCAGAGGACATCTCAGCCCGGTATGCCCAAGGCCCTTGCAGAAGATGAGGCCCTAAGCCGTTGTGTGCGTTGCTTGTACCCTTGCGACAGCCCTGTGTATAAAAAGTGGATGTGTTAAACAGCAGAGTGGACTGACCCAGCACTGGAGCATTTACATTTGGGAAAGGGACTTCCCACCCTATCTTCTTACCGGTGTATAGTGTGCATCAACCTCAATGCCTTTTCTCACTAGACTTTGTTTTACTGTCACATGTAGCCCAATTCCCCTGGAACAGTTGCATTGACTGTCACAAGTTACTGTAATCCGTTTTATTGTATTAATAATTGTATCCTAAAGGCCTAACTTTTTTGCACTATTTGTGTTAAAATTGGATAACAAACTAATAACATTTATTGTAAAAAGAAAAAAAAATACAACATTGTATAAATACAATATAAGTAAGGTTGTCAATCTTTAGTGTTTGCTGCATCTTCAGGTCTTTCTACCATGTAGCTTCTTGTCTGTGGACCTTTGTGAAAGAAAAGAGGGATGCAAACTGGTCAATCAAGGTTGCTCCTCTTACTTTCCCAACCCCATTACTGAAATGGGCGGGGGATGGACGTGGTGGGTCTGTTTTGGATATTGTGTCTATTGGATTTTCCATGTAGTCACAGTGGAGCTAAGATAAAAAAAAACATCTGTAACAAAGAGAGAACTACCGTAAGTATCATTGGAGACATTCTAGGGTAAGGGGGTTAAACATCTTTTTTATACGCTTACTATAAATTGTTTACTTATTTTGTTTTCTTTTTAACCAGAAGCACGATCATTCTTAAGTGGAAAGCGTGGTTCAAAAGGGCATCAAGGACCGCCTGGTCCCGGAGGAGAACAGGGACCGCCTGGACCAATAGGACAACAGGGGCCACCTGGACCAAAAGGAGACCAGGGATTAACAGGGCCAAAGGGGGATAAAGGAGTTAATGGGATTTCAGGTGAAAAAGGAACTTCAAGTACAACATTAAATGAAAGCTCCATAAAATGTCTCTCCTCACTCAGTCATAACATCCTCCCTGGTTGGAATCATCAATGAAATTCTAATACTGTTGATGCAAAGTTTTTGTTTTTACATCTGATAAATTTGATCATCCTATTCCCAGGCTGCATACATTTGCATAAAGTTATCATACAATCTCACTAAACTCAGAATTATTAGCATTTTATTGGCAGGGGTCAGTACTGGGCCCAGTCCTCTTCTATTTATTTATTAATGACCTAATAGATGAAGTAGAAAGTGATGTTACGGTGAAAGGTAATTGGCACCCTAAAAAAGAACACAAAAACAACAGGAGCCAAAAGATGCAGATGTCACGAGTTAAATCACAAGTGTAAAAAAAAGTTGTGGTACTCACAAAGGAAGGTTGCACAGGGGGCAACCAACCGCTGAAGGCAGGTGGAGATTTATAAACCTGACTCAGCTCGGGTGACCAGCTGGAACTGTATCCGGTCGCACTCTTGGCAAAACTACAAAGGACCTATCAGTGACAGAGCTACTGGGTACCAGAGTACAACTATCCAAAGGAGGGTGAAAAAAAGCACAGAAGGGGGAAGAGACGCCCAATAATAGATAAAAGTGTATTAAAAACAGCTAAAATAATAAAGGGAAAGATGGCTTACCTCATTAACGACACAGACTAACACATATGAAGTTTAATTATGCTGTTTTTAACACAGTTTTATCCCCTTTGTGTAGAAAGTAATGCTGTTATTTTTGCAGATGATACAAAATTGTGCAGAATTATCACCTCTCAAGAAGATAGTAACATAATTCAGAATGATCTGGATAGAATGCATTTCAACATAACAGCCACATTGTAACAAGCAAAGTTGCACTGCAATTCAATGCCTATTTGATGTTCACAGTGTGGCCAGTGTGGTATAATGGCATGCAAGATCATGAGTTACTGAAAAACGTGCATTAACAAGGGCAGTACAGCACACTATTCTTTGACTGTATGCTTCACTGTATGCAGCTCGAGACCTTCCCATTGCATTGCTGCTTCCTGCAGGGAACTCTATACCCTCTGTGAATGTAGCCTGAGTCTGGCCAGGGTGGTTAAGTTTGGTCAGCCCTAGAATGTTTGCAAAGCAATGTGTTTTGCTCTCATGCTTCTTTGTACTGTAAGGTTAAGTTGCACACAGATCTAATTTATTGCTTATATCTATTTACAATCTTATTGTAAGAGCTTTCTGTCCAGAGGATTATCAGTACCTGATATTTTTGCTATGTATAACTAGATATATTACTATCACTTCTGCTGCTCTCTTTTTTTTTACCGTGTAGGACTGTTTCTTTAAGTGATGATCAGGCTGTGTTTTTTTCATCAACTGAACATTCAAGTACTGAAATAAAATCAAATGTATGAGGCATGACGTTCAGCAGGGATTGGGACTCAATCCCTCAGGCAACATTACAGAACCTAGACTTTACAGACATGTCACTAGCCAGCAGGCTGACAACATGTTCTGTTACTATGCAGAGGGGAGGAAGGCCAATGGAGCTGTACATGTTAGGGGAGGGCAATGTCCTTGGACATCCTTGGCCAATGCTTAGCCAAATCAATTCACCAAGTGCCCCCAAGGGTGTTGAGGGCCGCTGTATACATACACACTGGATTCTCAGAAGATCATTATTGGCTGCCTCGGCCATGTTGAATCTAGAATGTGTAGAAAGCTATAGACACTGGAGTTGCTAGAAGTTATTCAAACTATTTGTTTTATCATTTTATTTACATTAAACCCGTTAGTGTCAATTTTTTTTTCAAACAACTTTACATTTTATTTATACGCAAAAGACAACTGCAAGGAGAGGGATATGGAGGCTACCAAATGCATTTCATTGTAAGCAATACAAGTTGACTGGCATATCCGGCGTTTCTGATATTATTGCCAGATCTGACAACATTATCTGCATGCTTGTTTCCGGTGTTATTCAATAGTGATGTAGCAAACATCACATTTTCGAATCTTCTGTAAACGTTCGCAAACAGGCGAACTGCCCTAGACTTCAATAGCCACTGGAAATTAAAACCTGTAGGGGCTGTTTCTTGCCACAAAATGGATGGAACAGTTTTGTGTTTAAACAACAACAAGAATAATATTTCTATAGCGCTCTTCTCCCTGGGGACTCAAAATGCTGTGACCCTGCATTATGCAGTCTCAAAGGCTCGGAAAAAGTTTTTAGCCTTTTTTTTTAAAGCTGTCCAGAGAAGGAGCCTCTCGCAATGATTGTGGAAGGGAGTTCCATAAAGTAGGGGCTGCATAGGAAAAGGCCCCAGCACCAAATGCATTTAACCTCCTTGCCGGTTATCCCGAGCTCAGCTCGGGGTAACCTGCGCAGGAGGATTTCTCAGGCCCCGCTGGGCCGATTTGCATAATTTTTTTTGTTACATGCAGCTAGCACTTTGCTAGCTGCTTGTAACATCCGATCGCCGCCGCTTGCTGCCGATCCGCCGCGTCGCCCCCCCCTCCTCCAGACCCCTTGCGCAGCCTGGCCAATCAGTGCCAGGCAGCGCTGAGGGGTGGATCGGGATTCCCTCTGACGTTCTGACGTCCATGACGTCGGTGACGTCATCCCGCCCCATCGCCATGGCGACCGGAGAAGCCCAGCAGGAAATCCCGTTCGGAACGGGATTTCCTGCTTACTCTGATCGCCGAAGGCCGTAAAGTGCTGGAGTTGATAGCCGCTGGTCAGATGCGACTGCAGAGCGGCAGATATGCCAGGATACCGTGGCCATGATCTCAATGGATGTCGGGGAAGGGCAGAGTTCAGCCTGCTTGGCTGATGGCTGGAAGTCTGAGGCATGCTATTAGTGCAGAGCGCAGCGGAAGGCATTATTACCGATCCGGGATCCAGCCGACGAGTCCTCCTTCTGCTTCTGTATCTTCAATACCGGCGCGCGCTGATCCCCGTCTTGTAACTTCCTGGTCATCCGCTCTCTCACTGCGTGACCCTGACATACGTGAGCCGCCGAGGTCATGCAGCGCGAGAGCGGCAGACCAGGAAGTTACAAGACGGGGATCAGCGCGCGCCGGTATTGAAAATACAGAAACAGAAGGAGGACTCGTCGGCTGGATCCCGGATCGGTAATAACGCCTTTCGCTGTGCTCTGCACTAATAGCATGCCTCAGACTTCCAGCCATCAGCCAAGCAGGCTGAACTCGGCTTTCTCCCCGACATCCATTGAGATCATGGCCACGGTATCCTGGCATATCTGCCGCTCTGCAGCCGCATCTGACCAGCGGCTATCAACTCCAGCACTTTACGGCCACGCTTAGGAGGGGAGACAAATGGCCGCACATGCTGCCTCAAGCGCCATATAAATATGAAATTTCAAACATTTGGAATATAAGACGCACTCACTTTTTCTCCCCACTTTTGGGGGAGAAAAAGTGCGTCTTATATTCCGAAAAATACGGTATATTATATATATATATATATATATATATATATATATATATATATATATATATATATTCATATGTATATACATGTATTTATGCATATACAGGCAGAGGAAAAACAGTGCAGAAGAGAAAGAGTGAGCCATGTGTGTACATATACATGTATATACATATATATTTATATACAGTACATGTATACACATTATATATATATATATATATATATATATATATATATATATATATATATATATATATATATACTGTAAATGTATATACATGTACATATACACACACGGCTCACTCTTTTTCATCTGCCCCCAAAAAATTTAGGTTCACTTTAAAATTAGTCCCGCCCCCACCGACATCATGCCACCACCACCGCAACTGCCACACTGATTGGGTCCCCGGAAGAATAGCAGGGACATGGGGATCCCGGCGGCCGAAAGCAAAGGTAGACAGATGGGGGGAAAAGCCTGGGTCCCGCTGTGCAGCACTGATCATGCACGGGACCCAGAAACTGTGCGCTCGCAGCGGTTTTTGCCAGCTTGACCTGAGCAGCTCTCAGCACACAAAGCGGAGGCTGTTCTCAGGTCGGGATTACCACCAGGGGGGTTAAGGAATGTCTGATAAAGCATTGCAGAACATCAATGGATCTATTAATGTATTCCAGGACCACCAGGACCACAAGGAAGGACTGGACCTTCTGGGCCAAAAGGAGAACAAGGGCCACCAGGACCAAAAGGAGATAAAGGAGACAGTGGAGCTTCAGGTAAAAAAGGAGAACATTCAACTTATTGAAATTATTCTCTGGCTCAAAGTCTGAAGGTTTCCAAGAATAGAGATGGTCAATAAAATGCAATTGATTTTACCTAAAATGCAAATTCAATGTCAATTATATGCAGTTTGAAACTGGATCGATTAAAATACCATCCTGGCAGTTTTTGACTGTCCAATTTCCAGCTACATATAATTTACATGAAATTTGAATTTTAGGTTATGCATCTCATCAACCAACTTTATCAAAGAACATATCTGCAATCCTTCCTGCCTTACCTGCATGGTCCATACATGGGCATAAAATTGAATCTTTACTACCGTAAATCATTTGATGTAAAGTAACCAAGCTTCTTCATGTGTTTAGCTTTAAGAGGGAACTTCCAGGTTTAATACAGATGGGAGAGAGGGAAAAAAAAACAAAAAACAAAAAAAAAACTATAAACAAGAAAAAGGGTGCAAAGCGAGAAGAGGAATCAGCATTCCTAAATCAATTTGCTATATCAAGGTTAAAAAGTGGGCGAGAAAGAATTCAGTTTCAACTTCTAGGGGGGCATGTTTAACTCATTAACCTAGAATTAGGTTGCTGGGATGGTGGGGTGAAGAGGGAAGGTTAGTGGGCTTGTTTGATTACAATTTTTGGTACAGTGGTATCAAAACCTTCAAAAATGTCCCTGATATACTGTATCACCCAATATTTATATTACCTTATCAAAAGGATTGTAAAGTGTACCCATAATTGCTAACTTGAATTTGCAATGAATCGACCAATGAATTATTGAAAAAAATCAGCAGTATCATCATGTAAAATGATCATAAATTGGGAGCTGGGAAAAAAAGGGCGCAGGCAGCTAGTGGACAAAAAGGGCGCCGCCATTCACTCCCATAATAAATAACGTTTAATGGGCGCCGAGCAGGAAAAAAGGGCGCCGGAGCTAAATAAAGTTTACAAACGGCGCCCGGAGATGTTAAATGATTTATAACTGAGCTTGTGGTGATTTACGTTTATAAAATGCACCAGTGCCGAATAACGTTTATAAAAATACTAAACATATTTATCTTATTTAACTAATTAAAACATTATTTAAAGTTTTATACCTTACTGTTTTTAAAACATTATTCACAAAATAAAGCGATCAGTACGTAATGTAAATTGCAATATATTTTTTTATTTAAAGTTTTATCCCTTACTGTTTTTAAAACATTATTCACAAAATAAAGCGATCAGTACGTAATGTAAATTGCAATATATTTTTTGGAGTCACAATTTGTAAAACATTATTATCCACATAATAAAGCGATGACTAAGGGAGGTGGTTAGGGTTAGGCATCACCAGGGGGGTCTTAGGTTTAGGCACCACCAGGGGGGGTCTTAGGTTTAGGCACCACCAGGGGAGTCTTAGGTTTAGGCACCACCAGGGGGGTCTTAGGTTTAGACACCACCAGGGGGGTCTTAGGTTTAGGCACCACCAGGGGAGTCTTAGGTTTAGGCACCAACAGGGGGGTCTTAGGTTTAGGCACCACCAGGGGGGTCTTAGGTTTAGGCACCACCAGGGGGGTCTTAGGTTTAGGCACCACCAGGTTAGTCTTAGGTTTAGGCACCACCAGGGGGGTCTTAGGTTTAGGCACCACCAGGGGAGTCTTAGGTTTAGGCACCACCAGGGGGGTCTTAGGTTTAGGCACCACCAGGGGAGTCTTAGGTTTAGGCACCAACAGGGGGGTCTTAGGTTTAGGCACCACCAGGGGGGGTCTTAGGTTTAGGCACCAACAGGGGGGTCTAGGGGTTAGGGATAGGTACAGGGAGGATTCTGTGTGAGAGTAGGCTTAGGTATAGTTTTACTACAATTTTAGTAATATTTACTAATGTTTTACAACACTTATTACGAACGTAGTTATATTTACATCATCGTTATAAAGAATATTTTCAGATTTTAATATAAGAACAAACCATAAATGAAGGTTATTCACAATAATATACAATTATAACAATTAATCATATATTATCGTTATTTTAATAAACGTAATTCTAAGTTTCACTTTTGATACAGGGAAGATTAAAGTTTTCACAATTGCCGATTTCATAAACATTATTTAATGATTTATAAATTTTTTAAACATTATTTGTAAACGAAATATAGCACACTATTTTTATAAACGCTATTAATGATTAATTGTTAATTAGCGTTTACACCCCGCGCCCTTTTTGTCCGGGCGCCCTTTTTGTACGTACGCCATAAATTGCTACCTTATCCAAATTAAGATATCTAACCCAAAACTTTTCTAGAATGCTCCCTTGGGTAACTTGAATGATGAGCAAAGAGGGATCCGCAGACCAGAACAGGTTGAAGTAAAAAGGCTAATATTTATTTGAAAAATCCACAGACAGTGCAATAAAATCACAGGATCAACTCACGTGTATCGGGCCTACCATCTGCCCTTAATCGTAGTTAAAAATGAACCTGTCCAAGGAGGAATTTATATGGAGTCAGGGAGGAGAAAACTCCACCCCGGAAACATGCAAACAACTCCATAAAGGGATACACATCCTCAGTAAATCCAATACAGGAATACCATAATAACATTGAAAATAGCATATAAAAAGATGTAAAAATGTTACCACTGAATTTTACATTATATGTGAGCAGGAAAAAGAAGAACACCAATAACAAACAATACAATACAATTAAAGAGCTTGACACTAATAGCATTTGAAAAAAATGAACAATCTCTTAGTATGTGTAAACCAAGCTTAAATCCCACTTTTTATTTAGACCCTGTGGTGTGCGAGTGCCCATTCTGTGAATCCAGAAAGCTTCACGTTTCAGCAACAATCTTTGAATATCACACCCTCTGATTGGACAAACCACCTGCTCCACCCCCTGAAAACTAAAGGAGGACAGATCACCCCTATGTTCAGTTTCAAAATGTTTTGAAACAGCGGACTTGCGAAAAGTATTCCAATTGGTACCCCAATAATGTTCTGCTATACGCGCTCTTAAGGGTAACTTTACACATTTGCTGAAGGCAGCCTGATCTTGGGAGGTGATCTCAATGTGGCCTTGGATCCGGCACTAGACACATCCTCTGGCAGATCTACTCTCCCATACAGAATAGCACAGAAACTGGAGCTGCAATCGAGACAGCTTGTTGACACCTGCTGTATTTTGAACCCAAAAAGGGGGGGGGGGGAGCGCTCCGATTGTGCATTAACTTTTAAATTCCATAACACACTTTAAAAGTTACACTTACAATTTGATGATGTATGCTGCATGTTACTAAAGCCCCCATCAGGTCTCCTCAGACTGTCACAGCCTGACCAGAAGAAAGCGTGGCTATGCGCCAAAACCGGTAGTGACGTCAGACGGCATTCTGCTCACCGCTCCCCGCCAGACAGACAGACGCTCTCCCTTTGGTTCCACCAACACTGCCAGCACTAGCCAGGCTGTGACAGTGGTGGCTGTGGTGTATACTCATGCAGTGATCAGGGCCGGATTTAGGGGCAGGCCTCCAAGGCCTGGGACTAGGGCGACAGAATCTGCCTCATTCTAAGGGGCGGGTGACAGGTTAACTGCACCTGCCACCCGCCATAAGAATCGCTCGCCCACTCTGAAAGTTCGCAGCCGCCCCGCTCTGACTGTCTGCTTGAGCCTGTGTAAGCAGAGCAGCTGGTGGGGGCGGCCGAGGAAGCCAGCTACGAGTGGTGCACTGTAAAGCTGCAACGAGTCTGAAGCTTCCTACATACAGACTCTCTCCCAAGTCACGCCCTGGGCAGTGTCAGCGGCTAGCCCAACTTCCTATACAGCGGGCAATGGACGCATCACTCTCTGCCCGCTGTCAATCAAGTCACGTAACATTCTACGTGACGTCAGCCAGCCCTGACCCCAGCCAGGAGTGTGGAGTGGAACAGTGGATGGGAAGGTCTTAGGTCTCGCGTTGCCGCTGGGGTTGATTTATGTATAGGAATTCTAGTGTGCACAGGCAGCGCACAGCTTGTGACGCCCTTCCTCACCTCTGAAAAAAAAAAGTTTCTCTGCAGTGCACAGCGATCGCCTCCAGTGTGTGTGATGGATGCCAGAGGGTCTGACAGGAGGGGAGAAAAAGGCTGCAGGCTGTAAGTGGACATACACGATTACAACTACTACTCTACTGACTGATGCTGTTCACTGTGTCCCCTCCACACCTTTAGAAAACAAAAGTCCTAATGTCCTAAGATAACTATATCTAGAGGGGATGATTTTTACCAGTTCCCAACCTTTCTTTTGTTGTGGTCACTTCTGTTGTCACTCTGTGACCTCCTTAATGTGAGCTCCCTTGCCTCCTACTCAGATGTGCACAGTAGACACAGCCTAGAAGCTTCCTTTAGCCCCATGTAGTCCATCTGCTTGATTGCTGTTCTGCCACAGTTTGGCTCTGTAACTTCTCCAACTAGCCCTGTCGTGATTCACTGCAGCCAATCACCCTCTCATAGCCAGGAGTGTTCTGCACATGCGTAATTCGCTAAGACTGCAACATTGCTTGCGCAGGACTCTCCCAGCCATGGGCTTTCGATTGGAGGGTGTATGCGGCCAGCCTGGGACCACACATGTGCAGTGGCGAACGACTGTGCTGGATCACCGATTCCACTGATGAAGAATAGAGGGGATCAGAAGGACGGCGATCAAGCAGATGGATTAAAGGTGGCTGGAGGAAGCCCCAGGTAAGTATAAAACCTTATACTTTATTTCAGGTTTCCTTTAAAGTGTACCTGAGATAGGAGAAAAGTTCTATTTTACTTACCTAGGGCTTCTTTCAACGCCCCATAACCTTACAGGTTGCTTGGTTTCTCATTATCTCTTACATTGATTGTGCAGCTGTCCCCAACTGCCCATCCAAAAGCTTGCCCACTAGACCAATGCACTTCCTCAGTTGTGCTCCCGTTAGCAGAGCTGGGACAAAGTCCTCTAGCACCCAAGGCTGAGACACCAAAGTGCGCCCTCATCCCTCCACCCCAACCGTAACACACTGATTGCTATTAGAGTAAGAGGCTCCCCAGGGCCCCCAAAACCTTAATCTCTAGTTATCTGGCTTGCAGTCACTGCCATGTATCCCCTTTTCTTATTGCTCTCTGCTTCAAACACAATAGGGGAATGATAGCTGAGTGAGTTGTGCGCCCCCACCTACACTGCTCCCTGAGGCTGGAGACTCTCTCGCCTCTGCCTCGGCCCGGCCCTGCCCGTGAGTACAATGCTGCCAGCCATAGGGGCACGATCAAGAAAGTGTGCAGCCTTGTCCATGCATGCACAAATCCCCACAACTGATTATCTTTTAGAAGGAGATACTGGATAGCGATAATTTCAGGGGCGGTCGGTGACAGTGGGCCTTGGGTGGAAAAAAGTACAAATCCGGCCCTGGCAGAGATTACATTTTTGCCTCTCACAATTTGCTCTCTGCAGTCTCGGAGGCAAACAATGAAACATGCATCAGTCCCAGTTTAATTTGCTATACTAGCGGGTAGACGGCGGGCCCCCTCATCATGGCAGTTAATTGTTTCTCTTTTAAAAGACCAGGATGTTGTTGAGAGGGTGGCAAAGGCTCTTAATTATTTTACTACATACACTGCAGAGAGCCTGTCATTAGCGAAGTTCTTATTCAGGAGAGAGGATTATTGAGCCACATCGCACCATGAATAGAAACACCGGCTGCAATGCGATGATCACATTGCAGCACAGCAAAATGTTCAGTGGAAATGGGCCCTAACTGTACGCTAGAGATGTCGCGAACCTCCGATTTTCGGTTCGCGAACCCCGTTCGTGAACTTCCGTGGAACGTTCGGTTCGCAAAAAAGTTCGCGAACCGCAATAGACTTCAATGGGGAGGCGAACTTTGAAAAATAGAAAAATTTATGCTGGCCACAAAAGTGATGGAAAACATGTTTCAAGGGGTCTAACACCTGGACCCCCAGGTGGCGGAGTGGGGTAGATACCAAAAGTCCCGGGGAAAAATCTGGATTTGACGCAAAGCCAGCGTTTTAAGGGCAGAAATCACATTGAATGCTAAATTGCAGGCCTAAAGTGCTTTCAAACATCTGGCATGTGTATACATCAATCAGGGAGTGTAATTAGAGTTCTGCTTCACACTGACACACCAAACTCACTGTGTAACACACCGCAAACAGCTGTTTGCGTAGTGACGGCCGTGCTAGACTGGTGCGCACCATGGCGAGAGTGTAGGCCGTGGCGGTTTTCCAGCCCATATGGTCACCGGGCTGTGGTAGCTCAATGATAGAACAACAGTGACTGTCCAGCTGATCGAATTTGGTCTGTCCACAATGAAGCAACGACCTTATTATCTTCTTGTATGTAGGTAGGCATAGGTAGGAGTGCCAGTATAGGTAGGTAGGCATAGGTAGGAGTCCCAGTATAGATAGGTAGGCATAGGTAGGTGCCTCAGTAGTTAGCTAGGCATAGGTAGGAGTCCCAGTATAGGTAGGTAGGCATAGGTAGGTGTCCCAGTAGTTAGCTAGGCATAGGTAGGAGACCCAGTATAGGTAGGTAGGCATAGGTAGGAGTCCCAGTAGTTAGCTAGGCATAAGTAGGAGACCCAATATAGGTAGGTAGGCATAGGTAGTAGTCCCAGTATAGGTAGGTAGGCATAGGTAGGAGTCCCAGTATAGGTAGGTAGGCATAGGTAGGAGTCCCAGTATAGGTAGGTAGGCATAGGTAGGTGACTCAGTAGTTAGCTAGGCATAGGTAGGAGACCCAGTATAGGTAGGTAGGCATAGGTAGGTGCCTCAGTAGTTAGCTAGGCATTGGTAGGAGTCCCAGTATAGGTAGGTAGGCATAGGTAGGTGTCCCAGTAGTTAGCTAGGCATAGGTAGGAGACCCAGTATAGGTAGGTAGGCATAGGTAGGAGTCCCAGTAGTTAGCTAGGCATAGGTAGGAGACCCAGTATAGGTAGGTAGGCATAGGTAGGAGTCCCAGTATAGGTAGGTAGGCATAGGTAGGAGTCCCAGTATAGGTAGGTAGGCATAGGTAGGAGTCCCAGTATAGGTAGGTAGGCATAGGTAGGTGCCTCAGTAGTTAGCTAGGCATAGGTAGGAGACCCAGTATAGGTAGGTAGGCATAGGTAGGAGTCCCGGTATAGGTAGGTAGGCATAGGTAGGTGCCTCAGTAGTTAGCTAGGCATAGGTAGGAGACCCAGTATAGGTAGGTAGGCATAGGTAGGAGTCCCAGTATAGGTAGGTAGGCATAGGTAGGTGCCTCAGTAGTTAGCTAGGCATAGGTAGGAGACCCAGTATAGGTAGGTAAGTATAGGTAGGTGTCTCAGTAGTTAGCTAGGCATAGGTAGGAGACCCAGTATAGGTAGGTAGGCATAGGTAGGAGTCCCAGTATAGGTAGGTAGGCATAGGTAGGAGTCCCAGTATAGGTAGGTAGGCATAGGTAGGTGCCTCAGTAGTTAGCTAGGCATAGGTAGGAGACCCAGTATAGGTAGGAAGGCATAGGTAGGTGTCCCAGTAGTTAGCTAGGCATAGGTAGGAGTCCCAGTATAGGTAGGTAGGCATAGGTAGGTCCCCTAGTATAGGTAGGTAGGTAGGTGTCCCCATATAGGTAAGTAGGTGCCCCAGTAGTTAGGTAGGCATAGGTAGGTGTCCCAGTATAGATAGTTAGGCAGGGCCTGGATGGCTCAGTAATAACAATTACCAAGGTCCAGCTGAAACAGATAGGGCTGTATAATGTCAGTGTCAGTGAGCAACACACACAAAAAAAAACACATCAGGAACACATTAGCTCTCAAAAGAGAGAGGCACAGACTAACCAGCAAGCTCATGGTGACCCAGAACTCATTGGGGTGTGTAAGAGAGCTGAGGGGTGCTATTTTAGCAATAACAATAATCCAAGCCAAGAGCCTAACTAATCTTTCCCTAGGAGAAAAAATCTGCAGCAGCTCTCCCTAGTCTGTCTATTTGCAGCAGGCACACGAGTGAGTGTCATGGCCAGCAAGCCTGCCTTATATAAGGGTGGGCTCCAGGGCTTAGTGTAGCCTGAATGGCTACAATGTGCCTGCTGACTGTGATGCAGAGGGTCAAAGCTGACCCTCATAGTGCATTATGGGGCGAATCGAACTTCCGCAAAAGTTCGCCTGGTCCAGGCGAACTTCGAACCCCCAAAGTTTGCCTGGAACCGTTCGCCACATCTCAGTCATCGCCGCGCACCTGCATTGCGCATGCTCGCTGCACGCGTGCACGCCTGCCACGCCTGCCACGCACGCATAAGCACGCCCAACACACCCGCACACGTATTTATATTGTAATGTACCCAGTAATGATTTCTGAGCAGTGTATCAGTTCAGGACACATTAGCCGAAGTTTCTGCACAGTCAGAGAATGTTTACTTAATTGTAGCAAGTGAAGAATGTAAAAACATGATAAGGTTATCACCAGCTGGGATGGGGATCTCCCTGTAGGAGAAAAAGGATCCTGTGATTTAACCATTTAAATGCTATTCTACTGAAAAAAAATTATGTTAGTATATTATCTACTGTAAATAATATTTTAGAACAAAGAAGAAATGCTGAGTTTAATACCACAAATTGTAATTGTTTTAGTGCACGCATTAACAAGAAGTAAACAATCCTTTTTTTTTATCAAAAGAGGGGGTTGGGTAATTAGGACAGCTCCTCCAAAAGGCTTATCCAGAGGCAATGTGTGAAGATAACATCTGTGACTTCTGTAAGGACAGCAAGAAGGGCAGGGGAGAACATGGTAGCTTCTATAGCTATTACGAACCAGAAGAAATTCCAGGGAAAGACTGAACTGTATCACAGAGGCTCCAAAATATTTTAAAAGTGATTAAAAACCATTTAAAAGAGGAGGTAGTGGTGGAATTACCTCCTCTAAGAAGACACCAAAAATCGTTGGTTAATAATGCACAACAATTTATTCACAAATACTCCATAAGTGCAGTGTGTCTAATCCTGCCCCACCAGGCAGCAGAGGAAGCAGTAACAAACCTGGGTCAGAAGCAGGGGCACTGGGGCGCTAACATGTCCTAACATTTTTAGGACATTCTAGTGAAGCTAGTCATATTTGCAGCACATAACTAGCTATAAAGCAATCTAATGGTGCCCATACATGGTACAATTTTTTCATTTTTTTTTTGATTAGATAATTTAGTTCGATTATTCTGTTAGATCGAATATAAAGATTTTTCCAACATGTTGGATCAGATTTTTCTTGAAAAAATTGGATTATTTTTCTTTTCTTTATCGTTCTGGTTGAAAAAATAGCAAAATTGCACGTTTTTATTGTACCGTGTATGGGCACCATAAGACACATCCACCAACTGCAGAACGAGACAGGAAATTTGGGAGCACCATGCGTCACCATAGGCCGTAATTTGGATAACAGCTATAGCAGAGCTCAGACAGCAATTTGGGAGTCATCAAAAAAGACGGAATCCAAATTACAATGAAAATAGTAATGAAAAATTCAGCCACCAGCAATAGCTGGAAAACCAAATTATGCATTTCCCCAGTGTGCATGGTGGCCTGAACTTCTGAAGGGGGAATAATAATTAATGCCACTGGGACTTTTGCAGGAGCAGAGTGAGACGTTTTTTGGCTTCACCCTGTGCCTACATTTTCTGGTGCCATTTTTTAGGATACAATTTAGTTTTTTTCAAAAAGTGACTTTTTAGACACTCTATCAATAAATATTCCAGGCCCACCAGGAATGCAAGGGATCATTGGACTTCCTGGACCAGAAGGAATACAAGGGCCACCAGGACCAAAAGGAGATACAGGGGACAGTGGAGCTTCAGGTAAAAAGGAACATTTTTTTATTTTCAAGGTGAATGTTGCTTGTATAAATAATCTGCTTTGTTGTTTCAATGATGTTTGTTAAAGACGATAATCAAATGGTACAAATTTTGCATCATAAATGATCAGAATGAATCATAATATGGCAACCTACAAAAAAAAACTACATTAATAATGCATCATCATCACAAAATTAAGATCTTGAAAAGAAGGACGAGTAACCCATTGATTTAAGCCTTTGCTTAAAGAAACCAAAAAAAGGAAACATTTATTAACTACAAGAATATCAATATGAATAATTTAAAAATTACTTAACAAGAAAAACAAATGCATCCATCTATCTTGCAACAGACTTTAAGGAATGCCTATTAAAGAGACTCTGAAGTCACTTTTTTCCAAGATTTTCTCATATAATCCTTTTAAGCATTAATGCCCAAGCAAAATCGCTGCATCCCCGAGGCAGATGGGTGATTTATTAATGAGAAAGCGACCTGCAAAGTTCTACGACTTTGCAGGTCGCAGATCTTGGTGCCCTGGAGAGGCAGAGCTTTTAGCTCTAGCTCTGCCTCTTCGTAATCAATCTCCGCTGATCTCTGCCTCCTTCCCATCCCTCTCAGTGAAAGAAGATGAGAGGGGCGGGGAGAGGCGGCGATCCACAGAGAGTGATTGCAGAGGAGGCAGAGCTACAGCATGAAGCTCTGCCTCTTTGAGGAAGAGCTTTGCCCTGCGAGCTCGGGAGCTTTGCAGGGCTAATCCTATGTAATAAATCAGTCATCTGCCGCAGGGATGCGTAGATTTAATTTAGGCATTATCTATTAACAGGATTATATGAATAAATCAGGGAAAAAAAGAGAATTCAGAGTCTCTTTAAAGCATTGCAGAACAATCAATGGATCAATGAATGTATTCTAGGCCCACCAGGACCACAAGGGATCATTGGACCTTTTGGACCAAAAGGAGAACAAGGGCCACAAGGACCAAAAGGAGACAAAGGTGACAGTGGAGTTTCAGGTAAAAAAAAAAAATATATTTATATATTGTTTTTTATTTCTAAAGTGAAAGTCGCATTTCATTCAAATAATTTGAATTATTCTGTAACTCGAAGTCTTAAAGTCTCAAAGAACATACCTGCACTCATTCCTGCATGTCCTCCTGCATGGTCCACACATGGGCATGACATTGAATCTGTAGTAAATGGGGAATTTTGCCAAGTAATTTGGAATTTTGCACAGAATTCCACTATTTTATGTTGCTAGTAGCAACATGTAAAAGAAAAAAAAACCCTTACAGTTTTTGAAAAAACGTATTTTAAAAAGTTCAAAGAAAAAATGTCTTTCACCCTTGGCTAAATTATATTTTGCTACAGTACACTTTATACTAAGTTCCTTTTTCTTATAATTTAAACAAAACTCAGAACTCAATATATTGTACTACTACAAGTGTACTACAGCAAAATGTAATTTTACCAAGTTTAAAAACCATTTTTCTTAGAATTTATTAAAAATGATTGTACAACGGGTGTTTGTGTTCGAGCCCTCAGGCAAACACATGGGGCTTGATTCACTAAACCGTGATGAGTCATATCACGGCCATTTTTGTGTGCATTTTCGCATTTGCGCGCGATTTTGTGCGCACAATCACGAATTATCAAGCACAATCACAAATTATCGTGCGCAATCACAAATTATAGTGCACAATCGTGAATTTTCACTAAATTCACGATTGCGTGCAATAATTCGGAGTTAAACTTTGACCCCTCAACCCAGAGACAGCACACATGGCAGCCAATCAGCTATCCCTTCCACCTGGACCACCTACCTACCTATCAAAAAGCTAGCACAGCAGCCACTTTGCAGTCTGTGTTTGGCTTCTATGCTAGGCAGATCAGGGGGAGTGTGCTGCAGATAGGGAAAGCGTTAGTTAGGTCTGTGTTCTGTGTCCCCAGTAGAGTTTCTTGCTGCTACAATACCAGTTCACCATCTACATAACCCAAGAGCCCTTCTAAAGGCTCTGTTTTGATCTTGTGATATTGATGTTTAGTGTATCCATGTAGTGCGCTTTAGCTGTTGCAGACAGGTGCAGTCAGTGCAGTCAGTGCTTAGAGCTACAGTAGTTCACCGTTCTGAGGGCTGTTTTTCTTTTTCTTGCTATTGTTATATTGCAATCCTGTGTGTCCAGTGCACAAGTTAGCTGTTGGAGAGAGGTCTGCTGGTCCTAGTAGTGCACCAACCATAACCCAATAATCCTTCACCACCACTACTGGCATCTAGTATCCACTACTTCCCCCCGGTATAAGGCCTCATTGCAGAATCAGTGGTTTTTTGGTCACTTAACTGTCACTGAACTACCTCAGCCTGACCTTTGGGTCTGGAAAACCGCAATCGCCTGCATTCCTGCAAATGTGCACACAAGGACGGCTGCCACTACACACCACTACACAAAAACTGCCGCCGAGAGGACTAACATTAATGTCCTGGAGGTTTCAACTAGCAAAAACAATGATTTGCACACCTGACATCACTAAAGCTCTATGCAGTTGTTAGCTGTGTGTTAAATGCGGCGTTTCATCTGTCAGTGTGAACCGACCATAACCCTTACACTACCTTATCACTTTGTATGCATGTCGGACGTTTTAAAGCAATTAATTCCACAAATTTTCGAATGCACTGTGATTTCTGCCGTGTAGAGATTAAAACACAACTCTGCGTAAACTACATAATTTTTGGTGGGACTTTTGCCATGGATCCCCCTCCGGCATGCTCCTTGAAACAACTTTTCCATCGCTTTCATGGCCAGAAACAGTCCTCATAGGATTTAAAATGTGTCTGTCTATTGAAGTCTATGGTTGTTCAACAGATTCGCCTGTTCGCAAACTTTTGTGGAAAATTTGTGTTCGCGTTCCAAAAATTTCATGTTCGCTACATCACAAGTACTAGTATTTGGGGAAAAAAGTGGGCCACCCCTCTAATAATTCAGTAAAAGATCGAAAACAAACAAAATACAAATTGAGGGTTTCTCGGCCTAGTAATCTTATGCATAAAACGTAACTTTTAATAGTAATGCCAATAAATAGTCAAAACAAGTGATAAGCATAAAAAAGTCCTTAAAGAGACTCTAAAGTCTCTAAAAAATCCTCATTTCATAACAAAATCCTGATTAACATATTAGCCCTACCTAAACTGCCGCATTCCCATGGCTGTAATCTATCTAAATCCCCACAAACTCCCCTGGGGGCAATCCGGGCAGCGCTTCCGTGAGAGGCAGAGCAATGAGCTGCAGCTCTGCCTCTCAGCGCGTCTGTCAGCCCGGATCGCCGCCTCTCCCCCGCCCCTCTCAGTCTTCCTTCACTGAGAGGGGCGGGGGAGAGGCGGAGATACGCGCTGACAGACACGTGTAGAGGCAGAGCTGCAGCTCATAGCTCTGCCTCACACGGAAGCACACAGGGCAGCAAAATCCACGACCAAGAAAGTTGTGGATTTTACAGGAGAGAGGGAGGGCGAGGTTGGGGGGATTTACAGTGGGTTGCAAAAGTATTCGGCCCCCTTGAAGTTTTCCACATTTTGTCACATTACTGCCACAAAAATGCATCAATTTTATTGGAATTCCACGTGAAAGACCAATACAAAGTGGTGTACACGTGAGAAGTGGAACGAAACTCATACATCATTCCAAACATTTTTTACAAATAAATAACTGCAAAGTGGGGTGTGCGTAATTATTCAGCCCCCTGAGTCAATACTTTGTAGAACCACCTTTTGCTGCAATAACAGCTGCCAGTCTTTTAGGATATGTCTCTACCAGCTTTGCACATCTAGAGACTGAAATCCTTGCCCATTCTTCTTTGCAAAACAGCTCCAGCTCAGTCAGATTAGATGGACAGCATTTGTGAACAGCAGTTTTCAGATCTTGCCACAGATTCTCGATTGGATTTAGATCTGGACTTTGACTGGGCCATTCTCACACATAGATATGTTTTGTTTTAAACCATTCCATTGTTGCCCTGGCTTTATGTTTAGGGTCATTGTCCTGCTGGAAGGTGAACTTCCGCCCCAGTCTCAACTCTTTTGCAGTCTCCAAGAGGTTTTCTTCCACGTTTGCCCTGTATTTGGCTCCATCCATCTTCCCATCAACTCTGACCAGCTCCCCTGTCCCTGCTGAAGAGATGCATCCCCCAAGCAAGATGCTGCCACCACCATATTTGACAGTGGGGATGGTGTGTTCAGAGTGATGTGCAGTGTTAGTTTTCCGCCACACATAGCGTTTTGCATTTTGGCCAAAAAGTTCCATTTTGGTCTCATCTGACCAGAGCACCTTCTTCCACATGGTTGCTGTGTCCCCCACATGGCTTGTGGCAAACTGCAAACTGGACTTCTTATGCTTTCTGTTAACAATGCCTTTCTTCTTGCCACTCTTCCATAGAGGCCAACCTTGTACAGTGCATGACTAATAGTTGTCCTATGGACAGAGTCTCCCACCTGAGCTGTAGATCTCTGCAGCTCATCCAGAGTCACCATAAGCCTCTTGACTGCATTTCTGATCAGCGGTCTCCTTGTTCGACCTGTGAGTTTAGGTGGATGGCCTTGTTTTGGTAGGTTTACAGTTGTGCCATACTCCTTCCATTTCTGAATGATTGCTTGAACAGTGCTCCGTAGGATGTTCAAGGCTTTGGAAATATTTTTGTAGCCTAAGCCTGCTTTAAATTTCTCAATAACTTTATCCCTGACCTGTCTTGTGTGTTCTTTGGACTTCACGGTGTTGTTGCTCCCAATATTCTCTTAGACAACCTCTGAGGCCCTCACAGAGCAGCTGTATTTGTACTGACATTAGATTACACACAGGTGTACTCATTAGCACTCATCAGGCAATGTCTATAGGCAACTGACTGCACTCATAATTATATCGAATAATTATGCACATACTACTTTGCAGTTATTTATGTGACGGATTGCGGAGAAACCGCCGCGCGTTCTGACAGTGAGGCGGCGGAATCCGTGCACAGAGCGGCGGTTTCCCCGCAGCAACATGCTTCTGGTTTGTCTGGACCTAGTAGTGCACACAGATGGAGAGCTACGCGCGCACGCGCCGCAAGACAGGCTCTTTATGCCAATAGAAGAAGGGTCAGCTGATCGAGGCGGTCAGCTGATCCCAGCTCAGCAGGTGATTGGTTGATGGGAGCTGGGCGGCGCTGTGGAGCGCTTTACTATATATATCTCTTGCTGTTCAGTTGCTGGTTGTCTGGCGTTGCGAATGCCTATGTGTTAGCACTCAGACCTTATTCAGATCTTCAGTGTGGTTGAACCAGGGGGACCTGGGAATCCACAGTTAGCCAGTTTACTGTGTATCTTCTGTGTTATTCTTTAGACCAGTTCCAGGGTGTAGAGACCACGGACCTCACACCCCGACTAGGAATACTGTGTACCATCTGTGTTATTCCTTAGACCAGTTCCAGGGTGTAGAGACCACGGACCTCACACCCCAGACTAGGAATACTGTGTATCATTTGTGTTATTCCTTAGACCAGTTCTAGGGTGTAGAGACCACGGACCTCACACCCCAGACTAGGAATACTGTGTACCGTCTGTGTTATTCCTTAGACCAGTTCCAGGGTGTAGAGACCACGGACCTCACACCCCAGACTAGGAATACTGTGTACCATCTGTGTTATTCCTTAGACCAGTTCCAGGGTGTAGAAACTACGGACCTCACACCCCAGACTAGTTATACTGTGTATCATCTGTGTTTATCCTTAGACCAGTTCCAGGGTGTAGAGACCACGGACCTCACACCCAGACTAGGGAACCTGTGTTATCATTCTGTTATACATCAGACTAGCTCCAGGGTGTAGAGACCACGGACCTCACACCCAGACTAGGCATTGTTTGATATCTGTTATGACTTATTGCTTTCCTGACTTTCCCTCTGCTTTCTGATTCGGTACCTTGCATTTCTGATTACCTGTTGCCAAACCCTGCTTGCCTTGGATACCGAATCAGCTTCCTGTCTTTGTACTTTATCTGTCTGTGTGTTGCCGACCCGGCCTGCCAGACCTTTCTGGCTGTCACCCACCCCCTGGGTGCTCAGCCTTCCTGCAGGGGCCCCCTGCTCCTCAGAGGGGGCACTGCTACAAAATCAGTCAGGGTCTCCTTCTCCTGGAGTCCTTGACTGCAGTAGAGTCTGTCTCTACTCATTGGACCACCTGCTACCCCGGTGGTCCAATTACTACTGTTACACCAAACACTTACACGCTTCAGGTGTCCAGAGGTTAGCAATATATCTGTATTATCGGTGATTCTGCAGATCATGAATAATCGGGTATATATCTGTATTCTTGGTGATACTGCAGATCACCAATAATCAGATTCTCTCTGCGTGCTGACACCAATCGTTACAATTTATTTGTAAATAATGTTTGGAATCATGTATGATTTTCGTTCCACTTCTCATGTGTACACCAAGTCAGATACTGTAAAGATAGGAGCGGCCGGGCACATCCAGTAAAAAAAGACCTTTATTGAAATGCATTTAAAATCGGTGCATACAAACTAGGCAACAGTCAGCCAGAAGAGAGAGGGGCAAGCATGTAACAGATCGTTTTCTACCTATCTTGGATTTCTCATGTGTACACCAGTTTGTGTTGGTCTTTCATGTGGAATTCCAATAAAATTGATTCATGTTTGTGGCAGTAATATGACAAAATGTGAAAAACTTCAAGGGGGCCGAATACTTTTGCAACCCACTGTAGATAGTGTACAGCAGTGGGCATGCGGCGGTTTAGGTAGGCCTATGATGTTATTCAGGATTTTGTCACAAAAAATGGATTTTTAAGAGACTACAGTTTCCCTTTAATACACATTGGTCATAATGTCAATAGCCTAACACACATTTTGCGACATATGACCAGGTCGCTTCTTCAGAGGCAGAAGTTTTTTTCTGAGTTCATGGTTCTTGAATACAAGACGGATTATAAAAGCTTAAGAAAAAAACATATACTGTATACAGCCACATCCAGATATGTATCATCCTATCAGCCTAATACACGGCCAATTATAATTGCAACCAACAGTCAATCTTTGCAAAACAGCATGCCGTAAGAGACTAAGGTTCAGGAACTGCACTTATCCATTGGAGTGTAATCCTTTAGATGCAGCAATGGAGAGGACAGCGGTGTCATGTTGTGTATCTACAAAGCATTAGTGATTCAGGAAGGATTGGCAGCTGCACACAGGGCAACACCTCCAAATCGATATTGTGCCATTTTATGGCTCTTGTTCGGCCACCTGCAAAAAAGCCCCATGTTATTCGTTTTAATTTATGGCATACATATTATGCTAAACTTAATTGTTATAAATGTAAGGATAAAACGCATATTACATTATTAATTATTATCAGTACGAATAAATTATCAGAAGAAAGTGTATTGCTTCAAAACCTGATAATTAATATCAAATCAGTCCAATGCAGATCATCAGTAATGGGCACATATGGGATAGATATTAAATGTTAATCGTATTATGTCTTATGGAAACTCAAACTTTTGATATTATGCTGGTCTGTGTGAAACGTGTCTATTAGGAGTGTATATGCGTAAATGCATATATGCAGTTGCACATATACACTGCGACAAAGACACATATACGCTAGTCACTTAGTTAATGATGAAAATGGTTGATGTTATATTCTTCATAGTCAGATTCAGGTTATATTAACTCAGAATGTGTTTTCAGCATTGTGCCAGAAAATTACTGTTTAATGTTAAATTCTTCCAAGAAGCCAGAAGGTTACAAAACCAGTTTGAGATGGCTGACAATAAAGCTAACATTAAATAACCCCATAGGAGACACTAGGTAATAAATTCTAATCAGATAGCTGTCTATTGGGGAATTTTCCCATTGTTCAATCTTGAGGGGGAGATTATAGGAACTGGGAGATCAAAGTTTATCCTGTTAGTACCACATTCAAAATTCGAAGATGGAACAATAGCGCCACCATAGTCATGGGTTATAAGAAGTATTGCCATAATAAAAATGATGAGATCCATTAGTGATCCCAGAGTGTCCCTAGTGGAGAAATCTAGTATTTCAGTGGGTTAAAAGTGAATTTTAAAGAAGACACCCACTGCATGCTGATTTGCTACAGATTTGATCCTCTGGGCAGGGTTATAGATAATGATGGAAATAAAGACAGCAGGACTGAGGCTCCCTGCACACTGCAAATCCGTTTTCCGATTCCGATTTCCGATTCCGATTTTCAATTCCGATTTTCCCTGAATACATTCAACAGAAAAACGGATCAAAAAAATGCAGTGTGCAGTAAAGATTAAAAATTGGAATCGGATGTATAAACCAATTAAAAAGCGGAATCGGAATCGGAAACGCATGCAGTGTGCAAGAGGCCTTCGTCATCAGGGGGATCAGCACCAGAGTCTCCTGATAGATCCATTTACCCTCACGGCTCGCACATTTAAAAAGGACACGCCCATAAAGACTCTATTATTGGTAACTATGAAAGGCTTTTAATTTATTTGTATTCACAGCGCGGCTATCTGAACATATGATTTATTGATATTATTTTAATATTATTTGTAAGGTTGTGTATAACATAGCAGCCATATTGTATCTTGTGGAAGCCATATTTTCACATTTTCTGTCTGTTTTTTGTGTATTATGTCAGATGTGTATGTATGTTAAGAGGCTTTGAAAAACAGAAACGAGACCAAGAGCCCGATATGATGCAGTATGTCAGAATGGAATGGAATTAAATGTAAATCAATAGTAAATGTACTCACAAGGTTGGGATACCACAAAGGCAACCACTGGAACGGCAAGTGGGGAGAATTATAACCTGACCCCACTCAGGTAATTAAAATGTCGCTCTCTGTAGACAGGAAAAAACAAATGGGGATAGACCCCTCCACCCAGGGTGGACTTGATCAGCAGAATAATAGAACACAACAGAGGCACCAGCAAGAATAAAATATTTAAAAAACATATAAAAGGAGGGATGTAGGTGGACTCACCTCCCTCAAGTAAAGATCAGCCAATGAGCCGTCAGTAGACAACAATATTATTTATTGGATATTCTCCAAGTATATGCAACGCGTTTCACGGGCAAAACTCCCGCTTCATCAGGCAATCAAGAACGGAGAAAACACTGGGGAAAAAAACAAGGGGGCAAACAAAAACAAGGGAACTAAGCCAGAGGACACTTAACAGAACAGACAGAATACATAATACATAGTACAATTCTGAACAATGTTATAGATTTTGCTACTTAGATCATTAAATAAATACATAAATAAATAAATAAATGCTGGATACGTCTATATATCCATAAAAGTTTAACTAGATCTAAATATATAGCTCATACATTTTCTAAAGCCTGTGTAGTTATACAGTAATGCTAAAAAAAAACATTCAATCAGCTTATACAACAATGTGACTTCATGACATTTATTCAATGATCTAAGTAGCAAAATCTATAACATTGTTCAGAATTGTACTATGTATTATGTATTCTGTTAAGTGTCCTCTGGCTTAGTTCCCTTGTTTTTGTTTGCCCCCTTGTTTTTTCCCCCAGTGTTTTCTCCGTTCTTGATTGCCTGATGAAGTGGGAGTTTTGCCCGTGAAACGCGTTGCATATCCCCAATAAATAATATTGTTGTCTATTGACGGCTCATTGGCTGGTCTTTACTTGAGGGAGGTGAGTCCACCTACATCCCTCTTTTTAGACTTTTTTAAAATATTTTATTCTTGCTGGCGCCTCTGTTGTGTTCTATTATTCCGATGTATGTTAAGAGGCCAGGCTGGCAGCTGGCTTCAGGGTGTGCATTGGTCACCTGGCTGATGGAAACTGAATGCTAATGTGATTGTCTGTATGGCAGTGTGAAGTACATTAGCATTTAGTTCCTCTGGAAGCAGGGAGCTGCTAGTTAGCAGCGATTTTGTGAAGGATAGTCTGTGTCTGCATGGCTTTTGAATTCTGTTTATATGTAGACAGCCCCATTGTCCCAATATACAAATCAGTAGTTTATGTATTTGGGAGAACCCAAGAACAGAATAAATCCCTGTTGGTGCACCACAAACACCACAACAAGATCTAGATAATAATCAGGGTTATACTGAAAACACAGGAACCAAAAATTAGCAAAAATACTTTTTCTTTTAATTTTCCCAAAAAGTGCAGAATTTTGTATACAAGAACTTTAACCTCTTGCCGACCACGTCACGCCGACGGGTGTGGCCGCGGCGGCAGCCCCAGGACCGCCTAACGCCGATTGGCGTAAAGTCCTGGGGTTCTGTTTTGCAGGAGATCGTGCGCAGTCTGCGCGTGCATCTCCTCCTTGGGGGCGCCCCGCCTTCAGTCTCCGAGCGGTTATTGCCGCTCGGGAGACTGTTAGACGGCGTGATTGCCGTCTATTTCCATGTACAGCGCTGCGATCGGCAGCGGCGCTGTACTGGGGACAGCCGTGTCACACGGCTGTCCACCTGGGGGACAAGAGAGCGATCGGCTCTCATAGGCAGAAGCCTATGACAGCCGATTGCCATAATTGGCTGGCTGTGGGGAGGGAGGGAACATTTTTAAAGAAACTGTTTTTTTTTATAAAAAGAAAGTTAAATGATATTTATTAAAAAATAAATAAACATGGGGGAGCGATCAGACCCCACCAACAGAGAGCTCTGTTGGTGGGGAGAAAAGGGGGGGGGGATCACTTGTGTGCTGTGTTGTGCGGCCCTGCAGCTTAGCCTTAAAGCTGCAGTGGCCTATTTTACTAAAAATGGCCTGGTCACTAGGGGGGTTTAGCACTGCGGTCCTCAAGAGGTTAATCATGTAAAAAAGTGCATATGGTTGACAAAGGCAACAACATCGATTTGTTTCGGGTTGATGGCCTTTATATATACAGTGAGCATCTATAAAATATAAAAATACAATACAATCAAGAACTGTAATACAATCAGCATTAAAAAGGTAATTCATCTTTAAATTAAGAGAAACACCAAAGCAGTGTAGTTAAGGTAGAATAACCCCTAGCAACATGCAATAAAATATAAAGTGAATAAGGAGACACCTCATAGCGTGAAAATGGTAGTATAGAGTGGATGAAATAAAACCTCACATAAACTGACGTGCACTATGAAAGATAAGGAAAGGATGAATTGAAATGAGAAATTATAACAAAAATTACACGGTAGAATCTCATCTGGACAAATACAGAGCCAGGTTAGACCACCTACATGAATCAATACAGGAACCAAACAAAAAAATCAATTATGGGGGATAATCAAATAGCGGCAAAAAACGAAAAAAAATCACATAACTAGATAAACCTACAGACCAAAGTCAATTAATCTCTAAGCACAGCACAAGTTCATAAATCAAGCAAACAAAGTAACAATGATGGATAATTAACACAAGAAAAATCAAACGAAGAGCTGCATGGGAGCAGGACATTCAAACAGGGTGGTGACTACTCAGCAAATGAGTAGGGCTTAAATACCCACAGGAGCAGTACTGGGCATGCGCAAACAAAAGCACACCTGTTCTCGATCTATGAAAAGTAGGAAGCTAAAAGGGAAGTGATGTAACTAACACAACAGCAAATGGCAACTCACTTCCTAAAGCAAACACCATCCTGGCGCACGCATCACTTCCTCCGCATCCAATGCGGAAAAGTGGTCGCAAAAGGTGACCTGCTTCCTATATCTAACCACTCTGGGACGCATCAACATACGTGTCACATCCGCCGCATCCAATTCGGAAGAAACCACGCAACCTCCGCATCCAATGTTGAAAGCTGCCCACAGATGACACAGGTGCATACGTAACAACATCCGCATCCAACGTGGAAAAACAACCGTAACCAATAAAACAAATGCCTCCATCCATGTGTACATTTAACTACCAATGATACTAGAAAAATTAAAACGAGAAGAAATTAGAGAAACAAACAGCCCATCTCCAGTTACCTTTACCCAAGAAGGTGTTAAAAAGTGAAGAAAGACCTTCCACACCGAATAGCTTGAAAGGCTAGGGGAAAAGTAAAAAGAAACAAAAACATCAATAACCATAATATACGGTTGCAGAATCATAATCAATAACACATAGTCACAAGGGGGTAAAAATCAAGGACAGTATTCGAGGTTCATGCCATGGGGGGCCATTGTGTTCATTCAGAAATTTTATCCAAAAGGCCTCTCTCTTTAAGGCCTCTTGCACACTGCAAGCGATTCGATTCAGATTCCGCTTTTTAATCGTTTTTTATATCAGATTCCGATTTGCAGTTTGCTCCCTGCACACTGCAAATCGGAATCTGAATGGGATGTAAAAACTGATTAAAAAGCGGAATCGGAATCGGAAATGCCTGCAGTGTGCAAGAGGCCTAAGAGATAAGCCTGATGGTCTCCACCTCGTCTGGACCTTTCCACGACTTGGAAGTTGGCCAGCAGAGTGTTTAGCCTCCCAGAAGTGTTGAGCTACTGGGGATACTAAGGCAGATTGAGCTCCATTGCATTCAAAGGCAACCTTAATATTTGAACAATGTTTACCAATACGTTCTTTAACGGGACGAGTAGTCTCGCCCACATAGAATTTGCCACATGGGCATTTAAAACCATATACAACAAAACTCGAATCACACGTTGCATAATGGCGTAGCTTAATGGGCGTCCCCCTCATCGGGTGATTGAATTCTTTGCTTTTAATAACAAATTGACAGTTGATACAATGAAGACACGGAAAAGTACCTACACGCAATTGAGACAATCTACCCTGTGATTTAGCTACTGATGGTCCCACATCAGCCTTAACCACCATATCTCGAATAGATCTCGCTCTCTTATAAGCCATCATCGGGGGTTGACTAAAGGCTGGAATTTCTTTGCTCAAAGATGATAAAACATACCAGTGCTTTCTTACCAAAGAAGCAATTTGATTAGACAATGTATTAAATAATGTCGCCGGAACCATCTTATCCCTGTCGCTTGCTGATTGACCTAATCTTGGAGACAAAAGAGAACTACAACTCAGTCCTGCTACCTCATTCCTTAAACAGTGTACCAAATTGGGGGAATACCCTCTATCAATGAATTTTCTAGACATAGTTTCTAACCGACAATGTGACGTGTTGGGATTACTCATAATACGTTTTACTCTCATGAGCTGGGACTTAGGGAGTGATTCTCGAAGTATCTTGGGATGAAAACTACGGAAGTCCAACAACGTGTTGCGATCCGTAGGCTTGCTATATAAGTCGTAGCTCAGAAGACGTCCCACCACGGAAACACTCAACATCTAAGAATGGAATAGTTACATTGCTTATATTAGCCGTGAATTTGAGAGAGGAGGAAGCTTGTTGTAATTCAAGGAAAAAGCAATCAAAAGACTCACATGTCCCCGTCCAAAAAATGAAAATATCATCGATATAACGTCGCCAAATCAAAACAAAATGGCGAAACAATTCATGAGTATAGATCCAGTCTTTTTCGAGATTTTCAACAAACACATTAGCATAAATTCTCTTAATTTAAAGGTTAATTACCTTTTTTAATGCTGATTGTATTACAGTTCTTAATTGTATTGTATTTTTATACTTTATAGATGCTCACTGTGTATATAAAGGCCTGAAGAAGGGTCATCGACCCAAAACAAATAGATGTTGTTGCCTTTGTCACCCATTTATATGAACTTTTTTACGTGATTAAAGTTCTTGTACACAAAATTCTGCACTTTTTTGGAAAATTAAAAGAAAAAGTATTTTTGCACATTTTTGGTTCTTGTGTTTTCAGAATATACAAATCAGGACCAACTGAGTCTGAGAACTTCAAAGGCTAACAGCAGGGATGCTCATCCGGATTTCGGATATCCGAGTAACCCGGATATCCGACCATTTTTACACTATCCGGCCGGATCCAGATTCCGGATAGTTGGGCACAAATCCGGATAGCTATCTGCAGATAGTTTGACGCCTAACCCGGATATCCGCGGATTTCTACCAGATATCCGAATCCAATTAAAAGTTCGGGGGCAAAAAGGATCACCATCACCCTTTCTCTCTCAAGATTTTTTGGATGTCAAAAGCCAGCTCACATACATTGGCCAGGAATAGAACCCAGGTCAACTGCTTGGAAGGCAGCTATGCTCACCATTATACCACCAAAGCCAGCCTAGCTTGAGGCATAGCATGAAGCCTAGCATGAGGCCTAGCATAAAGCAGGCCGAGCATGTAGCATTGTGATATACCCAAGAGAAAAATGACTTCAGAAAGATCATGTGCCCCCCTGGATGATGCTGGTGTAACACACACAGCAAAGGACAGCAATTTGAAGTCTGGAAGATTCCAGGGCAAGGGTGGGAAGGATGAAAAGTTAGGTGGCCATGCAACTATTCCTGCTAACTTAAAGCTTACTTGTGTCTTACAACACTTTGGCTTAAGACTTTACCAAATACAATACTCCAATATGGGAAAGCTTCGCTGTTTGCTGTTTTTTTTTAACGAGACACTGAAGCAAAAAAAAAAATTATGATATTATGATTTGTATGTGTAGTACAGCTAAGAAATAAAACATTAAGATCAGATACATCAGTCTAATTGTTTCCAGTACAGGAAGAGTTAAGAAACTCCAGTTGTTATCTCTATGCAAAAAAGCCATTAAGCTCTACGACTTCGTCGTAGAGCTTAATCGTGGAGAGTGCTGTTTTCTGACTTTTATTATCTCATCTGTTCCTGAACTATTTACTTTTTCTCTGGCAGAGGAGAGGTCATTAGTTCACAGACTGCTCTGAAAGAATCATTTTGAATGCTGAGTGTTGTGTAATCTGCACATATTATAGAATGAGGCAATGTTAGAAAAAACACTATATACCTGAAAATAAAAATATGAGAATATTTTCTTTGCTGCTAATCTTCTAGTAATTATTCATAGTACACGACCAATTCACTCTATCATATTTTTTTTTTCGCTTCAGTGTCTCTTTAAGTGTGGTGTCACAGTTCATTCAACTACAAGAAAGGCCCAGGAGTAGTCTTAACTACCGTAATAGCTATGTTACGGCAGGGCCCTTATTACACTTTCTCTTACAAGGCTATGGAAACCGTTTTGCCCATGCGATAAAGCGAGGTGCAAAAATTAAATCATGCCTAGCAGAGGATGGTCTCAATCCATCAACCTCTGGGTGATGGGCCCAGCACACTTCTGCTGCAGCACTCTGCAGTCTGCTTACATTTGTATACAATCTTCAAGTTTAAGAAGGGTCTTTCTGAAGTCATTTTTCTCTTGGGTATATCACAATGCTACATGCTAGGCCGGCTTCATGCTAGGCCTCAAGCTAGGCTGACCCTGGCTAACAGGAAACCCTTAATCAGAAGTCTTTCGATGTGTGTGTTAAACTACAATGTTACTTGTGGAAATTAGACCTAGGGGTAGATGGGAAATATCTGCAAAGTTCAAGGTGGGACAGAAAAGCTTTGAAGTTGCCTATCACAGCCAGAAAGGATATGGAAAACGTTCTGTGTGAACAATATAGGAAATTGCATTAGTTTTGGGGCTGAACATTAAATGCCCCAGGCCACAAATCTGCCTATAAAAAACCAGCATAGGACCTTCACAACTCGTAGTTCTTTGGAGATAGCAAGACGCTAGGACTATCCTGGTCTGACCAGCAACCGCATTCTCCTCGCAACAACACTCAGATCTATATGCTGGTAATGTTGATTCCCATTTTTATTTCTGCAAAGTGTCTTATTGTGTATTCTTTGTAAATTTTACTTTCTTTTTGTAAATCTTTTGTATATATTATTTTCTGCATTATTGCACTTTTTTCTGGAATATTAAATCTTTATTTATTAAGTTTGACTTATGATGTACTAAACTAGCTCATAACCTAGAAAGAGACGACAGTGTAATTTACGTTACAAGTTCAGTGCCTGATTGTGCCGTGCTACTGTACAATTGTATTGTGTATGTGGCATTCCCGTGTTTGGCCTAAAACGCAAAGCTGACCCAAATATGGGAACGCGGACTGCATGCCGACCACTCGACAGCAGAGTGGGAATCGTTGAAGTGTCTAGCAGCAGCTAGTGGTGGCAGTGAGAAGTGCTTTGAGGGGCGACAGCCTTGTTGTAGCTTGAATAAGGCTGCTCCCCGCTTGATCTGGTCAAACCCGCAGTCGGAAACCATTTCTGCAGGCGCGCCGCGGGGCCGGTTCCTGACTTAATGGCTGGCTGTCAGTGGTGGGAACGTTTAGTACATTAGTACGCAGTTTAGCTCTCTATTCTGAGTACTAAAGGCTGGAAGCTGTTAGAAGCGACTAGCCTACAGAAGTCTACACAGTGCAGAATCGATATACTTTTTTTTTCACAAAGGTACACACTTGGCATTTTGCTTCCCCTCCCCCCTTTTTCTTTTGTTTGGCAATATGGTGGCTCAAAAAGCAACCAGCTACGAGAAACAAAATCAAAATGACTTACTCAACCTGTGTGAGCACAGAGGCATCGAGACGGTGAAAGGCCCGACTAAGGAGCAGTTAGTTCGTGAGCAAGCCCATGCTCCAACGCCAGCAGATGCAGCTCATGACACATCAGAGGATGAATCGCTCCCGCCACAGGATGCGAGTGGAGATGATGTCCTGGGTGATGCACCGGACACGGAGATGACATCTCTGGAAGCTAACCTACAGCTACTAGGCTCGGCTGATCCCAAACTGCGCCTAAAGCTGATCCTGGAACATCGGCTAGCAGAGAGGGAACAAGCTGAACGGCACACCAGGCCGAGAGGGAAAGTGCTGAGCGGTGACACCAGGCAGAGAGGGAAAGTGCTGAGTGTCAACACCAGCTGGAGCTGGCTAAACTTCAGCAGCAGAACCGGTCTGCTGGACCCGCAGAACGCGAAGGTGAGCGAGTCCACAGAATCCCCCTGGATAAGTTCCCCGCTATGGACAAAGACTCTGACATAGACACTTTCCTACAGGGGTTTGAAAGGACTTGCTGTCAGTATGGGGTGCCCCGAGAGCAATGGGCAAGGTATCTCACACCAGGGCTGAGAGGCAAGGCCCTGGAGGCGTTTGCGAGTCTACCCCGGGAGGAAGAAGCAGACTTTGAGGCAATTAAGCAAGCCATCATTATGCGATACCACCTCACCCCAGAGGTGTATCGCAAACGTTTCAGGATAGTGCAGCGAGGTCCTAATGACAGTTACCTGGATCATGCTTGCAACCTGCGCACTGCCTTCCAGCAGTGGTTAAAAGGACTAGCAGTCAAAACCTTTGATGCCCTGCAGGAACTAATAATAAAAGACCACTTCCTCCACACTTGTCCTGTTGAGTTCCGGCGGTTTGTACTGGACCGAGAGCCTCTCAGTTTGCCACCTCCTTGGTGCCTGTGGCTGACAGCACTGAGTTCTCTGAGGCTGTACGACTTGATAGCAGCCTGGAGGAACCCAGGGGTCTGGCGGACAGGGCACCGGCTGAGGTTGACAAAGTGAGGGTGTACTGGGAGCAAGGCAGACTATACAGAGAGGTTATTCCCTCTGAGCCGTCTGAAGTGGAGGAGGCAGACCGGCAGTTGATTGTTCCCCACAGGTACAGGGAGCAGCTGTTGAGAATAGCACAGGAGGTCCCTCTTGCTGGTCACTTGGGGATCCGCAAGACCAAAGCTTGTCTTGCTCACAACTTTTATTGGCCCCACATGGGGACGGATATCGCCGATTTTTGCCGGTCTTGTGTCGCATGTCAGCGTGTTGGAAAAGCAGGTGACACAGACAAAGACCTACTGAGGCCCTTGCCCATCATCAAGGAGCCCTTCCAGAGGGTTGCTGTTGACATCATTGGGCCTCTAGCAATACCCAGCAGCACAGGGAAACGTATCATTCTCACGGTGGTAGATTATGCCACTCACTACCGTGAAGCTGAGCCCTGAGCTCCATACGGGCAAACAAGGTTGCATTGGTGCACATTTTCTCACGGGTCGGTTTTCCCCATGAGATGCTCACCAATCACGGCCCACAATTCATGTCACGCTTAATGGAATGCCTCTGTAAGCAAATGCAGGTAGAACACATCATGGCCAGCCCTTACCACCCCCAGACAAATGGGTTATGTGGGCGGTTCAATGGTACTCTGAAACAGATGCTAAAGGTGTTTGTTGAATCGCAAGGGAGAGACTGGGAGCACTACCTGCATCACTTACTGTTTGCTTATCGTGAGGTGCCCCAGGCATCCACCGGGTTCTCGCCCTTTGAGCTCCTATACGGGAGAATTGTACGCAGGCCCCTCGATCTCGTTCGAGAGGCCTGGGAGGGGCAGGATATGGGTCCCGGGGTCTCCATAGTAGAATACGTTCTAAAATTCCGGGAAAAGATGGACACCCTGGTGGGGTTGGTGCGAGAGAATCTTATTCAAGCCCAGGCCACCCAGAAGCAGTGGTATGATCATGGGGCTAGGGAGAGAGTTTATGAGATAGGTCGCAAGGTGTGGGTCCTAAACCCCGATGCGACAGAATAAGCTGCAGGCCGCTTGGGAAGGGCCCTATACCATACATAGGAAAATTAGTGATGTGACATATGTGGTAGCGCTAGATGACCTAGGTAAGCAGCTGAAAACGTACCATGTCAATATGTTAAAGGAACATCATGCTAGAACCGCTTGCGCTCTCCCTGTCTGCAGTTTACTACCGGACGGTGAAGCAGAGGCCCTGGTTGACATCCTGGCCTCCACCCAGGAAACCGACTCTGTTACCGAGGTGTAGATCAACCCGGAGTTGACAGCAGAGCAGCAGGCTGGGCTATCTGATGTGCTGACCCTCTACCGTGGTACCTTTAGAGCCCGCCCTGGTCGGACCAGCCTGGCTGTACACCATGCTGACACCGGAAACAACAAGCCGGTTAGACAGTCAGCATATAGAGTCTCCCCTGAGGTTCAGGCCAACATCAGCAAGAAGATTGAGGAAATGCTGTCACTAGGGGTGATCCAACGGTCGCATGGGCATCACCTGTAGTGCTAGTACCCAAACGGGACCAGACCACCCAGTTCTGTGTAGATTATCAAAAACTAAATTCGATAACTGCCTCAGATGCTTACCCAATGCCGAGGGTCGACGAATTGTTAGATAAGCTAGCTGGCGCGCAATATCTAACAATCGTAGATTTGAGTCAAGGATACTGGCAGGTCCCTCTAACAGCTGAGGCAAGGGAGAGGTCTGCCTTTATCACCCCCTCGGGTCTGTTTGAGTTTAATGTGATGCCTTTTGGAATGAAAAATGCCCCAGCCACCTTCCAAAGGGTTGTAAATGGTCTCCTGGAAGGATTGGAACACTGCGCTGTCGCCTACCTAGATGACATTGCCGTGTTTAGTGCCAACTGGGAAGACCACTTAGTGCCGCTGTCAAAGGTCCTGGGACGAATCACTGCAGCAGGACTAATAGTCAAGCCTAACAAGTGTCAGATAGGTATGAAACAGGTACAGTACCTGGGACATGTGGTGGGGGGGAGAGCTTCATCCAGATACTGGGAAGGTAGATGCCATTGTGTCCTGGTCCACCCCCCAAATGAAGAAACAGATTCAGTCCTTCTTAGGAACTGCTGGGTACTATAGAAAGTTTGTCCCCAACTACAGTGCCCTCGCCAAGCCATTGACAGACCCCACAAAAAAGAAGCTGCCCAAGTAGATTCTCTGAAAGCCAGAATGTGAACAGTCATTCACAGCTCTGAAGAGGGCCCTAGCCAGCCCTCCAGTGTTGCAAGCGCCAGCCGATGGTTTGTAGTTTGTAGTTTGTAGTGGTTTGTAGTTTGTAGTCAGACGGACGCCTCAGCCTTTGGCCTAGGTGCTGTGTTAAGCCAGATAAACCAAACTGGGGAAGAACATCCGATTTTGTATTTAAGTCAGAAGCTGCTACCCCGGGTGGTAGCTTATGCCACCATAGAGAAGGAGTGCCTGGCAATTGTATGGGCCCTACAAAAGCTGCAGCACTATCTCTACGGTCGCATGTTCACGGTCGTCACCGACCACAACCCTCTTAGTTGGTTACATCAGGTTTCTGGTGACAATGGCAAATTGCTGAGCTGGAGCTTAGTTCTCCAACAATATAGCTTCACTATTCAACATAGGAAGGGGAGCAATCATGGGAATGCTGGTGGACTGTCCCGTCAAGCAGAACCAACAGTGTAGGCGCTGGCAGGATGAACTGGGTAGATCATCTGCCCTGCGCCAATTTGAAAGAGGAGGAGTAAGGTTGTGTATAACATAGCAGCCATATTGTATCTCGTGGAAGCCATATTTTCACATTTTTTGTCTGTATTTTGTGTATTATGTCAGATGTGTATGTATGTTAAGAGGCCAGGCTGGCAGCTGGCTTCAGGGTGTGCATTGGTCACCTGACTGATGGAAACTGAATGCTAATGTGATTGTGTGTATGGCAGTGTGAAGTACATTAGCATTTAGTTCCTCTGGATGCAGGGAGCTGCTAGTTAGCAGCCATTTGGCGAAGGATAGTCTGTGTCTGCATGGCTTTTGAACTCTGTGTATATGTAGACAGCCCCATTGTCCCAATATACAAATCAGGACCAACTGAGTCTGGGAACTTCAAAGGCTAACAGGAAACCCTTAATCAGAAGTCTTTCAATGTGTGTGTTAAACTACAATGTTACCTGTGGAAATTAGATCTATGGGGAGACGGGAAATATCTGCAAAGTTCAAGGTGGGACAGGAAAGCTTTGAAGTTGACTATCACAGCCGGAAAGGATATGGCAAACGTTCTGTGCGAACAATATGGGAAATTACATTCGTTTTGGGGCTGAACATTAAATGCCCAAGGCCACAGATCGGCCTATAAAAAAACCAGCATAGGACCTTCACAACTCGTAGTTCTTTGGAGATAGCAAGACGCTAGGACTATCCTGGTCTGACCAGCAACCGCGTTCTCCTGGCAACAACACTCAGATCTATATGCTGGTAACGTTGATTCCCATTTTTGTACTATAGGACCATCAGGAATACCAGGGATCATTGGACCTGCTGGGCCAAAAGGAGAACAAGGGCCACCAGGACCAAAAGGAGAGAAAGGAGACAGTGGAGCTTCAGGTAAAAAAAAGAGAACTTTTTTTTATTTCCAAAGTGAATGTTGCTTGTCATTCAAATAATTCAAATTATACTGTGACTCAAAGCCTGAAGGTGTCAAAAAAACATACAGTATCTGCAGTCATTCCTGCCTGTCTTGCACACATGGGCATAAAATTGGATCTGTAGTAAATTATTTCCTGTGACATTTTGTTTCGAAAATGTTAATTAACCTCCATCATGGCGTTATGTTTATTTCCCAGATTTTAGTGTCTGAAAGTGGTGCAATTTTTTCCAATGCTTTTAGACCCTAAAAATCATACCACTAGATAGATCTGTGGCAGCCGTGCACAATACACACTTTCCATGGATCCAGCATGGGGTTACCACTCTGAGTTGCGGATTTCCAGCCTGAGCCTGACTCGGGATTACCTCTAAGGAGGCCAATAGTACACATTTTGAATCATACTGTAAATGATCAGAATGAGTCAAAAGCCCATCCTACAAAAAACAACTACAGTACTAGTGGTGGACATAGCCAACAATGAGCCCCTGTGCAGAATAAATGAAGGGGAGAAGGCATGTGACTGGCTATGATAGTAACAGATCATAGTTGGATCCGAACAATGTCAATAACATAAAAGTACATGAGCAATTAACAGTTAATGTATACAACAGAGGCACCAGATCAGGATGAAATCATTAAAAGCCATTTAAAACAGGGAGGTAGTGGTGGACTTACCTCCCCCAAGTAGACTTGACAGTCAGTGAAAAAGGTTTCTTTATTCAAGGAACAGCTTATCAAAACCCAGAGCCAGGATAAGCTGCTCCCTGACTACATTTGAATAAAGAAACATTTTTCACTTAATACAGACTAGTGATGCTCAAATACCCCTTTTTAAAATTCGAGTTTGGTCGAATTCGAATAGTAAATTATTCGAGGTCAGTCGAATATTCGAGTCGAATAATTTTTACTATTCGATTCGACCTCGGACTTCGAGCTCACTATTCGAGTCGGTATTCGAGCTCACTATTCGAGCTGACTATTCGAATTGGCCTTAAATAGCTTCCAACACTTGTTTTGAGGGTGAATGATGCAAGAAACATCTTTTTTTCCAAGTAACAACAGCAAGTGATTATGTGGGGATGTTCCTTTAAAAAAAAATGTGGAAAGAGAAGTTGTGTCCTTAATTTTGTTCAGTAGTGTTACTGTATATACTTGTTCTTCTTCTTCTTTATTTTTCTTCTTCTTCTTCTAGATCTTCTTCTTCTATATCTTCTTCTTCTTCTTCTATATTGTCTTCTTCTTCTTCTTCTTCTTCATCATCTTCTTCTTCTTCTTCATCATCTTCTTCTTCTTCTTCATCATCTTCTTCTTCTTCTTCTTCTTCATCTTCATCTTCTTCTTCTTCTTCATCTTCATCTTCTTCATCTTCATCTTCTTCTTCTTCATCTTCTTCTTCTTCTTCATCTTCTTCATCTTCTTCTTCTTCTTCTTCATCTTCTTCATCATCTTCTTCATCTTCTTCTTCTTCTTCTTCATCTTCTTCTTCTTCATCTTCTTCTTCTTCATCTTCTTCATCTTCTTCATCTTCTTCTTCTTTTTCATCTTCTTCTTCATCATCTTCTTCATCTTCTTCTTCATCTTCTTCTTCATCTTCATCTTCTCCTTCTCCTTCTTTTTCAATATCGTCTTCTTCTTCTTCACGTATTTCTCTTTTCAATTTTTTTTTTAAAGAAATGCAGCTATTTTTGAGCGTAACAAATAGCTGGTGGGCGCACGCATGTTGGAAGCGCCATTGTATGTGCTCCCTGGCAGTGGAAACACAAAGACAGCAGGAGGTAAATTCAGCAGCAGGAGGAGGAGGATGAGTGTGTGGCAGCAGGCAGTCAATGAGGCAGGCAGCTCGCCGTGACATAATAGCCCTGGTACCTAGCGGTGATACCAGGGCTGTAAATAAACACAACAGGAGGTCCCAGACAGCGGTCGTGCAGCCCACATTGTGTCCAATACACAACTGGGACAACACAGTTTTCAACCCGGGCACCTCAGAAAAATTAAACCTTTTTTTTTTTTTTTTTAATGGTTTGTTTGGTTTTGGTTTTGCAACCAATATAGCTATTGTTTGACGTAATAGCTGGTGGCAGAGTGGCAGCAGAAGGTAATTCTGTGTACCCTGGCAGTGGGAAACACAGACAGACAGCAACAGCAGCAGGAGGAATGGAGGAGTAATGTGAGCAGCTATTGTTTGACGTAATAGCTGGTGGCAGAGTGGCAGCAGAAGGTAAATCATCTGTGTAGTGTACCCTGGCAGTGGGAAACACAGACAGACAGCAGCAGCAGCAGCAGGAGGAGGTATGGAGGAGCAGTGTGAGTGTGGCAGCAGGTAGGCAGCGTGACATAATAGCCCTGGTACCTAGCGGTGATACCAGGGCTGTAAATAAACACAACAGGAGGTCCCAGACAGCGGTCGTGCAGCCCACATTGTGTCCAATACACAACTGGGACAACACAGTTTTCAACCCGGGCACCTCAGAAAAATTAAACCTTTTTTTTTTTTTAATGGTTTGTTTGGTTTTGGTTTTGCAACCAATATAGCTATTGTTTGACGTAATAGCTGGTGGCAGAGTGGCAGCAGAAGGTAATTCTGTGTACCCTGGCAGTGGGAAACACAGACAGACAGCAGCAGCAGGAGGAGGAATGGAGGAGTAGGCGAGCAGCTATTGTTTGACGTAATAGCTGGTGGCAGAGTGGCAGCAGAAGGTAAATCATCTGTGTACCCTGGCAGTGGGAAACACAGACAGACAGCAGCAGCAGCAGCAGGAGGAGGTATGGAGGAGCAGTGTGAGTGTGGCAGCAGGTAGGCAGCGTGACATAATAGCCCTGGTACCTAGCGGTGATACCAGGGCTGTAAATAAACACAACAGGAGGTCCCAGACAGCGGTCGTGCAGCCCACATTGTGTCCAATACACAACTGGGACAACACAGTTTTCAACCCGGGCACCTCAGAAAAATTAAACCTTTTTTTTTTTTATGGTTTTTTGGTTTTTGGTTTTACAACCAATATAGCTATTGTTTGACGTAATAGCTGGTGGCAGAGTGGCAGCAGAAGAAGGTAATTCTGTGTACCCTGGCAGTGGGAAACACAGACAGACAGCAGCAGCAGGAGGAGGAATGGAGGAGTAGGCGAGCAGCTATTGTTTGACGTAATAGCTGGTGGCAGAGTGGCAGCAGAAGGTAAATCATCTGTGTACCCTGGCAGTGGGAAACACAGACAGACAGCAGCAGCAGGAGGAGGAATGGAGGAGTAGGCGAGCAGCTATTGTTTGACGTAATAGCTGGTGGCAGAGTGGCAGCAGAAGGTAAATCATCTGTGTACCCTGGCAGTGGGAAACACAGACAGACAGCAGCAGCAGCAGCAGGAGGAGGTATGGAGGAGCAGTGTGAGTGTGGCAGCAGGTAGGCAGCGTGACATAATAGCCCTGGTACCTAGCGGTGATACCAGGGCTGTAAATAAACACAACAGGAGGTCCCAGACAGCGGTCGTGCAGCCCACATTGTGTCCAATACACAACTGGGACAACACAGTTTTCAACCCGGGCACCTCAGAAAAATTAAACCTTTTTTTTTTTATGGTTTTTTGGTTTTTGGTTTTACAACCAATATAGCTATTGTTTGACGTAATAGCTGGTGGCAGAGTGGCAGCAGAAGAAGGTAATTCTGTGTACCCTGGCAGTGAGAAACACAGACAGACAGCAGCAGCAGGAGGAGGAATGGAGGAGTAGGCGAGCAGCTATTGTTTGACGTAATAGCTGGTGGCAGAGTGGCAGCAGAAGGTAAATCATCTGTGTACCCTGGCAGTGGGAAACACAGACAGACAGCAGCAGCAGGAGGAGGAATGGAGGAGTAGGCGAGCAGCTATTGTTTGACGTAATAGCTGGTGGCAGAGTGGCAGCAGAAGGTAAATCATCTGTGTACCCTGGCAGTGGGAAACACAGACAGACAGCAGCAGCAGCAGCAGGAGGAGGTATGGAGGAGCAGTGTGAGTGTGGCAGCAGGTAGGCAGCGTGACATAATAGCCCTGGTACCTAGCGGTGATACCAGGGCTGTAAATAAACACAACAGGAGGTCCCAGACAGCGGTCGTGCAGCCCACATTGTGTCCAATACACAACTGGGACAACACAGTTTTCAACCCGGGCACCTCAGAAAAATTAAACCTTTTTTTTTTTATGGTTTTTTGGTTTTTGGTTTTACAACCAATGTAGCTATTGTTTGACGTAATAGCTGGTGGCAGAGTGGCAGCAGAAGAAGGTAATTCTGTGTACCCTGGCAGTGGGAAACACAGACAGACAGCAGCAGCAGGAGGAGGAATGGAGGAGTAGGCGAGCAGCTATTGTTTGACGTAATAGCTGGTGGCAGAGTGGCAGCAGAAGGTAAATCATCTGTGTACCCTGGCAGTGGGAAACACAGACAGACAGCAGCAGCAGCAGCAGGAGGAGGTATGGAGGAGCAGTGTGAGTGTGGCAGCAGGTAGGCAGCGTGACATAATAGCCCTGGTACCTAGCGGTGATACCAGGGCTGTAAATAAACACAACAGGAGGTCCCAGACAGCGGTCGTGCAGCCCACATTGTGTCCAATACACAACTGGGACAACACAGTTTTCAACCCGGGCACCTCAGAAAAATTAAACCTTTTTTTTTTTTTTAATGGTTTTTTGGTTTTTGGTTTTACAACCAATATAGCTATTGTTTGACGTAATAGCTGGTGGCAGAGTGGCAGCAGAAGAAGGTAATTCTGTGTACCCTGGCAGTGGGAAACACAGACAGACAGCAGCAGCAGGAGGAGGAATGGAGGAGTAGGCGAGCAGCTATTGTTTGACGTAATAGCTGGTGGCAGAGTGGCAGCAGAAGGTAAATCATCTGTGTACCCTGGCAGTGGGAAACACAGACAGACAGCAGCAGCAGCAGCAGGAGGAGGTATGGAGGAGCAGTGTGAGTGTGGCAGCAGGTAGGCAGCGTGACATAATAGCCCTGGTACCTAGCGGTGATACCAGGGCTGTAAATAAACACAACAGGAGGTCCCAGACAGCGGTCGTGCAGCCCACATTGTGTCCAATACACAACTGGGACAACACAGTTTTCAACCCGGGCACCTCAGAAAAATTAAACCTTTTTTTTTTTTTTTAATGGTTTTTTGGTTTTTGGTTTTACAACCAATATAGCTATTGTTTGACGTAATAGCTGGTGGCAGAGTGGCAGCAGAAGAAGGTAATTCTGTGTACCCTGGCAGTGGGAAACACAGACAGACAGCAGAAGGGCAGTACACAGCAGCCCACTGTAGGTGTAAAATGTGTGGCTGCAGGCGACGTAATAGTCAAAGTGAACCAGGCTGGCTTAGTGAGCAGGAGCCAGGAGGTGGTAAAGGGTGGTAAGGCACATTAACGATGGTTCCGGCAGCCAGTTCATGTCCCCCTCTCGCCGACAACAGGGGCCAGGAACTCGCCTTCCACCCACGCCTGGTTCATCTTGAGAAACGTCAGTCTGTCCACAGACTTGTGAGACAGACGTGAGCGTTTCTCGGTGACCACGCCACCAGCTGCACTGAAGCAGCGCTCGGACAGCACGCTGGAAGGGGGGCAGGACAGCACTTCCAGGGCGTACTGCGCCAGCTCGCTCCAGATCTCCATGCGCTTGACCCAATACTCCATGGGATCAACAGGGGCATCGCTGTCAAGCCCGCTGTACGACCCCATGTAGTCAGCCACCATGCGGGTCAGGCGCTGGCTGTGACCGGAGGAGGATGCTGCTGCATGCATCTCCTCTCTAGTCACTGCTGCCGGAGCCTCTACAGTCCTGTAGAGCTCGTGGCTGAGAGACAGCAGGTCTGTGGGGCGCTTGCTGCTGCTGGATGCAGGCACCTGCTGCTGCCTCTGTGCTGGCTGCTGGACAGTGGGGGTGGAAGGCTGGGGGAAGGCTTCCTCCAAGCGCTCAACAAGGGCCTGCTGCAAGCTCCTTATTTGTTGCGCTGGGTCTCCTCCTGCAGGCGGCAGGAACTGGCTCAACTTCCCCTTGAGGCGTGGGTCCAACATCATGCTGATCCAGATGTCCTCCCTCTGCTTCATCTGGATCACCCTGGGGTCCCTGCGCAGGCACGTCAGCATGTGCGCTGCCATTGGGAAGAGGCGGGCCACGTCTGCTGGCACATCGACGTCAGTGCTGTCCTCATCCTCCTCCTCTGCCGCCTCATCCTCTCTCCACCCCCGCACCAACTCAGCTGCGCTGTGCTGATCCCCCTCATCAGCAGCCAGGTCAGGGACCTCCACCAAGTCCTCCTCCTCCTCCCCCTCAGAGGTGGACTGCGCAGCTGGTTGCCGCTCCTGCTGGTCCAAGGCTGCCGCTCCCTGTTCCAGCAAAGCATCGAGGGCCCTGTTCAGCAGAGAAACCAGGGGCACCCACTCGCAGACCATAGCATGGTCCCTGCTCACCATGTTTGTGGCCTGCAGGAAGGGAGCCAGCACTAAGCACACCTGCTGCATGTGCCTCCAGTCATCATCGGGGACGATGGACGGGATGTTGCTGGTCTTGTCCCTTCTCTGAGCTGCGGAAACAGTGGCCAGGGCAAGGTACTGTTTGACAGCGTGCCTCTGTTCAACCAGACGCTCCAACATCGCCAGGGTGGAGTTCCAGCGAGTCGGAACGTCAAGGATCAGCCGATGGCGTGGCAGATCCAGCTCCTTTTGCACGTCTTCCAGGCTCGCACAGGCTGCAGCCGAGCGCCGGAAGTGACGCACAACGTTCCTTGCCGTTTCCAGCAGTTCGCCCATCCCCTGGTAGGTGCGCAGGAACTTCTGCACCACCAGGTTCAGCACGTGGGCAAGACAGGGGATGTGGGTCAGGTTTCCCCTGTCTATTGCGGCAACCAGATTGGCCCCATTGTCGGCCACCACCTCTCCGACTCTGAGGCCTCTGGGGGTCAGCCAAATCCTCTCCTGCTCCTGGAGTTTGGCCAACACATGGGTTGCCGTCAGCTTGGTCTTCCCAAGGCTGACCAAGTGCAGCAGCGCTTGGCAGTGGCGGGCCTTCACGCTGCTGCTGAGGCGGGGGGTTTGGCCAGGTGTGCCGGAGGATGGCAGAGGATCGGAGGAACCTGCTGCAGTTCCCCTGACCCTGCGGGGTGGCACCACCCACTGTGTTGCTGCTGCTGCTGTGCCCGCTGCTGCTCTCCCATCCTCACCCCCTTCCACCAAGCTGACCCAGTGGACAGTGAAGGACAGGTAGCGGCCTGTCCCGAAGCGGCTGCTCCAGGAGTCCATGGTGACGTGGACCCTTTCACCAACCGCGTGCTCCAGCCCTCGCTAAACATTGGCCATCACAAAGCGGTGCAGTGCAGGAATGGCCTTGCGGGCAAAGAAGTGTCTGCTGGGGAGCTGCCAGTCTGGGGCTGCGCAAGCAAGCAGCGCACGAATGTCGCTCCCCTCCTGCACGAGCGTGTACGGCAGGAGTTGGGAGCACATGGCCCGTGCCAGCAAGCCGTTCAGCTGCCGCACGCGACGGCTGCTGGGAGGCAGAGCCCTAACCACCCCCTGGAAGGACTCGTTAAAAAGGCTCTGGCGTGGCCTTTTGCTGACACGGGAATCAGCAGACACAGCAGAGGAGGCCACTGAGGACTGGCTGCCAGAACAGGCCTCAGTGTCGGCGGCAGGAGTTGCAGAGGGGGGAGGAGCAGTGCGTTTCCGCACTCCTGCTGGTGCTGCTGGAGGAGCAGGAGGGCGGGTGGCTGCTGTTGCTGCTGCTGCTGCTGAAGGCTGTGCAGTGATGGGTGTGGTGCCACTGCCAGCACCAGATGCCTTCAGCCTCTGGAACTCCTCATGCTGGTGGAAATGTTTAGCCGCAAGGTGGTTGATGAGCGAGCTGGTGCTGAACTTTAAGGGGTCTGCACCTCTGCTCAACTTCCGCTGACAGTGGTTGCAAGTGGCGTACTTGCTGTACACAGTGGGCATGGTGAAAAACCGCCAGATTGGTGACAGAAACTTCCCCCTACGGCATGGAAGCGCTGCTGCCTGTCTCCCTGTGGTGGTTGGGGGGGGGCTTGGGTGCGGCTGGTGGTGGTACTGGCTGATGCTGCTGCTGCTGCTGCTGAGCCTGAGACACCAGCAGGCTGTGGGACGCTGCCAATGCTTGCAATGATGCGCCTCCTTGCAAGGCCCACAAGCGCATCCTCCTCCTCCTCCTCAGAGCTGCTGAGGACGACATCCCCTGGAGGTGGTGGCACCCAGTCTCTGTCTGTCACCGGGTCATCATCATCATGCCCCTCCTGAAACATGTCCTGCTGGGATGATGACCCCCCAAACTCCTCTCCTGATGCATGGATGGGACGCTTGACTGTCGCCACAGTCTTGCTGTCCAATCCCTCCTCCCCCAAAGTGCCCATCAGCATCTCCTCCTCAAAATCGCCAACAACAGCAGACAATACCCTGATGGTGCCTGGGGTAAAAAGACTGCTGAGTGACAGGTCGGCGACTGATGGTGAACTGGCCTCCTCCCCAGGCCCTGCTGGGCGGCTGCTGCGAACAGGGGTGGTGGTGGTGGTGGTGGTGGTGGTGAGGGTGGAGGCCTCGGATGCAGAGCTGATGGCGGGCTGCTCATCCTCCGTCATGAGTTGCACCACAGTGTCTGCATCCTTTTCCTCAATGGGACGTTTCCGACCCGGCTGGAGGAAAATGGGAGCAGGTGCTACACGCTGCTGCTGCTGTGTCTCTGCAGCGTGAGTTGCAGATGCTCCTGCTGGGCGGCGCCCAAGGCGTCCACGGCCAGTGGCTATGGGAGGAATGTTAGCCACTGACGCTGCTGCTGCGGAACTGTGCATGGTGGCGCGCCCGCGGCCGCGGCTTGCCACAATGCTGCTCCCTCTCCTCCTGATTCCCTTGCTGCCCTTCCCCTTGCCCAAACCGCGCTGGCTGCCACTTCCAGACATCTTCAATGTTTTGGGCGTATAGACAAAAGTTTTTTAAAAGGGCGGGTGAAAAGTGGGGTACTTTAATGGAGTGGGTTGGTTGGTGAGGTGACTGAGTGAGTGTCCCCTAGTACAGTAAGTAAGTAGTAACAGTCAGGAAGTACAACTAGCAGTTACAATAATCAGTAGTAATCACAAGTAAATTTAGTGTGTGTACACTCAGACAGTGAGTGCACGCACGCAGGAGCTAGTAGCCTATGAACACAGTGACTGAGTGTCCTAGACTCCTAGTACAGTAAGAGTAAGTAGTAACAGTAAGTAGAACTAACTAATTACAATAATCAATCAGCGATCAGAAGGAAATGGAGTGTGGGTGTGTGTACACTCAGACAGTGAGTGCACGCACGCAGGAGCTAGTAGCCTATGGACACAGTGACTGAGTGTCCTAGACTCCTAGTACAGTAAGAGTAAGTAGTAACAGTAAGTAGAACTAACTAATTACAATAATCAATCAGCGATCAGAAGGAAATGGAGTGTGGGTGTGTGTACACTCAGACAGTGAGTGCACGCACGCAGGAGCTAGTAGCCTATGAACACAGTGACTGAGTGTCCTAGACTCCTAGTACAGTAAGAGTAAGTAGTAACAGTAAGTAGAACTAACTAATTACAATAATCAATCAGCAATCAGAAGGAAATGGAGTGTGGGTGTGTGTACACTCAGACAGTGAGTGCACGCACGCAGGAGCTAGTAGCCTATGAACACAGTGACTGAGTGTCCTAGACTCCTAGTACAGTAAGAGTAAGTAGTAACAGTAAGTAGAACTAACTAATTACAATAATCAATCAGCGATCAGAAGGAAATGGAGTGTGGGTGTGTGTACACTCAGACAGTGAGTGCACGCACGCAGGAGCTAGTAGCCTATGAACACAGTGACTGAGTGTCCTAGACTCCTAGTACAGTAAGAGTAAGTAGTAACAGTAAGTAGAACTAACTAATTACAATAATCAATCAGCGATCAGAAGGAAATGGAGTGTGGGTGTGTGTACACTCAGACAGTGAGTGCACGCACGCAGGAGCTAGTAGCCTATGAACACAGTGACTGAGTGTCCTAGACTCCTAGTACAGTAAGAGTAAGTAGTAACAGTAAGTAGAACTAACTAATTAAAATAATCAATCAGCGATCAGAAGGAAATGGAGTGTGGGTGTGTGTACACTCAGACAGTGAGTGCACGCACGCAGGAGCTAGTAGCCTATGAACACAGTGACTGAGTGTCCTAGACTCCTAGTACAGTAAGAGTAAGTAGTAACAGTAAGTAGAACTAACTAATTACAATAATCAATCAGCGATCAGAAGGAAATGGAGTGTGGGTGTGTGTACACTCAGACAGTGAGTGCACGCACGCAGGAGCTAGTAGCCTATGAACACAGTGACTGAGTGTCCTAGACTCCTAGTACAGTAAGAGTAAGTAGTAACAGTAAGTAGAACTAACTAATTACAATAATCAATCAGCGATCAGAAGGAAATGGAGTGTGGGTGTGTGTACACTCAGACAGTGAGTGCACGCACGCAGGAGCTAGTAGCCTATGAACACAGTGACTGAGTGTCCTAGACTCCTAGTACAGTAAGAGTAAGTAGTAACAGTAAGTAGAACTAACTAATTACAATAATCAATCAGCGATCAGAAGGAAATGGAGTGTGGGTGTGTGTACACTCAGACAGTGAGTGCACGCACGCAGGAGCTAGTAGCCTATGAACACAGTGACTGAGTGTCCTAGACTCCTAGTACAGTAAGAGTAAGTAGTAACAGTAAGTAGAACTAACTAATTACAATAATCAATCAGCGATCAGAAGGAAATGGAGTGTGGGTGTGTGTACACTCAGACAGTGAGTGCACGCACGCAGGAGCTAGTAGCCTATGAACACAGTGACTGAGTGTCCTAGACTCCTAGTACAGTAAGAGTAAGTAGTAACAGTAAGTAGAACTAACTAATTACAATAATCAATCAGCGATCAGAAGGAAATGGAGTGTGGGTGTGTGTACACTCAGACAGTGAGTGCACGCACGCAGGAGCTAGTAGCCTATGAACACAGTGACTGAGTGTCCTAGACTCCTAGTACAGTAAGAGTAAGTAGTAACAGTAAGTAGAACTAACTAATTACAATAATCAATCAGCGATCAGAAGGAAATAGAGTGTGGGTGGTGTGTGTACACTCAGACAGTGAGTGCACGCACGCAGGAGCTAGTAGCCTATGGACAGTGACTGAGTGTCCTAGACTCCTAGTACAGTAAGAGTAAGTAGTAACAGTAAGTACAACTAACTAATTACGATAATCAATCAGCGATCAGAAGGAAATGGAGTGTGGGTGTGTGTACACTCAGACAGTGAGTGCACGCACGCAGGAGCTAGTAGCCTATGGACAGTGACTGAGTGTCCTAGACTCCTAGTACAGTAAGAGTAAGTAGTAACAGTAAGTACAACTAACTAATTACGATAATCAATCAGCGATCAGAAGGAAATAGAGTGTGTGTTGTGTGTGTACACTCAGACAGTGAGTGCAGTGCGCACACGCAGGAGCTAGTAGCCTATATGAACAGTGACAGTGAGTGTCCCTACGGGTACAGTAAGAGTAAGTAGTAAGTAAGTACAACTAACTAACAATAATCTATCAGTAATCAGAAGGAAATAGAGTGTGTGTACACACAGACAGTGAGTGAGTGCACACGCGCAGGAGCTAGCTAGTAGCCTATAAACAGTGACAGTCAGTGAGTGTCCTACTCCTAGTACAGTATAACTACAATACTATTAGTAAAGGACAGCAGAAATACTGGTATAGATGAGAGAAATAAACAGAGGACAGCTGCCCACAGAGGCAAGGCCCCCCTGAGGCCTAAACCTGTAAGCTTGCAGCAGCTGCCTGTCTCTAATGTAACACACAAGCTACTAACTAAAATACAATGTCTAAATAACTAACAACAATATAGGTGTGTATAGGAGGTGTATGTGAGCAAAAACGCTAGGTAAATGACCACAATAGAGCTCTTGCTAAGCCAAAGCACAAAGGAGAAACTCTCTCTCTGTACAAGTCTCAGGCAAGCACGGAGAAACGGAACATGGCGGCCGCTATTTATAGGGTAGGGGCTGGCCAGGGTCCCCCTCTGTGATTGGCTGCCGTCAGAGGGCCTGGGAGCCCTCTGATTGGCTCTAAGGACATCAATCTGGGCTATGACGCTATTCGAGCTCGGTACCGAGCTCGAATAGCGCCGGGTTGCTCGAATAGCTCGAATAGTGAATGGGCTATTCGAGTGTACTCGGATAGCCCATTCGAATAGCTCCAGCTATTCGGAGCTCGAATACCGAGCTCGAATAGCTGAAAAAGAGCTCGAATATTCGAGCTACTCGAATATTCGAGCTCTGCTGAGCACCACTAATACAGACTGTTGAGTCTACTTGGGGGAGTTAAGTCCATGTTCCCCATGCACAGCATCCGTGCAGCCAGCATCACGTGAGACACTACCCCACTGCTGCCCAGGGAACCACACAATGCTATTCTGAGACACAAGGGCTGCTCCAATAGATCAGGACACTGCTGCTCCTTTCAGCTGAGCCACAACTGCCTGCTGGTGCTGAACACCTGGTCCTGACTAAGACCCTCCATGCCAACCAGGTCCCTGACTATCATGTAGCCAGGTCACTAAATTGCTAGGCTGCCCGCAGCTGCTATGTTAGGCTGACACCGCTACTGACCCTCTGGCTATCCAAACTGCCATATCTGGTGACCCACAGGGTAGCTAGGCTGCTATCTCTGCCTCTGACCCACAGGGTAGCCAGGTCGCTATCTCTTGCTCTGACACCCAGGTTAGCTAGGCCGCTATCTGTGGCTCTGAACCCCAGGCTACTCAGGCCACTTTCTTACTTTTGTTAGGGTTCCCCTGTTCCCACAGCCGCCAGGCTCCGCCTATGCCTTAGACTCTATCCACCTTCACTTCACAAAAAAAATCAGTTTTACTTTCCTGGGGCTTCTACCAGCCCCCTCCAGCCGTCCCATGCCCTTGCAGTCACTCACGGAGCCTCTGATGCCCTATCGCTAGCTTGTTTCGTTTTCGCTGACAGGTCCAACAGGCCTGGCCATGTGTATTTTTCTTCGCATTCCGATCTGCAATAGTGTCCTGCGCCTGTGCAGGATGCTATTGAGGATGGGAACATGAAGAAGGATACGCGTCACCAGGCCTGCGCAGGCGCAGAAAGCTCGCCGCCTCCCTGGCAGGGCCTGTCAGCGATAACAAAACTAGCGGGTGGCAGGGAACCGTGAGTGACTGCGAGAGCACGGGGCGGCTGCAGGGGGCTGGTAGAAGCCTCAGGCAAGTAAAACTGATTTTTGTATTCCTGGCTTAAATGTCCCTTTAACACTAACTGGGGCCCCCACATATGCCTAACACTAACACTCCCAACACAGACACCTAAAACTAACCTCCCTTATACCTATACCTACCACTATCCTACCCTCTTTTCTATACCTAACACTATCCTCCCCCTTACCTACACCTAACACTAACCCCACCAACTATGCCTAACACTAACACCCCCACCACATATGCCTAAAACTATCTTTCCTTATACCTACACCTAACACTATCCTCCCCAATTTCTACACCTAATACTATCCTCCCCCCTTACCTACACCTAACACTAACTTGCCCCATAACTATCCTTAACACTACCCTCCCCCACCTAAGCCTAACAATAACACCCTTCCCACATGTACCTAATACAACCCCCCCACCACACACACACACACACACACACACACACACACACACACACACACACACACACACACACACACACACACACACACACACACACACACACACACCTCCCTACACCTAACTAGAGCAGTTTCTAGGTGCATCTATGTGCCTAGCACTCTGCATTCGATCCTTTCCTTTGTTTTTAATACCCAGCACCAGGTGTCAAATGCCCTAGGTATGCCACTGACTGAGAGATCAAATTACACTTGTGATTACTTACAGATGAGAGGGAATTAGACAGGCTCTTCTTTCTAAAAACACACGGTGCATTTCTTTCTTTTTTTCTTGCGTCCTGTGCAAGAGTTCAGGTCCACTTTAAATGAAACATACCCTGTCCTGCTGTTCGGTGCTGAAATGGTGCTAATGCATCTATTCAGGTGCCGAACCATGTGGTCCCAAATTTGAACACCAACACTAAATGTCACACATGCTCCTAACAAAAAGACAACAAACTTGTAAAAATGTAAATATTAAAAAAGGCCCTAACTACCATCTTACATTTTTAATATTGTTTTTGTGTATTTTACAGTACACAATGAGGATTAGATTGTGAGCTCCTGTGCACATGACTGTATCTATATATCTGTAATCTGTTGCAGAAGATGTCATCATTACATAATTAATACAAACATTGTTTTGGCCATGAAGCTCTTAATATATATCAATGTCCCTCTTTTTTCAGGACTTGAAGCAATAAAACTGCAAATCAATAGTTTGAATTCACGACTGGAAGATCTGAAAAATGGTCAGTAGAATACTCTTTTAATATAATATAATACACAGTATAGATAGATAGATAGATTGATAATAGACAGACACGCACAAACACATATATTATATACTAGCTGGTGGCCCGGCATTGCCCGTGTATGTATTTGGCCGGGGTTGGCTCCACCCACATTTTCTAACCGTAACACACAATTACTCAATTACTTAATGACCAAGTTTGTGAGCTTTGCGGTCTTTGTCATCAATAATGTGCATTAAAATAAAAAAAAAATCTAAATTGGCTGTTGCTCCACCCCTTGTCTGAATTTGAACCCCAATCACCCAATGGCCAACTGTACCAGGTACAGGTGATTAACAGTGCAAGAGTCTTGTGCTATTAACAGTGCAAGAATGGCAGCAATTAAATATTCCCCTCGAAAATAAATAGGTGCATTTTGATTGGCTTTTGTAGACTCCACCCACTTTTCTGAATATTAATCCCAGTCACCCAGTGACCAACTGTGTAACATTTGAGAACCCTACCATTAAAAGTGTAAGTGGCTGCAGTTACCATTTTCCCAATTAAATTTGTATTTTTCTCCACCCACTGATGTTCCGACATTGCTCGGGTATGTATTTGGCTGATGTTGGCTCTGCTCAGTTTTTCTAACCCTAACACACAATTACTCAATGACAAAAGTTTGCAAGCTTTGCGGTCTTTGACATCAATAATTTGCATTAAAATGAAACAAATCTGATTGACTGTTTGTGGCTCCACCTTTTTTTCTGAATTTGAACGGCAGTCACCCAATGACCAACTGCACCAGGTTTGAGGCTTGTGCCATTAACAGTGCACGAATGGCAGCAATGAAATATTCCCCTAAAAAATCAATAGATCATTTTTGATTGGCTGTTGTAGGCTCCACCCACTTTTCTGAATATTAATCCCAGTCACCCATGAACCAACTGTGCAAAGTTTGAGAACCCTACCAATAACAGTGTAAGAATGGCTGCTGTTTACATTTTCACAGTAAAATTTGTGTTTGTCTCCGCCCACTTATGACCCCGTATTGCCCAATTATGTATTTGGCTGGTGTTGGCTGTGCCCACATTCCTAACCGTAACACACAATTAATCAATTACTCAATTACCAAGTTTGTGAGCTTTGCGGTGTTTTGCATCAATAATTAGCATTAGAATGAAACAAATCTGATTGGCTGTTTGTGGCTCCACCCCCTTTCTCAATTTAAACCCCAGTCACCCAGTCACCCAACTGTACCAGGTTTGAGGCTTGTGCCATTAACCGTGCAAGAATGGCAGCAATGTAAATATTCCACTTGAAAATCAATAGGTGAATTTTGATTGGCTTGTATAGGCTCCACCCACTTTTTTGAATACTAATCCAAGTCACCCACTTTTTGGTTATGGGAATAAAAAGTATCCTATATGTTATTCCAAGTAATGTACTATGTGTGTGCCAACTGCCAAATTTCATTCAAATCCATTAAACCATTTCTGCGTGATCGAGTAACATCCAAACATCCAAACTTTCCCATTTATAATATTAGTAGGATATATATATATATATATATATATATATATATATATATATATATATATATATATATATATATATATAATAATAATCCGAACATTTGTATAGCGCTTTTCTCCTGTCGGACTCAAAGCGCTCAAGAGCTGCAGCCACTGGGACGCGCTCAAGAGGCCACCCTGCAGTGTTAGGGAGTCTTGCCTTGAACTCCTTACTGTATAGGTACTTGACCTAGCCAGGATTTGAACCCTGGTCTCCCATGTCAAAGGCAGAGCCCTTAACCAGTACACTATCCAGCCACTATATATATATGTATATATATATATATATATATACATTTCATGTAGCATGCCATTGGAATTTCATGCATTAAAGATTCAGTTTTAGAATTCTAGAGAAACTTTATGATTACACTAAAGCTGGGTTTACACGGTGCGTTTATGCGCCGGAATCGAGCCGCTGGCTTGATGCCGGCGCATCCCTGCTCGTCCGCGCGGGTGCTTGAATCGATTCCCGCTCGTCCCCGCGGGCACTTCCTTATCAGCCGCTCGTTTCTTCCATTGTCCGCCCGCGGGGATCAAGCTAAGAATCGATCCGCCGCGGTGATCAGACAGGTTGGATATTATCAATCGAGCCATCGGCGGCTCGATTGATAAAGAAATACGACCCGCGTATGCCCAGCATTATAGACGTTCAAAATAAGACAACTTTACCTGGGCTGGAAGCTGCACATCTCCTTTCAGCTTCTGGCTGTTATTGCTAATTTATAATGAATATAGAATTCGAAATCAGCATTTTTGATCGAAAATCAAAATACAGAATTCTCCACAATTAAAAGGAAGAGATTACCCCAACTCGGTAATTTTAGTCCAATCACAGAACTCGGAAGCATTGGACCAATCAGAAATGGTGGTGCTCATGGCGACCTCGTGATTGAGGCATAGCTTTGATTCACGAGCATTTTTTCACTATTCGACATTGTGATCGGAATCCGTGATCGGGCCGCGATCAGGGATGCCAATCACGGCCCAAGATCATGGCTGTGATTATGCAACGGAAATCCGTAATTGGTGAAAATTACGGCCCTAGGCCAGTCAAAGGCACCCAGCGTAGGCCCTGAACAACCAATCATAGGAGGAGAGGCTCTGCCCTCCCCTTCTGTATATAAAGCGGCAGCAGTGGTGGCACCAGGGGGGTGCTTTGGGTGCTGAAGCACCCCCTAAAAATTTAGAAGCCCCCCAAGTCAGTTCACCGCAGCAGCCAGCAGCTCAGGCAGCGGCAGAGCAGGGTTATGGTAAAATGGCGTCCAAAGCCCTGCTCTGGAGACTTTGAGTCTGCAGGGCAGGGCTTCAGGCGCCATTTTCCCGTAGCCCTGCTCTCAGCGCGGGAGTTTCAATTGCTGGCTGCAGAGGCTCATGGGAGCTGTGCGCCGGACGGAGGCCGGAACAGGAGGTCTGCTGTGCTGTAGGTAAGTAAAACATTTTTTTTTATTTATATTAGCATGTGTTTGTTCTGGCCAGGTCTGCTACATGATTGAAGTGTTTTCTGGCCAGGTCTGCCACATGATTGCACATATTTTCTGGTCAAATCTTCCACATGATTGCATGTATTTTCTGGTCAAATCTTCCACATGATTGCATGTATTTTCTGGTCAAATCTTCCACATGATTGCATGTATTTTCTGGTCAAATCTTCCAACATGATTGCATGTATTTTCTGGTCAAATCCGCCACATGATTCCACATATTTTCTGGTCAAATTTGCCCCATGATAGCATGTATTTTCTGGGCAAATCTGCCGACATCATTGCACATATTTTCTAGTCAAATCTGCTGACATGATTGAACTATTTTCTGGTCAAATCTGCCACATGATTGAACATATTTTCTGGTCAAATCTGCCACATGATTGAACTATTTTCTGGTCAAATCTTCCACATGATTGCACGTATTTTCTAGTCAAATCTTCCACAAGATTGCATGTATTTTCTGGTCAAATCTGCCACATGATTCCACGTATTTTCTGGGCAAATCTGCAGACATGATTGCATGTATTTTCTGGGCAAATCTGCCAACATGATTGCATGTATTTTCTGGGCAAATCTGCCGACATGATTGCACATATTTTCTAGTCAAATCTGCTGACATGATTGAACTATTTTCTGGTCAAATCTGCCACATGATTGAACATATTTTCTGGTCAAATCTGCCACATGATTGAACTATTTTCTGGTCAAATCTTCCACATGATTGCACGTATTTTCTAGTCAAATCTTCCACAAGATTGCATGTATTTTCTGGTCAAATCTGCCATATGATTCCACGTATTTTCTGGGCAAATCTGCAGACATGATTGCATGTATTTTCTGGGCAAATCTGCCAACATGATTGCATGTATTTTCTGGGCAAATCTGCCAACATGATTGCATGTATTTTCAGGGCAAATCTGCCCACTTGATTGCATGCATTTTCTGGGCAAATCTTCCACATGATTGCATGTCTTTTCTGGTCAAATCTTCCAACATGATTGCATGTATTTTCTGGTCAAATCCGCCACATGATTCCACATATTTTCTGGTCAAATTTGCCACATGATAGCATGTATTTTCTGGGCAAATCTGCCGACATGATTGCACATATTTTCTAGTCAAATCTGCTGACATGATTGAACTATTTTCTGTTTAAATCTGCCACATGATTGAACATATTTTCTGTGCAAATCTGCCACATGATTGAACATATTTTCTGGTCAAATCTGCCACATGATTGAACTATTTTCTGGTCAAATCTGCCACATGATTGAACTATTTTCTGGTCAAATCTTCCACACGATTGCACGTATTTTCTAGTCAAATCTTCCACATGATGGCACGTATTTTCTGGTCAAATCTTCCACAAGATTGCATGTATTTTCTGGTCAAATCTGCCATATGATTCCACATATTTTCTGGGCAAATCTGCGGACATGATTGAATGTATTTTCTGGGCAAATCTGCCAACATGATTGCATGTATTTTCTGGGCATATCTGCCAACATGATTGCATGTATTTTCTGGTCAAATCTTCCACATGATTGCATGTATTTTCTGGTCAAATCTCCCACATGATTGCATGTATTTTCTGGTCAAATCTTCCACATGATTGCATGTATTTTCTGGTCAAATCTGCCGACATGATTGCATGTATTTTCTGGGCAAATATGCCGACATGATTGAACGTATTTTCTGGGCAAATCTGCTCACATTACATGTATATTCTTGAGAAAGCCTGCACAATTATGTGAATTGTCTGGGGAAAGGGTCACCAAAACTTGGGCCCCCTGTCTTTGCATTGCACTTTTAAAGGGAACCCGAGGTGAGAATAATATTGAGGCTGTCATATTTATCTCCTTTTAAGCAATAACAGTTGCCTGGCTGCCGTGCTAGTCCTCTGCCTCTAATTCTTTCAACCATAGACCCTGAACAAGCGTGCAGCAGGTCAGGGGTTTCTGACAATATTGTCAGAACTGACAAGATTAGCTGCATGCTTGTTTCTGGTGTAATTCAGTTCACTACTGCAGCCAAATAGATCAGCAGGGCTGCCAGGCAACTAGTATTGTTTAAAAGGAAATAAATATGACAGCCTCCATATCACTCTCACCCCGGGTTCACTTTAAATTACAGTTAGCTCCACCGTCATCCGGTCATGGCCACGCCCATTTATTGCCGTGGCGCACTTTGCGCGCCACAGGTTATAGCCACACCCATCAGCTACCCCCGGAAATTGGTCCAGCACCTGCATAGCACCCCCCAAAAAAATCCTGGAGCCGCCACTGAGCGGCAGTCATGTTCAGAGCGCCATCCTTGCTAGACTCTAAGGACTGAGAGCATCTGCAGGCCATATTTATTCCAAAGCAAGATCGTTTTTCTGTGTAAAACCCAGCGTTTACACTTATTACATTGCTCTATTACTGTATTTGATACTTGTATTTAGCTAGCTAGCCAGTGAATAACTTAAGTTAGTTGTAGTAGTCAGTGTAGTCATCAGTGACAGTGTACTGAGTGCTGTGCTTAGTGCAGGCAGGCAGCTTCACTGATTTCAGTGCTGTATTAGTCACTGTGTTTAGTTAGCCATGATAGCATGTATTTTTTGGGCAAATCTGCCGACATGATTGAACTATTTTCTGGTCAAATCTGCCACATGATTGAACATATTTTCTGGTCAAATCTGCCACATGATTGAACTATTTTCTGGTCAAATCTTCCACATGATTGCACGTATTTTCTAGTCAAATCTTCCACAAGATTGCATGTATTTTCTGGTCAAATCTGCCATATGATTCCACGTATTTTCTGGGCAAATCTGCAGACATGATTGCATGTATTTTCTGGGCAAATCTGCCGACATCATTGCACATATTTTCTAGTCAAATCTGCTGACATGATTGAACTATTTTCTGGTCAAATCTGCCACATGATTGAACATATTTTCTGGTCAAATCTGCCACATGATTGAACTATTTTCTGGTCAAATCTTCCACATGATTGCACGTATTTTCTAGTCAAATCTTCCACAAGATTGCATGTATTTTCTGGTCAAATCTGCCATATGATTCCACGTATTTTCTGGGCAAATCTGCAGATATGATTGCATGTATTTTCTGGGCAAATCTGCCAACATGATTGCATGTATTTTCTGGGCAAATCTGCCAACATGATTGCATGTATTTTCAGGGCAAATCTGCCCACATGATTGCATGCATTTTCTGGGCAAATCCTCCACATGATTGCATGTCTTTTCTGGTCAAATCTTCCAACATGATTGCATGTATTTTCTGGTCAAATCCGCCACATGATTCCACATATTTTCTGGTCAAATTTGCCACATGATAGCATGCATTTTCTGGGCAAATCTGCCGACATGATTGCACATATTTTCTAGTCAAATCTGCTGACATGATTGAACTATTTTCTGTTCAAATCTGCCACAAGATTAAACATATTTTCTGGTCAAATCTGCCACATGATTGAACTATTTTCTGGTCAAATCTGCCACATGATTGAACTATTTTCTGGTCAAATCTTCCACACGATTGCACGTATTTTCTGGTCAAATCTTCCACATGATGGCACGTATGTTCTGGTCAAATCTTCCACAAGATTGCATGTATTTTCTGGTCAAATCTGCCATATGATTCCACGTATTTTCTGGGCAAATCTGCGGACATGATTGAATGTATTTTCTGGGCAAATCTGCCAACATGATTGCATGTATTTTCTGGGCATATCTGCCAACATGATTGCATGTATTTTCTGGTCAAATCTTCCACATGATTGCATGTATTTTCTGGTCAAATCTTCCACATGACTGCATGTATTTTCTGGTCAAATCTTCCACATGATTGCATGTATTTTCTGGTCAAATCTGCCGACATGATTGCATGTATTTTCTGGGCAAATATGCCGACATGATTGAACGTATTTTCTGGGCAAATCTGCTCACATTACATGTATATTCTTGAGAAAGCCTGCACAATTATGTGAATTGTCTGGGGAAAGGGTCACCAAAACTTGGGCCCCCTGTCTTTGCATTGCACTTTTAAAGGGAACCCGAGGTGAGAATAATATTGAGGCTGCCATATTTATCTCCTTTTAAGCAATACCAGTTGCCTGGCTGCCGTGCAAGTCCTTTGCCTCTAATTCTTTCAACCATAGACCCTGAACAAGCGTGCAGCAGGTCAGGGGTTTCTGACAATATTGTCAGAACTGACAAGATTAGCTGCATGCTTGTTTCTGGTGTAATTCAGTTCACTACTGCAGCCAAATAGATTAGCAGGGCTGCTAGGCAACTAGTATTGTTTAAAAGGAAATAAATATGGCAGCCTCCATATCACTCTCACCCCGGGTTCACTTTAAATTACAGTTAGCTCCACCGCCATCCGGTCATGGCCACGCCCATTTATTGCCGTGGCGCACTTTGCGCGCCACAGGTTATAGCCACACCCATCAGGTTACCCCCGGAAATTGGTCCAGCACCTGCATAGCACCCCCAAAAAAAATCCTGGAGCCGCCATTGAGCGGCAGTCATGTTCAGAGCGCCATCCTTGCTAGACTCTAAGGACTGAGAGAATCTGCAGGCCATATTGTTCCAAAGCAAGATCGTTTTTCTGTGTAAAACCCAGCGTTTACACTTATTACATTGCTCTATTACTGTATTTAATACTTGTATTTAGCTAGCTAGCCAGTGAATAACTTAAGTTAGTTATAGTAGTCAGTGTAGTCATCAGTGACAGTGTACTGAGTGCTGTGCTTAGTGCAGGCAGGCAGCTTCACTGATTTCAGTGCTGTATTAGTCACTGTGTTTAGTTAGCCATCCAGCAGTGACCAACTTAAGTTAGTTGTAGTCACTCAGTATAGTCAGTGACAGTGTACTGTACCAGTGTGCAGTTACTGTGCTGTGCGTAGTGCAGGCAGGCACATGTTCACTGATTTTTGTGTTCTATTACTGTATTTGATACTTGTATTTAGCTAACCAACCAGCAGTGATCAACTTAAGTTAATTGTAGTCACTCAGTGTAGTCAGTGACATTGTACTGTGCCAGTGTGCAGTTACTTTGCTGTGCATAGTGCAGGCAGGTAGGTGTGTTCACTGATTTTACTGCTCTATTTCTGTATTCAGTATTTGCTCATTTTTTTTCTTCTTTTCTGTGTGTGTGTGTGTTTTTTTTATCAATAAATAAAGCGCCCTGTTATATTCCGTCTGTCCCCAGGCCCATACACATATTATTGACAGTAAAAAGCAGCACACTTTCCACCTTCAAATCTTGTGCATAGAGAATGTCTGCCAGGGGTAATGGACGTGGCAGGAGAGGGAGCGCCATCGTCAACACCGCTTCAGGGACTGGTCCACGGCCAGTGAGAGGGCGCTCAGCTGTAGGGGATGCACCCACGGCTCAAGTTTTTTTTTGCAGGAGTTACACACTGCATAGCAGAGAGGCGTCCATCAGCAGCACAGCTGACGCCGTTTGCACCCATTTTCAGCACCTCGGGTCGCCATGTGGTCGTTACTAAGGAGAGTAACTCACAGGCATTGATGGAGATGATGACGGAGGAGCAGTCCATTACTTGTTCCCAGACCTCTGCTGTGATGAGCACTCCCAGCAGCAGCAGCCAACGCCCCCTACTTGCTGTGACATCCACCCCAGCAGCCAGTGGTCAGCCCTCCCTGGACGAGAGCATTCTGTCCCTCAGTCCAGGGTCTGGGAGCAACTTGATGGCTCTGTATGATAAGGTCATGGGGTCTGGTGATGTGGAGGAGGTTGTGCTTGGGACAGCAGCACAAGCATATTTTGAGGATGAAGAGGGGTCTGTGTCTGGGGAGTGGGGATGTTGGGTTGGTGGTGGTGGTGGTGGTGGTGGTGGGCAGGGGGTCAGGAGACTAGGTGTTTTAGTCTGACGATAAGAATGATTGGCAGGACCATCCTTATGGGCCTGAGGTCTCTGAACGCAGCTTGAAGGAGGATGAGGCACAGGAGCATAGGCAGGTCCAGCAGTGCATGTGGAAGGCAGAAGCCACAGCCCACTTCTGCCGGCATTAGCAGCACCATCACGCAACCTCCAACAAGAGGGTGAGCCACCACACCCTCTTCGCACCATAGGGGGCTATTTACATCTTCAATATGGATTTTTTTTCTATGTGTCCACCCTGGATGTAAGCTATGCAGTGTGTAACTCCTGCAAAAAAAAAACCTTGAGCCGTGGGTGCAATGCATCCAAGATGGGTACCTCATCCCTCCAGGCCCACCTGAAGAGCCATCACTGTAATGATTTTGCAGAGTTTAAGAGGCTGAAGGACTAGTAAGGGGGTGGTCAGAGCAGGAGACCCACCGTGTGGCATTCAGGATCAGCAGCAGCATCATCCCTACGTCCTGGTTGTCAAGCCCCCGCAGCAGTAAAAAAATGCACTTCTTCCTCCAGTGCGCCCTCTGCAGCTCATGCCACAGACATTGAAGCTGGTGAGGCCAGCAAGTCTCCTCATTGGCCTCCTCAACTTCCTCAACATTGGCAGACCCTGCTAAGCGACAGCTTTCAGGGTTTGACCAAGCCTCTGCCTCCTGGTCACAGGTGCATCTGAACGGCTTGCTGGCCCGGGCAATGTGTTCCCAGCTCCTTCTATACTCCCTGGTGCAGGAGGGGTGTGATATGCATGCGCTGCTCCAGTTTGGGATCCCAGAGTGGCAAATCCCCAGCCGCCACTACTCTTCAAGGACCGCCATCCCAGCCCTGCACTATTTTGTTGTGGCAAACATGGCCCATTCGCTCGACCACGCCATGGCGGGTCCATATCACCATAAACTCATGGAGCAGCTGATTTGGGACAGCCCACTACCTGTCTTTTACTTCACACTGGGTGACATTGGGGGAAGGGGAGGAGAAGAACACGGCAGATGGCACAGCAGCAGGCCAGTTGGTGGTGCCACCATGCGGGATCAGGGGGATGCAGCAGGCTCTTGTGATGCCATTCCCTCCACATCCTGCAAGCAAGCAAGCCCGCCTCAGCAGCACCGCAAAGCCTCGCCACTGCCAAGCTCTGCTGAAATTGGTCAGCCTGCGGAAGGATAAGCCTACGGTTACGGTACATGCTGAATGCCCTCAGGGAGCAATGGCAGAGGTGGCTGACCCCCAGAGGCCTCAAAGTTGGTTACGTGGCATCCAAGAATGGGGCCAACCTGATGGCCGCACTGCACAGGGGACGCCTCAAACTCATCCCCTGCTTGGCCAATGTCCTCAATTTGGTGGTGCAGCGCTCCCTGCGCACATACCCAGGGATGAATCAGTTGTTGGAATATGCACAGAAGCTGGTGCGCCATTTTTGCCACTCAGCCAGTTCCTCTGCAACCCTGGCCAACCTGCAGCAGCACGAGGGCCTGCCATCACACCGCCTGATCATAGATCTCCCAACTCGTGGGAACTCGACAAATTAAAGCCATAACGTTTTCCTGGCAGAATACAACTTCTATGAACTATTGACCTTTTTCTAACGCTGGGACACATTAGGCTGCCATTGAGCAGAGGCAACAAAACATGCATTCTAGTTTGTGAATGTTTAAATAAAAATAATATTATGGGATATCTAAAAAAAAGTCATTTTTAGGACTAGGAGCATAAATACAATTGTTTATCTCATCAGTTTATTTTCACCTCGAGTTCACGTTAGATTATTAAAGAGAGCTCCCAGATTCCACCATATGAAAGCACTTTGATTGGCCCAGCAGGCTGCCCGTCACTTTACAGGCAGCTTATTAGGACAATTAAAGTGCAGGGGTCATATAAATTAAAGCCACTGGACCCGCTGGGTCTCAGGGTGGGTTCAGTGGTGCAGCTGTTAGTTAGAAGGAGTGAGCGTAAGTTGCCAGTGCGCGCTAGCAATTGCTGGAAGCCGAATTATTTCATTCCCCACTATCCATGGTGGCCTGGAGGGGGAATAGTATTTAACGTCAATGGGAATTTGTGCAGGAGCAGGATAAGCCATAGAGGCTGTATCCTGCACCCAAATCTCCTGCTCAGATTCCTCTCCTACGCTCACAGTAGGATGTTGCAATTTCTACGTTATAAAGTCTTATAGCGCACTTTATCGCAATGCAATTAAAACAAATAACACTCTATGCGATGTTCACAGTGTGACATTGTGTGACACGTTCACAGCATTGCATTGTAACATGTATCATTATGGTAACGCACTGCTGCAGTGCGTTACTTCTAGACGCACATGTTGCCAGGTACAGGAAAGCATACTTGCCTGAATGCTTTGATGTACCTACTTTATGCAGCAGTAATGCAGCATTAATATGCATTAACACTTTTTTCATGCATTGCATTGTAATGTTGCGATGCAACTTTACAGCGCAACGCCCTACTGTGAACAGTGGTCAGTTGCATAGCGCGCACGTTATAACTAACTACAATGGAGACTGGACATAGACTTTAGTCACAATTCAAATCCGATTACGAGTTCTAATTCTGCATTAGACCCGTAATTATGAGTCATAATTGTGACTGTATTTACTGTATATTGCTTTCACACCCTTTTTTTTAGACATGCATACATGCTATAAATAAAATACATGTATGTTAAAAATATAACAATGAATTATATTTGTATGATTGTCTATAATTAAAAAAATATCTATCTATCTATCTATATATATATCTCTCTCTCTCTCTCTCTCTCTCTCTCTCTCTCTATATATATATATATATATATATATAGCTGCCCATAATTATTCATACCCCTGGCTAATATTGACCTAAACTTACTTTTATTCGACCAGCAAGTATTTTTTTGGATGGGAAATGAAATGACATAGGTGTCTCCCGAAAGATAATAAGACGATGTACAAGAGGCATTATTGTGGAAAACAAATTCTCAACTTTTATTTACATTTGAGCAAAAAGTGTCCAGCCCAACATTATTCATACCCTTCTCAATAATCAATAAAAAAGGCCTTAATTGGCTATTACAGCCATCAAGATTCTCCCAGATGCCGTAGTGAGGGGCAGAACATCCAGGCAGGGCTGACCACTGGCTTCTGGGGTTGATGTCACAGCAAGCGGGGGCTTTGCCTGCTGCTGCTGCTAGTACTGCTGCTGGGAGTGCTGGTCACAGTGGAGGTCTGGGAACAAGTAATGGGATGCTCCTCCACCATCATCTCCACCACTGCCTCTATCTGACTTTCTTGAATGACCACACGATGAACCAAAGTGCTGAAAATAGGTGCCAACGGAGCCCGCTGTGCTGCTGACGGACACCTCTCTGCTGCATCCCGTACAGCTGAGCGCCCTCTCCCTGGCAGTAGACCAGTCCCAGACACGGCACTCCCTCTCCTGCCACAGCCCCTGCCAGACATTCTCTATGCACAAGATTTGAAGGTGGAAATTGTGCTACTTTTTACTGTCAATAATATGTGTGCGGGGACAGACGGAATATAAAAGGGGGCTCTATTTATTGATCTTTTTTTTTGAACAGACAGAAAAGAAAAAAAAAGAAAAAATGCACGGACTGTGCAAATACTGATTACAATAATAGAGCAGTAAAATGAGTGAACACTAGTGATGGGCGAACAGTGTTCGCCACTGTTCGGGTTCGCCCGGATTTTGGGCTGTTCGAGTTCGGTTCGGGCTCCGCCGGACACCTCGTGGTGTTCGACCATGCGTACGGCCATGTGGCCGAACTTATGTTCGGCCTGACAGCGCATGGCCGAACGTTCCCCGAACGTTCGGCTCGCGCTGTGATTGGCCGAGCGGGTCACGTGGTTCGGGCTCGAACACGCGGCTCGCACTGCGATTGGCCGAGCAGGTCACGTGGTTCGGGTAAATAAATACCCGAACCGCGTCATTTCTCCGCCACTTGAAGTTGGGTTTAGCTTTGGGTAGGCAGGCAGGTTAGACTCTCTCACCAGCTAGGCTAGCCAGGGCCCCCCCATCCTTCTAGTCATACTACTGCAGCGTGCTTGTACTGCTGGGATCAGTAGTACTTCCGCCACCAGTATATAGCATTGTCTATTTGCCACTGTACTGCCAGTCAGCGTGTACTTCTGGGATCAGTAGTACTTCCGCCACCAGTATATAGCATTGTCTATTGCCACTGTACTGACAGTTAGTGGTGCTCAGCAGAGCTCGAATATTCGAGTAGCTCGAATATTCGAGCTCTTTTTCAGCTATTCGAGCTCGGTATTCGAGCTCCGAATAGCTGGAGCTATTCGAATGGGCTATCCGAGTACACTCGAATAGCCCATTCACTATTCGAGCTATTTGAGCAACCCGGCGCTATTCGAGCTCGGTACCGAGCTCGAATAGCGTCATAGCCCAGATTGATGTCCTTAGAGCCAATCAGAGGGCTCCCAGGCCCTCTGACGGCAGCCAATCACAGAGGGGGACCCTGGCCAGCCCCTACCCTATAAATAGCTGCCGCCATGTTCCGTTTCTCCATGCTTGCCTGAGACTTGTACAGAGAGAGAGTTGCTCCTTTGTGCTTTGGCTTAGCAAGTGCTCTATTGTGATCATTTACCTAGCGTTTTTGCTCACCTACACCTGCCATATACACCTATATTGTTGTTAGTTAGATAGACATTGTATTTTAGTTAGTAGCTTGTGTGTTACATTAGAGACAGGCAGCTGCTGCAAGCTTACAGGTTTAGGCCTCAGGGGGGCCTTGCCTCTGTGGGCAGCTGTCCTCTGTTTATTTCTCTCATCTATACCAGTATTTCTGCTGTCCTTTACTAATAGTATTGTAGTTATACTGTACTAGGAGTAGGACACTCACTGACTGTCACTGTTTATAGGCTACTAGCTAGCTCCTGCGTGTGTGCACTCACTCACTGTCTGTGTGTACACACACTCTATTTCCTTCTGATTACTGATAGATTATTGTTATTTAGTTGTACTTACTTACTACTTACTCTTACTGTACCCGTAGGGACACTCACTGTCACTGTTCATATAGGCTACTAGCTCCTGCGTGTGCGCACTGCACTCACTGTCTGAGTGTACACACACAACACACACTCTATTTCCTTCTGATCGCTGATTGATTATCGTAATTAGTTAGTTGTACTTACTGTTACTACTTACTCTTACTGTACTAGGAGTCTAGGACACTCAGTCACTGTCCATAGGCTACTAGCTCCTGCGTGCGTGCACTCACTGTCTGAGTGTACACACACCCACACTCCATTTCCTTCTGATCGCTGATTGATTATCGTAATTAGTTAGTTCTACTTACTGTTACTACTTACTCTTACTGTACTAGGAGTCTAGGACACTCAGTCACTGTGTTCATAGGCTACTAGCTCCTGCGTGCGTGCACTCACTGTCTGAGTGTACACACACCCACACTCCATTTCCTTCTGATCGCTGATTGATTATCGTAATTAGTTAGTTGTACTTACTGTTAATACTTACTCTTACTGTACTAGGAGTCTAGGACACTCAGTCACTGTCCATAGGCTACTAGCTCCTGCGTGCGGTCACTCACTGTCTGAGTGTACACACACCACCCACACTCTATTTCCTTCTGATCGCTGATTGATTATTGTAATTAGTTAGTTCTACTTACTGTTACTACTTACTCTTACTGTACTAGGAGTCTAGGACACTCAGTCACTGTGTTCATAGGCTACTAGCTCCTGCGTGCGTGCACTCACTGTCTGAGTGTACACACACCCACACTCCATTTCCTTCTGATCGCTGATTGATTATCGTAATTAGTTAGTTGTACTTACTGTTAATACTTACTCTTACTGTACTAGGAGTCTAGGACACTCAGTCACTGTCCATAGGCTACTAGCTCCTGCGTGCGGTCACTCACTGTCTGAGTGTACACACACCACCCACACTCTATTTCCTTCTGATCGCTGATTGATTATTGTAATTAGTTAGTTCTACTTACTGTTACTACTTACTCTTACTGTACTAGGAGTCTAGGACACTCAGTCACTGTGTTCATAGGCTACTAGCTCCTGCGTGCGTGCACTCACTGTCTGAGTGTACACACACCCACACTCCATTTCCTTCTGATCGCTGATTGATTATTGTAATTAGTTAGTTCTACTTACTGTTACTACTTACTCTTACTGTACTAGGAGTCTAGGACACTCAGTCACTGTCCATAGGCTACTAGCTCCTGCGTGCGGTCACTCACTGTCTGAGTGTACACACACCACCCACACTCTATTTCCTTCTGATCGCTGATTGATTATTGTAATTAGTTAGTTCTACTTACTGTTACTACTTACTCTTACTGTACTAGGAGTCTAGGACACTCAGTCACTGTGTTCATAGGCTTCTAGCTCCTGCGTGCGTGCACTCACTGTCTGAGTGTACACACACCCACACTCCATTTCCTTCTGATCGCTGATTGATTATTGTAATTAGTTAGTTCTACTTACTGTTACTACTTACTCTTACTGTACTAGGAGTCTAGGACACTCAGTCACTGTGTTCATAGGCTACTAGCTCCTGCGTGCGTGCACTCACTGTCTGAGTGTACACACACCCACACTCCATTTCTTTCTGATCGCTGATTGATTATTGTAATTAGTTAGTTCTACTTACTGTTACTACTTACTCTTACTGTACTAGGAGTCTAGGACACTCAGTCACTGTGTTCATAGGCTACTAGCTCCTGCGTGCGTGCACTCACTGTCTGAGTGTACACACACCCACACTCCATTTCCTTCTGATCGCTGATTGATTATTGTAATTAGTTAGTTCTACTTACTGTTACTACTTACTCTTACTGTACTAGGAGTCTAGGACACTCAGTCACTGTCCATAGGCTACTAGCTCCTGCGTGCGGTCACTCACTGTCTGAGTGTACACACACCACCCACACTCTATTTCCTTCTGATCGCTGATTGATTATTGTAATTAGTTAGTTCTACTTACTGTTACTACTTACTCTTACTGTACTAGGAGTCTAGGACACTCAGTCACTGTGTTCATAGGCTACTAGCTCCTGCGTGCGTGCACTCACTGTCTGAGTGTACACACACCCACACTCCATTTCCTTCTGATCGCTGATTGATTATTGTAATTAGTTAGTTCTACTTACTGTTACTACTTACTCTTACTGTACTAGGAGTCTAGGACACTCAGTCACTGTGTTCATAGGCTACTAGCTCCTGCGTGCGGTCACTCACTGTCTGAGTGTACACACACCACCCACACTCTATTTCCTTCTGATCGCTGATTGATTATTGTAATTAGTTAGTTCTACTTACTGTTACTACTTACTCTTACTGTACTAGGAGTCTAGGACACTCAGTCACTGTGTTCATAGGCTACTAGCTCCTGCGTGCGTGCACTCACTGTCTGAGTGTACACACACCCACACTCCATTTCCTTCTGATCGCTGATTGATTATTGTAATTAGTTAGTTCTACTTACTGTTACTACTTACTCTTACTGTACTAGGAGTCTAGGACACTCAGTCACTGTCCATAGGCTACTAGCTCCTGCGTGCGGTCACTCACTGTCTGAGTGTACACACACCACCCACACTCTATTTCCTTCTGATCGCTGATTGATTATTGTAATTAGTTAGTTCTACTTACTGTTACTACTTACTCTTACTGTACTAGGAGTCTAGGACACTCAGTCACTGTGTTCATAGGCTACTAGCTCCTGCGTGCGTGCACTCACTGTCTGAGTGTACACACACCCACACTCCATTTCCTTCTGATCGCTGATTGATTATCGTAATTAGTTAGTTGTACTTACTGTTAATACTTACTCTTACTGTACTAGGAGTCTAGGACACTCAGTCACTGTCCATAGGCTACTAGCTCCTGCGTGCGGTCACTCACTGTCTGAGTGTACACACACCACCCACACTCTATTTCCTTCTGATCGCTGATTGATTATTGTAATTAGTTAGTTCTACTTACTGTTACTACTTACTCTTACTGTACTAGGAGTCTAGGACACTCAGTCACTGTGTTCATAGGCTACTAGCTCCTGCGTGCGTGCACTCACTGTCTGAGTGTACACACACCCACACTCCATTTCCTTCTGATCGCTGATTGATTATCGTAATTAGTTAGTTGTACTTACTGTTAATACTTACTCTTACTGTACTAGGAGTCTAGGACACTCAGTCACTGTCCATAGGCTACTAGCTCCTGCGTGCGGTCACTCACTGTCTGAGTGTACACACACCACCCACACTCTATTTCCTTCTGATCGCTGATTGATTATTGTAATTAGTTAGTTCTACTTACTGTTACTACTTACTCTTACTGTACTAGGAGTCTAGGACACTCAGTCACTGTGTTCATAGGCTACTAGCTCCTGCGTGCGTGCACTCACTGTCTGAGTGTACACACACCCACACTCCATTTCCTTCTGATCGCTGATTGATTATCGTAATTAGTTAGTTGTACTTACTGTTAATACTTACTCTTACTGTACTAGGAGTCTAGGACACTCAGTCACTGTCCATAGGCTACTAGCTCCTGCGTGCGGTCACTCACTGTCTGAGTGTACACACACCACCCACACTCTATTTCCTTCTGATCGCTGATTGATTATTGTAATTAGTTAGTTCTACTTACTGTTACTACTTACTCTTACTGTACTAGGAGTTTAGGACACTCAGTCACTGTGTTCATAGGCTACTAGCTCCTGCGTGCGTGCACTCACTGTCTGAGTGTACACACACCCACACTCCATTTCCTTCTGATCGCTGATTGATTATTGTAATTAGTTAGTTCTACTTACTGTTACTACTTACTCTTACTGTACTAGGAGTCTAGGACACTCAGTCACTGTCCATAGGCTACTAGCTCCTGCGTGCGGTCACTCACTGTCTGAGTGTACACACACCACCCACACTCTATTTCCTTCTGATCGCTGATTGATTATTGTAATTAGTTAGTTCTACTTACTGTTACTACTTACTCTTACTGTACTAGGAGTCTAGGACACTCAGTCACTGTGTTCATAGGCTTCTAGCTCCTGCGTGCGTGCACTCACTGTCTGAGTGTACACACACCCACACTCCATTTCCTTCTGATCGCTGATTGATTATTGTAATTAGTTAGTTCTACTTACTGTTACTACTTACTCTTACTGTACTAGGAGTCTAGGACACTCAGTCACTGTGTTCATAGGCTACTAGCTCCTGCGTGCGGTCACTCACTGTCTGAGTGTACACACACCACCCACACTCTATTTCCTTCTGATCGCTGATTGATTATTGTAATTAGTTAGTTCTACTTACTGTTACTACTTACTCTTACTGTACTAGGAGTCTAGGACACTCAGTCACTGTGTTCATAGGCTACTAGCTCCTGCGTGCGTGCACTCACTGTCTGAGTGTACACACACCCACACTCCATTTCCTTCTGATCGCTGATTGATTATTGTAATTAGTTAGTTCTACTTACTGTTACTACTTACTCTTACTGTACTAGGAGTCTAGGACACTCAGTCACTGTCCATAGGCTACTAGCTCCTGCGTGCGGTCACTCACTGTCTGAGTGTACACACACCACCCACACTCTATTTCCTTCTGATCGCTGATTGATTATTGTAATTAGTTAGTTCTACTTACTGTTACTACTTACTCTTACTGTACTAGGAGTCTAGGACACTCAGTCACTGTGTTCATAGGCTACTAGCTCCTGCGTGCGTGCACTCACTGTCTGAGTGTACACACACCCACACTCCATTTCCTTCTGATCGCTGATTGATTATCGTAATTAGTTAGTTGTACTTACTGTTAATACTTACTCTTACTGTACTAGGAGTCTAGGACACTCAGTCACTGTCCATAGGCTACTAGCTCCTGCGTGCGGTCACTCACTGTCTGAGTGTACACACACCACCCACACTCTATTTCCTTCTGATCGCTGATTGATTATTGTAATTAGTTAGTTCTACTTACTGTTACTACTTACTCTTACTGTACTAGGAGTCTAGGACACTCAGTCACTGTGTTCATAGGCTACTAGCTCCTGCGTGCGTGCACTCACTGTCTGAGTGTACACACACCCACACTCCATTTCCTTCTGATCGCTGATTGATTATCGTAATTAGTTAGTTGTACTTACTGTTAATACTTACTCTTACTGTACTAGGAGTCTAGGACACTCAGTCACTGTCCATAGGCTACTAGCTCCTGCGTGCGGTCACTCACTGTCTGAGTGTACACACACCACCCACACTCTATTTCCTTCTGATCGCTGATTGATTATTGTAATTAGTTAGTTCTACTTACTGTTACTACTTACTCTTACTGTACTAGGAGTTTAGGACACTCAGTCACTGTGTTCATAGGCTACTAGCTCCTGCGTGCGTGCACTCACTGTCTGAGTGTACACACACCCACACTCCATTTCCTTCTGATCGCTGATTGATTATTGTAATTAGTTAGTTCTACTTACTGTTACTACTTACTCTTACTGTACTAGGAGTCTAGGACACTCAGTCACTGTCCATAGGCTACTAGCTCCTGCGTGCGGTCACTCACTGTCTGAGTGTACACACACCACCCACACTCTATTTCCTTCTGATCGCTGATTGATTATTGTAATTAGTTAGTTCTACTTACTGTTACTACTTACTCTTACTGTACTAGGAGTCTAGGACACTCAGTCACTGTGTTCATAGGCTTCTAGCTCCTGCGTGCGTGCACTCACTGTCTGAGTGTACACACACCCACACTCCATTTCCTTCTGATCGCTGATTGATTATTGTAATTAGTTAGTTCTACTTACTGTTACTACTTACTCTTACTGTACTAGGAGTCTAGGACACTCAGTCACTGTGTTCATAGGCTACTAGCTCCTGCGTGCGTGCACTCACTGTCTGAGTGTACACACACCCACACTCCATTTCCTTCTGATCACTGATTGATTATTGTAATTAGTTAGTTCTACTTACTGTTACTACTTACTCTTACTGTACTAGGAGTCTAGGACACTCAGTCACTGTGTTCATAGGCTACTAGCTCCTGCGTGCGTGCACTCACTGTCTGAGTGTACACACACCCACACTCCATTTCCTTCTGATCGCTGATTGATTATTGTAATTAGTTAGTTCTACTTACTGTTACTACTTACTCTTACTGTACTAGGAGTCTAGGACACTCAGTCACTGTCCATAGGCTACTAGCTCCTGCGTGCGGTCACTCACTGTCTGAGTGTACACACACCACCCACACTCTATTTCCTTCTGATCGCTGATTGATTATTGTAATTAGTTAGTTCTACTTACTGTTACTACTTACTCTTACTGTACTAGGAGTCTAGGACACTCAGTCACTGTGTTCATAGGCTACTAGCTCCTGCGTGCGTGCACTCACTGTCTGAGTGTACACACACCCACACTCCATTTCCTTCTGATCGCTGATTGATTATTGTAATTAGTTAGTTCTACTTACTGTTACTACTTACTCTTACTGTACTAGGAGTCTAGGACACTCAGTTCCTGTGTTCATAGGCTACTAGCTCCTGCGTGCGTGCACTCACTGTCTGAGTGTACACACACCCACACTCCATTTCCTTCTGATCGCTGATTGATTATTGTAATTAGTTAGTTCTACTTACTGTTACTACTTACTCTTACTGTACTAGGAGTCTAGGACACTCAGTCACTGTCCATAGGCTACTAGCTCCTGTGTGCGGTCACTCACTGTCTGAGTGTACACACACCACCCACACTCTATTTCCTTCTGATCGCTGATTGATTATTGTAATTAGTTAGTTCTACTTACTGTTACTACTTACTCTTACTGTACTAGGAGTCTAGGACACTCAGTCACTGTGTTCATAGGCTTCTAGCTCCTGCGTGCGTGCACTCACTGTCTGAGTGTACACACACCCACACTCCATTTCCTTCTGATCGCTGATTGATTATTGTAATTAGTTAGTTCTACTTACTGTTACTACTTACTCTTACTGTACTAGGAGTCTAGGACACTCAGTCACTGTGTTCATAGGCTTCTAGCTCCTGCGTGCGTGCACTCACTGTCTGAGTGTACACACACCCACACTCCATTTCCTTCTGATCGCTGATTGATTATTGTAATTAGTTAGTTCTACTTACTGTTACTACTTACTCTTACTGTACTAGGAGTCTAGGACACTCAGTCACTGTGTTCATAGGCTACTAGCTCCTGCGTGCGTGCACTCACTGTCTGAGTGTACACACACAACACACACTCTATTTCCTTCTGATCGCTGATTGATTATCGTAATTAGTTAGTTCTACTTACTGTTACTACTTACTCTTACTGTACTAGGAGTCTAGGACACTCAGTCACTGTGTTCATAGGCTACTAGCTCCTGCGTGCGTGCACTCACTGTCTGAGTGTACACACACTAAATTTACTTGTGATTACTACTGATTATTGTAACTGCTAGTTGTACTTCCTGACTGTTACTACTTACTTACTGTACTAGGGGACACTCACTCAGTCACCTCACCAACCAACCCACTCCATTAAAGTACCCCACTTTTCACCCGCCCTTTTAAAAAACTTTTGTCTATACGCCCAAAACATTGAAGATGTCTGGAAGTGGCAGCCAGCGCGGTTTGGGCAAGGGGAAGGGCAGCAAGGGAATCAGGAGGAGAGGGAGCAGCATTGTGGCAAGCCGCGGCCGCGGGCGCGCCACCATGCACAGTTCCGCAGCAGCAGCAGCAGCGTCAGTGGCTAACATTCCTCCCATAGCCACTGGCCGTGGACGCCTTGGGCGCCGCCCAGCAGGAGCATCTGCAACTCACGCTGCAGAGACACAGCAGCAGCAGCGTGTAGCACCTGCTCCCATTTTCCTCCAGCCGGGTCGGAAACGTCCCATTGAGGAAAAGGATGCAGACACTGTGGTGCAACTCATGACGGAGGATGAGCAGCCCGCCATCAGCTCTGCATCCGAGGCCTCCACCCTCACCACCACCACCACCACCACCCCTGTTCGCAGCAGCCGCCCAGTAGGGTCTGGGGAGGAGGCCAGTTCACCGTCACTCGCCGACCTGTCATTCAGCAGTCTTTTGACCCCAGGCATCATGAGTAAATTGTCTGCTGTTGTTGGCGATCTTGAGGAGGAGATGCTGATGGGCACTTTGGGGGATGAGGGATTGGACAGCAAGACTGTGGCGACAGTCAAGCAGCCCATCCATGCATCAGGAGAGGAGTTTGGGGGGTCCTCATCCCAGCAGGACATGTTTCAGGAGGGGGAGGATGATGATGACCCGGTGACAGACAGAGACTGGGTGCCACCACCTCCAGGGGATGTCGTCCTCAGCAGCTCTGAGGAGGAGGAGGAGGATGCTCTTGTGGGCCTTGCAAGGAGGCGCATCATTGCAAGCATTGGCAGCAGCAGTAGGCAGGTCCCACAGCCTGCTGGTGTCTCAGGCTCAGCAGCAGCAGCAGCAGCATCTGCCAGTACCACCACCAGCCGCACCCAAGCCCCCCAAGCCCCCCCCCCCAACCACCACAGGGAGACAGGCAGCAGCGCTTCCATGCCGTAGGGGGATGTTTAAGTCACCAATCTGGCGATATTTCACCATGCCCACTGTGTACAGCAAGTACGCCACTTGCAACCACTGTCAGCGGAAGTTGAGCAGAGGTGCAGACCCCTTAAAGTTCTGCACCAGCTCGCTCATCAACCACTAAACATTTCCACCAGCATGAGGAGTTCCAGAGGCTGAAGGCATCTGGTGCTGGCAGTGGCACCACACCCATCACTGCACAGCCTTCAGCAGCAGCAGCAGCAACAGCAGCCACCCGCCCTCCTGCTCCTCCAGCAGCACCAGCAGGAGTGCGGAAACACACTGCTCCTCCCCCCTCTGCAACTCCTGCCGCTGACACTGAGGCCTGTTCTGGCAGCCAGTCCTCAGTGGCCTCCTCTGCTGTGTCTGCTGATTCCCGTGTCAGCAAAAGGCCACGCCAGAGCCTTTTGAGCGAGTCCTTCCAGGGGGTGGTTAGGGCTCTGCCTCCCAGCAGCCGTCGCGTGCGGCAGCTGAACGGCTTGCTGGCACGGGCCATGTGCTCCCAACTCCTGCCGTACACGCTCGTGCAGGAGGGGAGCGACATTCGTGCGCTGCTTGCTTGCGCAGCCCCAGACTGGCAGCTCCCCAGCAGACACTTCTTTGCCCGCAAGGCCATTCCTGCACTGCACCGCTTTGTGATGGCCAATGTGGAGCGAGGGCTGGAGCACACGGTTGGTGAAAGGGTCCACGTCACCATGGACTCCTGGAGCAGCCGCTTCGGGACAGGCCTACCTGTCCTTCACTGTCCACTGGGTCAGCTTGGTGGAAGGGGGTGAGGATGGGAGAGCAGCAGCGGGCACAGCAGCAGCAGCAACACAGTGGGTGGTGCCACCCCGCAGGGTCAGGGGAACTGCAGCAGGTTCCTCCGATCCTCTGCCATCCTCCGGCACACCTGGCCAAACCCCCCGCCTCAGCAGCAGCGTGAAGGCCCGCCACTGCCAAGCGCTGCTGCACTTGGTCAGCCTTGGGAAGACCAAGCTGACGGCAACCCATGTGTTGGCCAAACTCCAGGAGCAGGAGAGGATTTGGCTGACCCCCAGAGGCCTCAGAGTCGGAGAGGTGGTGGCCGACAATGGGGCCAATCTGGTTGCCGCAATAGACAGGGGAAACCTGACCCACATCCCCTGTCTTGCCCACGTGCTGAACCTGGTGGTGCAGAAGTTCCTGCGCACCTACCAGGGGATGGGCGAACTGCTGGAAACGGCAAGGAACGTTGTGCGTCACTTCCGGCGCTCGGCTGCAGCCTGTGCGAGCCTGGAAGACGTGCAAAAGGAGCTGGATCTGCCACGCCATCGGCTGATCCTTGACGTTCCGACTCGCTGGAACTCCACCCTGGCGATGTTGGAGCGTCTGGTTGAACAGAGGCACGCTGTCAAACAGTACCTTGCCCTGGCCACTGTTTCCGCAGCTCAGAGAAGGGACAAGACCAGCAACATCCCGTCCATCGTCCCCGATGATGACTGGAGGCACATGCAGCAGGTGTGCTTTGTGCTGGCTCCCTTCCTGCAGGCCACAAACATGGTGAGCAGGGACCATGCTATGGTCTGCGAGTGGGTGCCCCTGGTTTCTCTGCTGAACAGGGCCCTCGATGCTTTGCTGGAACAGGGAGCGGCAGCCTTGGACCAGCAGGAGCGGCAACCAGCTGCGCAGTCCACCTCTGAGGGGGAGGAGGAGGAGGACTTGGTGGAGGTCCCTGACCTGGCTGCTGATGAGGGGGATCAGCACAGCGCAGCTGAGTTGGTGCGGGGGTGGAGAGAGGATGAGGCGGCAGAGGAGGAGGATGAGGACAGCACTGACGTCGATGTGCCAGCAGACGTGGCCCGCCTCTTCCCAATGGCAGCGCACATGCTGACGTGCCTGCGCAGGGACCCCAGGGTGATCCAGATGAAGCAGAGGGAGGAGATCTGGATCAGCATGATGTTGGACCCACGCCTCAAGGGGAAGTTGAGCCAGTTCCTGCCGCCTGCAGGAGGAGACCCAGCGCAACAAATAAGGAGCTTGCAGCAGGCCCTTGTTGAGCGCTTGGAGGAAGCCTTCCCCCAGCCTTCCACCCCCACTGTCCAGCAGCCAGCACAGAGGCAGCAGCAGGTGCCTGCATCCAGCAGCAGCAAGCGCCCCACAGACCTGCTGTCTCTCAGCCACGAGCTCTACAGGACTGTAGAGGCTCCGGCAGCAGTGACTAGAGAGGAGATGCATGCAGCAGCATCCTCCTCCGGTCACAGCCAGCGCCTGACCCGCATGGTGGCTGACTACATGGGGTCGTACAGCGGGCTTGACAGCGATGCCCCTGTTGATCCCATGGAGTATTGGGTCAAGCGCATGGAGATCTGGAGCGAGCTGGCGCAGTACGCCCTGGAAGTGCTGTCCTGCCCCCCTTCCAGCGTGCTGTCCGAGCGCTGCTTCAGTGCAGCTGGTGGCGTGGTCACCGAGAAACGCTCACGTCTGTCTCACAAGTCTGTGGACAGACTGACGTTTCTCAAGATGAACCAGGCGTGGGTGGAAGGCGAGTTCCTGGCCCCTGTTGTCGGCGAGAGGGGGACATGAACTGGCTGCCGGAACCATCGTTAATGTGCCTTACCACCCTTTACCACCTCCTGGCTCCTGCTCACTAAGCCAGCCTGGTTCACTTTGACTATTACGTCGCCTGCAGCCACACATTTTACACCTACAGTGGGCTGCTGTGTACTGCCCTTCTGCTGTCTGTCTGTGTTTCCCACTGCCAGGGTACACAGAATTACCTTCTTCTGCTGCCACTCTGCCACCAGCTATTACGTCAAACAATAGCTATATTGGTTGTAAAACCAAAAACCAAAAAACCATTAAAAAAAAAAAAAAAGGTTTAATTTTTCTGAGGTGCCCGGGTTGAAAACTGTGTTGTCCCAGTTGTGTATTGGACACAATGTGGGCTGCACGACCGCTGTCTGGGACCTCCTGTTGTGTTTATTTACAGCCCTGGTATCACCGCTAGGTACCAGGGCTATTATGTCACGCTGCCTACCTGCTGCCACACTCACACTGCTCCTCCATACCTCCTCCTGCTGCTGCTGCTGCTGTCTGTCTGTGTTTCCCACTGCCAGGGTACACAGATGATTTACCTTCTGCTGCCACTCTGCCACCAGCTATTACGTCAAACAATAGCTGCTCGCCTACTCCTCCATTCCTCCTCCTGCTGCTGCTGTCTGTCTGTGTTTCCCACTGCCAGGGTACACAGAATTACCTTCTTCTGCTGCCACTCTGCCACCAGCTATTACGTCAAACAATAGCTATATTGGTTGTAAAACCAAAAACCAAAAAACCATTAAAAAAAAAAAAAAAGGTTTAATTTTTCTGAGGTGCCCGGGTTGAAAACTGTGTTGTCCCAGTTGTGTATTGGACACAATGTGGGCTGCACGACCGCTGTCTGGGACCTCCTGTTGTGTTTATTTACAGCCCTGGTATCACCGCTAGGTACCAGGGCTATTATGTCACGCTGCCTACCTGCTGCCACACTCACACTGCTCCTCCATACCTCCTCCTGCTGCTGCTGCTGCTGTCTGTCTGTGTTTCCCACTGCCAGGGTACACAGATGATTTACCTTCTGCTGCCACTCTGCCACCAGCTATTACGTCAAACAATAGCTGCTCGCCTACTCCTCCATTCCTCCTCCTGCTGCTGCTGTCTGTCTGTGTTTCCCACTGCCAGGGTACACAGAATTACCTTCTTCTGCTGCCACTCTGCCACCAGCTATTACGTCAAACAATAGCTATATTGGTTGTAAAACCAAAAACCAAAAAACCATTAAAAAAAAAAAAAAGGTTTAATTTTTCTGAGGTGCCCGGGTTGAAAACTGTGTTGTCCCAGTTGTGTATTGGACACAATGTGGGCTGCACGACCGCTGTCTGGGACCTCCTGTTGTGTTTATTTACAGCCCTGGTATCACCGCTAGGTACCAGGGCTATTATGTCACGCTGCCTACCTGCTGCCACACTCACACTGCTCCTCCATACCTCCTCCTGCTGCTGCTGCTGCTGTCTGTCTGTGTTTCCCACTGCCAGGGTACACTACACAGATGATTTACCTTCTGCTGCCACTCTGCCACCAGCTATTACGTCAAACAATAGCTGCTCGCCTACTCCTCCATTCCTCCTCCTGCTGCTGCTGCTGTCTGTCTGTGTTTCCCACTGCCAGGGTACACAGAATTACCTTCTTCTGCTGCCACTCTGCCACCAGCTATTACGTCAAACAATAGCTATATTGGTTGTAAAACCAAAAACCAAAAAAACATTAAAAAAAAAAAAAAGGTTTCATTTTTCTGAGGTGCCCGGGTTGAAAACTGTGTTGTCCCAGTTGTGTATTGGACACAATGTGGGCTGCACGACCGCTGTCTGGGACCTCCTGTTGTGTTTATTTACAGCCCTGGTATCACCGCTAGGTACCAGGGCTATTATGTCACGCTGCCTACCTGCTGCCACACTCACACTGCTCCTCCATACCTCCTCCTGCTGCTGCTGCTGTTGTCTGTCTGTGTTTCCCACTGCCAGGGTACACTACACAGATGATTTACCTTCTGCTGCCACTCTGCCACCAGCTATTACGTCAAACAATAGCTGCTCACATTACTCCTCCATTCCTCCTGCTGCTGTTGCTGTCTGTCTGTGTTTCCCACTGCCAGGGTACACAGAATTACCTTCTGCTGCCACTCTGCCACCAGCTATTACGTCAAACAATAGCTATATTGGTTGCAAAACCAAAACCAAACAAACCATTAAAAAAAAAAAAAAAAGGTTTAATTTTTCTGAGGTGCCCGGGTTGAAAACTGTGTTGTCCCAGTTGTGTATTGGACACAATGTGGGCTGCACGACCGCTGTCTGGGACCTCCTGTTGTGTTTATTTACAGCCCTGGTATCACCGCTAGGTACCAGGGCTATTATGTCACGGCGAGCTGCCTGCTTCATTGACTGCCTGCTGCCACACACTCATCCTCCTCCTCCTGCTGCTGAATTTACCTCCTGCTGTCTTTGTGTTTCCACTGCCAGGGAGCACATACAATGGCGCTTCCAACATGCGTGCGCCCACCAGCTATTTGTTACGCTCAAAAATAGCTGCATTTCTTTAAAAAAAATTGAAAAGAGAAATACGTGAAGATGATGAAGAAGAAGATGAAAAAGAAGAAGAAGATAAAGAAGAAGAAGATGAAGAAGATGAAGAAGAAGAAGATGAAGAAGAAGATGAAGAAGATGATGAAGAAGAAGATGAAAAAGAAGAAGAAGATGAAGAAGATGAAGAAGAAGAAGATGAAGAAGAAGAAGATGAAGAAGAAGAAGAAGAAGATGAAGAAGATGAAGAAGAAGAAGATGAAGAAGAAGAAGAAGAAGAAGAAGATGAAGAAGAAGAAGAAGAAGATGATGAAGAAGAAGAAGAAGAAGATGAAGAAGAAGAAGAAGATGAAGAAGAAGAAGATGAAGAAGATGAAGATGAAGAAGAAGAAGAAGATGAAGATGAAGATGAAGAAGAAGATGAAGAAGATGAAGAAGAAGATGATGAAGAAGAAGAAGAAGAAGATGATGAAGAAGAAGAAGAAGATGAAGAAGAAGAAGAAGATGATGAAGAAGAAGAAGAAGAAGATGATGAAGAAGAAGAAGAAGAAGATGATGAAGAAGAAGAAGAAGAAGATGATGAAGAAGAAGAAGAAGAAGATGAAGAAGAAGAAGAAGAAGAAGAAGATATAGAAGAAGAAGATCTAGAAGAAGAAGAAGAACGATAAAGAAGAAGAAGAACAAGTATATACAGTAACACTACTGAACAAAATTTAGGACACAACTTCTCTTTCCACATTTTTTTTTAAAGGAACATCCCCACATAATCACTTGCTGTTGTTACTTGGAAAAAAAGATGTTTCTTGCATCATTCACCCTCAAAACAAGTGTTGGAAGCTATTTAAGGCCAATTCGAATAGTCAGCTCGAATAGTGAGCTCGAATACCGACTCGAATAGTGAGCTCGAAGTCCGAGGTCGAATCGAATAGTAAAAATTATTCGACTCGAATATTCGACTGACCTCGAATAATTTACTATTCGAATTCGACCAAACTCGAATTTTAAAAAGGGGTATTTGAGCATCACTACTGACAGTCAGCGTGTACTGCTGGGATCAGTAGTACTTCCGTCTGTCACCAGTGTATAGCATACTATATAGCATTGTCTTATTGCCACTGTACTGCCACAGTCAGCGTGTACTGCTGGGATCAGTAGTACTTCTGTCCGTCACCAGTATATAGCATACTATATAGCATTGTCTTATTGCCACTGTATTGCCACAGTCAGCGTGTACTGCTGGGATCAGTAGTACTTCCGTCCGTCACCAGTATATAGCATACTATATAGCATTGTCTTATTGCCACTGTATTGCCACAGTCAGCGTGTACTGCTGGGATCAGTAGTACTTCCGTCCGTCACCAGTATATAGCATACTATATAGCATTGTCTTATTGCCACTGTACTGCCACAGTCAGCGTGTACTGCTGGGATCAGTAGTACTTCCGTCCGTCACCAGTATATAGCATACTATATAGCATTGTCTTATTGCCACTGTACTGCCACAGTCAGCGTGTACTGCTGGGATCAGTAGTACTTCCGTCCGTCACCAGTATATAGCATACTATATAGCATTGTCTTATTGCCACTGTATTGCCACAGTCAGCGTGTACTGCTGGGATCAGTAGTACTTCCATCCGTCTCCAGTATATACTATATAGCATTGTCTTATTGCCACTGTACTGCCACAGTCAGCGTGTACTGCTGGGATCAGTAGTACTTCCTCCGTCACCAGTATATACTATATAGCATTGTCTTATTGCCACTGTACTGCCACAGTCAGCGTGTACTGCTGGGATCAGTAGTACTTCCGTCCGTCACCAGTGTATAACATACTATATAGCATTGTCTTATTGCCACTGTACTGCCACAGTCAGCGTGTACTGCTGGGATCAGTAGTACTTCCGTCCGTCACCAGTGTATAACATACTATATAGCATTGTCTTATTGCCACTGTACTGCCAGTCAGTGTGCGTGTACTGCTGGTACAACCATAATGAAGAAATCCAGTGAAAGAGGGAGGGGCAAGGGAAGAGGTGTTTCCCCTGACGGTTCACATAGAGGCCGCAGTGGAGCACCTAAGAAAACCCACTCAATACCACCCATGTGTGCCAGACAAACAACCCTCACTAATCCACAAGAGCAGGAGCGGATAATGAATTGGATGACCTCTCAAGCGTCCAGCAGCGGGTTAAGCAGCAGCAGCACCAGCACATCCTTGTCACGCTCGAGGTCCTCTGCCAGTTACAAGGAGCCAGTGGGCACAAAGGTGACTCAACCAGCAGCTACACCATGCACACAATGGCCAAATAACCAGTCCAAACAATTATTTCCGGACACAATGGGCTCTTCGAAGGAGCTATTCCCACTCCTACCCCCACAAACAATGGAACAGCCAGAAATGTTGTGCCCGGATTCACAACCATTGTGCGAGGAAACTGCACCACTCATTGAAATGCAAGGCGAGGACGAAGACACCCAAATCCCTGAGCAATGTGCGCAGGAATTGGAATTGCAGGAGATCCACCAAGAACATCTTGAAGACATGGGAGTGAGGTGCGCAGAGGGTGTTCTGGGGAGCTCTAGTCCACTGCACACAGACACAGTCACAGATGAGGAGATGGAAGAGGAGGTTTTGGACGATGTGGACACAGACCCGGTTTATCGACTACAACCTCGCCGTCGGGATAGCAGCAGTACAGATGAGTCTGCTGCAGAACCCACTGCTGCAAGAGTTCGCCGTGTGCCACAAAGTAGGCAGGGTATTTCGGACACAACAGGCGTAGCCGTAGAAGTGAGACGCCAAAGAGGCAGGAAGCAAACTCGCCAGCAAAGCAGGAGCTCAAAAGTCTGGGCTTTCTTTGAAGACTGCAGGGTGGATGTTACCATGGTGATTTGCAAGGTGTGCAGGACCCGACTGAGCCGGGGGAAAAATGTCAACAACCTCTCCACCACCAGCATGCGCCGCCACATTGTAGCCAAACATAGCACTCTGTGGTCAAACACGCAAGGCCAGGGTAGCGGCTCGCTTCCAGCCCCCAGCAACACTGCCTCCATTGTCACCAGACCCTCCTCAGCTGCAGCCCAGCCATTACGTGGTGCACAAACATCCGTAGTAGACGACAATGTCAGTTTCCGCAACAGTCCTCTTGACGTTTTCCAGTCTTCAACCACCACGACAACAACAACCAACTGTCCTTCAGTGTGCGATCCTACGGTTCAGTTGTCTGTCCCGGAGATGTTTGAGCGCAAGAGAAAATTGCCAGCAAATGACCCCCGGGCCGTGGCACTAACAGCCAGCATAGCCAAGTTTGTGGCCTGCGAAATGCTGCCATATCGCGTGGTGGAGACAAACAGCTTCAAGCGCATGATGGCGCTTGCCATCCCACGTTACGTGGTTCCCAGCCAATACTATTTTGCGCGGTCTGCAGTGCCAGCATTACATGAGCACGTGGTTAGCAAAATAACCAGAAGCTTGAAAAATGCCGTTGCCTGCAAGGTTCACCTCACCACAGACACCTGGACGAGTGCCTTTGGACAGGGTCGATACATCTCCCTGACGGCGCACTGGGTGAACCTTGTGGAGCCTGGCAGTGACTCCTCCTCACCGGCTACGGCGCGGGTGTTGCCCACGCCACAAACTGCTGGACCGACGTCCCTCAGAGGCACCAATCTCGACTCTGACTCCTTCTCCTCCAACGCCTCTCAAAGCTGTACCTCATCCGGCATCGGTAACCCAGCAATAGGGTCGTCGTGGAAGCAGTGCAGCACAGCTGTTGCCATGCGTCAGCAAGCCTTACTGAAGCTGATCTGCCTTGCCTAAGCAGCACACAGGTGAAGAAATTTGGAAGGGAATCAAGGAACAGACCGATTTGTGGCTGGCACCGCTGGACCTGAAACCAGGCATGGTTGTGTGTGACAATGGGAGCAATCTCATTCGCGCTTTAAAGTTGGCTAAGCTGAGACACATCCCTTGCCTGGCACACGTTATGAACCTAGTTGTTCAACGGTTCCTGAGGACATACCCAGGCGTGGCAGATCTTCTGCTGAAGGTGCGACGAGTGGCCAAATATTTCCGAAAGTCCAGTACCGCTTCGGAGGGACTCACCAAGATGCAGGAGCGGTTCAATCTACCGAACCATCGCTTGGTGTGTGACGTACCCACGCGCTGGAATTCGACGCTGCACATGCTAGCACGCTTTTGCGAGCAGAAGAGTGCAGTGGTCCAGTACATGACGGCGCAGTACCGAGGCGCATCCGGGCAGCTACCAAGCTTCTGTGGATCTGATTGGGCCACCATGTTGGACCTCTGCCAAGTCCTCCAAAATTTTGAGCAATCAACGTTGCTTGTGAGCGGTGACAACTCTTCAGTCAGCATTACGATACCACTGCTGTGTTTACTGAAGAGATCGATGTTGCAGATCAAGGAAGCCGCAGTCAGGATGCAAGTGGGGGAATCTCAAGAGGACAACGATCAGCGTGATGATGATACCAACATCAGACAATCTGCCTCAGGAAACGCTGGTCCTCCCAGCTATGCTGAAGAAGAGGACGAGGAACAGCTGGAGTTGGAGCAGGACTTGGATGCCCCCACTGCCGAGGGACAGATCGGTGCACGTTGGACTTCCACGATTCAGCGGGAATGGACAGCAGAAGAAGATGAGGAAGAAGGTGGGCGACGGCGTGATGCTGGTGATGATGATGAGGGTTCGATAAGCTCAGAAGAACATGATGAGGATTCTGTTAGGACTGTGGCAGACATGGCTCAATTCATGCTAGACTGCGTTGTTCGAATTCTGGACGACATGGATTACTGGGTTTATACCCTTCTGGATCCACGGTACAAAGACAATGTTCCCAAACTCATTGGAGAAACTGTCAGACACTGACAGTCTGACAGACAGGTCAAAATGGAAGAATACCAGCAGGCCCTTGTGGAGACATTAGTGAGGAGATTGACATCCTCCTCCTCCTCTAGCCAGTTCCACACTGACAGACTGAGTTCCGCTAACCCAGGATGAGGAGGGGAACAAAGAACGCAAGCCGCAGGTAGTGCCCACAAGGGAATGGTATCGGCAGTGTCCTTGGAGTGGCAAAATTTTATGACACCCATGCAGCAGCCCACAGAACAGCAATCGCCCAGTTCCACCTCCAACACCGATCGCCTGCAGAAGATGGTCAAGGACTACATGTCAGATGGCGTAGCCGTGTTGAACAATCCATTTGCACCCTTCAATTATTGGTTCTCTAAGCTACACATCTGGCACGAACTGGCAATGTACGCAATAGAGGTGCTGGCTTGTCCTGCAGCCAGCGTTATGTCCGAACGCTGTTTCAGTGCTGCCGGAGGCATCATTACAGATCGGCGTATCCGCCTCTCCACAGCAAATGCAGACCGGCTGACACAAATTAAAATGAATCAATCGTGGATTGGAAACGACTACGCAACACTCCCCGAGTCCGACCCCGACCAAGGACCATGAAAATCTGTGATGGCTTAGCGTTGCCACTTTCCGTAATATCCCATTTCTATTTATTAATCACTGCACGGCGACAAAACTCATTGCTTTGCTTTGAAAATAATACAAGATTGTTGTTACCTGTGCCAAAAAAACCTGACATTTTCCGCATTTAAAAGACAATTTCCCTTTGAAACTTAAAAATCATTTTTCTCAAAAACTATAAGGTCCTTTCGGCAAAAAATAGTTTCCTCTTATACCCACCCCCCTGTCCACATACCCTGAAAATTTGGTCTATGTTACATGTAAGGAGGCTTTGCAAAGCAGGAAAGTTCGGGTTCCCATTGACTTCCATTATGTTCGGTGTTCGGCACGAACGTACCGAACATCGGGACACCGTTCGGCCGAACGTTCTCGAACCCGAACATCTGGATGTTCGCCCATCACTAGTGAACACGTGCCTGCCTGCACTATGCACAGCAAAGTAACTGCACGCTGGCACAGTACAATGTCACTAGCTACACTGAGTGACTAAAACTAACTTAAGTAGATCACTGGCTAATTAGCTAAATACAAGTATCAAATACAGTAACAGAGCACGAAAATCTGTGAACATCTGCCTGCCTGCACTAAGCACAGCACTCAGTAGACTGTCACTGACGACTACACTGACTAAAACTAACTTAAGTTAATCACTGGCTAGCTAGCTAAATACATGTATCAAATACAGTAATAGAGCAAAGAAATGAGTGAGAAGGCTGTGTTTGACACAAAAAAAACAGCTCTTTATTTCTGCAATATGACCTGAAGATGCTCTCTCAGTGCCACAGAGTCTAGCAAGGATGGAGCTCTGATAAAGGCCGTCGCTTTACATACAGGATGGGAGGGCAGAGCCTCCCCTCCTATGATTGGTTGCTAGGGCCTACACTGGGGGCCTCTGATTGGCCCAGTGACATTATTTCCCCAATCACGGATTTCCAACCGCGATCTGGATTTCTGTAATATCGGCCGAATCCATGATTGAAGTCCGTGATTGCGGGCCGATCATCATGGCTTTCAATCATGATGTGGATTCAGAAAAAAGGGCTTGTGATCACAGTTATGCCTCGTGGAGAGCATCACTGTTTGTAGTTCCGTATGAGCTGGAGTTGTGATGCTGCTGCCCGGGTCTGTCCTGTTCTCTCTCCCCTGCCGTGATATTGTACAATGTTCTTGCAGGGGAGAGAATGTGAAGAGCAGCGGCTCTGCCCCCTCCCCACTGAACAAGCTGTCCTGGAGTGGATGGAGGACAGAGAGAGACTTAAAGAGGAACTCCAGTGAAAATAATGTAGTAAAAAAAGTGCTTCATTTTTTACCATAATTATGTATAAATGATTTAGTCAGTGTTTGCTCATTGTAAAATCTTTCCTCTCCCCAATTTACATTCTGACATTTATTACATTTTTACTGCTGGCAGGTGATGTAGCTGCTCCTAGCTGTTTTGGCTGTTACAGACAGCTGTAAACAGCTAATTCCTGTCTGGGAACATTGTTACATTGTGGCAGTTTGCCCAGAGTACCGCAGTCCCAGAGCTTCTTGTGGGAAGGGTTTCAGCACAAAATCAGTCGTACAGCGCCCCCTGATGGTCTGTTTGTGAAAAGCATTATATTTCTCACGTAAAAGGGGGTATCAGCTACTGATTGGGATAAAGTTCAATTCTAGGTTGGAGTTTCTCTTTAAGCTGGGGAGAGGTAGCAGATGCACAGGCAGGCTGACTGTTGCAGTTCTGCATCCTGTGTGTCACAAGAAGATTGCACAGATGTGAAGTCTGGTGGTAAAGCTTGCTGCTTTTTTTCTCCCCTCTCCTCTCTCCCCCATCTCTGTTTTCCTACAACTGCCCTCCCCCTCCATCTTGCACTCTCTCTACCTTTTTTCTCTCCAATCATTCCCTCCCCCCCCTTCACCCACTAGGGGCATATCTATATCCTCCCCCCCCCCCCCGCCAAAAAAAAAGTCTGCCCACCACCACCCAGGTGTCAGTTGCTTCCAATCCACCCCCCCCCCCCTTAAAAAAAAAACCTGCTGGACAAGTCCTCTTCTCTCCTGTTTAGTGTTAATCATCGTTGCTACGCTGTGCAGCCAATCACCTTGCGGCTCTTGATGCATGCTTTTGCGTGCCACATGATGATTGGCTGCATGCTGCGGCAAAGAGCTACAATGAAGAGGAGTTAACAGGCCCTGTCCTGCAGCTAATAACAGATAATGTATAGTGCTCCGCTGCTGCTCTGTGGGGCAGCATGGTGGTGTAATGGTTAGCGCTCTCACCTTCAAATCCCAGCCTGGGTGCTCTTTGCAAAGAGTTTCTATGTTCTCCCCATATCTATGTGGGTTTCCTCCCACATCCCAAAAAACTTACAGATACGTTAATTGGCTTCCCCCTAAAATTGGCCCTAGACTACAATAAATACACTGCATGATACATACATAGACATAAGGCTATGGTAGGGATAAGATTGTGAGCCCCTCTGAGGGACAGTTAAGTGACAAGACAGTATACAGCACTGCGGAACATGTCGGCGCTATATCAATACTAAATAATAATAACCATGGAGAACCTGGGCCTCCCAGCATTGGCGGGGGCTATTGTTACGCCCATGCTGCCATCTCTCTCCTCTCTGCTTCTCCTCCTTTGTTTCCTTTCTAGTCAGTCTTATGTCCTACCATATTATTATATGATCACGAATGGCGATTCCAATGCCGTAATTGCTCAAATCGGCTGTAAATACGGGATAGCCGTAATTACGAGGTCGTGACTGATGAGCATCCCTGCAACTGACCACCGTGAACAGGGTCTGAAGGTAACCAGTGAATATGTACTGTATACTTATCCGCTGAGTTTATATTGCACAAGTTCTTTCTTTCAATCACATACAAATTATTTTAATTTATAATTTTCCCTTGTGTATTTCAGCTGTTGCATTGTTCAAAGATGGTGTCAGAAGTGGTAACAAATTCTTTGTGTTAAAGGGTTTAGACAACTACAATAATGCCATTAACATCTGTGTCAAAGCTGGAGGTCGGCTAGCTACACCACAAAATGCTGAAGAAAATGCAGCTGTGTTCAAAGCCCGCGGTACGGCACTAACCCATGCATGGCTGGGTATAAATAAAATTAAAACAAAACCCATATTTAAATATCTAAATAATGATCCATTGAAATATACCAACTGGGGTCCAGGAGAACCCAATAATGCTTATGGACGTGATGAAGACTGTGTAGAAATGTGGGAAAATGGAAAATGGAATGATAACGTTTGCAATGATCGGGATCTTGTCATTTGTGAAATTGAAATCAATTAATCTCCATTGTAGCTTAAATCAACTTTCAAAAAAGCCTAATTGAATATACTGTACAAGTAAACAAGGGGAAAAACCCTTAAATAGTGCCCTGATTAAAAAGCATGCCTAAAATGTGGTGTATACGTGTTATTATTTTTTTTTTTTTTACTTCTAAAGTTTACAATGATAAGGAAAAAGAAACGGCATTGTAATGATCAGTGATGTATATTGATCAGTAGTAGCTCTATCAGCACAATAGTCAGTACTTTATTCAAATGAAAAGACACTCGTGATTGGGTGCACAGTAATATTCAGGACACAGGAGAGTGACGGCCCTTAGGGTCAGGGCCTCACTAGTATAAGAGTGGTCGTACAGATATGGTCGGCAACAAATCAGATTGACAGAGGTACAGAATCACTAGGCAGAATCAGAGTAGATATTCAGGCAGAAGTCGGCAACAGATCAGATTGGCAGAGGAACAGAATCGAAAAGCAAACGGAAGGTCAGAAACAGGCAAAGAGTCACAACAAATAATCAATACAATGTAATAATCCTGAGCTAGTGTGAAATCCCCGAGGTCCTGCCGGATCAAAGCACACACGGATCTGACTAAGGTCTGAGAGCTTTCACTGCGAAGTTTCAGCAACAACAGACAATGAACCACTGACATTCCCAGCCTTAAATACAAACAGGCAATTCCAAACATCCCGCCCAGAACAGCCTGACCAATCCGCAGTGAGATAAAGTGGTCTGACATCAGCCGACCGGCAGGTCAGCTGACTCGTCTCCTAAGACTATAAAGGTCCTGCCTCTCCACACGCGAGCGAGCGAGCGTGCTAACCTACGCTGATGTGTTACTGAGAGACCTGTTCTGCCAGGAACTACGCAAGCCGCCTGAGGAGACGCGACCGCCGCCGTGATGACATCAGATGTGGAAGCGGCGGGCGCCCTGCTTTCCGCCGCTGAGGTAATTCCGCTATACCTAACGGGCATAATTCACACATTACATGTAATCAAATACAACCTGTTTCGAGTATAAACTGAGTCCCTCATTTTTATTTATCAGAACACGTAATAATGACGGACCTGATTATAAACCTTGAAGACCTTTACTCCTCCATGATCACTTCCCTCATTGCCCTTTCTGCTTTTTCTTACCTCACAGAAGTAGCCCCCCTTAATGTATTACTCAGTACCCAGCAGAGCATCTTCTCTGTGCCCCCTTTTTAATCCTGCCACAACTTCTCCCCAATTCAGAGACTTCAGGGGAGCACCCTGGGAACTTATCTATATAGAAAAATTACATTCATAAATAAACCTCAATTTAGATTGAAACATCTAGAAAAACCTTTATTAAAGTCGTTGAGAACCTGGTATAGAAAAAAAAAGCCAGATAGTTACCTAAGGCTTTAAGGCTTAGGAAAGGCTCTGGGTCCTATAGAGCCTTCCCTCTCCTCTCCCGGTCCCCGTTCTAGCTCTGGCTCCCCTGTAGTGATGACTCAAACCTCCGATTTTAGGTTTGCAAACCTCAAAAGCGAACTTCCGTGAAAGTTCTGGTTTGCGCGAACTTTGCGAACCGCAATAGACTTCAATGGGCAGGTAAACTTTCAAAACTTCAAACATTAATTCTGGCCAGAAAAGTGATGGAAAAGATGTTTCAAGGGGTCTAACACCTGGAGGGTGGCATGGCGGAGTGGGATACACACCACAAGTCCCGGGGAAAATCAGGATTTGACGCACAGCAGCGTTTTAAGGGCAAAAATCACATTGCAATGCTAAATTGGAGGCATAAAGTGCTTTAAAACATTTTGCATGTGTATACATCAATCAGGTAGTGTAATTAGTATACTGCTTCACACTGACAGACCAAACTCACTGTGTAACACACCGCACACAGCTGTTTGTGTAGTGACAGCCGTGCTGGACTGGTGCGCACCATAGCGAAAGTGCAGGCCATGGCGGTTTTCAAGCCCATATGGTCGCCGGGCTGAGGTAGCTTAATGACAGAACAACAGTGACTGTCCAGCTGACCGAATTTGGTCTGTCCACAATAAAGGAACGACCTTATTATCTTGGGTGTGCCCCCCAACACACTTATATAGCCGGCAGTCATTGCTTCATTGTTATATGCAAGCCCCTTCACCGCGGCAAGGTAGCGATCACGAAGGGGAATTAACAAATGTACATGCCTTTTGTTTTGATGTTGCAACTGCAGTGCAGCCAGAAAATTAGGCAGGCATGTACATGCACCAGATAAAGTTATTATTGTTTTTGTTAGTGGCCGCTGCTATCAGAAATTCCAGAATCCGCCTGGAGTCCTGGACCCTGTTGGTGGTGGCGGAGAAGGCAGTCAAGCAGCCTGCAGGCAGAGATGCTGTGTGGGGACCGACTTAGTGGGGCAGGCAGTCACACGGCATGCAGGCAGAGATGCTGTGTGTGGGGACAGACTTAGTCTTCGGGCAGGCCTGACCGTGCTTTGCAGACCAGGCATCTGTGGTCAGATGGACCCTTGACCCAACGCTGTGTGCCAGAGATGACACCATTTGCCTTTCAACATCACGGTACAGTTTGGGTATCACCTTTTTTGAGAAATAATTGCGGCCTGGTATCTTCCACTGTGGTGTGTGGCTTTGCTTTTGTGTGCTGCTTTTCCTCAGGTGGTCATCCCATTGCAGTTTGTGCTTTGTCATCATGTGCCTTCGTAAGGAAGTTGTACCTATGCGGGTCTTGGTCTTTCCATTACTCAATTTTCAGTGGCAAAGTGTATTGGTGGCATGCTCTCATCTGAGGCAGACACACAAAAAAATTTCCACACCGATGAGCCCTGGGATGATGGCACTTTGGTGGTGGCAGCCGACTGAGTGTTAAGTGGGGTGCCAGAATCACAGCAGGAGGAGGAAGATATGTCTCGGTTCCGTGCGGAAGCTGAAAAAGATGAGGTGTTCTGTGTTATATAGTCAACTACGTCCTGCCAATCTTGGGGGTTGATGGCACATGCCTTCTGAACACTGTACTTTGGTCCAGGTCCACATGAAATTACGACAAGAAAAACCTCGATCAGACCTGCTGGGTGGCCTGCCTCTGGCTCTGCCTCTGTGTCACGGTCACTAACCTCGGTCCGGCGGCTGGTACTCACAGGGGTCCAGCGTGTGTGGTGATATGTTCTCCTCCCGGGGGGCATGTTGATGCACGTCGCGTCCGCTGGTGTATGTGTATGAAGGTCCGCGTGAGGACGCGGATTCTTTGTGCACGTGCGCTGACGTGACGCGTAAGTACATACGCGCATGCGTACACCATTTTGGCGCCTTAAGGCCTATTTAAACCGAGAAGTATCACTGGCAACTTGCTGTAGTATTCTGTCAGGTTACTTGTGCTCACGTACCTGAATCTTCGGATACCGAGATGTGGAGGACATCTTCTCTTGCAGGTCACTGCCAATTGCCCCTGAAGTTGGAACAGGAAGCGCAAGGCAGCGAATGGCAGGAGAGTTGGAGATGCAGATGATGATCCTTGTACTTCAGTGGCTGATGAAGTGTATCTCTGATGAAGGAACGGTGGGCAGACTGAACCAGCACCAGGAAGTCTTAGTGTCGGAGCAGGTAATCTCCAGAAGAGCTCTTGGTCAGTTAGCTTAGCAGAGATTGGCAACAGATCGGGAACTCGGACACAGCATAGGTTAGCAACAGATCGGATTCTCAGACAGGCCATAGTTGGTACCAGAGCGGGAAGTCGGATGGAGCAGAGGTCGGCAACAGATCGGATAGTCATACAAGCCAGGGTCATCAACAGGATACAGGAATCAGAGCAGATAATGATCAGGTCAGGAAACAACACTAGCTGCAATACTACAGCCAGAGAATGGATACCACGGAGGCAGTTTCCGTCTTATCGACCCTGTGCAATCAAGTTACAGCGCTCACAGACTCTATTAACCATCTTAGCGGTATGGACGAGCTCAGCTCGTCCATCACCGCCGATGGCTGCCGCTCAGGCCCTGCTGGGCCGATTTTGTTCAAATAAAGAGCAGCACACGCAGCCGGCACTTTGCCAGCCGCGTGTGCTGCCCGATCACCGCCGCTCTGCGGCGATTCGCCGCGAGCAGCGGCGAAAGAGGGTCCCCCCAGCCGCCTGAGCCCAGCGTAGCCGGAACAAAAAGTTCCGGCCAGCGCTAAGGGCTGGATCGGAGGCGGCTGACGTCAGGACGTCGGCTGACGTCCATGACGTCACTCCGCTCGTCGCTATGGCGACGATCTAAGCAAAACAAGGAAGGCCGCTCATTGCGGCCTTCCTTGTTTATTCTGGGCGCCGGAGGCGATCGGAAGAACGCCTCCGGAGCGCCCTCTAGTGGGCTTTCATGCAGCCAACTTTCAGTTGGCTGCATGAAATAGTTTTTTTTTAATTTAAAAAAAACCCTCCCGCAGCCGCCCTGGCGATCTTAATAGAACGCCAGGGTGGTTAAGCAATTACAGACCGGATACAATCATCTAGAAGGCCGTCTGGATTCTCTTGCTTCCACCGCTTCTGCTCCCCCAGTAAATCCTCCTCCTGCACCAGCAGTTCCAGCTCCACCTGCTACAACTCAAATGCTATTTCCTGTACCTGAACCACGTGTTCTGTTACCTGAACGTTTTTCTGGTGATCGTGCTAAATATAGAGCCTTTAAAAATGCTTGCCAGCTGTTTTTCTCATTACAACCTAGGACATTTGCGTCTGAAGAAACTCAAGTAGGATTTATCATCTCACTATTATTAGAGGAACCCCAGGCTTGGGCTCATAATCTCATGAAATGGAAAGATCCTGCTCTGACCTCAGTAGCTGAGTTATTTAAAGCCATGTCAACCCTTTATGATGATTCCCAGAAAGAAATCACAGTGGAATCTACACTAAGACATCTTTGCCAGGGTCGTAGACCTGTTAAAGAATATACGGCAGAATTCCGCCGCTGGGCTATAGATACTACATGGAACGATTCTGCTCTTCGCTATCAGTATCGTATGGGACTTGCTGAAAATTTAATAGATGAGATAGCTCGTGTTGGAGTACCAGAGACATTAGAAGGCCTGATTCAATTATCAATCCAAATAGACCGGAGATTCCATGAACGCAAACTTGAAAAGGCGGGATTTTCTCGTCCACCCTGGTTCTCTTCTGTCAGTACCAGTCCAGCTAGCTCTCTAACCCAGACCTATCAAGGTGCGTCTGCTGATTCCAGTGAACCAATGCAGTTGTGAATGATTCCTCCCTCTCTCTCTCCGGATGAAAGAAACCGTCGCAGAAAGGAAAATCTCTGCATGTACTGTGTAAATCCTGGACACTATGTGAGATCATGTCCTGTGAAATCATCAGGTAAGAAAACAACCTCATCAAGAGAAATCTATATTCCTGTTCTTGGCAGTGATAATAATTTCACTATTCCTATTACCTTACAGTTCCCAGGAGGGATCGTTAGAACATCTGCCATTTTGGACTCTGGTGCTTGCAGTTGCTTTCTCAACTCCAGTTTTGCTGCCTCTCACCAAATACCTCTTCAGCACCGTTCCTCTCCGTTAGATATCCATCTTGTGGATGGTTCATCAATTAGCTCCGGACCAGTTACATTCGAGACCATTCCAATCCTCTCTACCATACAAACACAGCATTCAGAATTACTAAAATTTGATATTGTCTCCTCACCATTATATCCTGTTATTTTGGGACTGACTTGGTTTAAAGCACACAATCCAGTTATCAACTGGTCCATCAAACAAGTTACCTTCTCTTCAGACTATTGTCATAGATACTGCATTCAATCCAACAATCCAAATCCAGTCAGTTCTTTGTTAATTGTCTCGGACACTTCAGCGCTGGTTCCAATCAGTTATCACAAATATCTGGATGTGTTTGACAAACAGAAAGCAGAGCAGTTACCTCCTCATCGCCCATAGTCCAATGTCCAATCGATTTACTTCCAGGGTCTCCAATTCCGTATGGTTGTACCTTATCTCTCTCTGAACCTGAGGAAAAAGCTTTGAAAGTGCAACGATCGGTGTAACACAGAGAGGATCTGATTACCGGTGATCTGCAGTATCACTGGCAATACAGATATATACCCGATTATTGATGATCTGCAGTATCACCGATAATCAGATATACAAGCTAACCTCTGGACACCTGAGTAGAGTGTTTGGTGCAAACAGTAATATTGAGAGGACTGAGCCTCAGCGCAGTAAGGAGTACTGCACAATTCCTTCTGGACTCTCCCGGAGGGAGGAGTCAGGCTGAGAGAAGGAATGTCAGAACGAGAGTGACACTCAAGAGGAAGTGTCACTATCAGGACTGGGAACCGCCTCTAACAGTAAGGTCGGTTCTTGAGGTCGGACAGATCAGGTCGTAACCACACGGACAGACAAGGTACAGAATCAGAAGGCAAAGGCGGAGTCTAAAGTACAGGCAGGGTTCGGCAACAGGGTATCAGAAATATCGAGGTACTAAATCGGAAGGCAGATGCAGAGTCTAAGGACGAGCCGGGGTTCGGCAACAGAGTATCAGAAAGGCAAAGCACAGGATCAGAGTTCAGGAGAATGGTCAGGCAGGCAGAAGGTCATAACAGATAATCACAATCAAACTAGTACTTTAAACTATCAACAAACTCTAGCTAAGTGTAGGATTACAGCTCCAGCTGGTCCCGGCACACTTTCGGATCTGACTCAGGTCTGCGTGCTACCACGTAGTGATTGCACGCCAGACAACCAGCAACTGAACAGCCAGCAGTATATATGCCCAGACACTCTCCAGGCCCCTCCCTAATTGCTGGACCAATGAGAGTTGTAGAAAATGTCAGCTGACCAGCCTGGTCAGCTGACTAACTTCTGGCTGTTATATAAGCTCTGCCTCTGTGCGCGCGCGCGTGTCACTCTGAATCTTGGTGGACTATCAGTCCCAGCCACACCAGTACTGTCTTGCAATGTATCCATCGGACCGAGCGTGGGGAAGCCGCCCCGTTCCCTACACCAGCGGCGGCTTCCCCACGCTCAGCCCCCTTGTCAGGGACACTGCCATGCGGCAAGTCCGCCGCCTCCAATGCGGATTCCGCCGCTCCCAATGCGGATTCCGCCGCTCTGCCTATGTGGCATGCGGCAGTTTTTCCGCGTTGTGACGCCATGCTGGACGCGGAAACAGCCGCCTCACCCTGAGAAGCGGTGGCTTTTCCGCGTTTCTTCACAGAAAGATTATATTATTGAAAACCTAGCAAAGGGATTCATCCAGCCCTCTTCATCTCCAGCAGGTGCTGGGATTTTTTTTGTTGAGGAAAAAGACAAGACTCTCAGACCATGCGTAGATTACAGAGACTTGAATAAAATCACGGTTAAGAACCGTTACCCATTACCTTTGATGTCAGATCTTTTCCAGAAGTTACGGGAAGCAAACATTTTTTCAAAACTTGATCTACGAGGAGCATATAATCTTATACGAATCCAGGCAGGTGATGAGTGGAAGACAGCCTTCAGGTCAAAATTCAGGCACTTTGAATATCTGGTTATGCCGTTTGGCTTATGTAATGCTCCTGCCACCTTTCAGCACTTTATGAATGATGTCCTGAAAGACTTTATCAATCATTTTGTTATTGTTTACTAAGATGATCTTTTAATCTTTTCTGATAATTTGGAGAATCATCGAAATCAAGTAATACAGGTCTTGGAACGATTATGTCTGCACAAGTTGTAAGTCAAGGCAGAAAAGTGTGAATTCGAGAAGCATAGCATTCAGTTTCTAGGTCTTGTAATTTCCTCTCAGGGTATTGCAATGGATTCACAGAAAGTTCAGGCAGTTTTGGACTGGCCTCCTCCAAGTGACAAGAAAGGTGTGCAAAGATTTGTAGGGTTTGCAAACTTCTACAGGAAATTTATTAAAGGGTTCTCAGCTATTATTCTTCCCATCACACAGCTTACTCGTCAACAAATAAAGTTTGTATGGACTTCAGAAGCACAACAAGCATTTGAAAAGTGTCTTTCACGATGGCACTCATCCTTAAACATCCAGATCCATTATTACCACATATCCTGGAAGTTGATGCATCTGAATCAGCAGTGGGAGCAGTTCTCTCACAGAGGCAGGGAGAAAAATCATTGTTACATCCTGTTGCATTCTTTTCCAAGAAATTAAGTGAGTCTGAAAGGAATTATGATGTAGGAGACTGAGAACTGCTGGCCATCAAGGAAGCCATAGAAGAATGGAGGTATTTATTGGAGGGAGCAAGTCAACCAATATTGATATATACGGATCACAAGAACCTGCAGTATGTAAAGACCGCTAAAAGACTGAGTCCTCGGCAGGCGAGATGGGCACTTTTTTTTCCCGGTTCAATTTTCACATCACTTTCCGCCCTGGTTCAAAAAATGTGAAGGCTGATGCTTTATCTCGCATGTTCCTGGAAGACTCTCAACCTCAGAAACCTGATACAATTCTCAAAGAAAACAACTTTTTCTTAATACAAGCAGACTTGATTGGGAGACTTAAGGCTGAATCAGCATCTCCGCCAGAGGAGGCGGGAAGATTGCTGTTTAAAGATGGACTGTATTTTTTCCAGAACAAATTATTTGTTCCCAAGAAATGTCGTGTTGAAGTACTTCAGACCTTGCATGATCATCCGTTAGCAGGACATTTTGGGGTAAGAAAGACTATGGAATTAATCAAAAGATCATTTTGGTGGCCTGGAATGATTCCTGACAGCAAAAATTATGTAGATACCTGTGTTACTTGTAACCGAAGTAAATCCTCACAAAATAAGCCTTGGGGTTTGTTGAATCCGCTACCTATTCCAGATAGACCCTGGAGTTCTATATCTATGGATTTCATTGTAGAATTACCACCATCTGAAGGATTTACAACTATTTTCGTAGTGGTTGATCGATTATCCAAGATGGCCCATTTCATTCCTATGAAGGTTACTCCATCTGCTTTGTCCACACCTAATACAATTGTCAAAGACATTGTTAAATTACATGGAGTTCTGGTGATATTATCTCAGACAGAGGAGTACAGTTCACTTCAAGATTTTGGAAAGAATTATGTAAAACTTTAAATATTAAACTTCAGTATTCATCAGCATATCATCCACAAACCAATGGACAATTGGAACGTACTAATCAATCTCTGGAACAATACCTCTGCTGCTTTTCATCATTCACACAGGATAATTGAGCTTCTCTCCTTCCTCTTGCAGAGTTTGCTTATAACATTTCAGTTCACTCTTCCACCAACTAACACTAGATTTACCAGGCCTGCACAGATCTGAGTAAATTCCCTGGACCTCACACCTACTAGCACTGCTGAATTTTTTAACATGCCATCAGCTCCATTGTTCTCTTTCTTTTGTTCTGAAAACAAACATTACCTGTGAGGCCTGGCACATTTGCATTTGTTTACTTAGAGTAGCTCAGATCCAAGGTGATTTAGTTAATTTGCCCACCTCACATCCCCCACAACCAGAGAGTTCTGTTCTCTGTGTGCCAGACTGATACTGTAATCAAGGGGCTTTTATTGGTGTTTCAATGTGCACTGTGTGGGTAGAGGAGGACATTGGGTAGAGGAGGACATTGGAGTGTCCAGTGCAGTAGCAAGTCACTCGTGCTTCACTGCGCAAGCTGGACCCACAAAGTCTGCTAAGGTTTGTCATTGCCATAATACATATGATATTTATATAAACCCACGACGGACAATTTCTTTACTTCACTGTCACTGTCGCACAGATTGCTGCAGTGCAAAACAACGCTATTGGGCACGGTGAATAAAGTCCGGTGTGAACTTCCTCAGCTTGTTTCACACGATGCCCTAGTGGCTGACCGCACTTAGCCTTCTAAACGGTGCCAGCGCACAGATCGTGCGAACTCTGGTCGCAGTCAATGCGCAGGAACCGTTAAGAATTAGCCGCAGACAACTCAGAAGGGAGCCTGTGAGACACGGGTAATTACAACGTCACCTACTGGTTCAGAGTAAACTGCCACCACCGCGGTTACTATGGGACCGTGGGGCCCACTAACTGACTGACTAATCCTGCGAATAAAACGGTTAAACACACGATATTCTGTCTAGCCAACAACAAACAAACAGTAGCGTATCTTCAGAGACCCGGGATCATTTCTGTGTGTGCTGATAAGCAGGGTAGCGAAACAGTGAATGACTTGGGGAAAGTCGTTTATTCACGCAATATAAATAATTAATATATACAGACAATTATGAAAATCAACAATTATTAAAACAGTAATAGCCAGTATGAAAAATAAAAGAAGGGAGAAAAATACTTATGGTTTGTGGAAATATGTCCTTTTGTGGGAAAATCGTCAAGTTCAAGCAAAACGGTTTCAAGTTCTTAGAGTTCTTTGTTGCAGAGTAGAGTTCAGCAAAATTTAGAATCCAAACAAAATGGAGGATGTCCTTTGTTCTAGCTCTGGCAATATGGCCACCACTTGTTCCTCATAGTGGCCGTGTGTCCTGAAGATGGTAAAGGGAGGAACTTCTTCTCAGGCAGCTCATTCACTTTTAATGGAGATGAGCTCAGAGGCGGGTTTCCAGAGTCGGCCCCTAGGCCGGACTATGGTAATCACATCTGGACAGGGGCTTTAGCAAACTCATAATCCTGACAGGTTCCCTAGGCAGACCTGCGCGGCCGGCACACAGATAATAATTACATATTCTCGATCCCCAGAACCTACCGATTAATATGATATCAAACTTGGGCATGTTTGCATGCCCGGTTACAAAACGGTGGAATTCCCAGCGTTCTGGTTAGGCTAGGGGCCCAAATTTAATATCAAAACACTCACAAGATCCGAACCAGCAGAATGATATAACTTCCACATTTCTCCGATGTATGGTACTTCTAAAACATGCATAAAGATCATAACTCTATGTTTCCCTATCCTGGCTGAATGGTTCCGCTAAGTCTGCCCCCTGCTGGGATTAGCTTCCTTGGCTCTGAAAAGACTCCTGGTTTGTTAATTAACATCTGAGTGTTACCCCTCTGGCTTCATTAGCAAGTCACAGGGCACAGGCTTCATGAAATGAACTAGGCTAACTATTTCTCTGAAGACAGCAGAGACCCCCCAGGCTGGACTGCCTGGTGTCCACAGACATGAGATTCTGATTGAGGCAGCGCAACGACAACCGAGGCAGGAAGTCGGTTGCGGCTGCGTTTTCTGCGCACTGACGGCTTGCCCGTCACACCTCCCCTTTCTGATGCTGTGTAGGGGGTTGTCACCAAGACATCCTCCGTAGCAGCCATTGGCGCTGTTGGGTCTAGTTCCCCCTGACACCGGGACAGCCCATCAGCGTGTTGGTGTCGGCTGCCGGGACGGCGGGGAATCCCATTGGCGCCTGCGGCTCGGTTCACCTGGACAGGTCGCTGTCCGCTACCCTCAGGGTTAACTGACATGGACCGTTCTGGACAGGGCGTTTGCGCCACTGCAGTCGGACGTGGTGTCTGCCGGGACTGCTGACAACGGGCAGTGGGTTGGTTAGGTCCACAGCCAGCCCACGCAGGGTTCCCCTGCTAAGTGGCTGTGGACCTAAGGGAACCCCGCGGGAATCCCTGGACCTTCCCAGCTCCTGACAGACGGCACATGCTCGGCAGTAGTTTGCTACATCCCTGTTCATCCGGGGCCAATAAAACTGTTTCCGAATACCGGCAAGTGTCTTGCGGACACCTGAGTGCCCTGTCAGAGGATTACCATGTGCAGATTTCAGCACATGTCCCCTGAACGCACTCGGGACCACAAGCCATTTGGTATTCGCATGGGATCCACCTGTAGGGGGCTGCACAGACTCACTGTACAGTCTCCCACCTTCCCAGTACACCTTGAAAGCAGCCCCGTCTGCGAGGGGCTCAGCGGCTCGCTGCCTGAGCACCTCCAGGCTTGGGTCACTTTGTAGTGCGGCTGAGAATACGGCGCTGTCAGTTTCAGCCAACTGGCTCATGTCACACGAGGCCAGCGGCTGAAAGGTCTCATCCCTGCGGTCAGAGGAGGGGGAGGAGGCCGGAACCCCCTCCACCTGTTCTGAGCTCGGGTTCTGAGCAGTGCAGCTGCGCGGTATTGCTAGCACAGGTACACTGTCAGAATGGCACAGACGGACATTACTCAAATCATCATTGCATGCAGTAATGACATTGACAGGTATAGACATTTTTTCATTACAGACAGGTTGTACAGGAAACTCAGGTACAGTTACAGCATCATCACAACAGACAGTCTGTACCTCAAACTCAGGTGCCTTTGAAGCAGGCACTATTGAACCTGGTACCCTTGAACTGGGCACATTCAACCCACCTCCCCCTGGTGCTCCCCCAAGTGTATAAAGTACCTGGTGGTGGGCGGAGAGTCCGTCTCCTCCCGTGAGCGACAAGGCGGTCGTGGCAGGTTCATAGTAGGACACAAGCTTGCCCAAATCAGTCCCCAGCAACACAGGGACTGGGAGATCCTTCATAACCCCAACAACCCTTTCGTGGACCCCTCCCACTCCCCAATCCAGCTTCACTCTTGCGTGGGCTATGTGGAAAAGGGTGCCCTCTACTCCAGTAAGGGCAAGGGATCGGCTGGAGCTGATGCTCTCCTTTGGTACAAGGTGTGAGTGAACTAACGTGATGTCAGCTCCGGTGTCTCGGAATCCGGTGACAACTTTGCCGTTCACTCTAACAAGTTGCTGCTGGTCGGTTCGGTCGCGGATTTCCTTTCCGCGGGCAAACAGGACAAAATCTGATGATCCAGGCTGTGGTTCGCTGGCGGGTTGCCTCTGCTGTGGGTGAGGTGCAGGTGATGCAGATGATCCAGGTGCTGGTGGTGTCTGTCTCCGCTCCGGACAGTCGAATTTCATGTGTCCGGGCTGGCGGCAGTAGTGACAGGTGACCTCTCCAGGCGCTGCAGGCCTGGGTGCAGCAGCTGCGCTGGGTGGCCTCTGTGGCGGACGGCTCACAGGGGCAGGAGGGTCTGCCGAGGTATTGGGCTGACCTCCTCTCCAGCTGGATGGGACAGTTCTGCGGGGATCAGCCACCCGGGTAGTTGCAAAAGTCTCAGCAAGGTCTGCAGCGACAGTGGCTGAAGCCGGCCTGCGTTCTAACACAAACTGTCGTACATCAGCAGGGCAAATGTTCAGAAATTGTTCGAGGACTATCAAGTCCTCCAGGACGCCATAAGACCCTTTGGTGAGGCCTAGCGTCCACTGGCGGAGTGTGGTGAGCAAGCTGCTGACCACATCTCGGTACGAATCAGAAGACTTTTTCTGCCAGGCCCTGAACTTTTTCCGATAGGCTTCTGGCGTCAGCTGGTACTTAGTAATGATAGCGTCTTTTATAGCAGCATAATCATTATCCTTTTCCGCAGGCAATTCTGCGAAAGCATCAAGCGCTTTGTAGCGCAGCAAAGGTGTCAGATGTCTGGCCCACTGGTCTTGGGACAGACGATACTGACGGCATGCTTTTTCGAAAGATCGCAAAAACAAGTCAATGTCTGTGTCTTTCTCGATATTAGCAAATTTAAATTTTGCACTTACGGGGGCTGCAGCTCCTTCAGCAGGGAGGCTGGGCGGTGAACTCCGGCTGGCCTGTTGCACTTTTGCCATGTTTAGCTCATGCTGTCGTTGGCGCTCCCGTTCCGCAGATTGGCGCTCCTCACGCATGTACTGCAGGTACTTGTCCAGGTCAGTCTCCATCAGCTTTTGTAATGCCTGCTGCATTACCGGGTCAGCACCCATGGACAGTCCAGTACTGGCCAGTTCCGGGCGAGTACTGTCAGAAACTCTGGGATTGGGGTCCACACTGACATTCTCCGGCGTAACTGTTGATGCAGGGCCCTCAGGATGCACAACCTCTGTACGGTCAGGAGTCTCAGTCTCTGGTTCCCCTTGCCTTGAGTCAGATGGGTCAGCGTCTACCTCAGCAGACACATCCAGCTCCTGCAGTTGCTGGGTATCCCATTGAAACAATTCCGTTACCAGGTCCCCTTGTTTCTTGCGGCCGACATCAATGCCTCTCTCTTGGCAAAGATTTTGCAGGTCCGCCAGGCACATTTTCTTGTAGTTCCCGGACATTTCCACGCCAAATAAAATAAAACTTTTGGGGAGGGGTACTGGCTACACAGTCTCTCTGTATATATAAAAAATATATTGCCTTCCAGCTACACCAACGAATTAGTTCGTTTCTCGATAGCGCTAGCGCTATCGCAGATACTTTCAGCACAACACAGGTCCCAACCGCTGCCTAACACTGTCACACGATGCCCTAGTGGCTGACCGCACTTAGCCTTCTAAACGGTGCCAGCGCACAGATCGTGCGAACTCTGGTCGCAGTCAATGCGCAGGAACCGTTAAGAATTAGCCGCAGACAACTCAGAAGGGAGCCTGTGAGACACGGGTAATTACAACGTCACCTACTGGTTCAGAGTAAACTGCCACCACCGCGGTTACTATGGGACCGTGGGGCCCACTAACTGACTGACTAATCCTGCGAATAAAACGGTTAAACACACGATATTCTGTCTAGCCAACAACAAACAAACAGTAGCGTATCTTCAGAGACCCGGGATCATTTCTGTGTGTGCTGATAAGCAGGGTAGCGAAACAGTGAATGACTTGGGGAAAGTCGTTTATTCACGCAATATAAATAATTAATATATACAGACAATTATGAAAATCAACAATTATTAAAACAGTAATAGCCAGTATGAAAAATAAAAGAAGGGAGAAAAATACTTATGGTTTGTGGAAATATGTCCTTTTGTGGGAAAATCGTCAAGTTCAAGCAAAACGGTTTCAAGTTCTTAGAGTTCTTTGTTGCAGAGTAGAGTTCAGCAAAATTTAGAATCCAAACAAAATGGAGGATGTCCTTTGTTCTAGCTCTGGCAATATGGCCACCACTTGTTCCTCATAGTGGCCGTGTGTCCTGAAGATGGTAAAGGGAGGAACTTCTTCTCAGGCAGCTCATTCACTTTTAATGGAGATGAGCTCAGAGGCGGGCTTCCAGAGTCGGCCCCTAGGCCGGACTATGGTAATCACATCTGGGCAGGGGCTTTAGCAAACTCATAATCCTGACAGGTTCCCTAGGCAGACCTGCGCGGCCGGCACACAGATAATAATTACATATTCTCGATCCCCAGAACCTACCGATTAATATGATATCAAACTTGGGCATGTTTGCATGCCCGGTTACAAAACGGTGGAATTCCCAGCGTTCTGGTTAGGCTAGGGGCCCAAATTTAATATCAAAACACTCACAAGATCCGGACCAGCAGAATGATATAACTTCCACATTTCTCCGATGTATGGTACTTCTAAAACATGCATAAAGATCATAACTCTATGTTTCCCTATCCTGGCTGAATGGTTCCGCTAAGTCTGCCCCCTGCTGGGATTAGCTTCCTTGGCTCTGAAAAGACTCCTTGTTTGTTAATTAACATCTGAGTGTTACCCCTCTGGCTTCATTAGCAAGTCACAGGGCACAGGCTTCATGAAATGAACTAGGCTAACTATTTCTCTGAAGACAGCAGAGACCCCCCAGGCTGGACTGCCTGGTGTCCACAGACATGAGATTCTGATTGAGGCAGCGCAACGACAACCGAGGCAGGAAGTCGGTTGCGGCTGCGTTTTCTGCGCACTGACGGCTTGCCCGTCACAGCTTGCAAAAGACACTGCACAGCGAGAGGTATTATTATTATTTATTATTATTTACTGTATTTATAAAGCGCCAACATATTACTCAGCGCTGGACATTCATTTAGGTTACAGACAATATTTAGGGGTGACATACAGCAATATGACAATACAGGAATACAAGAAAACCAGATCACACAGCACAGTATGAGTACAAGGTAATGCTTAGTCAGTCAATGGATGGGAGCATGGAGATTAGGCAAGTTAGGTTCACTCAAATGCATAGCATTTGTTCACAGTAATGGAGGTGCATGATCAGGTAGGACATAAAAGGAGGAGGACCCTGCCCAAAGGCTTACAATCTAGAGGGAGAGGTAGGGACACGAGAGGTAGGGAACCAGAGTTCAGCTGTGGGTATAGAGCAATTCTGAGGGGTGGTTGGCCAGAGTGAAAAGGTGAGTTTTGAGGGTTATCGTTTCACGTGAAAATTCGCGATCGCGCAAAACGCAAAAATTCTGTTTTATTTTTCAGTGTTTCAAACTTTACAGAGTTTACAGTGTTTGCAGACCCAGTGTCCATCGTCCCTGCATTTGGCACAGGTGAATTTCTGACATGTTGCACAGGTAAACCTGCTGCGATTCCTGTTGCAGCTCTCTTGCACCTGGCACTGTGTTGACTGTACAGTCACTGGCACAGCAGCTGCAACAGCTTCAGCAGCCCGCCAAGGACCCCTGTTAGGTAGTGAGTGACAGCAGGGACCCCCGTTAGATAGTGAGTGACAGGGACCCCACGTTAGATAGTGAGTGACAGGGACCCCCGTTAGGTAGTGAGTGACAGGCGCCCCCTCACCTCGCAGCCAGCAGCGTCAGACCTCGATCAGTGGGCGTCCTGACCAGTTAGAGCGGGCGCCGGGCACAAATATGCCACTTCCGCATATCAGCGGTGTGCGCTAGGTGCTAGTGCCTGCTCTAACTGGTCGCAGGCTGATCGAGGTCTGACGCTGCTGGCTGTCTGGCAGCGGGGACAGCTGCGGCAGCCGGGGGGGACAGCGGGGCCGGTGCACCCCTGGAAATAGATTGGGGGCGCCCCAGAAAATGTTGGGGGCACGGGCCCCCCAAAATAGCGCTAGCGACGCCACTGAGCACTGGTGTAAAATTATACACACATTCACATACCTTCATGTGGTTATAGTCTGTTATCGTGTTGGGTTTCCTCTTTCTGCCGTCACCGATCGTCACGTCTTGGTGCATGGAACTTAGAACACACACAGTCTTGTTTTTTTTAGGTGCATAAATTGTCAAGGAGACACTGCCACTTCTAAGCACTGAAGTGGAGAATACCTCTCACTGTGCAGTGTCTTTTGCAAGCTGAGGAAATTCACGCCGGACTTTATTCACTGTGCCCAATAGCGTTGTTTTGCGCTGCCGCAGTCTGTGCGACAGTGACAGTGAAGTAAAGAAATTGTCCGTCGTGACATTTCTCCCATCATTCAAAAATGGCTCCATCAGATTCATGACCATGTTCTCTGCCAGCCTCTCTCCCTTCTGACGACTGGGGTCCTTTCCCAAGTAAGGAGATGCATTGCTGACATATTTGGTCTCCAAATCCGTGGCCATCCAGAACTTGATCCCAAATTTGTCTGGCTTGGTTGCGATACGCAGGCCATCCTGATGTGTGTTCTTAGAAATGCGAAGAAGAAATGATTCTCCCACCTGCGTCGGTCTGCTTTTATGCAGAGCACTGTGTCATGCCACTCCGTTACATACACTGCTACAATGGATGGACAGCATCACACATTTTTGCCACCTCTACAGCATTCATATGTTGTGAAAAGCCAGCCTAATTGCATTACAGTATCTGCCATACTGCCATCAATGCCATGTCTGTCATCATTTGTCATGTCAATGGAACACTGCCAAAAGTGCCAATTGCCCTCTGATTGCATTTTGCTGCATGAATCCGCAACAGAGTTCTGTGTCTGCGTGGGTTTCCTCCGGGCACTCCAGTTTCCTCCCACATCCCAAAAACATACAGATAAGTTAATTGGCTTCCCCATAAATTTGGCCCTAGATGACGATACCAGTGGTGCTCACCGCCAGGTCGTGATCACGCTTACGCGTGGATTCACGACCATTTTGACGCATTCCGCCTCGGACACGCTAAGCCGTGAATAGATTTTAAACCACGAAAATCTGCTTCGGCTTCGCGTGAATGCGGACAGAAATCCGCATTCACGCTCGTGAAACCCGGCACTGAAGTCGTGGTTAGCGGAAATGCGTCAAACTATGCGGAAGTGACACATTGCAGGCCAATCAGAGGGCCCCAGCCAGGCCCTAGCAACCAATCACAGGAGGGGAGCTATGCCCTCCCCTCCTGAATATAAAGCGGCCGCCATGATGGAAAAGCTCTGTCCTTGCTAGACTGTGGTGCTGAGAGGATTATCTCCAGGCCATTGTTGTTTGAGCAAGTGCATTTATTGTGTTAAAAACAAAGCTTTTTTTTGCTAACACTGCTCTTATACTGTACACAGTTAGCTAGTCAGTGAGTGATTGCTGTAGTTAGTTGTAGTCAGTGTAGTGTAGTGGGAGTGTGGGAGTCTAGTGATTATTTAACTGTGTGTAGTGCAGGCAGGTTCAGTGCTGCAGTGTAGTCAGTGTAGTGGGAGTGGGTATTATCTGTGTGTAGTGCAGGCAGGCAGGTTAGTGCAGCTGCAGTGTTCACTTGTATATTCCAGTGACAGTTATACACTTGTACTATTTGCAGGCAGCCAGTCACACCGCCGGCACCGCCACTCTCTGCCAGCGCTGTTCATTCATTCTGTCAGTGACCTTGTGCCGTGCCCAGTGCCCACTGCTCGCTCGCTGGCATATAAGCATCTCATTACACAGTGTGACATCCTTGTGTGCCCACTGCATCCTTCAGTGACCTAGTTGTATATCCAGTGCCCACTGCTGTGCCCACTGCATCCTTCAGTGACCTTGTACTGTGCCCACTGCTGCATCCTTCAGTGACCTAGTCGCTACCACGGTACCAACAATGCACTCTGTCTGCGTTATCACTGCCCGGGTCACCGGGTTCATTTAATTTTTTGGCCAGCACTATGACGCTGTGCTGCTACTACTACTACCAGTATGTTGCCGTGGTCCTTCTGTGCTGCTGAACTGACCGCCCGCATAGTCCTTCTCCTGACTCAGTCGCTATTACCACTGCACTCTGCGTTCACACTGCCCGTGTCCACTGACAACTCTGCTGCGATGTCATTGCTAATTGCTGCAAAAAAAAAAAAATAAAAATAAAAAAAAAATTACAAAAACCTCTCTGGGGCCTTTTTGGCGTGAGCCACTCATCCTCCTCCAGCGGTACCTTCGCCACCAAGTGCCATTGGAACTCGCCTTCACCTCTTTGATTGCTTAACACGTATATCCCTTTTTAAAACCACTTATTACCAATTAATAGCCCCATTTAAAGTGTTGATTTCACTTTAAAATCCATTTTCTCTAGAAAAAAAAAAATTTGGGAATTTTTTATGTTGAAGTTATGTTGCCCCTTATCACCTCGATAATCCATGCAATTTGGGGGATTGTAGCATGTATGGGGGCTTTGTTATTAACGTTAAAAGAAAATCCGCCTCCGGGCGGGAATCCACGCGTGATTACGCCATTCACGGCAGAAAATCCGCGTGGTTGCGTGGACGCGGACGAAAATCCGCATGCGGCGGGGGCCGAATGCGGATTTTTTTTTGCAACCACGCGGATTGCCGAATTCGTGGATGAGGCACATCCGAGCATCCCTGGACGATACATACACTACATGATACATACATAGACATACTGTATGATTATGACAGGGACTAGATTGTGAGCCCCTCTGAGGGACAGTTAGTGACGAGACAATATACTCTGTACAGTGCTGCGTAATATGTTGGCGCTATATAAATACTTAAATAAAATCTTCCCCTGCCTTTCCACCCATTCTGCCCTCACTCATGCAACCCTCAATATTTGCTACAGGCACCCCTACCCCCACCTCTGTTTCACCTCAGACACTTCGTCTACACTTCAGAGTCCTCTACACTTCAAACTATTTGTGTACAAACATACATTGGAGACTGAAGTGTTAGCAAGTTTTCATTGTATTGATGTCATTGTATCAGCAACTTTTCATTCTGTTTTCACACACTTTTTTATAAAAGACTTGTGTTTCCATATATTCTGAATGTGTGTCTTTAATATTTGCAGCTCAGTGAATGTGGGGGATATTTTGTATAGATAGGGCAGGCATTTCTGAAGGTTTCCGAGTCTCACACAGCTACTCTGAGCTACTCTGTGTAAACAAATACAAATGTGCCAGGCCTTACAGGTAATGGGTGGTTGGCACAACAATAGATTAAAGATAATCAACCCCTGAAGACCTGTGAAAATCTCAGCAGGGATGAATAGCACCTCTGGCCTTGCAACAGAAAACTCGGTAATTCTATGGTTAAGCACCGTTCTTTTCCAATTATTGTTTTCATCCAACTTTTCTACCAGATATGATTATTGAATCCACAGTATCCGCAGTTGAAGACGAGAGGAAGTTTTGAGAAGAAAATAATAAACTGTTACAAGACACTATGGCTCAGGCCCAGGAAAGGTTTAAGTATTATGCAGATATTCACAGAAGAGGAGATCTAGAGTTGAAGGTTGGTGATCTAGTTTGGCTGACAACCAAAAACCTGAAACTACCCTGTCCATCCAAGATGTTAGGAACAAAATTTATTGGTCCTTTTCCCGTGAAGAGACATATTAATCCTGTAACTTTTGAACTATCTACCCTAAGAAATATAGAATTCATCCTGTATTCCATGCATCTTTATTGAAACTAGCACTGAATAACCAGTTTCCAGATAGTCAGGAGGATCCGCCACCACCAATAATGGTAAATGAGCAAGAGGAGTATGAGGTAGAGTCAATACTGGACTCTAGGAGAAGAGACAACAAGATTCAGTACCTTATCAAGTGGAGAGGATATGGTCCAGAGGACAACACTTGGGAACCAGCCTCTGAGGTGCACGCCAAGAGACTAGTTAAGAACTTTCATGTGGTACCCAAGTAAACCAGCCCCAAGGGGCATCCAGAGGCTGCCCTTAAGGGGGGGGGAGCACTGTCACGGTCACTAACCTCGGTCCGGCGGCAGGTACTCACGGGGGTCCACCGCGTGTTGACATGTTCTCCTTCTGGGGGGCGTGTTGATGCACGTCACGTCTGCTGGTGTATGCGTACGAAGGTCCGCGTGAGGATGCGGATTCTTTGTGCGCATGCGCTGGCATGACGCGTAAGCATGTACATGCAAGCGTACACCATTTTGGCGCCTAAAGGCCTATTTAAACCGAGAAGCAGCACTGGCAACTTGCTATAGTATTGCAGCTAGTGTTGTTCCGTGACCTGATCATTATCTGCCCTGATTCCTGTATCCTGTTGATGACCTTGGCTTGTATGACTATACGATCTGTTGCTGACCTCTGCTCCATCCGACTTCTCGATCTGGTACCGACTCTGGCTCGACTGAGAAACCGATCTGTTGCCGACTTCTGCTCCCTCCAACTTCCCGCTCTGGTACCGACTCTGGCCTGTCTGAGGATCCAATCTGTTGCTAACCTATGCCATGTCCGAGTTCCCGTTCTGTTGCCAATCTCTGCTAAGCTAACTGGCCAAGAGCTGTTCTGGAGATTATCTGCTCTCCGACACTAAGACTTCCTGGTGCTGGTTCAGTCTGCCCCCCATTCCTTCATCAGAGAAACACTTCATCAGCCACTGAAGTACAAGGATCATCATCTGCATCTCCAGCTCTCCTGCCATTTGCTGCCTTGGGCTTCCTGTTCCAACTTCAGGGGCAATGGGCAGTGACCTGCAAGAGAAGCTGTCCTCCACATCTCGGTATCCGAAGATTCAGGTACGTGAGCACAAGTAACCTGACACTCTGCCTCTTATGTCCATATTGGGGGGATGAAGTGAAAGGTATGCACTGACTTGACTAATACAATGTGCAGTGAACAGGTATGTATGGACTGGTATCAATGCACCGTGCAGCTGTCACACAGACAGGTACCATGAACAGGTATGCATGGACTGGTATTACAAATGTGCAGCTGTCACACACACAGGTACCGTGAACAGGTATGCAGTGCAGTGCCACTACTGTCAAGAAAGCGAAACAAAGGATGTACCATGTACGGCAGCTGAAAAAGTTTGGCCTGCCTCAAAATCTAATGGTGCAGTTCTATCTACACTGCAATCATCGAATCCACCATAACATCATCTATGACTGTATGGTTCGGCTCCTGCTCAGCATTAGAAAAGGGGAGGCTGCAGTGCATCATCAGATCAGCGGAAAGGATAATTGGCTGTAGCTTCCCTTCCCTGCAGGATCTTTACGCTAGCAGGTGCAGAAAGAGAGTGACCAAAATTGCCTTTGACCCCTCTCACCCAGGTCACTCCATCTTCCAGCGCATGTGTAACGATCGGTGTAACACAGAGAGGATCTGATTACCGGTGATCTGCAGTATCACCGAGAATACAGATATATACCCGATTATTGATGATCTGCAGTATCACCGATAATCAGATATATCTCTAACCTCTGGACACCTGAGTAATACGAGTGTTTGGTGCAACAGTAATACTTTGAGAAGGACACCCGTAATGAGGGTGCTAGGCAGTATGAGATACTGCTAGAGATCAGATTCCTTCCACAGGTCTGATGCTCCCCAAGGGGCGGAGTCAGACTGAGAGTGGGAAGGACCAGAGTGTGAGTGACACCAAAGGTGGAGTGTCACTGACAGGTCTGTGAACTATCTCCCAACAGGGAAGATAGTTCTCGAGGTCGGACAGGCCGGGTCGTAACACACAGAAAGATAAAGTACAGAGACAGGAGACCGATGCAGAATCCTAAGGCTAGCAGAGTTTGGCAACAGAGTATCAGAATGACAAAGGTACAAAATCAGAGATCAGAAGAATGGTCAGGAAAGCAGAAAGTCATAACAGATAATCAACAATGCCTAGACTTGGGTGTGAGCTCCGAGATCCTCCACACCCCTGGAACTAGTCTAGAATAAATAATTAAATAATACAGATGGTACAGAATTCCTGGACTAAGGTGTGAGTTCCTTGGTCATCAACACCTTGGAAACTGGTCTAGATATTAACACAAATAATAACAGAATTTCTAAACTAAGGTGTGAGCTCCTTGATCATCAACACCTAGGAAACTGGTCTAATATAACACAGATACTGACAAGGTCTGAGTGCTACCACGTAGTGATCGCAACGCCAGACACCAGAGAAATGACCAGCACCCAGTATATATACACCAGCGCTCTCCTGTGCCTCCCCTAAGTGCTGGACCAATGAAAACTGATAGAATTGTCAGCTGACCGGCCTGGTCAGCTGACACCCTTCTGGCTGTCATAAATGCTCTGCCTCTCTGCACGCGCACGCGTCCTTCTGAACCTGTGTGGACTATCAGTCCCAGCCACACCAGACATGTGTTGTAATGCTTCCGTAGTTTTGGACGCGGAATCTGCCGCACTGCTGTCCGAGCATGCGGCGTTTTCTCCGCGTTCAGCAGTACTGACAGAAGTTGGCCTATGCGTGCAACCTGCCGCGTCGGACGCGGAATCCGCCACCCTGTTCACTGGGCATGCGGCGGTTTCTCCGTGCTCTGTCAAGGCAGCGAACGCAGGTCTCTGCACGTAAGCTGGCATGTTGGACGCGGAATCAGCCGCCTTACTCAGAGTACTAGCGGCGGCTTTTCCGCATTTTCTCACAGTACACCCCCCCCCCCCCGAGGAGTGGACTCCGGACAGCTCCTACCCGGTTTCTTAGGATAAAGAGCGTGGAATTCCCTTCTTAATTTGTCCGCGTGCATGCGACACTCAGGTACCCATGTTCTCTCCTCAATACCATATCCTTTCCAGTGAACTAGATACTGCACTGAGTTCTGTACAACACGTGAGTCTAAAATCTTTTCTACTTCGTACTCAGGTTGGTCGTCTACCATCACAGGAGGAGGAGGAGTGGCACCCACATGGACTGCTGGCTTAAGCAGGGACACATGAAAAGATCTTACACCACGCATGCTGGCAGGAAGATCAATTGCATAAGTAACATTGTTGATCTTCCTGGTTACAGAAAAAGGGTCCACAAACCTGGGACCTAACTTGGGCGAGGGCTGTTTCAGGGTCAAATGACATGTGGACACCCAGACCAGGTCTCCTGGTCGGAACTTCCACTCTAAGGATCGTTTCTTGTCAGCTTGACCTTTCTGACTTTGAAAAGCCTTCTCCAAATTCTTTTTCACGATTCCCCAAATGGCTTTAAATGATTTTTTGCCAAGCCTCCAGAGCTGGAAACGGAGTGGAAGCTACTGGTAATGGGGAGAATTTGGGCAACTTTCCAGTTAACACCTGAAATTGAGAAAACCCAGAAGAAGAGCTTTTCAAATTATTGTGCGCAAATTCGGCATATGGCAAGAACTTGACCCAATCATTTTGCGCTTCCGCAACATAACACCTTAAAAACTGTTCCAATGACTGATTAACCCTCTCCGTCTGACCATTGGTCTGTGGGTGGTAGCCCGACGAAAATGACAGTTACATGCCCATTTGATGACAAAATGCCCTCCAGAAACTAGAAACAAATTGGACTCCCCGATCTGACACTATGTTTTCCGGAATTCCATGTAGTCGGAAAACGTGGATGATGAAAAGATAGGCCAACTCCTGGGCCATTTTACTGAAACGGTCGACTACCACCCAAATGACCGACTTGCCTTCAGACCTCGGAAGCTCACTGTGAAGAAACGCGGAAGAGCCGCCGCCATGAGTCAGCGGGAGGCGGCTCTTTCCACGCATGGTGTGGCGGAACGCGGAAAACGCGGCGGTCACGTGACTGCAAACACTTCCTCCTTCCGGGTTGAAGGAGGAAGCGTTTGTAGTCACGTGATGCGCGTGGACCGCATCGTGGGAGGCGCCGAGGGACGAGCGAAGAAGACGTCAGAGAGGTAAGCTTGACCCCCCGCCCAGCCCGCACAGCATTACTGGGAGATATCCGGATTGCAACTATCCGGGTATCTTCCGAATCCGAATTTGATTGAGCATCCCTACTGGTCAGCTGACAATTCTGTGTCCTCTCATTGGTCCAACACTTAGGGAGGTGCTGGAGAGTAGCTGTGTATATATACTGCTGGCTGTTCAGTTGCTGGTTGTTTGGCGTTGCGAACACAACGTGGTAGCACTCAGACCTGTCTGTATCTGTGTTCTAGCATAGTTTCCAAAGGTGTTGACGGCCACGGATCTCACACCTTAGCGTTAGGAAATTATACTGTATTATCTGTTATGACCTTCTGCTTGCCTGACTATTCTTCTGAACTTTGATCCTGTACCTTGCTATTCTGATACTCTGTTGCCGAACCCCGGCTCGCCCTAAGACTCTGCATCTGCCTCCTGATTCTGTACCTCGGTATTTCTGATACCCTGTTGCCGAACCCTGCTTGTTTATTTGACCCCGCATCTGCCTTCTGAATCTGTACTGTATCTGTCTGTGTGGTTACTACCTGGTTTGTCCGACCTCGAGAACAGACCTCACTGTCAGAGGCGGTTCCCAGTCCTGGTAGTGATACTCCCTCCTGAGTGTCACTCTAGGTTGTCCTTCCTACTCTCAGCCTGACTCCTCCCTCCGGGAGAGTTCAGGTCTTTGGAAGGAATTTGTGCAGTACTCCTTACTGCCCTGAGGCCTAGTCCTCTAAGTATTACTGTTGCACCAAACACTACTACTCTACTCAGGTGTCCAGAGGTTAGCCTATATATCTGATTATCGGTGATACTGCAAATCATCAATAATCTGGTATATATCTGTATTCCCAGTGATACTGCAGATCACCGGTAATCAGATCCTCTCTGTGTTACACCGTTCGTTACGGAATGCCAGACCAAAAAGACAAGATGGACGCACGCACTGATCCTCTGGTTGTACTTGCTACTTCGGTGCATAACATCCATCAAGTACTGGGTAGTCATAAAGCCTTAATTGATGCCCTATCAGGGTCGGTACAAACCCTCCAGACAGCAGTGGATGAGGTGCGATCCCCTCCTAGCATACACATTCGTATGCCTGTTCCTGAACGGTTTTCTGGCCACAGATCTGACTTCCGTAATTTTAGGAGTAGAGTATTAGCTTATTTTGAGTTGAGACCCCGATCCTCAGGTACTGAGGCCCAAAGGGCCACATTTATTAAAACTTTGTTATCTGGCGACTCTCAGACATGGGCGTACAGTTTGCCCACCGGAGATTCAGCCCTAACCAATGTGGAGGAATTCTTTAAAGCCATGGCAGTAATCTACCACGACCCAGATCTTGCCTCGACCTCTGAGCGTAAGCTCAAACTTTTGCGTCAAGGCACGGGTCCGGTCGAAGATTACGCGGCAGAATTTAGGAGGTGGTCAGTTCCAGCCAGGTGGGACACCTATGCCCTCTTAGATTGTTTTTTTTCAGGCTTGTCTCATGAGGTTTCCGATCTGATGTTGAGTCAGCCCGAGCCCAAAATGGTCGATGAGGCCATTTCATCGTCCATTCGTATCGACTGCAGGCTACGCCATCAAAAACTGACCAGGGGCAGTCATCGTGTCAGGGTGACATCCTACGCTGCACCTCTCGCTGCACCCCTAGTGACACCATCTCCTCCCGTCTCATCTTCTCCGGTCCTGCCTCCACCCGAGTCGATGCAGATTGGTCGGTCAAAACTGACCCAGGTGGAGAGAAGACGGAGAATGACGGAAGAACTGTGTCTGTATTGCGCTGAAGGGGGGCATAGAGTATGAAACTGTCCTAATAAGCCGGGAAACGCTACCGCCTAGGAGTTGTAGGGGGTAACACCCTAGGCTCCCGACTCGTACCCCAAGAAGAAAAGCGGTTGCTTTTTCCCTGTACTGTTACATGGGAGGATAAGATCGAGGCCACGGAAACCTTTGTTGATTCAGGCTCCGCGGCTAATTTTATGGGTTTTGAGTTCGCTAAGAGATTGGGTATTCCGCTCATTGCGGTGGAACCACCCATTCAGGTCACGGCAGTGGACGATTCACCTCTGCAGAAGAATCGTCCACTGTCTCAGACACCAGAGGTGGGAATCACTGTGGGGGTTCTACATTGGGAGAAGTTACAGTTTTTCGTATTGCACATGACTAATTCCACTATTATACTTGGCATGCCATGGCTACGCCTTCATTCTCCACACATTAATTGGGCCACCGGTCAACTAATTTCCTGGTCAGATCGTTGTTTTCAGCAATGTTTAGGAAAGGTGACTTTGGGCCAAACCAGGATTCAGGTGGAGGGGGTTCCTGAACAGTATTTGGAGTATTCTGATGTATTTTGTCCCAAGGTAGCAGACAAGTTACCCCCACATCGCCCTTTTGACTGTCCCATCGATCTCCGTTCAGGTTGTATGGCCCCCCGGGGCCATTTGTACAATTTATCTGGGCCCGAAAAATTGGCCATGCAAGAATACATCCGTGAAAATCTGGCCAAGGGTTTCATTCGCCTGTCCTGGTCGCCTGCTGGGGCAGGTTTCTTTTTTGTTAAGAAAAAAGATGGAGGCCTGCGGCCCTGCATTGATTACAGGGGCCTGAATAAGATTACGGTGAAGAATCGCTATCCGCTGCCTCTGATAGACGATTTATTCACACAGGTCACCAACGCTAAGATCTTTTCGAAATTAGACTTACGGGGCGCGTACAACCTGATACGTATAAGAAAGGGCGATGAGTGGAAAACGGCATTTAACGCGCCCGACGGGCATTACGAATACTTGATGATGCCCTTCGGGTTATGTAATGCCCCAGCCGTTTTTCAGGAACTTATCAATGAGGTCTTCAGGGAGGTGTTGGGGAGATTCGTTCTAGTATATCTAGATGATATACTTATTTTCTCCAACACTCTCGCCGAGCATAGGACTCATGTAAGATTTGTGTTGGACAAACTGAGGAGGAACTCACTTTACGCTAAACTGGAGAAATGTATCATCGAAGTAACATCTGTCACCTTTCTGGGATACATTATCTCCACCTCAGGCCTGTCTATGGACCCTACTAAGGTTTCCGCGGTCCTAGAATGGTCTCAGCCAGTTGGGTTGAAGTCTCTTCAGCGGTTTTTAGGCTTCGCAAACTACTATAGAAGGTTCATTAAAGGGTACTCCTCAGTCATTGCACCCCTCACCAGTCTCACCAAAAAAGGGGCAGATACCACCCATTGGCCTCCTGAAGCCCTACAGGCTTTCTCCACCCTGAAGGATCTATTTTGCTCTGCACCCATCCTTAGACACGTGGACACTTCATTCCCCTTTGTTGTTGAGGTGGACGCCTCAGAGGTCGGGGTGGGGGCTGTGCTGTCTCAGCGGTCAGGCTTGCAGGGTCGAATGCACCCGTGTGCCTACTTCTCTCGTAGGTTCTCCCCAGCAGAGAGAAACTACGATATAGGCAATCGGGAGCTCCTGGCCATTAAATTGGCATTCGAGGAGTGGCGACATTGGTTAGAGGGAGCAGAACATATGATCACGGTTTACACTGATCACAAAAACCTGGAATACATCGAGGGGGCTGAGAGGTTGAGCCCCCGTCAGGCTCGATGGTCGTTATTTTACTCTCGATTCCGATTTATAATTACGTACACTCCAGGTAGCAAGAATGTTAAAGCAGATGCATTGTCCAGGTGTTTTGAGCCAGAGACAGCACAGCCCTCTGTCCCCGAGACCATTATTCCGCAGAAATTGGTACTGGCTGCAACTGATACTTCGGAGGACTGGAAGGAGACTTTAAAGAGGAACTGTAACGACAAAACGGCCCCTGGGGGGTACTCACCTCGGGTGGGGGAAGCCTCAGGATCCTAATGAGGCTTCCCACGCCGTCCTGTGTCCCTCGGGGGTCTCGCTGTAGCCCTCCGTACAGCCGTGACGCAATATTTACCTTCCTGGCTCCTGCGCAGGCGCTCTGATGGCTGTCGGCGCCGAAGTAGGCGGAAATACCCGATCGCCGTCGGGTCTGCTCTACTGCGCAGGCGCAAGTTTCCGGCGCCTGCGCAGTAGAGCGGACCCGACGGAGATCGGGTATTTCCGTCTATTTCCGTGCCGAAAGTCGCCACAGCGCCCCCACTGGAGCCAGCAAAGGTAAATATTGAAGCTACAGTCGGCTCTGTCGCCGGCTGTTCGGAGGGCTGCAGCGAGACCCCCGTGGGACAGAGGACGGCGTGGGAAGCCTCATTAGGATCCGGAGGCTTCCCCCACCCGAGGTGAGTACCCCCCAGGGGAGGTTTTTGTTGTTACAGAGTCTCTTTAAGCCCCTTTCAGCAGGACATTCCGGAAGGGAAGCCTGAAGGAGTTATGTTCATTCCTTTGCCTTTCCAGCTCCAGATCTTAGAGATGTGCCATGCACACAAGAATGCTGGACATCCGGGAGCAGCCAGAACACAAGATCTGGTGGCCAGGTGTGCCTGGTGGCCTTCCTTGTCAGCAGATTGCAAGGAGTTTGTTAGGGAGTGTGCAATATGTGCAAAAAGTAAGCCCTCCCGGCTGGCACCTGTCGGTACCTTGCAGCCTTTGCCCGCCCCGAGTGAACCGTGGACCCACTTGTCCATGGATTTTGTGGGTGAGCTCCCCAGGTCTGAGGGCATGTCGGTCATTTGGGTGGTAGTCGACCGCTTCAGCAAGATGGCCCATTTCGTGCCCTTAAAAGGACTCCCCTCGGCCCAGAAATTATAGTACGGTACTACTGCTGAACCGCCCGCTGCCCGGCCTCCCTCAACGCGTCACTCTCCGGACTCCTCCTCCTCAGTCACTCACTTCACAGTGCCGCCCACTGCCAGCCACCCACTACCACCGGACCGGTACTTCCTGAAACTTTTGTATGGGGAAGCGGGCAGAGGGGGGAGTGCTAGCGGAGGGGGTGGGGGGAATTTCCGCCCCCCCCCCCCCCGCGATCGGGGCATGCTCCCCCCTTATGCCTGCGACCCCATAGGGGGGCAGTATTCGGCCGAACAGTGCCCTGTTCGGCCCTGTTCGGCGGCCAATTAGTAGTTCGGGGCGAACCCGAACTTAAAAGGCCGAACACCATCAGGTGTTCGGCCGAACTCGAACATCACCCGAACAGGGTGATGTTCTGCAGAACCCGAACAGTGGCGAACACTGTTCGCCCAACACTAATCAGATCCTCTCTGTGTTACACCGTTCGTTACACTCACCCACAAAATCCATGGACAGATGGGTCCATGGTTCACTCGGGGTGGGCAAAGGCTGCAACGTTCCCACAGGTGCCAGACGGGAGGGTTTACTTTTTGCACACACTGCACACTCTTGCATACTTCTTGCAGTCCGTTGCCAGAGAAGGACACCAAGCAGACCTAGCAACCAAGTCTTGTGTTCTGGAGGACCCTGGATGCCCAGCATTCTTGTGTGAGTGGAACATCTGCAAAATCTGGAGACGAAATGGCAGTGGTACAAACATAACCCCTTCAGGCTTTCCCTCAGGGACATCCTGCTGGAAGGGACTTAAAGTCTCCGTCCAGTCTTTCCAAGTCTCTGTGGCTCCCAGCACTACTTTCTGTGGGACAATGGTCTCTGGGTCTGAGGGCTGTGCTGTCTCCGGCTCAAAACATCTGGACAAGGCATCCGCCTTAATGTTTTTACTACCCGGAGTGTACGTAATTACAAATCTAAATCTCGAGAAAAACAGTGACCACCGAGCCTGACGGGGACTCAATCTCTTAGCCCCCTCAATGTATTCCAGATTTTTGTGATCAGTGTAGACTGTATTCGTATGTTCTGCTCCTTCTAGCCAATGACGCCATTCTTCAAAGGCCAACTTAATGGCTAGGAGCTCCCTGTTGCCTATATCATAGTTTTTCTCTGCTGGTGAAATACTCCGAGAGAAATAGGCACACGGGTGTAATCTTCCCTGCAGCCCAGAGCATTGAGACAGCACAGCCCCTACCCCGACTTCTGAGGTGTCAACCTCTACAATAAATGGATAAAAGGTGTCTACATGTCTCAAAATGGGTGCAGAGCAAAACAGTTCTTTCAAAGTGGAGAAAGCAGCCAGAGCTTCGGGGGACCAGTGGTTGGTATCTGCCCCTTTCTTAGTGAGACTGGTGAGGGGTGCTACGACTGTGGAGTACCCCTTTATGAACCTTCTATAGTAATTAGCAAACCCTAAAAATCTCTGGAGAGATTTGAGTCCTACTGGCTGAGGCCATTCCAGGACAGCAGAGACTTTGGCAGGGTCCATAGAAAGGCCCGAGGTGGAAATTATGTATCCCAGAAAAGCAACAGATGTCACCTCAAAAATGTATTTCTCCAATTTAGCATAAAGTCTGTTTTGTCTAAGCTTGTGCAGCACGAATTTGACATGAGCCCTGTGCTCAGAGAGGTTGTCTCAGAAGATTAGTATATCGTCCAGTTATATTAGGACAAATTTACCTAACACCTCCCTGAAAACTTCATTGATGAGTTCCTGAAAGACGGCCGGGGCGTTACACAACCCGAAGGGCATCCCCAGGTACTTGTAATGCCCGTCAGGTGTGTTAAAGACCGTCTTCCATTCATCGCCCTCTCTGATCCGCACCAGATTGTATGCACACCGCAAATCCAACTTCGATAAAAATTTAGCATTGGTGACCTGAGTGAATAAATCGTCTATCAAAGGCAATGGATAGCGATTTTTAACCGTGATCTTATTCAGTCCCCGGTAATCAATGCATGGCCTCCGTCTTTTTTCTTTACAAAAAAGAAACCTGCTCCGGCAGGCGACCGGGAAGGGCGAATGAATCCCTTAGCTAAGTTTTCACAGATGTACTCCTGCATGGCCACCTTTTCTGGCCCCGACAAATTGTAGGGATGACCTCTAGGGGGCAAACAACCCGATCGGAGATCAATGGGGCAATCGAAAGGGCGATGTGGAGGTAGTTTATCGGCAGCTTTGGGACAAAACACGTCCGAAAACTCAGCATACTGTTCTGGAACTCCCTCCACATGAATCCTGGTCTGGCCTAAGGTCACCTTCACTAAACAATGACGAAAACAGCTCGTTAGCTGACCGGTAGCCCAATTTATCTGAGGGGAGTGAAGGTGTAACCACGGCATACCAAAGAGGACTGTGGAGGTTGTCATGCGCAAAACAAAAAACTGCAATTTCTCTCTATGCAGCACCCCTATAGTGACTTCCACCTCTGGTGTCTGGGACAGAGGATGGTTACGCTGCAGGGGGGAATCATCCACTGCCGTAACCTGGAGAGGTGGTTTTACCGGGGTGAGTGGAATACCCAATTTCTTTGCAAATTCGAAATCCATAAAATTAGCCCATTGGCTCGGGTGGAGGTGAAACGGGAGGAGATGAAGTCACGGGAGGTGCAGCGTAGGACACCATTTTAACATTGTTTCTACCCCGGGTCTGCTTTTGATAGCGTAATCTGCGATCTATCCTGATAGCTGATGAAATGGCCTCATCGACGGTTTTAGGTTCAGGCTGACTTAACATAGGATCAGAGACCTCATCTGATAACCCTGATAAAAAACAGTCTAACAGGGCATAGGTGTCCCACCTGGCTGAAACTGACCACCTCCTAAATTCGGCAGCATACTCCTCGACCGGACTCTTGCCTTGACGCAACAACTTGAGCTTCCGCTCAGAATTTGAGGCAATGTCTGGATCGTCGTAAATTACGGCCATAGCCTTAAAAAATTTGTCTACGGAGGTTAAGGCTAAATCTCCAGTGGGCAAACTGTACGCCCATGTCTGGGAATCGCCTGATAACAAAGTCTTAATAAACGTGACCCTTTGGGTCATGGTTGCTGAAGATCTAGGTCTTAACTCAAAGTATGACAACACTCTACTCCTAAAATTTCGAAAGTCAGATCTGTGACCAGAAAAATTTTCAGGTACAGGCATACGTATGTCTGTGCTAGGAGGGGATCGCACCTCATCCACAGCCGTCTGAAGGGTTCGTAAGGAACCGGACAAAGCGTCAATCATTGCTTTGTGATTACCCAGCACTTGGTTGATAGTATCCACCGAAGTGGTAAGTGCGCCCAGGTGGTCAGTGTGTGCATCCATTTGCATTTTTTGGGTCTGGCGTTCTGTAACGATCGGTGTAACACAGAGAGGATCTGATTACCGGTGATCTGCAGTATCACCGAGAATACAGATATATACCCGATTATTGATGATCTGCAGTATCACCGATAATCAGATATATCTCTATCCTCTGGACACCTGAGTAATACGAGTGTTTGGTGCAACAGTGATACTTTGAGAAGGACACCCGTAATGAGGGTGCTAGGCAGTATGAGATACTGCTAGAGATCAGATTCCTTCCACAGGTCTGATGCTCCCCAAGGGGCGGAGCCAGACTGAGAGTGGGAAGGACCAGAGTGTGAGTGACACCAAAGGTGGAGTGTCACTGACAGGTCTGTGAACTATCTCCCAACAGGGAAGATAGTTCTCGAGGTCGGACAGGCCGGGTCGTAACACACAGACAGATAAAGTACAGAGACAGGAGACCGATGCAGAATCCTAAGGCTAGCAGAGTTTGGCAACAGAGTATCAGAGTGACAAAGGTACAAAATCAGAGATCAGAAGAATGGTCAGGAAAGCAGAAAGTCATAACAGATAATCAACAATGCCTAGACTTGGGTGTGAGTTCCGAGGTCCTCCACACCCCTGGAACTAGTCTAGAATAAATAATTAAATAATACAGATGGTACAGAATTCCTAGACTAAGGTGTGAGTTCCTTGGTCATCAACACCTTGGAAACTGGTCTAGTTATTAACACAAATAATAACAGAATTCCTAAACTAAGGTGTGAGCTCCTTGATCATCAACACCTAGGAAACTGGTCTAATATAACACAGATACTGACAAGGTCTGAGTGCTACCACGTAGTGATCGCAACGCCAGACACCAGAGAAATGACCAGCACCCAGTATATATACACCAGCGCTGTCCTGCGCCTCCCCTAAGTGCTGGACCAATGAAAACTGATAGAATTGTCAGCTGACCGGCCTGGTCCAGGACATTACTGCCTCCTATCCCGAGAGGGATAGGAAAAGCACTGAGGTCTGCATGGTGTGACGTGCTTTTAAGCCTTACTGCATTTCCTGTCCCTTGCAGGAAGGGGAGATAATCTCCAGACCCCATCATGTGGGACTAATGGAAATCGCAAGTTAACAGCAGCTCAGATTAGAGACCTCACGGTTTAGGGCCCCTAAAATGCCAGGGCAGTATAGGAACCCCACAAATGACCCCATTCTAGAAAGAAGACACCCAAAGGTATTCCGTTAGGAGTATGGTGAGTTCATAGAAGATTTAATTTTTTGTCACAAGTTAGCGGAAAATGACACTTTGTGAAAAAAAACAATTAAAATCAATTTCCGCTAACTTGTGACAAAAAAATAAAAACTTCTATGAACTCACCATACTCCTAACGGAATACCTTGGGGTGTCTTCTTTCTAAAATGGGGTCATTAGTGGGGTTCCTATACTGCCCTGGCATTTTAGGGGCCCTAAACCGTGAGGAGTAGTCTTGAAACAAAAATGACCTGTGAAATCTTAAAGGTACTCATTGGACTTTGGGCCCCTTAGCGCAGTTAGGCTGCAAAAAAGTGCCAATCATGTGGTATCACCGTACTCGGGAGAAGTAGTATAATGTGTTTTGGGGTGTATTTTTACACATACCCATGCTGGGTGGGAGAAATACCTCTGTAAATGACAATCTTTTGATTTTTTTACACACAATTGTCCATTTACAGAGTTATTTCTCCCACCCAGCATGGGTATGTGTAAAAATACACCCCAAAACACATTGTACTACTTCTCCCAAGTACGGCGATACCACATGTGTGGCACTTTTTTTGCACCCTAACTGCGCTAAGGGGTCCAAAGTCCAATGAGTACCTTTAGGATTTCACAGGTCATTTTGAGAAATTTTGTTTCAAGACTACTCCTCACGGTTTAGGGCCCCTAAAATGCCAGGACAGTATAGGAACCCCACAAATGACTCCATTTTAGAAAGAAGACACCCCAAGGTATTCTGTTAGTAGTACGGTGAGTTCATAGAAGATTTTATTTTTTGTCACAAGTTAGCGGAAATTGATTTTTATTGGTTTTTTTTCACAAAGTGTCATTTTCCGCTAACTTGTGACAAAAAATAAAATCTTCTATGATGCACCGTACTACTAACGGAATACCTTGGGGTGTCTTCTTTATAAAATGGGGTCATTTGTGGGGTTCCTATACTGTTCTGGCATTTTAGGGGCCCTAAACCGTGAGGAGTAGTCTTGAAACGAAATTTCTCAAAATGACCTGTGAAATCCTAAAGGTACTCATTGGACTTTGGGCCCCTTAGCGCAGTTAGGGTGCAAAAAAGTGCCACACATGTGGTATCGCCGTACTCAGGAGAAGTAGTATAATGTGTTTTGGGGTGTATTTTTACACATACCCATGCTGAGTGGGAGAAAGATCTCTGTAAATGGACAATTGTGTGTAAAAAAAAAATTAAAAAAATTGTCATTTACAGAGATATTTCTCCCACCCAGCTTTGGTATGTGTAAAAATACACCCCAAAACACATTATACTACTTCTCCTGAGTACGGCAATACCACATGTGTGGCACTTTTTTGCAGCTTAACTGCGCTAAGGGGCCCAAAGTCCAATGAGCACCTTTAGGCTTTACAGGGGTGCTTACAAATTAGCACCCCCCAAAATGCGAGGACAGTAAACACACCCCACAAATGACCCCATTTTGGAAAGTAGACACTTTAAGGTATTCAGAGAGGGGCATGGTGAGTCCGTGGCAGATTTCATTTTTTTTTTGTCGCAAGTTAGAAGAAATGGAAACTTTTTTTTTTTTGTCACAAAGTGTCATTTTCAGCTTACTTGTGACAAAAATGTATATCTTCTATGAACTCACTATGCCTCTCAGTGAATACTTTGGGATGTCTTCTTTCCAAAATGGGGTCATTTGGGGGGTATTTATACTATCCTGGAATTCTAGCCCCTCATGAAACATGTCAGGTGGTCAGAAAAGTCATAGATGCTTGAAAATGGGAAAATTCACTTTTTGCACCATAGTTTGTAAATGCTATAACTTTTACCCAAACCAATAAATATACACTGAATGGTTTTTTTTTAATCAAAAACATGTTTGTCCACATTTTTCGCGCTGCATGTATACAGAAATTTTACTTTATTTGAAAAATGTCAGCACAAAAAAGTTAAAAAAATCATTTTTTTGCCAAAATTCATGTCTTTTTTGATGAATATAATAAAAAGTAAAAATCGCAGGAGCCATCAAATAGCACCAAAAGAAAGCTTTATTAGTGACAAGAAAAGGAGCCAAAATTCATTTAGGTGGTAGGTTGTATGAGCGAGCAATAAACCGTGAAAGCTGCAGTGGTCTGAATGGAAAAAAAGTGGCCGGTCTTTAACCACTTTACCCCCGCGCGTACGTATTTCTCCGCCCCTTTTTCCATCCTTTAAAAACCAGGGACGGAGAAACACGTACTTTCCGCGTTCCCGACGCTGTCCGCGCTCCCGCTCGTAAACACGCCGCCCGCCGCTAGTAAAACCGCCGCCGCCCGCTCGCCCGGAGATCAATGAACGGGAAAATCCATTCCCGTTCGTTGATCTAAGCCCCACAATGACCCGCTGCTCTCCTATGGGCAGCGCGATCATTGTGAGAAGAAACTCACGTGTCCAGCCTCCTTATTCTTCCTCCAAGCTTCCGGAAGGAGGCTTGGAGGTCGCAATAAAGCAAAAAGTTACTGTGGCCATCTTGTGGCCAAATAGTAAACTACACCCTACACATTTTTCACATACAAATAAATGACTTTTACACACAAAATTAACTCATTACCTCCCACACTCCCCATTTTTTTTTTTTTGTAATTAAAAAAAAATTCAAAAATTTACAATTAAAAAAAATACATAATTAGTTACCTTAGGGACTGAACTTTTTAAATATTTAAGTCAAGAGGGTATAACACTGTTACTTTATAAACTATGGGCTTGTAATTAGGGATGGACGCAAAACTGAAAAAAATGCACCTTTATTTCCAAATGAAATATTGGCGCCAAACATTGTGATAGGGACATAATTTAAACGGTTTTATAACCGGGACAAAAGGGCACATAAATTTCATGGGTTTTAATTACAGTAGCATGCATTATTTAAAAACTATAATGGCCGAAAACTGAAAAATAATTTTTTTTTCCCCACATTTTTCCTATTTTCCCATTAAAACACATTTAGAAAAAAATAATTCTTGGCATAATGTCCCACCTAAAGAAAGCCTAATTGGTGGCGGAAAAAACAAGATATAGTTCATTTCATTGCGATAAGTAATGATAAAGTTATAGACGAATGAATGGAAGGAGCGCTGAAAGGTGAAAATTGCTCTGGTGGTCAGGGGGTAAAACCCCTCAGTGGTGAAGTGGTTAAAGAGAATCTGTATTTTTAAAATCGCACAAAAGTAAACATACCAGTGCGTTAGGGGACATCTCCTATTACCCTCTGTCACAATTTCGCCGCTCCTCGCCGCATTAAAAGTGGTTAAAAACTGTTTTAAAAAGTTTGTTTATAAACAAACAAAATGGCCACCAAAACAGGAAGTAGGTTGATGTACAGTATGTCCACACATAGAAAATACATTCATACACAAGCAGGCTGTATACACCCTTCCTTTTGAATCTCAAGAGATCATTTGTGTGTTTCTTTCCCCCTGCAGCTATCTTCCACTGAAGTGTCAGGCTGTTTCTTCCTGCAGAGTGCAGACAGCTCTGCCTGTATGTAATTCCTCAGTATGTGAAAGCCCAGCCAGCTCAGAGGAGGATTTATCCAGCTTGTAAAAGATAAGAGAGAAGAGAGAAGCTGCCCTAATCTAAATAATACACAGGCAGTGGGCAGAGAGGGGCCTGGAGGGGGGAGATGCATCACAGAACCACAACACTGAAGAACTTGGCAGCCTTCCAGACACAGGCCTGACAAGTCTGACAAGAGAGAGATAAGTTGATTTATTACAGAGATGGTGATAGTAGAAAGTGCTGCAGTTAGCCAGAACACATTAGAATAGCTTTTGGAACTTGTAGGATGATAAAAAACAGGATGCAATTTTTGTTACGGAGTCTCTTTAAGGGGGGTAAAGCCCTAGGTCCTCAAGTGGTTAAAGCTGCTACTGCCTATAGTGCAGCGTGCCCTAGTGGCTGCCGCACTGGTGCTTTGAGTCCGTCAGGAGAAAAGCACGATATAAGTGTTCTATGTCTGAGTCTAAAAAGAAAACAGAGAAACGTGCACCCTGTAGGTACTTAGAGAGCTAAGCCTGTCTAATTCCCTATTATCTGTGACTAATACAAAGTTGTGATTTGATCTCTCCCCTGTGCCACCTGATTGCCACAGCATATAAGGCATATAAGCTCATTTGTAAGCACAGGATGTTAGCAGTATGTCTGCTTCCATGAAAACAGGAAGTGGAAACAGTGCAGATTTATTGCAGAATTTGTATCGGCTGCAGCAAAGAAAGGTTATGATGCTGTTTCCTATCTTTTAGAGCAGAGAGGACGTTCAGGTCTGCTTTAAAGTGGCCATTACCGATAAAATTCTCTGGACTATGGGCAAAAATCTGTCTGGTCTCTCCCCATTGTTATAATGACTGCATGTGTGGATAAGGTGTTAAACAAGTTGAAAAGTTTTTGACAGTCCCTAGACTCCAGGAGGGCTGCTTTCTGACTTGTGTTAGAGACTGGCAGGGACATGCGTCAAATTACAGGCAAGTAGCCTCTGTGTGATGTGGGACTGCAATTCTGATAAGCTCTCTGCTCCTTCTCAGTCTCTCTCCACTGCTCCTCTCTCTGGGCTAGTGCACGCCAAAATCACAATAGCAATCGCTAGCAATTTGTGAGTGTGATTTTGTGAAGCGAATTTCAGAGCGATTTTTTTTTTAATGAATCGCTCCAAAAAATGCTTCATGCAGTGTGTATGCGATTTTGAAAAAATCACAACGCTGCTGTGAGAACACTGTCATAGGGTAACAATAGCCAATCGCTTTTTAAATCACTGCCGATTTGAAAAACGCTCAGACACACTGTTGGTGGGCATCCCCAGCTTCTGCTGCATCCGCCGCCGCTCCCTAGTGTATAAATGTGCCCCCAGTGTGTATTTATACATAACCTGTCCTGTGTTGCCCACCGTGCTGTGCCCATACATCTTCCACTCCTCCATTTGCGCTTCACACACCGCTGGCATTTAGCACACGTGACATCACACATGCGCCACGCACTATATGCTGGTGGCATGTGAGCCACAAATGGAACAGAAGAAGCTGAAGGTGGATGGGCACGGTGTGGAAAACGACACAAGACAGGTAATGTATAAATGCACACATGGGGGCACATTTATACACTTGGGGGAACAGCACCAGGGGTTTTGTCGCATCCATCCATCACATGCACCACTTTCCATAGTCATGTCACTGACTGTCCTCTGATGAGCTCACTTTCTATTCTCTGCCAAAGTCATAATCTAATCTTCTACCATATTATTATTGTGTATTTATATAGCACTGACTTCTTCTGCAGCACATTACAGAGTACATAGTCATGTCACTGACTGTCCTCAGAGGAGTTTACAATCTAATCCTACCATAGTCATAGTCTTATACCCTACAATATTATTATTATGTATTTATATAGTAGTAGCAGTAGGGTATTGTACCGTGTTAGCCATCAGTAAAAGCAAGAAGTTTTAAATCAGGATGATACCATTTATTGGCTAACTACAAATGAATAAGAATAAACAAGCTTTCGGCCTTGCAGCCTTCGTCAGGTTTATATCCTGTTAGTTTGCAAGCTGGTGGTACAGACAGCTTATATACATGCAACATCAAAAGGAAAAACAGATATTTTTTTCAAGCATAAATACATCATTAAGATGCCTTAATACAAACAGACCATCTAAATGGGGTAAGATAAGGATCCTTGTTTACTTTATTGCTCCCAGACCTGGTATTAGGATTGACCCAGAGGTATCGTAAATTCTTAGTTCACAAGTTCAGCTAGGGTGGCTGAGACAGTTCATATATCATCCATCTCATACCAATATAGAAAGTTGTTGTCCTTATTCAGACCCTTCTGCACAGCTTTGAAACAATTTATAAATTTTGTTTCTGCTATTAATCGGTCATTTGACGTTTTGAAGCCGCCCTTCAGGGCAGTGACACGAAGATCATCCATGCTGTGTCCGTTGGACCGAAAGTGTGTAGCAACTGGGAGTCCAGATTTGGTATCATTAATAGTGTGCCTGTGTCCATTCATACGTTTGCGCAGAGTTTGTCCAGTTTCTCCCACGTACATAACATTGGGGCATTTAGCACACATGATCAGATATACCAGATTGGTGGACCCACAAGAAAATTTACCTTGTATTCTGTACTCCTGTTGTGAACCTGGTATCGTTACCCTGTCAGTGGAGTAAATGTGTCTGCAGGTCCCACATATTTTTTGTCGGCAGGGTGATGTTCCGTTTTGTTGAGGCCTATTCAAAGAGCTCCTGACAATCATCTGTTTTAGATTGTGTGGTTGCCGATATGACAAGAGTGGAGGTTTAGGGAATATCGTTCTCAGTCTGTGATCCTTGTGTAAAATGGGATGAAGTTCCTTAGCAATCCTCCTTAAGATTTCCAGGTGTGGGTTGTAGGTGACAACCAAAGGGACACGTTCCTCTTTCTGGTTTTGCTTATATTTCAGGAGTTCAGTCCTGGGGATGTTGCTGGCTTTCCTGATTTGGGCCTCAGCCAAATCTGGACTCCCAGTTGCTACACACTTTCGGTCCAACGGACACAGCATGGATGATCTTCGTGTCACTGCCCTGAAGGGCGGCTTCAAAACGTCAAATGACCGATTAATAGCAGAAACAAAATTTATAAATTGTTTCAAAGCTGTGCAGAAGGGTCTGAATAAGGACAACAACTTTCTATATTGGTATGAGATGGATGATATATGAACTGTCTCAGCCACCCTAGCTGAACTTGTGAACTAAGAATTTACGATACCTCTGGGTCAATCCTAATACCAGGTCTGGGAGCAATAAAGTAAACAAGGATCCTTATCTTACCCCATTTAGATGGTCTGTTTGTATTAAGGCATCTTAATGATGTATTTATGCTTGAAAAAAATATCTGTTTTTCCTTTTGATGTTGCATGTATATAAGCTGTCTGTACCACCAGCTTGCAAACTAACAGGATATAAACCTGACGAAGGCTGCAAGGCCGAAAGCTTGTTTATTCTTATTCATTTGTAGTTAGCCAATAAATGGTATCATCCTGATTTAAAACTTCTTGTATTTATATAGAACTGACATCTTCTGCAGCACTGTAGAGAGTACATAGTCATGTCACTGACTGTCCTCAGAGGAGCGCACAATCTAATCCCTACCACAGTCATAGTCTAATGTCCTACCATATTATTATTATGTATTTATGTAGCACTGACATCTCCTGCAGCACTTTACAGAGTACATAGTCATGTCACTGACTGTCCTCAGAAGAGCTCACAATCTAATCTTACCATAGTCATAGTCTAATGTCCTACCATATTATTATTATTATTATGTATTTATATAGCACTAATATCTTCTGCAGCACTTCACAGAGTACATAGCCATGTCACTGGCTGTCCTCAGAGGAGCTCACAATCTAATCCTACCATAGTCATAGTCTAATGTCCTACCATATTATTATTATTATGTATTTATATAGCACTAATATCTTCTGCAGCACTTTACAGAGTACATAGCCATGTCACTGGCTGTCCTCAGAGGAGCTCACAATCTAATCCTACCATAGTCATAGTCTAATGTCCTACCATATTATTATTATGTATTTATATAGCACTGACATCTTCTGCAGCACATTACAGAGTACATAGTCGTGTCACTGACTGTCCTCAGAGGAGCTCACAATCTAATCCCTGCCATAGTCATAGTCTAATGTCCTACCATATCATTATTATGTATTTATATAGCACTGATATCTTCTGCAGCACATTACAGAGTACATAGTCATGTCACTGACTGTCCTCAGAGGAGCTCACACTCTAATCCTACCATAGTTATAGTCTAATGTCCTACCATATTATTATTATTATGTATTTATATAGCACTAATATCTTCTGCAGCACTTTACAGAGTACATAGCCATGTCACTGGCTGTCCTCAGAGGAGCTCACAATCTAATCCTACCATAGTCATAGTCTAATGTCCTACCATATTATTATTATGTATTTATATAGCACTGACATCTTCTGCAGCACATTACAGAGTACATAGTCGTGTCACTGACTGTCCTCAGAGGAGCTCACAATCTAATCCCTGCCATAGTCATAGTCTAATGTCCTACCATATTATTATTATGTATTTATATAGCACTGACATCTTCTGCAGCACATTACAGAGTACATAGTTATGGCACTGACTGTCCTCAGAGGAGCTCACAATCTAATCCCTGCCATAGTCATAGACTAATATTTTCACTATAGGATTGTTTGGGGGGAAACCAGTTGACTTATTAGTATGTTTTGAAGATGTAGGAGAATATGAAGTATTGAATGAAATCTGAGGGCACTTATACCTGGCTTCCTATATTGGGGAAACCTATACCTGGAGTGATACTGGGGGCCCCTATACCTGGATAGCTAACCAGGGGGCACCTACACCTGGCTACCTAAAACTCATAGCACAAAAAGACTTCAAGTGATCTCCACTACTGATGATTACTGTATGCGTGCCAAATGCAGTCCTGTGGAGCAGCTCACTATATAAACCACCCTGTAAAGAGGAACAATAACTAAGACTAGCCAACCCGCGTCGTAGCATACGCCGCATCTATCTATCTAATAGAGTACGTGCCTCAACCTTGAAGCAAGAAGAAGTAGGCTTTCTATGAGAAAATGTATGCGTGCTCAAACACCAAGTTTAACCCTAGCAAGTCTGGCTTTGCAAATCCGGCCTAATTGGCTATTCATGAGGCAATGCTCATGCAAATATGCATTTGCTTTCGCATGCCAAACTATGCAGGGTCAAAAAAACAATACTGCAAAGTGCTCTCTCGCTGCCTGGGAACCACAGCGGCACCCCGGAGTGGGCGGCTGGGTGGCGCAGCCGCCCCCCCCCCCCCCCCCCCCAAGCGTGGCCAGCGCTGGGGAGAGCCGTCCGCACCCACCTCCTAATATTAAAAACAGCCACTTACCTTAACGTCCATTGGGTTCTGCTACATGCGCATTAATTTTCTCATGGAAAGCATTTTGTGCAGTTTGTATCCTTTGGAGGCAGGTGGTGGATGGCTTGCTCCGGTGGTGTGAACCCTGGAGTGAGTGCGCCAGTCCCCCCCCCCCCCCCCCCCCTCTGGAGTGCTGTATGTGAGCCAGCCCTGAGCTCTAAAGCGCGGGGTGACCCATGCTTCTCTCCTTTCTCATGTGGTGCCCCCAAATGAATGCGCACGTAGCAGAACGCAATGGACGTTAAGGTAAGTGCCTGTTATTAATATTGGGAGGTGGGTGCAGACGGCTCTCCCTGGCGCTGGCCACACTTGGGGGGGGGGGTCGTCCATGCCACCCAGCCTCCCCCTCCGGGGTGCCGCTGTGGTTTCCAGGCAGTGAGAGAGCCTGGGACCCTGCGGTCCCCCCAGTTGTATAAAAAGGGGGCATTGGGAATCCTCCCCGTGGCGCTCCTGGAGGTCTGGAGCACACCAAAAACTGCTAGCAGATCCGCAAAATGCTAGCAGATTTTGAAACGCTTTTTCTTATTTTTCTGTAGCATTTGACCTAGCATTTTGCGGTTTTGTAAAGCGTTTTTGGTGTAGTAGATTTCATATATTGTTACAGTAAAGCTGTTACTGAACAGCTTCTGTAACAAAAACGCCTGCAAAACCGCTCTGAACTGCCGTTTTTCAGAGCGGTTTGCGTTATCCCTATACTTTAGATTGGAGGCAGAAACGCCTCCGCAATCCAAAAAATGCCTCACCTCGGGAGTATGCGTTTCAGCAAAACGCCTCCCGCTCTGGTGTGCACCAGCACATTGAAATACATTACCCAAGCGTATCCGCAGCCGCAAGTGGATCGCAAAACGCTGCCGAACCGCTCTGGTGTGCACTAAGCCGGATGTAGCATGTAGCAGGGTGACTGCTTTGTGGTATTGGTTTGTGCATGCATTTGCATGAGCATTGCCTCAGGAAGAGCCAATTAGGCCAGATTTGCAATGTCAGACTTGCTAGGGTAAGGCCTCTTTTCCATGGACTGTGAATAGGCAGTGAAATGGCTCTCAAACTCTCACAACTGCTCACTGCTGCCTGGTAACTGCTCACTGCTGCCTGGTAACTGCTTGCTGCTGCCTGGTAACTGCTTGCTGCTGCCTGGTAACTGCTTGCTGCTGCCTGGTAACTGCTTGCTGCTGCCTGGTATCTGCTCGATGCTGCCTGGTAACTGCTTGTTGCTGCCTGGTAACTGCTTGTTGCTGCCTGGTAACTGCTTGTTGCTGCCTGGTATCTGCTCACTGCTGCCTGGTAACTGCTTGCTGCTGCCTGGTAACTGCTTGTTGCTGCCTGGTATCTGCTCGCTGCTGCCTGGTAACTGCTTGCTGCTGCCTGGTAACTGCTTGTTGCTGCCTGGTAACTGCTCACTGCTGACTGATAACTGCTTGCTGCTGCCTGGTAACTGCTTGTTGCTGCCTGGTATCTGCTCACTGCTGCCTGGTAACTGCTTGCTGAGCACACAGCTCAACAGTCCGTGGAAAAGAGGCCTTAAACTTGGTGTTTGAGCACGCATAAATTTTCTCATGCAAAATACTTCTTCTTCTTGTTTGAAGGTTGAGGCACTTAGTCTATTATATATATAGATGTGGCCGATGGGGGGGGGGGGGGGGGGCGCACTTGGGCAGCTCGGCCTCTGTTGGTGGTAGACCTTGTCCCTGCACTGACTGTAGCCTAAGCCTGTATGCTGCATTGTGCTTTAAAGTTGCTCATAAGCTGCTGCTCATAAGCTAGGCACACTTCAATAGTGCAGACTATATATATATAGATATATATATATACATGCCCCCCAACTGTCCCGGATTGGTTGGGATTCTCCCGATTTTGGGGGGCTCTCCAGCTATCCCGGGAAGCCCCCCTTACGTCCCGGCCGGCTTGGGAGAGAAGAGATGACAGAAATGATCGAGGCGCCAGCCGCGCCAATAAGGGATGCGGGAGCCTGCTTTATTCCTCCCTCCCTTCCTCTGAATGCCCCCACCTGCTGTGAATGTGTGTCCCCCTGTAGGCAGTGTGTGCGGAGCGGAGAGGTAGGTCCTACCGCAATCCATGCGCACCGGCAACTAGTCTCTACTTCCTGTGACGTCATGGTAAACAGTAAGCAGGAGAATCCAGTTGCCGATGCGTTGGGGGCATTCAGAGGAAGGGAGGGAGGAATAAAGCCGGCTCCCGCATCCCTTATTGGCGCGGCTGGCGCCTCGATCATTTCTGTCATCTCTTCTCTGCCCAGGGCAATCTCCTCCCCACACAGGGGCACCTTCCTCCCCACCCACGGGCATTCTCCCCCCCTCCACTGACGACCCCCCTAACCACTAGCACCCTCCTCCCCACCCACTGGCACCCTCCTCCCCACCCACTGGCACCCTCTTCTTTGCTGACTGGCACCCTCCTCCTACCCACTGACACCCTCCTCCTACCCACTGGCACCTTTCTCCCCCACCCAGGTTCACCCTCCTCCCTGCTCACTGGCACCCTCCTCTCTGCCCACTGACACCCTCCACTTTCCACTAACACCCTCCTCCCACTCACTGGCACCTTCCTCCCCCACCCACTGGCACCCCCCTTTCCACCCAGTGTCACCCTCTTCCACCCACTGGCACCCTCCTCCGCAAACTCATTCCTCCCATTGTCACCCTCCTGCAAAAGCAGGGGTGTGGCTTAAGGCTTGCGCAGGGGGCGTGGCTTAAGTGTCCCTCTTTCACATCTTCAAATGATGGGAGGTATGTGTATGTATGTATATATATATATATATATATATATATATATATATATATATATATATATATTTATTTATTTATTTATAGTGGTTTGCAAAAGTATTCGCCCCCCTTGGAGTTTTCCATATTTTGTCATATTACTGCCCCAAACATTAATCAATTTTATTGGAATTTCACATGGCAGATCAATACAAAGTGGTGTACATGTGAGAAGTGGAATGAAAATCATACATGATTCCAGACATTTTTTACAAATCAATAACTGCAAAGTGGGGTGTGCGTAATTATTCAGCCCCCTTTGGTCTGAGTGCAGTCAGTTGCCTATAGACATTGCCTGATGAGTGCTAATAACTAAATAGAGTGCACCTTTGTGTAATCTAATGTCAGTACAAATAGAGCTGCTCTGTGACGGCCTCAGAGGTTGTCTAAGAGAATATTGGGAGCAATAACACCATGAAGTCCAAAGTACACACCAGACAGGTCAGGGATGAAGATATTGAGAAATTTAAAGCAGGCTTAGGCTACAAAAAGATTTCCAAAGCCTTGAACATCCCACGGAGCACTGTTCAAGCGATCATTCAGAAATGGAAGGAGTATGGCACAACTGTAAACCTACCAAGACAAGGCCGGCCACCTAAACTCACAGGCCAAACAAGGAGAGCACTGATCAGAAATGCAATCAAGAGGCCCATGGTGACTCTGAACGAGCTGCAGAGATCTACAGCTCAGGTGGGGGAATCTGTCCATAGGACAACCATGGCCGTTTTTAGGGCCGTGCGACTCGTGCCGCCGCCCTGAGCGCTGTTTGGAGGGGGGCGCTGTAATGGAGGGGGAAGCCGGAGCCGCAGGGAGGGCAGCCCGACCTCTCCCCGGGCCGCCCTCCGTGCTCCCCCCTCTGATGCACAGTAAATAGCGCAGCAGGAAGCTCTGACCACAACTACTCACCGTCCTGCGTTCCACTCGCTGCTGATCTCCTCTCGGTATAGACGCTAATACACACGCTGCTTCCTGTTTAGCTGGAAGCAGCGTGTGTATTAGCGTCTATGCCGAGAGGAGATCAGCAGCGAGTGGAACGCAGGAAGGTGTGTAGTTGTGTACAGAGAGAGCTTCCTGCTGCACTATTTACTGTGCATCGGAGGGGGGAGCACGGAGGGCGGCCCGGGGAGAGGGAGGGAGAGGTCGGGCTGCCCTCCCCGCGGCTGACTCCCCCCTCCATAATGGGGGGGGGGGGGAAACCTACCTAACCTATACTGGGGGATGCTGCCTATCTAACCTATACTGGGGGACACCTACCTAATCTAACCTATACTGGGGGACACCTACCTAATCTAACCTATACTGGGGGGCACCTACCTAATCTAACCTATACTGGGGGGCAGCTACCTATCTAAACTATACTGGGGGGCACCTACCTAATCTAACCTATGCTGGAGGGCACCTACCTAATCTAACCTATGCTGGAGGGCACGTACCTAATCTAACCTATGCTGGGGGCACGTACCTAATCTAACCTATGCTGGGGGGCAGCTACCTAATCTAACCTATACTGGGGGGGGGGGCACCTACCTAATCTAACTTATACTGGGGGGCAGCTACCTATCTAAACTATACTGGGGGGCACCTACCTAATCTAACCTATGCTGGAGGGCACCTACCTAATCTAACCTATGCTGGAGGGCACGTACCTAATCTAACCTATGCTGGGGGCACGTACCTAATCTAACCTATGCTGGGGGGTAGCTACCTAATCTAACCTATACTGGGGGGGGGGGCACCTACCTATGAAACCTATACTGAGGGGCATCTACCTAATCTAACCTATACTGGGGGGCACCTACCTAATCTAACCTATACTGGGGGGCACCTACCTTATCTAACCTATGCTGGGGGCACGTACCTAATCTAACCTATGCTGGGGGGCAGCTACCTAATCTAACCTATACTGGGGGGCACCTACCTATGAAACCTATACTGAGGGGCACCTACCTAATCTAACCTATACTGGGGGGCACCTACCTAATCTAACCTATACTGGGGAGCACCTACCTAATCTAACCTATACTGGGGGGCACCTACCTAATCTAACCTATACTGGGGGCAGGGGCGGACTGACAACTCATGGGGCCCCCGGGCAATAGGAGATTATGGGGCCCCCATACCAGTGTTTCCCACCTTTCACGTTATATTTTTACAGACTAAGATATAATAATTTATTGACAACAGTAAATATGTTATATTGAGATATTACACAGCGACAAAAACCGCTGCGCCGCGCGTAGCGCGGCGCGCCAAAAAATGGGTATGGTCACGCAACAGAATGTGGGCGTGGTCATGGGTGGGGCAAAATATACATGACCTTAGCAGTGGTGTAAAAGGTCTGCTGGGGAAGTTTGAACTCTGCCATAGTGCTTCCCCCCAAAATACATGTAATCTGACAGCATTTCACAAAAAATCCATGCAATTTGGCAGAGGTTCCTCCAAAATACAGATAATATGGCAGTCGTTCCCCCAAAATAGACGTTATCTGGCAGCAGCGGTTCCCCCAAATATACATAATTTGGCAGCGGATCACCAAAAATACATGTAGCAGCAGTGGTTCCCCCAAAATACACAGAATCTGGAAGCAGCAGTTCCCCCATTATACACAATCTGGCAGCGGTTCCCCAAAAATACACATAATCTGGCAGCTGTTTCTCAAAATACACTTAATCTGGCAGCAGCAGTTCCCCAAAAATAGTTAATCTGGCAGCAGTTCCCCCAAAATAGGTGCCCCCAGTATAGGTAACCAGGTCAAAGGGTATCCCCAGTGGAAGTATCCAGGTCTATAGGTTTTCCCAGTGCAGGTATCCAGGTCTATAGGTGTCCCCAGTATAAGTAGCCTAATCTACAGGTGTCCCCAGAATAGATAACCAGGTCTATAGATGTCCCCATTTAAGATAGCCAGGTCTATAGATGTCCCCAGTTAAGATAGCCAGGTCTATAGCTGTCCCCAGTATAGGTAGCCAGGTCTACAGGTGTCTCCAGAATAGGTAGCCAGGCCTATAGGTGTCCCCAGTACAGATAGCCAAGTCTATAGGTGTCTCCTGTATAGATAGCCAGGTCTTTAGGTGTCCCCAGTATATGTAGCCAGGTGTATAGGTGTCCCCAGTATAGCCAGGTCTATAGGTGCCCCCAGTATATGTAGTCAGGTGTATAGGTGCCCCCAGTATATGCAGTCAGATGTATAGGTCTCCCCAGTATAGCCAGGTGTATAGGTCTCCCCAGTATAGCCAGGTGTATAAGTGCCCCCAGTATATGCAGCCAGGTGTATAGGTGTCCCCAGTATAGCCAGGTTTATAGGTGCCCCCAGTATATGTAGCTAGGTCTATAAGTGCCCCCAGTATATGTAGTCAGGTGTATAAGTGCCCCCAGTATATGTAGTCAGGTGTATAGGTGCCCCCAGTATATGCAGCCAGATGTATAGGCGTCCCCAGTATAGCCAGGTTTATAGGTGCCCCCAGTATATGTAGCTAGGTCTATAAGTGCCCCCAGTATATGTAGCCAGGTGTATAGGTGTCCCCAGTATATGCAGCCAGGTGTATAGGTCTCCCCAGTATAGCCAGGTCTGTAAGTGCCCCCAGTATATGTAGCTAGGTCTATAAGTGCCCCCAGTATATGTAGCTAGGTCTATAAGTGCCCCCAGTATATGTAGTCAGGTGTATAAGTGCCCCCCCCCAGTATATGTAGTCAGGTGTATAGGTCTCCCCAGTATAGCCAGGTCTATAGGTGCCCCCAGTATATGCAGCCAGGTGTATAGGTCTCCCCAGTATATGCAGCCAGGCTTGTAGGTGTCTCCAGGAGGGGAGACAGCCAGTGAAGGAGGGCGATGGGCATAGCAGCGGAGAAGGGGGGAAGTTTCCCCCCCCTCCTCTCACCTTGGGGCCCCCCTTCCTGGCTCTCCCCTCCATAATCTGTAAGACAGCTGGAAGCGGCTGACAGCGAGCGGAGACTCACCGCTCTTCAGCCACCGGAGGCATCGCTGATCTGTGTGCAGCTAGTCTGGGCTTCTCAAGCCCAGACTAGCTGCACACAGATCAGCGATCCCTCCGGTGGCTGAACAGCGTCTCCACCCGCTGTCAGCCGCTTCCAGCTGTCTTACAGATTACGGAGGGGAGAGCCAGGAAGGGGGGCCCCAAGGTGAGAGGAGGGGGGGGAAACTTCCCCCCTTCTCCGCTGCTATGCCCATCGCCCTCCTTCACTGGCTGTCTCCCCTCCTCGCTGCTCAGGGTTCTATGGCGGGTGGTGGGCCCCCCCTGACCACGGGCCCTCGGTCCGTGCCCGAGTGCCCTAATGGTCAGTCCGCCCCTGACTGGGGGGCAGCTACCTATCTAACCTATACTGGGGGGCACCTACCTATCTAACCTATACTGGGGGGCACCTACCTAATCTAACCTATGCTGGGGGGGGCACGTATATAATTTAACCTATGCTGGGGGGCACGTACCTAATCTAACCTACACTGGGGGGGGGGGCACCTACCTATCTAACCTATACTGGGGGGCACCTACCTATCAAACCTATACTGGGGGCACTTACTTATCTAACCTGTATTGGGGGCACCTATACCTACCTACCTAGCTAGCCTATACAGGTGGCAACTATACTGGCTACCTATATTGCAGGCATCTACCTAACTAACCTATACTGGGGGCACCTACCTATCTAGCCTATGCTGGGGGCAACTATTCTGGCTACCTATATTAGAAGCACACACCTAGCTAACCTGTACTGGGGCACCTACCTATCTAACTTACACCGGGGGCACCTGCCTATATAACCTATACTGGGGGCAACTATACTGGCTACCTATACTGGAGGCACCTACCTGGCTAACCTATACTGGGGCAACTATACATACCTTGCTCCGGGGGGGCGCAATTTTTACACCCTCGCTCTGGATGCATTTTAGCCTAGAAACTGCACTGAGGACAACTATTAGTCGAGCACTGCACAAAGTTGGCCTTTATGGAAGAGTGGCAAGAAGAAAGCCATTGTTAACAGAAAAGCATAAGAAGTCCCGTTTGCAGTTTGCCACAAGCCATGTGGGGGACACAGCAAACATGTGGAAGAAGGCGCTCTGGTCAGATGAGACCAAAATGGAACTTTTTGGCCAAAATGCAAAACGCTATGTGTGGCGGAAAATTAACACTGCACATCACTCTGAACACACCACCCCCACTGTCAAATATGGTGGTGGCAGCATTGTGTTCTGGGGCAGCTTCTCTTCAGCAGGGATGGGGAAGCTGGTCAGAGTTGATGGGAAGATGGATGGAGCCAAATACAGGGCAATCTTGGAAGAAAACCTCTTCCAGTCTGCAAGACTTGAGACTGGGGTGGAGGTTCACCTTCCAGCAGGAAAACGACCCTAAACATAAAGCCAGGGCAACAATGGAAGGGTTTAAAACAAAACATATCCATGTGTTAGAATGGCCCAGCCAAAGTCCAGATCTAAATCCAATGAAGAATCTGTGGCAAGATCTGAAAACTGCTGTTCACAAACGCTATCCATCTAATCTGACTGAGCTGGAGCTGTTTTGCAAAGAAGAATGGGCAAGGATTTCAGTCTCTAGATGTGCAAAGCTGGTAGAGAAATACCCTAAAAGACTGACAGCTGTAATTGCAGCAAAAGGTGGTTCTACAAAGTATTGACTCAGGGGGCTGAATAATTATGCACACCCCACTATGCAGTTATTTGTTTGTAAAAAATGTTTGGAATCATGTATGATTTTCTTTCCACTTCTCTCGTGTACACCACCTTGTATTGGTCTTTCATGTGGAATTCCAATAAAATTGATGCATGTTTGTGGCAGTAATGTGACAAAATGTGGAAAACTTCAAGGGGGCAGAATACTTTTGCAAGCGTGTGTGTGTGTGTGTGTGTGTGTGTGTGTGTGTGTGTGTGTGTGTGTATATATATTACATTGCTACTGTAATAACTGTGTATAACTGTCAGGTTGCAGTGCTGTGTGAATTGTGTCCTGTCTTATCATCAGCAGGCCCTACCGTACCTGGAAAAAAATTAAATAGAAAAAAATAAAAAAATAGATATGACTGCCTTGCACATGATGTGCCATTACTCCTGCTGCGGCCTACAGTGAGATTGAAGGTGTAAGCAATGATCATTGATGAGGGGGATAGCTGTCTCATGGGTGGCCACGAGAGAGGAACAAGAGGAAAAAAGTTCAGAGAGAGAGAGAGAGAGAGAGAGAGAGAGAGAGAGAGAGAGAGAGAGAGAGAGAGCAACCCTTGGAGAGGGAAGACAAGGCTAGGAAGCTAGCAGAGGTCACACCAGGGTCAGCCAGTACGAGGTCACCAGGGGTCAGCCAGCCACCACACACGGTCACTGCTATCAGTACTATACCTGCTCAACAAGGTTCTTTAGTGTGGCAATATTTAAATGTGTGCTGCTGACAGAACCAATGCCATTTGCATTGTGTGTCAACAAAAACTTTGCAGTGGAAAGAGCACCATGCATCTAGGAACAACAATGCTGAGAAGGTACTTGGAGTTCCATTACAAGGCCCTGTGTCAGGAAGCCCTTAAGGAGAGGTAGCCCCCCAGCACATCCCCTGGTCCTATAGCAATTGGCTTTACTCCCCCCAAAAAGTATTAACGCCCTAGCCCATGCGTGTTATTCCAGGCCTCATTTCCACTTTGGCCACAGGCACAGATTCCCCTGCTCCTTCAGCCTCCCAGCATGTCTCCTGGTCCTGCTTCAATTGGCTTTCCTCCAAACCCCTCCCCCCCCAACAAAAAAAAATATTACTATTATGATTATTATTATTACCCTGGTGCATGCCAGTTACTCCAGGCCTTCGTGTAATACAGAGGCTGGAATACAATATTTTTCCTGCAGGTGACTGCTCAATTTTTATGGCCTCACCCAGTGTGGCTGCTATTTCAAATGTTTAGGCAGGTAACTGCCCAGTTTTTATGGCCTTACCTAGTGTGGCTGCTATTTCTACCTAAGAGGTACCTGGGGTCCTGATGGTGCCTCATCCTGTGGCATGTGTGATTTTCTGCTGTAGAAAGCTATCAGTTCCCAGAACGCAGAAGAGGTGCTTGAATTGCCCACTCAGCATTCCACACCTCTGTGTTTCACACAGCCATTCTCTTTATAAAATGATTTATCAGAAACATACTGATAGATTGAATAGTAAACAGTATGGGAAACTTTATTTTACAGTTATATCCTGCTTCTCCTTTTTTCCAGTCCACACACCTTTTTTACATGTATGCAGCTTTGGGGCATTCCAGCACACCCGGCCACTTTCTATATACACAGGTTGTCTAATCTACATTTGATTTATATGTATTTTGAAGGATGACCTTTTTGTTTATATGGCTGCCATGGCATCATTTCTAATGGGATATCCAAGCCAATTTTTACTGTGTGTTTTTACCTGGCTGTTGTGCCATATAATATAGAGTTTCTGTAATACAACATTTATAGTTGATACGGCAACAGGGTGGATAAATGTGTTTTATGTTGTTTACTATTTATTTATTTATTGAGAAAAGAGGGGACACTGAGCGCCCAATATAGTGTAGTAATTGAGAGTATGTGGATTGTAAAAGTATATAAGGAATATACTCACAAGTCAGGGTTACCTCATAGGCAACCACTGTGTAGGCAGGTGAGGAGATTAGACCTGTCCTCACTCAGGATTAAGATGTCGCTCTCTGTAGATAGAAGAATGAAAGGGGATTCAACCCCTCCACCAGGGGTGGATGCTGCAATTGTAAAGAGAACAGAGGCGCCAAAAGAATAAAATCATGTAGATAAAAGTTTTAAAATTCTTCAGGAGGCGGTGGTGGACTCACCTCCCCGAAGCAGACAATAATACCGTAGTTTAAGGTATAAGCAAATTTATTTGAATACTCAAAAAGCACATTTCACAGGTATATTCCCGCTTCCTCAGGCAATAACAACGGAGTATACACAGTAATGTCTCAAGGTCACTGGTAGTGCCTCTGTCAGTGCCTTTTGACAGAGGTGCTACCTGTGACCTTGAGACATTACTGTGTATACTCCGTTGTTATTGCCTGAGGAAGTGGGAATTTACCTGCGAAACGCGTTGCATGTTTTTTGGAGTATTCAAATAAATTTGCTTATACCTTAAACTACGGTATTATTGTCTGCTTCGGGGAGGTGAGTCCACCACCACCTCTTGAGGAATTTAAAAACTTTTATCTACATGATTTTACCCTTTTGGTGCCTCTGTTTTCTTTACAACTATCTATTACTTTTTTTAATATGATTGCGTTATTCCTATATATGCACTATAAAATTATAGGTTAGGGTGGACTTTCATAACACCCTTTCTTACCCGCAGTTATGGCTCTATATAATAATGTGAAAAATGATATATTTTTTTACAGTGAGCAATATGTGTTTTTACTGTACCATTTTTGCACTATTTAATATATGTATACTGAGCGAGTTTATTTATTTGTATTATATGTTTTGCTGTGTATTATTCCAAAGCCCTGATAAACTCTCATAGTCTTTATTGGCCTGAGGAATTTGTACCCACAAAACGTGTTGCCTGTGCAAATAAATTATACTTTATTATTTCTAATTGTGTAATTGTAATTGGAGAGGTAAGCCACCTCTATTTTTTTTCTACTTTTTTTGTGGTTTTAACAAAATTGTATTCGTCCTGGGGGCCCCTGCATCCTTCTTGTGTCAACAATGTGATGTTAAAACATATGATTTGTATAGAGCACATTTAAACACAGCGTAGCCTGAAAATCTTCTGAGAAGACACCCACCAGCTGAAGCTCTTCTGAAGCCCTACCTTCCCACATGTGGTTCTAGGGAGTAAAGAGATGACACAGAAGGGGGTACATATGCTTAATGTTCGGCTAATTGTTTTTATTCATTTCTCTGTATTAAGTTCAGCAAGAAGATCAGTTAGATGTTATTTTTCTGTCATTTTATTCAAGAAGATTGCAATGAGTTTTGACACAGCCACTAAAACAGCTAAAGCTACTAATATAGTTATTAATACAGCTTAAACTATTTTGATCCTATTCTAAATAATACAACTGTTATAATGATTTTTCGAAATGTACTAAGAAAATTCTTGTTTGCTTGACTGTAAAGATCAAACGAATATTGTTTGGTGGACTGGCGCTTCCTACTTGAGATGGCCGAACAGTTCACCTGGTGGACTGTTCACAGCAAACGACGGCCTTTCACCAGCTCGTCTTAGTGGCGAACAGTACGTGCCATTCACGACCAGCTTATTCTTTCCTATTGGGCCATTTTTTGACTCTTCACCCTGAAATCAGGTGGGGGAGGACAGCCAATCCGAGCTGATCACCATGCGTACTATTCTTTCCCATAGGGCTATTTTTTGACCCTTCACCCTGATGTCAGGTGGGGAGGACAGCCAATGCAAGCTGATCATCATTAGTGTTGGGCGAACAGTGTTCGCCACTGTTCGGGTTCTGCAGAACATCACCCTGTTCGGGTGATGTTCGAGTTCAGCCGAACACCTGATGGTGTTCGGCCAAACCGTTCGGCCACATGGCCGAACTAAGAGCGCATGGCCGAACGTTCCCCGAACGTTCGGCTAGCGCTGTGATTGGCCGAACGGGTCACGTGGTTCGGACCCGAACGCGCTCTGATTGGCCGAACTGTCACGTGGTTCGAGTAAATAAATACTCGAACCACGTCATATCTCCGCCATTTGTCTGTGGGTTTAGCTTTGGGTAGGCAGGCAGGGTAGTTCGCGCTCCAGCCACGCTAGCCAGGGTCCCCCCAGTCATTGTGTCGCTGCTGGGAATAGTAGTACACCGCTCGCTCAGCCACACTATATAGCATTGTGTTTACTGCCACTCTGTGTACCTCGCTCAGCCACACTATATAGCATTCTGTTTACTGCCACTCTGTGTCTGTTGGGAATAGTAGTACACCGCTCGCTCAGCCACACTATATAGCATTGTGTTTACTGCCACTCTGTGTACCTCGCTCAGCCACACTATATAGCATTCTGTTTACTGCCACTCTGTGTCTGCTGGGAATAGTAGTACACCGCTCGCTCAGCCACACTATATAGCATTGTGTTTACTGTCACTCTGTGTACCTCGCTCAGCCACACTATATAGCATTGTGTTTACTGCCACTCTGTGTCTGCTGGGAACAGTACTACACCGCTCGCTCAGCCACACTATATAGCATTGTGTTTACTGCCACTTTGTGTCTGCTGGGAATAGTAGTACACCGCTCGCTCAGCCACACTATATAGCATTGTGTTTACTGCCACTCTGTGTACCTCGCTCAGCCACACTATATAGCATTCTGTTTACTGCCACTCTGTGTCTGCTGGGAATAGTAGTACACCGCTCGCTCAGCCACACTATATAGCATTGTGTTTACTGCCACTCTGTGTACCTCGCTCAGCCACACTATATAGCATTCTGTTTACTGCCACTCTGTGTCTGCTGGGAATAGTAGTACACCGCTCGCTCAGCCACACTATATAGCATTGTGTTTACTGTCACTCTGTGTACCTCGCTCAGCCACACTATATAGCATTGTGTTTACTGCCCTCTGTGTCTGCTGGGAACAGTACTACACCGCTCGCTCAGCTACACTATATAGCATTGTGTTTACTGCCACTTTGTGTCTGCTGGGAATAGTAGTACACCGCTCGTTCAGCCACACTATATAGCATTGTGTTTACTGCCACTCTGTGTACCTCGCTCAGCCACCCTATATAGCATTGTGTTTACTGCCACTCTGTGTACCTTGCTCAGCCACACTATATAGCATTGTGTTTACTGCCACTCTGTGTCTGCTGGGAACAGTAGTACACCGCTCGCTCAGCCACACTATATAGCATTGTGTTTACTGCCACTCTGTGTCTGCTGGGAACAGTAGTACACCGCTCGCTCAGCCACACTATATAGCATTGTGTTTACTGCCACTCTGTGTCTGCTGGGAACAGTAGTACACTGCCGCTCACTCAGTCACCCCATTACTATATAGCATTGCTGGGATCTGTAGTACTCTGCTCACCCACCCATACCATTGTACTGCCAGTCACTGTGTATATTGCTGGGATCTGTAGTACTTCACTCACCGTCAACCACTATATAGCATTGCGTACTCTGCCAGTCAGTGTGTATATTGCTGGGATCAGTAATACTCCACTCAACGTCAACCACTATATGAGCTCACCATGAGTTCCTCAGAGACCTCCGCTGTGAGCAGCACTCCCAACAACAGCAACAGCCAACGCCCCACGCAAGCTATAACATCCACCCCAGCAGCCAGTGGTCAGCAGCAGCCCTCCCCGGAGGAGAACGTTGTGTCCATCGGTCCGGCGCCAGAGCGATTATTGAGGGCTGCCATTGAGGAGATGATGGGGCCTGATGTGGAGGAGGAGGTCGGGCTCAGGCCAGCATCCCAAGTTAATGTTGAGGACGATGAGGGGTCTGTTGCCGGCGGATGTTGCGGTGGAAGAGGTAGTGGGTGGGTCAGACTCAGGAGAAGAGTTGTATGATGAGGATGATGATCGGGACCATCTGTATGTGCCTCAGAGTCCGACCCCAGAAAACATGTTGTATCGTGTGTTTAGGTACTAAAATCTGCGTTCCCACTTCCCAGTACTGCCCGGGTCCACGGATCCATATAATTTTTTGGGCAGCACTATCAAACTGTGGTACTATGAGTGAGTTGCCATGGTCCTTCTGTGCTGTCACACTCACCGTCTGTCTGCAGATGGATTGTTCAACACAGCTACGCCATCTGACATGTAGTCCTTGACCATCTTCTCCAGGCGATTGGTGTTGGAGGACGTGGAACTGCACGATTGCTGTTCTGTGGGCTGCTGCATGGGTGTCAGAAAATGTTCCCACTCCAAGGACACTGCCAATACCATTCCCTTTTGGGCACTAGCAGCAGCTTGTGTTCTTTGCTGCCCTCCTGGTCCTCCTGGGTTTGCTGAAGTCAGTCTGTCGGCGTACAACTGGCTACTGGCTAGAGAAGGAGGAGGATGTCAATCTCCTCTCTAAAGTCTCCATCCTCAAGGGCCTGCTGGAATTGTTCCATTTTTGACCTGTCTGACACTTTCTTCAATCAGTTTTTTAACATTGTGTTTGTATAAACTGGGTATAAACCCAGTAATTGGTGTTGTCCAGAATAATGAATAATAATGAATAGTGAATAATGCGCGGGCCGCGTTCAATGCAGTCTAGCATGAATTGAGCCATGTGTGCCAGAGAATCCTGCCAGACTCCTCTGTCTTCATGTTCTTGTGAGCGTTGTGATTGTTGTGATGCACCATATTCGTCACCAGCATCACTTTTTTCCTCTTCTGCTGTCCATTCCCGCTAAATTGTGGAAGTCCAACGTGCACCGCTCTGTCCCTCGGCAGTGGGGGCATCCAATTCCTGCTCCAACTCCAGCTGTTCCTCGTCCTGTTCTTTGTCATAGCTGGGACCAGCGTTTCCTGAGGCAGGTTGCCTGATGTTGGTATCATCACGCTGATCGTTTTCATCTTCAGATTCCCCCACTTGCATCATGCCAGCGGTTTCCATCTTCAACATTGATTTCTTCAGTAAACACAGCAGTGGTATTGTAATGCTGACTGTAGAGTTGTCACTGCTCAGTCACAAGCAACGTGGATTGCTCAAAATTTTGGAGGACTTGGCAGAGATCCAACATGGTGGCCCAATCAGATCCACAGAAGCTTGGTAGCTAGCTAGCTGCTGGAATGCGCCTCGGCACTGCGCAAAAGCGTGCTAGCATGTGCAGCGTAGAATTCCCGCGCGTAGGGAGGGACATCACCCAGCGAGCGATGGTGCGCTAGATTGAAGCGCTCCTGCATCTCTTGGTGAGTCCTTCAGAAGCGGTACTGGACTTTAAAAAATGTTTTTTTTTTTCCTTCAACAGAAGACCTGCCACGTTGGAGTGAGGAGGACGCCGCCGACCCCGACACCAAGCTGAACCCCGGCGAACTCCAAGCAGAGGATCTTCAGGAACCCTCAAGGCTTTGAGCAAGCTGAGGAGGATCAGCAGTCCCGACGAGACCTCTCCTCATATGTGACTGTGTGCAGTGGAGTAGAGCTCCCCAGAACAACCTCTCACTTGTCACTTTGTCACTGGTCACTTTGTCACTTTGTCACTTTGTCATTTTGTCACTTTGTCACTTTGTCACTTGTCACTTTGTCACTTTGTCACTTGTCACTTGTCACTTTGTCATTTTGTCACTTTGTCATTTTGTCACTTTGTCTGTCACTTTGTCACTTTGTCACTGGTCACTTTGTCACTTTTCACTTTGTCACTTGTCACTTGGTCACTTGTCACTTGGTCACTTGTCCAGATGATCTCGGTACACCTCCTGCGATTCAAATTTCTGCACACATTGCTCTGGGATTTGGGTGTGATGAATGATGCATCTAACTGGCCACCGGAGGCAATTAAGGCCTTCAAAACATTGAAAGCAGCTTTCTGTTCCGCCCCCATTTTGCGTCATGTTGAGTTGTTGACGTCATGTTCATCCTCGGCCTCGCCTTGCATTTCAGTGCGAGGTGCATTTTCCACAGAAAAAGGTTGTGAATCCGGGCACAACATTTGTGGCTGTTCCATTGACCTTTCACAGGTAGAAGATTGTGGGGGTGGGAATAGCTCCTCCGAATAGCCCATTGTGTCCTGAAAACTACTCATTGCATTGCTTTGCGCACGCATTTTTTTGTCCTCATGCAAAGCCTGAGTTGCGCCTGAAAGCGTGGCCTTCTCCTCCTGCGCCTCCTCTTGTTCCATCACGTCTGCTGCTGCTGGGTTAGTGTTGACGCCCGGTCCCTGTTTATTGAACCTCTTATCCTTATTACATTTATGACTGCATGGCGGTACAAAGCATGCTATCTGCACGCTTCTTGTCCTCATGCAAGGCCTGGGTTGTGGTGTCTCAAAGCGTGGCCTTCTCCTCCTGCGCCTACTCCTGTTCCATCACGTCTGCTGCTGCTGCTGCTGCTGGGTTAGCGTTGCCGGTCCCTGTTTATGGAACCTCTCATCTTTATTACATTTATGACTGCATGGCGGTAAAAAGCATGCTATCCGCACGCTTCTTGTCCTCATGCAAGGCCTGGGTTGTTGTGTCTCAAAAAGCGTGGCCTTCTCCTCCTGCGCCTCCTCTTCCTGTTCCATCACGTGTGCTGCTGCTGGTGCTGGGTTAGCGTTACCGGTCCCTTTTCCTGGAACCTCTTCTCTGTATTACATTTATGACTGCATGGCGACAAAAAGCATGTTACCTGTGCAAAGAAACATGACATTTTCCACATTTAAAAGACAGTTTTTCCTTTGAAACTTTACAATCAATTTTCTCAAAAACTATAAGCTCTTTTTCAAATATTTTTTTTCCTCTTGTACCCACTCCCAAGGTGCACATACCCTGCAAATTTGAGGTATGTAGCATGTAAGGAAGCTTTACAAAGCACGAAAGTTCGGGTCCCCATTGACTTCCATTATGTTCGGAGTTCGGCGCGAACACCCGAACATCGCGGCGATGTTCGGCGAACGTTCGCGAACCCGAACATCTAGGTGTTCGCCCAACACTAATCATCATGCAGATTATTCTTTCCTATAGGGCCATTTTTCGACCCTTCACCTTGAAGTCAATCCGAGTTGACCACTCCATCCCCATAAAAGACCATTTTACATTCTGTGTTAGTCAGTGTAAAAAAAACTGCTGCTGCTGATACAGAGAGGCTGTATATTGTATATTATTGTGTGTAGCTGCCTGCTAGGTGCTCTGTACACCAGCTAGGGACCCCCAAAATACCTTTTTAAGAGTGGCACTACTGTAAACTGCTTGTTTATTCACAACACATGGTCCAACAACGTGGATTCAAATTTCATGCATATTTCATGCATATTGAGAGCTAGCATACCAGTGGGTGGGTGCTGGGGGATGAGAGCCTTACAGCCGTTTTGCGCAGATGCGCTTCTACGGAGGCTGCCATACCAGCAAACTGGTATGTTAGCTCTCAATATGCATGAAATTTGAATCCACGTTCTTACACCATGGGCTTGATTCACAAAGCGGTGCTAACCTACTTAGCACGTCTAAAGTCTTTAGACGCGCTAACCAGGGTGCTAAGTAGGTTAGCACCGGATTTCTCAATCAGATCGTGCCCTAATTTTGTGCGCGCAAAGTTTTACGCGCGCAAAGTTTTACGCGCGCTAAGTCCCATAGGCTTTAATGGGCACTTCGCGCGGAGCGCCCTGCGCTCTGTGCAGTACGCGCGTAAAGTTTTACGCGCATAAAGTTTTGCGCGCGTAAAGTTTTATGCGCGAAAAGCTTGTTTAGACATGCTAAGTGGGTTTTCACAGGCGTGCTAACAGTTAGCTAGTAGAAGGAACACCGCTCTACCCCACCAGTGGATAGTTGTGCTGGACCAGGTTAGCAAGACCTCAGAGACACTCCAACAGAAGGAAGGTCCGCACCAATTCACCACGAATCCTTTTTATTGTTAGGACGTATCCAGTATTAAAACATCACATCTCAACAGTTAGCACCGCTTTGTGAATCAAGCCCCATGTTTTATGAATAAACAAGCAGTTTACAGCAGTGCCGGCATTTCTTATCTTTTTCTCCGCCTGTATATGATGTCTGTCTGAGCATGAGCATGCTGATCTATCTGCATTGCACTGGATACCTGGTCTGCACCCCTGCAACCCTCCCTGCACCTTTAGCTGCAGTGCCAGCACCTTTCTAGCCTACCTTCCATTGAGACCTTTTTTAAGACTCATTCATCAGTACAGTGTGCTGTGAAGTTGCTCATAATAAGGTGCTCTGCTCTGCTGATATATTTGTATATATTTTTGTATATATCACTTCTCTGTTGCTGGTATATTTTAGTGTGCCAGCTTGGGAGGGATAGTAGTGCTGTAATGTAGCCTGTATGATGTATTTTGCTCAATAGTTGCTGTGTGCTGCAGATACTTGTAGTGTACCAGCTAGGCACACTGCAATAGTGCAGACTACATATATTGGGCTTGATTCACAAAGTTGTGCTAACTGTTAGCACGCTTGTGAAAAGCACTTATTATCATGCCAACAGATGCTTAGGGCGCGCTAATTAGCCCTCGTGCACAAAGTCCTGCTCGCAGAACTTTGCGTGCGCAAAGTCCGGTGCGCGCGAAACATTGCATCGCGATGCAATGAAAACGGCGCACCCGATGCAATGTTAAGGTCGCACCCAATGCGCCCTTGTAGGCTCATCGCTTGCGTTGTTTTTGTTGCACTGCAATGCGATGTTTCACACGCACCGGACTTTGCGCGTGCAAAGTTTTGCGCATGGGACTTTGCACGCGGCCTGATTCCCCTTTCTGCGTGCTAACTACCTAGCACCCTAGTTTGCACGACCAAAGCCTTTAGGCGTGCTAACTAGGTTAGCACCAAATAGTGAATCGGGCCCATTGTCTGCTGTTTCACTGTAGTAACTGTGTAACTGTGCATAACAGTCAGGTCACAGTGCTGTGAGAATTGTGTCCTGTCTTATCATCAACAGGCCCATGGTACCTTACCATCTCTGTAAAAAAAATAGATATAACTGCCTTACACATGATGTGCCATATCTTCTGCTGCGCCCTACAGTGAGATTGAAGGTGGAAGCGATGATGAGGGGTATGGCTGTCTAGAATCATGAGTGGTATAAGAGAGGACCAAGAGGAAAAAAGTTCAGAGGGAGAAAGCAAGCCTCAGAGAGGGAAGACAAGGCTAGGAAGCAGGCAGAGGTCGCACTAGGGTCAGCCAGTACAATGTCACCAGGGGTCAGTCAGCCACCACGCACAGTCACTGCTATCGGTACTAGACCTGCTCAACAGGTTCTTTAGTGTGGCAATATTTACGTGTGTATGCTGCTCACAGAACCAACGCCATTTGCATTGTGTGCCAACAAAAACTTTGTTGTGGAAAGAGCACCACGCATGTAGGAACAACAACACTAAGAAGGCACTTGGAATTCCATTACAAGGCCCTGTGGCAGGAAGCCTATAAGGAGAGATAGCCACCCAGCACTTACCCTGGTCCTATATCAATTGGCTTTACTAACTCAAAAAAGTATTATTACCCTGGTGCATGACTCCAGGCCTTATGTCCACCCTGGCCACAGGCACAGACTCCCTGCTCCTTCAGCCACCCAGCATGTCTCCTGGTCTTGGTTCAATTGGCTTCTCCCCACACTCCCCCCCCCCCCCCAAAAAAAAAAGAAAAGTATTACTATTATGATTATCATTATTACCCTGGTGCATGCCAGTTACTTGCAGTACTTTGTGTAATACAGAGGCTGGAATACAAATATTTTTCCGGCATGTGACTGCTCAATTTTCATGGCCTCACCCAGTGAGGCTGCTATTTCAAATGTTTAGACAGGTAACTGCCCAATTGTTATGGCCTCACCTAGTGTGGCTGCTATTTCTACCTAAGAGGTACCTGGGGTCCTGATGGTGCCTCATCCTGTGGCATGTGTGATTTTCTGCTGTAGAAAGCTATCAGTTCCCAGAATGCAGAAGAGGTGCTTGAATTGCTCACACAGCCATTCTCTTTAGAAAATGATTTATCAGAAAAATACTGATAGATTGAATAGTCAACAGTATGGGAAACTTTATTTTACAGCTATATCCTGCTTCTCCTTTTTTCCAGTCCACACACCCTTTTTACATGTATGCAGATTTGGAGCATTCCAGCACACCCGGCCACTTTCTATATACACAGGTTGTCTAGTCTACGTTTGATTTATATGTATTTTGAAGCATGACCTTTTTGTTTCTATGGCTGCCATGGCAACATTTCTAATGGGATATCCAAGCCAATTTTTACTGTGTGTTTTTACCTGGCCGTTGTGCCACATAACATAGTGTTTCTGTAATACAACATTTTTAGTTGATATGGCAATAGGGTGGATAAATGTGTTTTATGTTATTTACTATTTATTTATTACTAATTTTAATATGATTACGTTATTCCTATATATGCACTATGAAAAGTTATAGGTTAGGGTGGACTTTCATAACACTCTTTTTTTACCCGCAGTTATGGCTCTATACTAGTAGCAGTAGGTTATTGTACTGTGTTAGCCATCAGTAAAAGCAAGAAGTTTTAAATCAGGATGATACCATTTATTGGCTAACTAAAAATGAATAAAAATAAGCGAGCTTTCGGCCTTGCAGCCTTTGTCGGGCTTATATCCTGTTAGTTTGCAGGCTGGTGGTACAGACAGCTTATATACATGCAACATCAAAAGGGAAAACAGATATTCTTTTCAAGCATAAATACATGTCATTAAGATGCCTTAATTCAAACAGACCATCTAAATCGGGGTAAAGGTTATTAGCTAAGATAAGCATCCTTGTTAACTCCCTGCTCACAGACCTGGATTAGGATTGACCCAGAGGTATAGTAAATTCTTAGTTCATAAGTTCAGCTAGAATGGCTGAGAAAGTTTAAATATCATCCGCCTCATACCAATATAAGAAGTCGTTGTCCTTATTCAAACCGTTCTGCACAACTTTGAACCAATTTATAAATTTTGTTTCTGCTATTAATCGATCATTTGACGTTTTGAAGCCACCCTTCAGGGCAGTGACACGAAGATCATCCATGCTGTGTCCGTTGGACCGAAAGTGTGTAGCAACTGGGAGTCCAGATTTGGTATCATTAATAGCGTGCCTGTGTCCATTCATACGTTTGCGCAGAGTTTGTCCAGTTTCTCCCACGTACATCACATTGGGGCATTTAGCACACATGATCAGATATACCAGATTGGTGGAACCACAGGAAAATGTACCTTGTACTCTGTACTCCTGTTGTGAACCTGGTATCGTTACCCTGTCAGTGGAGTAAATGTGTCTGCAGGTCCCACATATTTTTTGTCGGCAGGGTGATGTTCCGTTTTGTTGAGGCCTATTCAAAGAACTCCTGACAATCATCTGTTTTAGATTAGAGATGTAGCGAATGGTTTGCCGGCGAACGGTTCCAGGCGAACATTGGGAGTTTGCCTTCGCCTGCGCCAGGCGAACCTTTGCGGAAGTTCGATTCGCCCCATAATGCACTATGAGGGTCAACTTTGACCCTCTGCATCACAGTCAGCAGGCACATTGTATCCATTCAGGCTACAGTAAGCCCTGGAGCCCCACCCCCCTTATATAAGGCAGGGTCCGGCGGCCATTACACTCACTCGTGTGCCTGCTATTAGACAGACTAGGGCGAGCTGCTGCAGACTTGTTCTTCTAGGGACAGAGTAGTTAGGTTCTTGGCTGCTTAGTTTGCTCCTGGCTGATTGTTATTGCTTTTATAGCACCCTAGCTCTTTTCAGAGCTCATCCTGTACTTTATTTTTTTTACTGTGTGTCAAACTGACACTTTTGTTGTATGCACAGCCTTGCTAATTGATAGTGTGTGTGTGCCACTGCCAGCAGCCCAGCACATTCAGTGACTGACTACCTGTGTGTGTGACAGGGAGCTGCACATTGTACTACCCAGTACTGCATATACCCAGTACCTGTTGTGTTTACTTAACCCACCTCATCACTGCTTATACCTAGCTTTGTGTTGAGTGAACACAGCTCACTGCATCCTACTACTACCTGTTGTGTTTACTTAACCCACCTCATCACTGCACATAACTACCTGTAGTGTTGAGTGAACCCAGCTCACTGCATATACCTACTACCTGTTGTGTTTACTTAACCCACCTCATCACTGCACATAACTACCTGTTGTGTTAAGTGAACCCAGCTCGCTGCATATACCTACTACCTGTTGTGTTGAGTGAACCCAGCTCACTGCATATACCTACTACCTGTTGTGTTGAGTGAACCCAGCTCACTGCATATACCTACTACCTGTTGTGTTTACTTAACCCACCTCATCATTGCACATAACTACCTGTAGTGTTGAGTAAACCCAGCTCACTGCATATACCTACTACATGTTGTGTTGAGTAAACCCAGCTCACTGCATATACATACTACCTGTTGTGTTGAGTGAACCCAGCTCACTGCATATACCTACTACCTGTTGTGTTGAGTGAACCCAGCTCACTGCATATACCTACTACCTGTTGTGTTGATTGAACCCAGCTCACTGCATATACCTACTACCTGTTGTGTTGAGTGAACCCAGCTCACTGCATATACCTACTACCTGTTGTGTTTACTTAACCCACCTCATCACTGCACATAACTACCTGTTGTGTTAAGTGAACCCAGCTCACTGCATATACCTACTTACCTACTACCTGTTGTGTTGAGTGAACCCAGCTCACTGCATATACCTACTACCTGTTGTGTTTACTTAACCCACCTCATCACTGCACATAACTACCTGTTGTGTTAAGTGAACCCAGCTCACTGCATATACCTACTACCTGTTGTGTTGAGTGAACCCAGCTCACTGCATATACCTACTACCTGTTGTGTTTACTTAACCCACCTCATCACTGCACATAACTACCTGTTGTGTTAAGTGAACCCAGCTCACTGCATATACCTACTACCTGTTGTGTTGAGTGAACCCAGCTCACTGCATATACCTACTACCTGTTGTGTTTACTTAACCCACCTCATCACTGCACATAACTACCTGTTGTGTTAAGTGAACCCAGCTCACTGCATATACCTACTACCTGTTGTGTTGAGTGAACCCAGCTCACTGCATATACCTACTACCTGTTGTGTTTACTTAACCCACCTCATCACTGCACATAACTACCTGTTGTGTTAAGTGATTGACGTGATTAAGGATTTAAAGTTGATTCATTACAATTAGGGCCGCAAAAGGTCCTCCTGAGTCCTGTATTGTTATTTTTGGTCACTACCTCGGGGCGGGCGTGCATGCCTGCCTGCCTCCCTCCTTGCCTGGATGTGTGGTGGTAGCCGTTGATCAGGCTCCAACTCCGGAACGCAATACAACCATCTACACTTTCAAACAATTTAAAAATACAACCATCTATCATTTTCAAACAATTTAAAAAAAATGGCAAAAAAACTTGCCCTCCGTAAAACATTCTTGGCAAATGCTTTTGACTTGGTTTGTCTCCCGCTGGATCAAGGGTCCATCTGACTACAGATGCCTGGTCTGCAAAGCACGGTCAGGGCAGCTACAGCATGGGTCTCAGCAGGCTCCCACTTCGGGCCGGAATCCAACCTTCATTCCCCGTGGTGACAATGGCAGACTTGCCCTCCATAACGGATCCCCGTTAAAAGGATTTAAAGTTGATTCACTACAATTAGGGCCTCAAAGTCCTGTATTGCATGCCTGCCTGCTGCCCTCCTTGAATGTGCAGTGGTAGCCGTTGCTCAGGCTCCACACCGGATTCCATCCCTCATTCCCCGGCCATTACCCGGAGTCACTCACAAATGGCAGACTTGCCCGCCTCCATATGATTCTCATGAAAGGAATGTGGTGTCATCTTTGCCCGCCATAACGGATTCCCGTTAAAGGATTTAAAGTTGATTCATGACAATTAGGGACGCAAAAGGTCCTCCTGAGTCCTGTATTGTTATTTTTGGTCACTACCTCAGGGCGGGCGTGCTTTCCTGCCTGCCTGCTGATGGGCGAACACCTGGATGTTCGGGTTCGGGAAAGTTCGCCGAACATGGCCGAGATGTTCGGCATGTTCGGGCTGAACCCCGAACTTTCCGAACATCCAGCTTTTGGGGGCCATATGGGGTCGCAGGCATAAGGGGGGAGCATGCCCCGATCGCGGGGGGGGTCGGAAATTCCCCCCACCCCCTCCGCTAGCGCTCCCCCCTCTGCCCGCTTCCACATACAAAAGTTTAAGCAAAGTACCTGTAGTGGATGGCCTGGCAGTGGGCGGCACTGTGGAGTGAGGAGGAGGAGTCCGGAGAGTGACGAGTTGAGGGAGGCCGGGCAGCGGGCGGTTCAGCGGAAGTACCCTTGTGGTACTTCCGCCCTTTCTCTGACCTCACGCCCGCTGCCCGGCCTCCCTCAACTCGTCACTCTCCGGACTCCTCCTCCTCACTCCACAGTGCCGCCCACTGCCAGGCCATCCACTACAGGTACTTTGCTTAAACTTTTGTATGGGGAAGCGGGCAGAGGGGGGAGCGCTAGCGGAGGGGGTGGGGGGAATTTCCGACCCCCCCCGCGATCGGGGCATGCTCCCCCCTTATGCCTGCGACCCCATAGGGGGGCAGTATTCGGCCGAACAGGGCCCTGTTCGGCCGAACAGGGGCCCTGTTCGGCCCTGTTCGGCGGCCATTAGAAGTTCGGGGCGAACCCGAACTTAAAAGGCCGAACACCATCAGGTGTTCGGCCGAACGCGAACATCACCCGAACAGGGTGATGTTCTGCAGAACCCGAACAGTGGCGAACACTGTTCGCCCAACACTACCTGCTGCCCTCCTTGCCTGGATGTGCAGTGGTAGTCGTTGGCCAGGCTCCACACCGGATTCAAACCCCTCATTCCCGGCCATTACCCGGGGTCACAAATGGCAGACTTGCCCGCCTCCATATGATTTTCGTGAAAGGAATGTGGTGTCATCTTTGCCCGCCATAACTGGTTCTCGTTAAAGGATTTAAAGTACATTCATTTCAAATACACAGCAGTTCGCGGTGGTTCGCGACATCTCTACTGCCTGCACACCGCTTGACTTCCTTCTCCGCCACCACCAACAGGGTCCAGGACTCCAGGTGGATCCTGAATGTTTAAGCCCGCTGCTAGCAGTTGCCGCTACCAAAAATAATAATGTTTCTGGTGCGTGTACATGCCTAATATTTCTGGCTGCACTGTGGCTGCAACAACAACAAAACCAAAGGCAAGTACATGTGTCAATTCCCCTTCGTGATCGTTACCTTGTTGCGGTGAAGAGGCTTGCGTTTCACAATGAAACAATGACCTATATCAGTGTGTTGGGGGTCCACCCAAGATAATAAGGTAATTGCTTCATTGTGGACAGACCATATTCGATCAGCTGGACAGTCACAGTTGTTCTGTCATTGAACTACTTCAGCCCAACCATATGGGCTGGAAAACCGCCATTGCCTGCACTCTTGCCAACGTGCGCACGAGCACAGCCATCACTATACAAACATTGCCGCAGAGAGGACTGACATTTATGTCCTGAGAGTGTCAACTAATGACAACCCTTTGCGGCTGTTTGCGGTGGTGCGTTAAACAGTGAGTTTGGTCTGTCAGTGTGAAGCAGTATACTACTTACACTACCTGATTGATGTATACACATGCAAGATGTTTTAAAGCACTTTATGCCTCCAATTTAGGGATGCAATGTGATTTCTGCCCTTTAGGGATTATAACTAAATAATAATAATTTTCCCATGGACTTTTGGCATGTATCCCACTCCGGCATGCCCCCTCCAGGTGTTAGACCCCTTGAAACAACTTTTTCTGCCTGCCCATTGAAGTCTATGACGGTTAGCACAAACATGAACTTTTGCGTAAGTTCGCGGTTTGCGAATCCTAAATCTGATGTTTGGGCCATCTCTATTTGGAATCCCTGTATGGAATTTACAGTTGAATTGAAGATCAACTGTAGGCTCTGTACAGGGACTCAAAATGATTTGCTTGCATTGCATCAATAAAAAGGCATAATCAATCTGTTGAGTCCGATGTTTGCCAGACACATTCATTTGTATGCCTTGTGACAACGCATGGTTGCCAGGCACAGGCACATTCGTTCGTATGCCTGTGCACACAAAAGCAGTATAAAAAGGGACATGACACGGGACCCACAGTACAGTTTCATTGCAGACAATTTGTCGTTTAGCTGAATCATTACCTACAATAAGGTAAGAACATATTTCTTTTTGTTGTTTTATACCATATTTTTCAGCATACAAGACACACTTTTTCTCCCCCAAAACTGGGGGGAAAAAGTCGTGCATCTTGTATGCTGAAGGTCTGGCCAGGTGTCACCCCACACAATGCTCTTATCCATCCAGCGACATGCGCCATCTTCTTCGTCTGTCTCCTCCATCCATCTCTGCTGATGTGCTGATGTAAAAAAATGATTCAGCCATTGTATACACTTATCTTGTGTGGCCTCCATCCTTCCAAATTCACTGATGCCCTCTAGCTGTGCACGGCGTCAGGCCAGGCATGATGTGCGTCAGAGAACCTAGAAGTGTGGAGTCCCCGCAGGACGAGTGTATACAGTGGCGGAATTGGCTTTATACAGCAGCAGAGACGGATAGAGGACCCTGAGCATGTCGTTTGATTGGTAAGAGCATGCAGTTAGATGGTAGTGTATTTAGTTTACATGGGTGTATAGTCAGTGCAGATTTGAGAGTAGTGAGACTAGCTAGGAGTGTAGTCAGTGTAGCTGAGAGTGTAGTCAGTGTAGCTGGAGGAGTGTAGTGAGTGTAGCTGGGGGAGTGTAGTCAGTGTAGCTGGGAGTGTAGTCAGTGTAGCTGTGTAGTTGGGAGTGTAGTCAGTGTAGCTGGAAATGTAGGTAGTATAGCTGTGTAGCTGGGAGTAGTAGTATAGTCAGTGTAGCTGGGAGGGTAGTCACTGGTCAGTGTAGCTTAGAGTGTAGTCAGTGTAGCTGGGAGTGTAGTCAGTGTGGCTGGGAGTGTAGTCAGTGTAGCTGTGTAGCTGGGAGTTGTATAGTCAGTGTGGCTGTGTAGCTGGGAGTAGTATAGTGAGTGTAGCTGGGAAAGTAGTCAGTGAAGCTGGGAGAGTAGTTGGGAGAGTAGTCAGTGTAGCTGGGCAGTGTAGGTGGGATACAGACAGTTTTTTTTCCTGGGGGGGGGGGGGGGGAGTCCTTATGACACCCCTGCACTGTAGTTTCACCAGATTTAGTCTTTTTTTTTCCTTATTTGTGCTCTCTAAACCTAGGTGTGTCTTATTTAAAGGACACCCAAAGTGAAAATAAATGAATGAAATAAACCATTGTATCTATCTTCCTTCTCCTAAAAAATGACTTTTATAGATATTCCACAGTTTTATTTTTATGTTTAAATCTACTTTTAAGTTTTAACTGTTTTATTGTTTTTGCTCAATGACACATTCATTGAAGTATGCCAGAGCTAAAATGTATGAACTATTGCCCCTTTTTATCTCTTTACTGCTCTCAGAAACCATTTTCTGCTAGGAAAGTGTATTATAGTTGGAAGTTCTTATCAGTGAGGGTCACACTGTAGTCACTTCCTGTCTGAGTCAGGACTGAGTCAGCCACTTACATACCTGATATTTAACTCTTTCAAGTAGAGAAAGAAAAAAACGAACACAGCATAGTTATTAGTGTGCTTGGGGTTTATATGAAAAGGGCGCGGGTAAAAAAGGGCGCCTGGTGGAGCCCATATATACCAACTTTGGCTACAAAAAAGGCGCCTGGTGTAGCCCATATAAAAACTTTGGCTACAAAAAAACTCCGGGATGTGTTAATTACTATTCCCCCTCCAGGCCGCCATGGATAGTGGGGGAAAGAAATAATTCGGCTTCCAGCACTTGTAGCCCATATAAAAACTTAGGCTACAAAAAAAGGCAATAATATGGGCTACAAAGGGGCACGTTACTGTAGCCGAAAACCTTGTAGCCGAAAATAATACGGGCTACAAAGGGGAGCCCGCTTGTAGCCGAAAAAATTGTAGCCGAAAAAATATGGGCTACAAAGGGGAGCCCGCTTGTAGCCTATATCAAAACTCGGGGGCCCTTTTCTACACCTTGTAGCCCATATTTCCAGAAATAACATTGATGTCTATGGCGGCGCCCTTTTCATACAGGCAGCTCGGGCGCCCTTTTCAACCGATACCTGTGCTTGGCACTGTACATACACATGTCTATCTTATCACGTCACATGTCACTTTGGGTATCCTTTAATTTAATGTTGTTTAAAAAAGAAAAATTTTCAGCAACAGATGTGCACAATGGTTTACATTGGAGATCTTTCTAATAATGGCCTTTCTGATAAGGAGACCCTTCTGTCTCCTTGTGCTGCCTTCAGTCACCCTGTGCCACCTCTGCCCCAATGTGCCTCCTTCTGTCTCCCTTTGTGCCTCCCTTCTGTCTCCTTTTGTGCCTCCTTCAGTCCACTGGTGCACCCTCTGCTCCACTATGCGCCCAGAGATTGATTAAAGCGAAATGGTGCCTTAGGTAAGTATCGACTTTGGGCCCACACTTGATGGCCACCTAGCTTTGTTTTGGAAAGATTGGTGGTGTGTTAGCATAAACTGGGACCCTAGACACCTGCCTAAATTGCCTTGTGGATGATCTGGCTCTGTGTGCTTCCCTCTGTGCCTCCCTCTATCCCACCCTGCTCCCTTTCTCCCCTTGTCCCACTATCTGTTTATGTCCCCCTCCTGCGATCCCCTAGTTTAGTTTGTAAAGGCAGAGTATAGTGCAGCAAAAGCTCCCCTCTGGAGTCCAGTGATGAGTCTGTGCGACCATCCTGTCTGTTTTCTGCTCCCTCTACTGCTGACTCTCCTCAGGTAGTGGTAGGAGATGCTGAGCACTAGGGCGAGTGGTGAGCAGACAGACGGAAGCACAGCACTAGGCTCCATCGGAGAGGTTAGAGCACAGCTTCTGCTGCACTATACACTGCATTTACAATCTAAGATGGGAGAGTGCAGGAACACCCTCTATTATGCATCCACCGATACGAAATATGGTTTATATTCTCTAGTGTGTGGTGATTTATTCGGGGTTGGGTGAGGGGTGATGCAGGACTTCTTGCCTGGAGGGAAAAAAAGGCTAGAAACGACCCCTGGAGATCACTATAGCCCAAGGGTGGCACCAGAGCTAGAGGGGCACAGCACCTCCGTAGCACCCCCACCACCACAAGGTCTGGGCTGGCAGCAGTTGAGACATCAGCATGTAATACTAAGTGAGTCACTCGCAGATGCAGTCACCACTTGCTGCAGACCTGCGAGTGCTCTTCTTCTTCTTCCTTTCCTCTCCCTCTCTCCCTCCATCTCAATATAGTGGAGAGAGATAACAGTTCAGGGGTGAGGTGTGCCTCACGCCTGACCTGAGATCTCTCTCTGCTATATAAATGTGGCATGCGCACAGACCACTGCCAGGGAGCCTATAGTGGTGCCTATTTTCAGCGCTTAAATGAGGAAGGGAGACACCGAGATAAATGGAGTGGAAGTGTGATTGTAAGAAATATACTCACAAATCTGGGTTACCGTTCAGGTAACCACTATATAGGCAGGTGGGGAGAATTAGACCTGTCCCCATTCAGGATTAAGAAGTCGCTCTCTGTAGATTAGAAGAAAGGGGCCAAATCCCCTCCACCAGGGGTGGACTTTAAATTGTAGACACTGTTATAAAGGCGCCAGTAGTGTAAAAGCATCAAGATAAAAGGTTTAAAAGCAGGAAAGCTGGTGGTGGACTCCCAAATACTCAAAAAAATTGCAACGCGTTTCGTGGGCATATCCCACTTCATCAGGCTATAAATAGGAGTACAACAACTTGTTGTCTGGGTAATTCAGAGTCACTAAGCTGAATTACCCAGACAACAAGTTGTTGTACTCCTGCTTATAGCCTGATGAAGTGGGTTATGCCCACGAAACGCGTTGCAATTTTTTGGAGTATTTGAATAAATTATTTTGCTGTCAAATTGACATTATCTTGTTGTGTCTATATTGGGGAGTTAAGTCCACCACCAGCTTTCCTGCTTTTAAACCTTTTATCTTGATTATTTTACACAACTGGCGCCTCTGTAACAGAGTCAGTGCTTGGCATTGTGCACTGAAACAACCTGCTTCGGACAGGGGACCTGGGACCAAGACAGCAATTCGATTATTTTCTGTCTGAAAGGAGACTGACAAACTTTCAGTCAGACACTGTGAAAATTGCCTTTGGGTTGTGGGTAAGAATTTTTTTTCTCACTTTTATTTTACTTACTTTATTTGTTCTTAATCTTGCCTATGCAGGCTGAGTTAGCTGTGTGTGTGTGGGGGGGGGGGGGGGGGGGGGCGGTTAATACTGACAAAGGTTATATACTGTAGTATATATTTTGGTTATATAGTAGCTAAACCACTGGGCAAGCCAGCACCTGCATAGCACCTGCAGAAAAAAATTCCTGGGGCCGCCCCTGCCTTAGACCATGTTGTAGAGCTTTCGGGGAGACTTGCTTATTTGCGGTCCTTTGGGAGGGTTAACATGGGCATATCCTTGTGCACTAAAAAATATGTGAAAAAGTGCTGTCAAAATTATTCTGTGTATTTTCTTGCTTCCTGCTGGCTAAAAAGGCATTTTATTGCTTAGGTGTGAAAATATCACCTAGGAGTAAAAGTTAATTGCATATGGCCCCAAACCTCATAGTTGGTAATGCCTTCTTCTTTCCCAAAAAGGATGGCTCCTAATAATAACAGGATCCAAAAGATGGCAAAAGCATTTTTCATAGTAATCCTTACGTTGAAGATTCTGTTAACCACCCTGGCGTTCTATTAAGATCGCCAGGGCAGCTGCATGAGGGTTTTTTTTAAATAAAAAAAAAAATATTTCATGCAGCCAACTGAAAGTTGGCTGCATGAAAGCCCACTAGATGGCGCTCCGGAGGCGTTCTTCCGATCGCCTCCGGCGCCCAGAATAAACAAGGAAGGCCGCGATGAGCGGCCTTCCTTGTTTTGCTTAGATCGTCGCCATAGCGACGAGCGGAGTGACGTCATGGACGTCAGCCGACGTCCTGACGTCTGCCGCCTCCGATCCAGCCCTTAGCGCTGGCCGGAACTATTTGTTCCGGCTGCGCAGGGCTCAGGCGGCTGGGGGGACCCTCTTTCGCCGCTGCTCGCGGCGGATCGCCGCAGAGCGGCGGCGATCGGGCAGCACACGCGGCTGGCAAAGTGCCGGCTGCGTGTGCTGCTCTTTATTTCATGTAAATCGGCCCAGCAGGGCCTGAGCGGCACCCTCTGGCGGTAATGGACGAGCTGAGCTCGTCCATACCGCTAAGGTGGTTAATTTTCTCAGGTTTTTGTTTAAAGTAATCCTATAATGAAAAAACGTGCCCCTAGGGAGTATATTAGCTCGGGAGGGGGAAGCCTGTCCCTGGATCCTAAAAAGGCTTCCCACATAGAGATGTCGCGAACGTAGAATTTTCCGTTCGTGAATGGTAAACGCGAACTTTCGCAAATGTTTGCGAACAGGCGAATCTGAGCGAACTGCCATAGACTTCAATGGGCAGGTGAATTTTAAAACCTACAAAGACTGCTTCTGGCCACAAAAGTGATGAAAAAGTTATTTTAAGGGGTCTAACACCTGGACAGGGGCATGCCGGAGGGAAAACAATGCCAAAAGTCTCACCAAAAATTACGGAGTTGACGCAAAGTTGGGTTTTAATCACTAAAGGGCAGGAATTCCATTATGCAGAGCTCTGGGTGTCAGTGGGCTGTGGAGTGTCACACACAGAGAAATGCAATAGTACTATTAGAATACAGTGAAATAATAATGTAATAATGCATTGGAGTGGTTCTGTGCCTGTTCTAGCCTTCAAAATGCCTATTTGGGATGCTTTCACAGCCAGTGAGGAACAAGAACACAGGCCTAGCTAATGCTTTCCCTACCTATCTGCAGCAAGTTTGACCCTGCTCTAACTAACAGTCAGTAGAGAATTGATCCAATATGGCCACCACAACTGCTTTTTGAAAGCGGGGTGAGGGGTCCAGGATGGGGTGCTAGCTGATTGGCTGCCACGTGTCTGTTGACTGTGAGGTAAGGGGTCAAAGTTTAACTCAATGATAATGCACAGGGGGCGAATCGAACACGCCAAATGTTCGCTGCAAATGCGAACAGCCGATGTTCATAGAATACTGTTCACTAGAATACTGAAGATATCAGGAAACAGGGGGCTTGTTTGGTCTTAGTTTGGGAGACACATTTGAAAGAAGTTTCCCATCGTAAATTATGCAATAAAGATTTCCCTTAATGTAGTTAGTAATTCACCCATTTCTAAGATGAAAGGTACAGCAATATTGATTAATAAAAGATCTCACATTCAAAAAACAGGCTACCTTTACTTGTAAAATATTTTATCAATATTTTCCGCTCATGTAGCTGGGGCTGACAGTGGTAGTGTACAAAGGGGGGCCCGATCCCCTTTGAACAGTACACTACCGCTGTCAGCCTCACTTTGTCAAATGGACCCAATTCTTTAGGCATAGCGAGGCTGACAGCGTTACTGCTCGGAGGGGACCATGAAGACCACTGGCACAAGGACAGGTGAGAGATCCAGATTGAGTAATGCTTCCCAGTGCCTGACTCCTCATAGGGGATAAGGGAACATTTGGACACACTTTGGCTACCTTTGGGGGTTAATAAAGGAGCACACCTAGCTATCTATACTGGAGGGTGGTACAAATAGACCCAAACCAACAGCAGGAGACAGACTAAGTAGAGGCAGTAGTCCTGACTATATTTAATAAACCATACTTGCTTATTTTGTCCTTTAAAGAGATACTGTACTTGTATATCGTTTGTTCATACATACATACATTTTCACATGTCTTTAATGGGGCTGACATAAGCCACAGCCCCTTATTCCACTTCTCAGTAACAGTCAGAATATCCTACACTATTCATGACTAGTATAAATTGTAAACCATATTCTTTGAGGTTGCAGAATTTGCTATTATTATTTGTGTGCAATGCATATTGTTGGGTATATGGCCTGGTCATACATTTGAGACTAATATTTCCCCCCAAATGTAAGGGGTTGGTTAACCTCCAAAGTAGGGTTAACCCCTCAGTACTACTCTCAAACATGGATCCTACATAAGGAACCGGCTGAAATCTAATCAGAGTTTTCCATTTACCAATATTTTTTTTATAACTTGAAATGTTATTGAAGGTTTTCAACATAAACAAGAGTATAAACATTCGAGGAGATAGCAATAAGGTCAAATAATGCATAATTGCATGAAAGTGTTGAGATATAAAAGGATTAATAGGTTGTGAGACCTTAATATATATATTAAAAAATGGGAACTTAAAACAAGAACTAAGAAAAAAACAAAGAACAACAAAAAACAAAAACAGAACTCCCAAAACATCCTAGAATGATAAGATATAGGTTCCAGCGCAGAGATCAGAAGCATTGTACACACATTTATCTAAGAAGTGGATATTATAATAAAACAGTAAATCGAAGAGCAAAGGTATATTGCGTAATAAGCATCCCAAAAGGATCATTAACCCAATATGCCTCTTAGTTTGTGCTCCATGTCTAAATTTAGAAGAGCTTATTGTAGGATGTGTTCTTCTAATTAGAAACTATAAAATGTCTAGTGGCACATAGTAAATGTGTGGCTAATAATCTATAATCATGTGGGATTTGGTGTAGATCTATGTGAGTAAGGTGAGTTGAGGGGAAGGGAGAATTATCCATCCAATGGATTTAGATATTTCAGAAAATAATTGTATCCATACCGGTTTGATAACAGGACATTGTCACAATAAGTGGTAAATTGTGCCTACTTCTCCACAGTTCCTCCAACAATGCGCTGAATCTCTTTTGCAAAATTGATATAGTTTCTCTGGATTGTAGTACCAATTTAAAGAGACTCTGAAGCGAGAATAAATCTCGCTTCAGAGCTCAAAGTTAGCAGGGGCACGTGTGCCCCTGCTAAACCGCCGCTATCGCGCCACTAAACGGGGGTCCCTTCACCCCCAAATCCCCCACTGCAACACTTAGTCGCAGACTTGGTCGCTCCTGGAGGCAGGGCTAACGGCTGCAGCCCTGCCTCCAGTCGCGTCTATCAGCCGCGCATCGCCGCCTCTCCCCGCCCCTCTCAGTGAAGGAAGACTGAGAGGGGCGGGGAAGAGGAGGAGATACGCGCTGACAGACGCGCGTGGGGCAGGGCTGCGGCGGTTAGCCCAGCCCCAACCAGGAAGCGCTCCCCCGCTGCACCGAGGGGATTTGGGGGTGAAGGGACCCCCGTTAAGCCGCGGGATAGCGGCGGTTTAGCAGGGGCACACATGCCCCTGCTATTTATGAGGTCTGAAGCGAGATTTATTCTCGCTTCAGACTCTCTTTAAGAAAATTTTATGTAGTGTTATCCAGTGGGAGAACATTTGGAGTATTTAGATATGTGCTCAGTGGCCTTCTGCCATTTTTCAATGGTTAGTTCATAATTTAATCTTGTTGAACACATTTTTATATACTTAATTTACCAACATTTAAGAATTGCAAGCTAGCAAGAGAATCCCAGGCTAGCTTCCATCTTTGACTGAATTCTGAACAAAGGAACTTTCCATTTTGCTTGGACTTCCACAAAGGACATATTTCTTTCAAAACCCTTTAGTATTTATTTTCTTTGTTTTTCCCTTTTATTTTACAAAAAAAAAATGTCTGTATATATAAATTATTTATATTGCATTTACAATGAAACAACTTAAGGTCATTTTTATGTCTACATACCTGATTTGAGCACCGCAGAACGAGTCCTAGCCTTTCTGAAGATTCACTGCCTTAAGTATTATATTGTTTCTGTCAGACTAGGGTGTGTTAACAATTTTATCCGCAGGCTTAGAATAGTCAGGGCAGATTCCTCTGTTCTTATACAGAGGTGATTGCAGATACCCGAAATATTGTGTAGTGAAGTGTTTGGGTCGCCCACACGTTCCCTCCTGGCCTGTCTGTTTGCCTAATTCCAGCGATTTCAGCGCATCAGTTGCATCCACGAGATTGGATAGTCCGTGGGATTAAGTGGATTGGGCAGCCAAGCCAGTAGGGGGCATGTGACATTAATCACTAAAGCAATTAATGATAACTTATAGTTTATACAACAGAAGACATGAAGTGCAAAGTGGGATCAAGACAATTGCAGAAAAAAACATGTGTCAATGTGCCAACGGCTTGGGAGGAGAAATGGAGAAAGTATTTACAGAGAAAGTTTCCAATCAATATGGCCGGTTTTCTGTACACGAGCCTGAAGAAAAGTGGGATGGTGGTTGTAGTTCCACATTCCACCATGGTTTGATAGAACCCACTGTATTTAGCCTCTACAGCAACCCCTATGGTTGGAGGACCAAACAGTCAATAATAATAATAATAATATAGTTCCCTTTGTAGAACAGCCCAAACAAAGAGTAGGATGGAGCAGCAGCCACAAAATAATAACTATACTAATATAATCTATACATATGACAATAATGAAGAAGTACCAATTGCATCAAGGCTCTCCACTGCCATATGAAAAATGGAGAAATATAAAAAAAAGGAGTGGTAGCAAAAGAAAACTACAGGTCCTTCTCAAAAAATTAGCATATTGTGATAAACTTCATTATTTTCTGTAATGTACTGATAAACATTAGACTTTCATATATTTTAGATTCATTACACAAAACTGAAGTAGTTCAAGCCTTTTATTGTTGTGATATTGATGATTTTGGCATACAGCTCATGAAAAACCCAAATTCCTATCTCAAAAAATTAGCATATTTCATCCGACCAATAAATGAAAAGTGTTTTTAAAACAAAAAAGTCAACCTTCAAATAATTATGTTCAGTTATGCACTCAATACTTGGTCGGGAATCCTTTTGCAGAAATGACTGCTTCAATGCGGCGTGGCATGGAGGAAATCAGCCTGTGGCACTGCTCAGGTGTTATGGAGGCCCAGGATGCTTCGATAGCAGCCTTAAGCTCATCCAGAGTGTTGGGTCTTGCGTCTCTCAACTTTCTCTTTACAATATCCCACAGATTCTCTATGTGGTTCAGGTCAGGAGAGTTGGCAGGCCAATTGAGCACACCATGGTCAGTAAACCATTTACCAGTGGTTTTGGCACTGTGAGCAGGTGCCAGGTCGTGCTGAAAAATGAAATCTTCATCTCCATAAAGCTTTTCAGCAGATGGAAGCATGAAGTGCTCCAAAATCTCCTGATCGCTAGCTGCATTGACCCTGCCCTTGATAAAACACAGTGGACCAACACCAGCAGCTGACATGGAACCCCAGACCTTCACTGACTGTGGGTACTTGACACTGGATTTCAGGCATTTTGGCATTTCCCTCTCGTCACCAGTCTTCCTCCAGACTCTGGCACCTTGATTTCCGAATGAAATGCAAAAATTGCTTTCATCCGAAAAAGTACTTTGGACCACTGAGCAACAGTCCAGTGCTGCTTCTCTGTAGCCCAGGTCAGGCACTTCTGCCGCTGTTTCTGGTTCAAAAGTGGCTTGACCTGGGGAATGCGGCACCTGTAGCCCATTTCCTGCACTCGCCTGTACACGGTGGCTCTGGATGTTTCTACTCCAGACTCAGTCCACTGCTTCCGCAGGTCCCCCAAGGTCTGGAATCGGTCCTTCTCCACAATCTTCCTGAGGGTCCGGTCACCTCTTCTCGTTGTGCAGCGTTTTCTGCCACACTTTTTCCTTCCCACAAACTTCCCACTGAGGTGCCTTGATACAGCACTCTGAGAACAGCCTATTTGTTCAGAAATTTCTTTCTGTGTCTTACCCTCTTGCTTGAGGGTGTCAATGATGGCCTTCTGGACAGCAGTCAGGTCGGCAGTCTTACCCATGATTGCGGTTTTAAGTAATGAACCAGGCTAGTAGTTCTCAAAAGCCTCAGGAATCTTTTGCAGGTGTTTAGAGTTAATTAGTTGATTCAGATGATTAGGTTAATAGCTCGTTTAGAGAACCTTTTCATGATATGCACATTTTTTGAGATAGGAATTTTGGGTTTTCATGAGCTATATGCCAAAATCATCAATATTAAAACAATAAAAGGCTTCACTACTTCAGTTGTGTGTAATAAATCTAAAATATATGAAAGTCTAATGTTTATCAGTACATTACAAAAAATAATGAACTTTATCACAATATGCTAATTTTTGGAGAAGGACCTGTATTACATATTCTTGATGGATACAGTATATACAAGGCAAACAACTCATATGTAATATATTGAGAATGCAATCCAGAAGGTAAAAATGTCAGAGGACATTCAAAAATCATTTTCACTTTGTAAGTGTCGCAAAGGGTGGCATAAGCCAAAATAGGAAATCAAGAATAAAAATCAAAAAATCAGAGCAAGCAAAAAAAAATCTAATCAAAAAGTCTTGAGATATCTGAATGAGCAAGTTCATACTGAGAGGCAAGTATTTCCTAGCAAGGCATGAGGCAGAAAGATGGTGTCATGGATCCCAGGTGGCAATCCAAGCACCGTTATTTGAGGACAAGGTAGCTAAACCTGCTGGAAAACTTTACGGAGCCAACATTTTTGCTAGAAAGCAACTAATCTCTAATACATAGAATTACGTAAAAGAAAAAAAATGTACGGTATATTTAGTTTAGAATGGAAGCTCAAAACAGGAGGGTTTTATGTTAGAGCTGTGTAGTGGTGGTACATGTTTTCTACTTATATGAACTATTCATTGGCTGACTTGTTTTGACTGTTATTACTATTATTATTATTATTTAGCCTGTATTGTACAGCACCATGCTGGTGCTATATAAATCCAAAATAATAATAAATAATAATTTCTGTCTACTTATCTCTGAGGCATAAAAATAACTCTTGATATTTTTCTTCTCTACAGATCAATATTGAAACATGTGGATTGAGCTGGTTTGTGGGGTACTCTTGCTCCATGTGAGTTTGGTATCAGCAGGCACCCAAATATGCCAAAACTCTGATGAAAATGCCTATTCTATTATTACCTTTGGAAAACCTGGCAAGGATGGTACACCAGGCATCAATGGAGTACATGGAGTAAAGGGAGAAAAGGGAGATACAGGTATACATTTTAATAATATAACATGCATAGAAAAAATACATAAATAAGCTTCATTGTTTAACTATTTATTATTAATGAGGAAGTATATCTACGCTCCAGAGGACATCATCTAATGTCCAAGAGGCATAGATATGCTTCTCATGCCTTCTATGAGTGGCAAGCATGTACATGCGCACCTGCGTTCTCCCAATTTCCCCCGTCCCTGGCCGTTAGATCTTAGACTAGGGATTGGAAACATAAGTTTCCAAACCCAATCAAAGTCCTAGTGGACCAAATTTATATTTCAGCCAAAAAAAAAAAAAGGATTTGAAGACTATGTCTATGTCCCCCCATATTTACAGTATAACATTAAAAAAATTGTGCCAGAATTTTTAAAAAGAATACATAAATTGTTATGTTAGGGCTTTTTGGGTATATATACAATGAGGAAATATTATTGTTATTTTATTACAAATTAGGGCTTAAAGTACAGTGAGAAAATCAAAATATTGTCGCCAACATTGTACTAGGAATATAATTTAATTGTTGTAATAACTGGTACAAATGGGAAAATAAAATGTGTGGGTTTTATTTACAGTCGCAGATTTTATTTTAAAAGTATAATGGCTGAAATCTGAGAAATCTTTTTTTTTCTATTTTTTCTTTTTTTTCTTTTTTATTTATGTAAATTGCATATAGAATAAGATAATTCTTTGCAAAAAGTAGAACCTAAAGAGAACTCAATTTGTGGTGAAAAAAAAAATGATGTATAGATGATTTAGGTGTTATAAGTAGTGATTAAGTTATTGGCAAATGATCGGGAGAAGTGCTGAAATGTGAAAATGAATCTGGTCCACAAGGGGAAACGTTCTTTAGTGGTGAACTGCTTAACCACTTAAGGACTGCAGTCTTTTTACCCCTTAAAGAGAATCTTTACTCTAAAATTCTTAAAATGAAAAGCATACCATTCTATTCATTATGTTCTCCTGGGCCCCTCTGTGCTGTTTCTGCCTCTCCCTGCTGCAATCCTGGCTTGTAATTGCCATTTTTATGCAGTGTTGTTTTTATTCAAACAAAAGACATAGCAAGTGATAGGCTCAGTGTGTGAGTCATACAGAGTGTGCAGGGGACCTGGAGAGGGTGTGTATAGCTTCTATCCAATCACAAGATGCACAGCACATTCCAGCCTGACTGCTTCAGCCCAACAGAGTTGACAGAGGAGAGAAGATTAGATCATATAACAGAGATAATACAGCCACTGTGCAATTAGGAAAGGCTGCAGTTAGACAGAGCACATTAGAACAGGTATAGGAACTTATAGGATAAAAGAAATAAGGATGAACATTTTGTTACAGAGTCTCTTTAAGGACCAGACACTTTTTTTCCATTCAGACCACTGCAGCTTTAACGGTTTATTGCTCGGTCAAACAACCTACCGCCTAAATGAATTTTCCCTCCTTTTCTTGTCCTTAATACAGCTTTCTTTTGGTGCTATTTGATTGCTGCTGTGATTTTTAGTTTTTATTGTATTCATCAAAAAAGACATGAATTTTGTCCAAAAAAAAGGATTTTTTTTTAACTTTCTGTGCTGACATTTTTCAAATAAAGTAAAATTTCTATATACATTTTGTCCACATTTATTGTGCTACATGTCTTTGATAAAAAAAAAAATCCAATAACTGTATATTTATTGGTTTGGGTAAACATTTACAAACTATGGTGCCAAAAGTGAATTTTCCCATTTTGAAGCATCTCTGACTTTTCTGAGCACCTGTCATTTTTCGTGAGGTGCTAAAATTCCAGGATAGTATAAATACCCCCCAAATGACCCCATTTTGGAAAGAAGACATCCCAAAGTATTCACTAAGAGGCATGGTGAGTTCATAGAAGATTTTATTTTTTGTCACAAGTTAGCGGAAAATGACACTTTGAAACAAAAAAAGTTTCCATTTCTGCTAACTTGTGACAAAAAAAAAATGAAATTGCCACGGACTCACCATGCCCCTCTCTGAATACTTTGGGGCGTCTACTTTCTAAAATGGGGTAATTTGGGGGGGTGTTTACTGTCCTGGCATTTTGAGGGGGTGCTAAATTGTAAGCACCCCTGTAAAGCCTAAAGGTACTCATAGGACGTTGGGCCCCTTAGCGCACCTAGGCTGCAAAAAGGGGCCACACATGTGGTATCGCCGTACTCAGGAGAAGTAGTATAATGTGTTTTTGGGGTGTATTTTTACACATACCCATGCTGGGTGAAAGAAATATCTCTGTAAATGAGATTTTTTTCTATTTCTTTTTACACACAATTGTTCATTTACAGAGAGACTTCTCCCACCCAGCATGGGTATGTGTAAAAATACACCCCAAAACACATTATTATACTTCTCCTGAGTATGGCAATACCACATGTGTGGCACTTTTCTGCACCCTAACTGCGCTAAGGGGCCCAAAGTCCAATAAGTCCCTTTAGGATTTCACAGGTCATTTTGAGGCATTTGGTTTCTAGACTACTCCTCACGCTTTAGGGCCCCTAAAATGCCAGGGCAGTATAGGAACCCAACAAATGACCCTATTTTACAAAGAAGACACCCCAAGGTATTCTGTTAGGAGTATGGTGAGTTCATAGAAGATTTTATTTTATGTTACAAGTTAGTGGAAAATGACACTTTGTGAAAAAAAAAAACAATAAAAATCAATTTCCGCTAACTTGTGACAAAAAATAAAATCTTCTATGAACTCACCATACTCCTAACAGAAAAGCTTTGGGGTGTGTTCTTTCTAAAATGGGGTCACGTGTGGAGTTCCTATACTGCCCTGGCATTTTAGGGGCCCTAAACCGTGAGGAGTAGTCTTGAAACCAAATGTCTCTAAAAGACCTGTGAAATACTAAAGGTACTCATTGGACTTTGGGCCTCTTAGCGCACCTAGGCTGCAAAAAAAGTGTCACACATGTGGTATCGCCATACTCAGGAGAAGTAGTATAATGTTTTAATGAATAGCGGAGATGCCGCCGCAGAGGCAAGCGGCATCCGCATTTCAGCCAGCGGCTGCTGCCGCGCAGCACCGTGAGGTTGCTTTGCCTGGTCCTTCTAGTTCACACAGATGGAGAGCTACATGAACGCGCGCCAGGCGATAGGACCTTTATACTGCTAGAAGGGGAGTCAGCTGATCAGGCCGATCAGCTGACTCCAGCTATGCTCTGGATTGGCTAGGTGACTGGGGCGGCGCTGTGGAGCGCTGTTAGTATATATAGGGCTTGCCTGTCACTTGCAAGCTGTCTGCTGTTGCAAACAGTTTCGTGTTAGCGCTCAGACCAGAGTCAGATCCCACAGTGTGTTAGAACCAGCCGGAGCTGGGAATTCACACTGAGTCAGATTCCATTGATAGCTTAAAGTACTATTGCTCTGTGACCTCACACCCAAGACTAGGAGATCACTGCTCTGTTACTGTTTATGTGTTAGAATAGTTCCCGGGTGTTGAGACCAAGGACCTCACACCTAAGAAGACTAGGAGATCATTGTCACCACTTATCTGTTAGACTAGTTCCAGGGTGTTGAGACCAAGAACCTCACACCTAAGTCTAGAACTGTGTCACATTATTGTTACCTGTTATGACCTTTGGATTTCCTGACTATTCTCCTGTTCTCTGATTTGGTACTTCTGCCCATCTGATCATCTGTTGCCAACACTGCCTGTACCTGGATACCGAATCAGTCTTCCGCTTCTGTACTTTGTCTGTCCGTGTGTTGCCGACCTGGCTTGTCTGACCTTCCTGGCTGTCACCTAGCCCTTGGGTGAGCAGCCTAACTGTACACCTGTGACACCTGCTCCTCAGGTGATTACTTGCTGCTATCTCAGACCTTTGGTCACCAGCTCCTCTGGAGGCCATCAGGCAGCATAGTCAGTGGATCCTTACCTCTCTAGGTCCACTGGCTGCAGTACAGTCTGATTCCCTGCCTCACAGGGAATCCTTGCTTGCAGTACAGTCTGATTCTTTGCTCATCAAAGAATCACTAACTGCAGACCAATCTTCACCATATCTTTCCAAACAGTGGTCCCTGCCCCTCAGGTGTCCACTGGCTGCAGTACAGTCTGATTCCCTGCCTCTCAGGGAATCCTTGGCTGCAGTAGTGTCTGTATCTCCCGCTTCTCGGAAGATAACTCCTCCGAGTACTGTTACACCAAACACTATACTACATTGGGTGTCCTGTGTCTAGTATTATTGGTGATTCTGCAGATCACCACATAATCAGGTATAGCATCTGTATTATTGGTGATACTGCAGATCACCAATGATCAGAAAATTCGGTGTTGCTGACACCAATCGTTACAAATGTATTTTGGGGTGTATTTTTACACATACCCATGCTGGGTGGGAGAAATATCTCTGTAAATGACAATTTTTTGTTTTTTTTACACACAATTGTCCATTTACAGAGATATTTCTCCCACCCAGCATGGGTATGTGTAAAAATACACCCCAAAACACATTATAATACAAAAAGCACATAAAGAGATTACTGTGCACCTGTCTCTTTAAGACCTTTTTATTCAGTAAACAGCATACAGCCACGCATGCAACAGTTTGACAAATAGTAAAGATGCATCAAACCTGGGTGGTGGAGGGTGTCTGGTGAGCTGGGAAGGGTGACCAGGGGGTGAACAGGACGGCACTACAGCCGTTTCACGCCAAGACCGGCGCTTGCTCACGTGCAATGTCCTTAGAGAGACAGCGCCGTGCGGCTCCCTTCATAGGACCTTCAGGCCGCGCCCTCGGCGCTGTCTCATTGGCTGGAGTATGTGTATGGAAGAGGTCGAATGTGAAGGGGCGGGGATCCGCTATCATGCGGCTGAAAATCCGCATGGCGTATTAAATAACATTGCTGGGATGCGTGCTTGATGCGTACATAAATTTGGGAAAGGTGATTAATGCGTACAAAAATGTGGCATGAGTGCAAAAGCGTACAAAAATACAAAACATGAACTGTAAACCTTATTAAGCTTGCAAAAGAGCCCATAAAGGGCTTAAAGTGATAGACACGTGTGACTTAGTGCATACATAAACATTGTGCATTATAAAGTGCACCCCTAAACATCAGCATTATTGCATAACGCAGCTATTGTTAATACTTAACCTTGTTTAAAATCGTGCTTTTATTCTCACATATTAAAAAACAAAGAAGCCCCCTTAACATCACCCTCAAGCCTGCCCCATTAAAAGAAAGGGGGGAGATCGGGGGTGACAGAGCGAGTCCAGTAACCTATCAGGGTGCTGTCACATTCTTGGACACCACCATTTCACCTCCTACCGGGGGGAATGAAAATAACCTAAAATACTTAGGAAGGTTAATAAAATTCCTCGTTTTAATAAACGAAGGATCAGCGGGTATTTAATATCCCTATGTTACAGCAAGGCCCTAATGACACTTTCTCTTAAGGGGCTATGGCCGCCGATTGGCCCATGTGGTAAAGCAAGGTGTAAAAAACATAGATTGTAGTGTAACTATTTCAACTAATGTACCCTTCTTAAACTTGAAGATTGTATACAAATGTAAGCAGAGTGGCGCAGTGGAAGTGTAGTGGGCCCATAACCCAGAGGTTGATGGTTTGAAACCATCCTCTGCTAGGCATGATTTCATTTTTGCACCTCGCTTTATCGTACGGTTTCCATAGCTCTGTAAGAGAAAGTGTAATAAGGGCCCTGCCGTAACATAGATATTACGGTAGCTAAGACTACTCCTGGGCCTTTCTTGTAGTTGAAGAGATGCGTGAACTGTGACACCACACTTTAAAAAAAAAAAAACAGCAAATAGAGAAGCTTCCCTATATTGGAGCATTGGATTTGGTTAAGTCTTAAGCCAATGTGTTGGTAAGACACAAGTAAGCTTTAGGTTAGCAGGAATGGTTGCATGGCCAGTTGGCCACCTAGCTTTTCATCCTTCCCACCCTTGCCCTGGAATCTTCCAGACTTCAAATTGCTGCCCTTTGCTGTGTGTGTTACACCAACATCATCCAGGAAGGGGGGGGGGGGGGGGACATGATCTCTCTGAAGTCTTGAATTGAAGCCTGTAAGCAGTATCACCATATATCCCACTGCTTTCATCTCACAAATTAGGCAAATAGCGTTGGTGGTATAGTGGTGAGCATAGCTGCCTTCCAAGCAATTGACCTGGGTTTGATTCCTGGCCAATGTACAGTATGTGAGCTTGCTTTTGACATCCTACAAATCCCTGGAAGACAAGATCCATGAGGAGGAGGAGGAGGGAGAGGTTTTTTTTTTTATTTTTTCCGCTGGAACGGAAATCTCACTACTCGGATCCGGATATCCAGGTATGCGGCCAGAAATCTGGATAGTGCTATGCGGATTTCAGCCCAGGATAGCGCTAACAAGTTTGGATATCAAGGTTACCCGGATATCCGGAATCCGGATGAGCATCCCTGCTAGCTATAAAGCAATCTAATGCACAGCTTCTACTTGCAGAACTAGTATGAATTAGGGATGTAATTTTGTTCTTCCAATAATTGACTTTTAATTGGTAATTAATGTATTACAGGACCACCAGGACCACAAGGGATTGCTGGACCTCCCGGGCAAAAAGGAGTACAAGGACCACCGGGACCAAAAGGAGATACAGGAGACAGTGGAGCTTCAGGTATAAAAAAAATCCTCTGTGCTTACTATGATTAGTGTTGAGCCGAAATTTTCGAAATTTCGTATTTCCTTAATTACGGACACAAATTTTGCCGCTACGACACAAATTCGTAATTTCGTAATTGCTATACAAACCATAATTCAGAATTCTGTAAGCGAAATTTCATTTTCGTAATTTCGCGTTTCGTCGAAAATTCGTGTTTAACCCGAAATTTAGTAATTTCAAGTTTTCTATAGAAACAAAGTTATTTCAGTTACAAAAATGAACATAATTTCATTACTAGTAGTAATTATAAACATTTAGGTAATGGCTAAACTCAGGAAAGTCACTCATTGATTGCAATTACTGATAATGCAAAGACCCTGCACATGCTGTCGCTTTAAATGTATCAGGAGGCTCTATCTACAGCCACTTCTAAGACCAGTGCTTTTTGCCATGGTGCACTTAGCTGTCATGTTGAGACACTTGGTTTTGGGCCTTGCAATATGTGATAATGCAAAAGTCCCTGCAGGTGCTGTTGCTTTAAATGTATCAGGAGGCTTTACATGCAGCCACTTCTAAGACAGGTGCTCTTTGTCAAGATGCAATTAGTAGTCATGCATGCTGAGACACTTGGTTTTGGGCCTTGCAATATCTGATAATGCAAAGGTACCTAAAAGTGCTGTGGCTTTAAATGTATCAGGAGCCTCTGGACTGGAACACAATTTTGAGAAAGGTGGAATTTGCGTGTTAAACACGAAATTCTGATTTGTTTGTGTTAGGTAAATGATCGTAATTACGAAATTCCCCAACACGAAATTTTCCGTAATCGTAATTGGGTCATTACGATCATCACTATGATTACAGGGTCAGAAGCCAATGAAATTTAGCTAGACAGAGTTCCTTACCCCCAAATAGCATAATTATAGCAAATGCCCCACCCCCCTTTACTAATTAATAACTTATAAATCTGTGAAGTAAGCTTTTACAATGTGGTGTAGTGGATAGTACACTTGTCTTGCAGCCCTAGGCCTCTGGTTTTAATCTGGGCCAGGACAATTTATGCATGGAGTTTGTATGTTCTTCCTGTGTTTGTGTGGGTTTTTTTTACAGGTACTATTGGCTCCTCCCATTTCTAAAAAACATACAGAAAAGTTTACTGGCTCCCCAAAATTGCCCATACGGTATGATAAAGATATAACTATGGTGAAGATTAGAGTGTGAGCCACTGTCGGGGACACTAAGTGACATATATTGTGCTATATACTCTGTAAAGCTTTGCAGAAGATGAAAGCATGATATAAATAAAATAAACATTGTTTATCCTGGCTGCCAAAAGATATAGATTGGAATCAGGGGCGTAACTAGAAATCACTGGGCCCCCCTGCGAATATTTGGATGGGGCCCCCCCCATAGGTGCCAAATAATCGTAATGGGGCAGCGTTTCACTGTAAATTAATTGTAAAGTGGGCAGCATTTTACCAGACAATCGTAATGTGGGCCAGAAAATCGTAATGTGGGCAGAGTTCACCAGAAAATCGTAATGTGGGCCTTTAGAAAATCATAATGTGGGCAGAGTTCACCAGAAAATCGTAATGTGGGCACCAGTCACCAGAAAATAGTAACGTGAGCAGCAGTCACCAGAAAATTGTAACGTGGGCAGCATTTACCAGACAATCGTAATGTGGGCAGCGTTCACCAGAATATCGTAATGTGGGACAGAAAATCGTAATGTGGGCAGAGTTCACCAGAAAATTGTAACATGGACAGCATTCACCAGACAATCGTAACTTGGGCAGTGTTCACCAGAAAATCGTAATGTGGGCCAGAAAATCGTAATGTGGGCAGCGTTCACCAGAAAATCGTAACGTGGACAGCATTCACCAGACAATCGTAACGTGGGCAGTGTTCACCAGAAAATCGTAATGTGGGCCAGAAAATCGCAATGTGGGCAGCAGTCACCAGAAAATCGCCATGTGGGCAGCAGTCACCAGAAAATTGCAATGTGGGCATCAGTCACCAGAAAATCCTAATGTGGGCAGCAGTCACCAGAATATCGTAATGTGGGCAGCAGTCACCAGAAAATCCTAATGTGGGCAGCAGTCAGTCACCAGAATGTCGTAATGTGGGCAGCAGACACCAGAAAATCCTAATGTGGGCAGCAGTCACCAGAAAATCGCAATGTGGGCAGCAGTCACCAGAAAATCGCAATGTGGGCAGCAGTCACCAGAAAATCGCAATGTGGGCAGCAGTCACCAGAAAATCCTAATGTGGGCAGCATACACCAGAAAATCGTAATGTGGGCAGCAGACACCAGAAAATCGCAATGTGGGCAGCAGACACCTGAAAATCGCAATGTGGGCAGCAGACACCTGAAAATCGCAATGTGGGCAGCAGACACCTGAAAATCGTAATGTGGGCAGCAGACACCTGAAAATCGTAATGTGGGCAGCAGACACCTGAAAATCGTAATGAGGGCAGCAGACACCTGAAAATCGTAATGAGGGCAGCAGACACCTGAAAATCGTAATGTGGGCAGCAGACACCTGAAAATCGTAATGTGGGCAGCAGACACCTGAAAATCGTAATGAGGGCAGCAGACACCTGAAAATCGTAATGAGGGCAGCAGACACCAGAAAATCGTAATGTGGGCAGCAGACACCTGAAAATCGTAATGTGGGCAGCAGACACCAGAAAATCGTAATGAGGGCAGCAGACACCAGAAAATCGTAATGTGGGCAGCAGACACCAGAAAATCGTAATATGCCCCCCCCCCCCCCCCTGGGGCCTGCTCGGAGTTTTGTGGGTGCTGGAGGGGTGGCAGCATGAGGGGAAAGCCTTGCCCACAGTCGGCGGGGAGAGGGGTAGTTCCCCCCTCTCCCTCACCTCGGGGCTCTCCCCTCTGTGCTCCCCTCCAGCTCGTAAGTGTCTGTGGGGCTGTGGTGGGCAGCGAGCGGCGGGCAGATACATACCTGCTTCCGTGCGTTCCATTGGAGACTTCTCCCTCTAGCGGCTGACGTCACTTCCGGAAGTGACGTCAGCCGCTAGAGGGAGAAGTCTCCGATGGAACGCACGGAAGCAGGTATGTATCTGCCCGCCGCTCGCTGCCCACCACAGCCCCACAGACACTTACGAGCTGGAGGGGAGCACAGAGGGGAGAGCCCCGAGGTGAGGGAGAGGGGGGAACTACCCCTCTCCCCGCCGACTGTGGGCAAGGCTTTCCCCTCATGCTGCCACCCCTCCAGCACCCACAAAACGGCCCCAAGCGGGCCCCAGGGGGGGGCCGGGCCCCCCCGCGGGCGCAGGGGCTGCAGGGCCTATTCCTACGCCCCTGATTGGAATAGTTATAGCCAGAAAATTAATGACATGGTCCTGATTGAATTTATGGCAGACATATTTCTTCTTTTCCTCTGATGTGGAGTCCTTGGCTACAGTCCAGACAGAGTAGAAATTTACCAAAGTGTGTAACTAACATCTGAATAATCCATGTAAGGCTGATAAATTGTCGTATGGTTGAGAAAAGTGTTTGATAACTACCTAAGCTAAGTCACTCCATGGACTTAGGTTGTACCAAGCTCAATAAGTTATTATCTTTAGAGCTGTCACGGACACCAAAATTCCCATTCCAGGAAAAGTTCCAGTCGCACGAACCGGGCGAACCACCATAGACTTCAATGGGCAGGCAAATTTGGAAACCTGCAAAGACTGTTTCAGGCCACAAAAGTGGTGAAAAACTTGTTTCAAAGGGTCTAATACCTGGACAGGGGCATGCTGGAGGGGGATCTATGCCAAAAGTCCCACCAAAAATTACAGAGTTGAAGCAGAGTCTGGTTCTAATTCCTAAAGGGCAGAAATCACAGTACATTCCTACATTTGAGGAATACGAGGCTGCTTTTAAATACGGTGACCATACATCCCGCTTTACCCGGGACGCGTCCCACCTGCAGGGGTGCTGTCCCAGGATGCATGAGGTCCCGGGAAACATCCCGCTTTTAGCCGCGGGACGTCCCGGCCTCGGGACTCTGGCCACCATACATTGCATGAACTGGCAGCGACGTCTATAGATGCCGTGCCAGTTCATAGCCCGCAGCCCTGCTCCAGCCTCCTTCGTCTTCCTCTTCTGGCAGAGCAGGGCTACGAGAAGATGGTGCCCGAAGCCCTGTACTGGAGACTATTTGTGTCTCCAGTACAGGGCTTCGGGCACCATCTTGCCGTAGCCCTGCTCTGCCTGTCAGCACGGGAGACTGCAGGAGGATTGTCCGGGAGATGCGTGCCAGAGGCCGGGTGAGGAGACTTCACCCAGCCTCTATGTTGCTATAGCGTAGAGGGCTGCTGTAGCAACATAGAGGGCGCTATTGTGGCTGGGAACGCGAAGAATCACTCGCGTTCCCAGCCTGTCGGGTCCTGACGGCGAAACCGGAAGTGGTCGCCGTCGGGTCCAGGAGGATCGGAGTGAGGCTGCGAGGGCACCGGACAGCTGCAGGGGGCTGAGGGAAGCCCCAGGTGAGTAAAACTCATTTTTTTAGTTGGCTTAAGTGCCTCTTTAAGGACAGAAGAGTTAACTTTAGGTTTGCCTGAGGTAAAATGTTTCCTGAATACTACAAGCCTTATCACCATGGTGATAGCTCTAGAAGCGTTATTAAAGACAGGAGATAAACTTAGTGAATTGAGACCAGTGTCTTTGTACTGCATTCTCTAGAATCCACGTTTTAGTGGATATTACACTGCTTGTTGTGCTTTTGTGCTATTTGTATATCCTCCCTCAAGACTCATTAATCATAGTATAGCGCTAACATATCGCGCAGCCACATACATCTATATTGGTGCCTATGACACGCTGCTGTGTATTGCTTATGTATCCTCTATGATTACTCCACTGCATATGTTCCTTCTTTATGCTGTTATGCTGATACGTAATAAACTGTGTGCGTGGCGCCATAAATCTAACCCTGCGCAGTCAAACACTGTTACATATTTGACTCCTGATGAGCGGCTGTATAAGCAAGGGAGATGTAGCAGTTCATGATTTCCACTCCTACTGTGTAGGTGTGATGTCAAACATATGGTACAAGTTACTGCTCCACAGATGATCAATTCCCACTTTGGGCTGTGTTGTATGACATTGCCCTTTGCCATAGTCAGAAGTAGCCAGCAGGTGTCACTATAACTCCAGCTTATAGACCGGACAGAATACTGGAATATTGGAATAATGGAAGTATTTAAATATTTGTGTGGTATTAGTTTAAGCAGTCTGTGATTGTCTATTGTTTAAACTTAGATGAAGATCAGATCACATTTTATGACGACTTTGTGCAGAAATCTATATAATTCCAAAGGGTTCACATAATTTTTATTGCTACTGTCTAAAATAATTAGAGATAGCCAACAAGCTTTGCGGAAGGGCACTATCCAGCGGAGATCAGGTACTCATGCTCCCCGCAAAAACATTGAGCTATTCGACCCGCCCCCTTACATCATCATTGGGCTAAACTTTGACCCCTTACATCACAGTCAGCAGGCACATGGCAGCCAAACATCCTGCACTCCCTCATGGACCACGCCCCCTATATAAACGCACTTGCGCCCACCATGACAGATTACATTACTGTAAGGAAATTGCTGTGAATTTTTGCATTCTTGAAAATATATTTGGTTAACTATATGTTAAAGAGGCCCCGAGGTGGGCTCATGTAATTTAAAAAAAAACCTATGCTACCTGATCCGGGGACTGAGCGGCCATTCTTCCCCACTCCTGAGGCCCGCACTGCCTCACTTTCACTTTTGTAACCTCTGGGTCATGATTCTGGAAGGAAAAAGCTCTCTCTCTCTCCCAGCACGCAGGGAGGCGGGGGAGTGGCAGGGGGTGCAGCCTGGGAGAGAGAGCTGCCCAATGGCAGCTCTGGAAAACCTGCAGGAACATCCCAAGTGGATGTTTTGAGAAGGGAATGCCTTGCCTTCTATTACCCTCCGAGGTAGCGACAAATATTGTCGCCGATTTCAGGGGGGGGGGCTATAGCGTGGCCGGGGGGGGGGGGGGCGTGGGTTGCAGAAAGCGGCGTGGAGGGACATAGAGGCATGTAGTGAGGCAGAAAACATGCCTCTTTGTCCCATCTGCCCCCCTACCGCACACCTCGCTTTCTCTTTAAGATTTGGAATGCTGTATACTTGATCTAATCTGCATATATTCAATAAAATTGAAAGTAAAAAATTTGAATTGTTTTTGCTATGAAGCTGTGAATGAATACGAATGTCTCTCTTTCCAGCACTCCTGTCAATGAAGCAGCAAATCAGTAGTTTGAATTCAAGACTGTTAAACCTGCAAACGAGCCTAGATACCAAGGTGGAAGGTCTGAAAAAAGGTCAGTAGAATTATTTTTAATTTCTTATAATAGATTGCACGTGGGTTGCCATTAGTATTTCAAACATGAAACATTCATAAGCCAAATATATTTTAATCCACTTATCTATTCCTGAAAATTAGGCAAATTATGTTTTTAGCTATATGTTTTTCAGCTATGAAATTTTGGAATTCTACAGGATCACTAGGATTTCTATAGAGGTCCACAATAATAGAGTTTTATCAGGACTGGAAGCTGCACTTCTCCTTTCAGTTTCTGACTCTTATCAGTAATAGCATGATATAAACAATTCATACACGTTTGGAGCTGGCAGGCTGCAATGTAATTAAAAAAAAGCTAATAAACATTTGTACAGTGCTGCAATCTAATCCTTCTCATAGGCTGATGCCTATGAGAGTGGAATGTTGTATGCCGAGCACAGTTAGGGCTTGCTCACACTAAGAGCGTTATTGCCCTTTTTTCAAGCGCAGGCAATTTTCACCCTCTTGTGCAATGATTCCCTATGAGAGAGTTCACATCTGAGCGGGATGTTTCCGATCTGCTCAGCAAAGTGGTGCCTGTACCATTTTTGAGGCAATTTTGCTTCAATGGAAGGTATAGGAAAAACGCAAAGCGCTTTGTGCAGCGATCGCATTCGCTTTTTAAGAATAAATTCATTGGGCCTGATTCACAAAGCGGTGCTAACAGTTAGCACGCTGGTGAAAAGCCCTTTATCACGCCACGCCTAAACTCAGTTTAGGCATGATAAGTTTAGGTGTGATAAGTTTAGGCATGATAAGTTTAGGTGTGATAAGTTTAGGCATGATAAGTTTAAGCACCAACTGCGTTAGCACTGCAGTGCACAGCTGATCAAAAGTTTTGCGCTAGCAAAGTCTGGTGCACTTCGCATAGAGTTTAATGGCGCTGCTTTGCGTGCAGGACTTTGCACGCTATCTACACTTATCTAAACTTAGCATGCCTAAACTTATCACACCTAAACTTATCACACCTAAATTTATCACGCCTAAACTGGCTTTTCACGAGCGTGGTGCAATGGTTATCACGCCTAAAGTCTCTAACTGGGTTAGCACCGCTTTGTGAATCGAGCCCCTTGTATTTATTCTTTTCCGGGTCAAAGAGTTCACTTCCTGACTTGCGTCAGGGAGTGAAAAAAAGCAATCGCCCTGCAAAAGCACGCTTTACAAAAACCGCAGCGCCCACACAAGCGTCGGGAGGAGAAAAAAACTCATTAAAAAACGCCCAATGCGAACGCTAATGCAAGCAGAGTGCAATGTGAACGAGCCCTTAGGGCCAACTTAGGGGGAGGTAGGGAAATTTATTTAAAAAAATCTTTTAAAATTAATAAAAAAAAAATTGCAGCAGCAATAAGAGACCACCCAAAAAAAATCATCCTTTACTGGCAAGAAACGAGGTAAAATTCATTTTGGTGGTAAGTTATATGGCCGAGCAATAAATCGTTAAAAAAGCGCAGTGCTGAATTGTAAAAAATTGCCTGGTCACTAGGGGATATAAACCTGTGGTTCTCAAAGGGTTAAATACAGTAAATCCATGAGACATTACAAAATGTATCCCACAAGTAACATCAAGTACTGCAGTGGATGTGTCTGGTCTGTAAACTTCAACTCATGAGTTTGAGGGACCAAAAAGAGAAAAAAGATGGAAGACACCAGGAAAGCCAATATAGTGTTGCATTTTGAAAAAAGAGAAAATAAATACTCTTAACTCAAACTAGGAATATGCTTTTAAAATAATCTGTAGTGGACAGCAGGGCTGGATTAATGGCAAAGCAACAACTGCACTTGCCTGGGGTCTTGTGAGAACGGGGGGGGGGGGGGGGGGGGGTCATATTAAGTGGTCTTGGTGGGCTTGATGGGCAAGAGGGGCAAACATTCAGCCAGGGCACTCATGCACGGTAAAGCACTGGGCCACGACTGAGAAATATACCAGGGTAGACAGTGCAGGAATGGAGGTTCCCAGGAGGATGGCAATGGAGCCCACAGTCTGCATGGGGCTGGAGGAAGTCCCAGGTAAGTATAAAAGATCCTAGACTATTTACAATCGGCAGACAAGCCCCCGACGGGACTAGACGTATGATTAATATAATCAAACATATTGAGAACTCGGGAAGGCCTTCTCTGCTTCTCTCCTTAGATGCAGAGAAGGCCTTCGACAGAGTCCACTGGGGATTTCTTGAGCAAACATTGAAAAAGTTTGGATTGCAAGGCAACATATTAAAAGCAGTTCTCTCTTTATACTCCTGCCCCTCCGCTAAGGTGAATGCCTCTGGCTTTCTTTCCAATCAATTTTCCATCTCCAATGGCACCTGACAAGAGTGCCCCCTCTCCCCGGTGCTATTCTCCCTACTTATGGAAATGGTAGCAGAAAAACTAAGGTCTGACCCCAAAATACAAGGGATCGAAATAAGCGACACTTTCCACTCCATAGGTCTATTTGCGGACGATGTCATTCTTTCTTTAGCCGACCCGCTCAACTCTCTCGATCAATCCATCAAAATACTTGATGAGTTTTCGAGAGTGTCCTTATATAAATTAAATCAGACCAAATGTAATCTTCTAGGTATTAACATCCCTGGCCCGAGAAAGGAGGAAATCGCCCGCAAGTATCCTTTTCCCTGGGCCTCTCAATCCAACTTCCCGCTAAAACCTCCCTGCTATTCACACATCCCCCTACCCCACTATTTTAGCAACAACCAAAGCTTGGGAACAATTTTTAACCCCCCCCCCCCAATGGACCTTCAACTTCGCGTGTCAGAATCCCATTTTCTACCCTTTCATTGCTAAGCCCTGACTTAAACCTCAAAGCTTGGAGGGATAGTGGTATTAATACGATCAACAAAATTATCATCAACGACAAGATACTTACTTTCAATATCCTACAGGCCAAATTCAAACTACCGACTCCCTACTATTCTCATACCATAGAATTGCCCACATACTGAAAGAGGTAATTGCCAGAATTCCCACCTTTCCAGACTCACTACTAACCTATCTCAACTGTAAACTTCCCGTCAAAGGAGCAATCTCCCTCTGGTATAGACTGCTCCTTCCCAACCGCCATACCACTCTGAACAAATACATTAAAACTTGGTCTGCAGACCTTGGCACTCCGCTAATGGCCCACCAGATTCTACAAAGCACACGTGCTCTTATTAAACGCTCCCGTTCTAACTCGCACTGGGAGATGCACCAAAAGATCCTAAGTAAGTGGTACCTCACCCCCAGACGCCTTGCCTCTTTCTCTCCAACTGGTTCCTCCACTTGTTGGAAGTGTAACAAAGCCACAGGCACACTATTCCACATGCTCTGGGAGTGCCCTAAGGTAGTAAAACTCTGGAACAAAGTCCAATCTCTACTACAAAGATGGATTACTCAGAATTTCATGCTAACTCCCTCGCTCGCACTTCTCCTATACGGTATAACTGACATACAGCCTCATTTACGTCCGGTGACCTGTCACATACTAATGTCCGCCCTGCAACTAATTACATACAACTGGAAATCTCCAGACGAACTACCTTTCCCCCAAGTCATGGCCACCGCTAAAACTAACCTCTCAATGGAGTTCATCATTAGATCCAGATCTCTAGACAAATGTGAGCATTTTTCCCCTCCACAATTGTTATCATTAAAAACCTCTGACTTATCCGTAGACCTAGTCTAACCTCATCACTATACCCATGGAGCCCAACAGACAAGCTCTCCAACAGGTGACATCCCTGAAACATCCTCCAACTCCCTATAGGCCATATCCTTTCTACCCTGTCCTGGGACCCCACACACCCAGATAAATCTGGTTATAATTAGTTAGGTGTTTTCCCCTCCCCCTAGATATGTTTAAGATTTTTCTATCACTTATACACAGTACAAAATTCCACTAAAAGACCCACTGACCTGTTATATCGCCTCATAGCTGGCTTCCCAAGCCTGATGGGCCAAGTTAATTGGGAAAACTGCTGGCTTGCAACTCCCAAATACAACCTCAGGTCGTGAACTTGGCGCAAGGCAGGTGACCTAATACTGTGATAAGGTGATACCAGATCCTTTTCTACTACAGTCCTGTCTCTATAAGGTCCCTGGTATGGTTATTTGGTTGTTTATTACCTTTATCTATTCTACTTAGCCGAATCTAAAGATTTTGTTTGTTCTGGACCATGTTCTTTATTCGTTTCTTCTGCATACTGTATGTTATTAAATTCAATAAAAACTTATTGAAAGAAAAAAAAAGATCCTAGACTAAATGTCTCAGGTACACTTTAAGACACTTTGGAAATTGAGCATGTGTTCCACCTGATGGATAAACTTGGCTAAGAGGATTGATCTCCCCACTCATCCCACCTCTTCTGTGGCACTTCTTGTGCACCACTTCATTGGTCCTCCTCCCCCTACATGGCAACAGAATGTGTCACTATTCTGGAGACTATCATCATGTCTATGCAGCCTCACCCACAAACTGTCACCAGAGGGAAAAGTACTAATCCTCCCAGGCAACAGTCTTGGTATATGTGTGGGAATGAGGCTTTAATGTGTTAACAAGGATGAGCAAGTAATCGTATACAATGTCAAGCAGTAGTAGGCGGTAGCTGTAGCAAATACAATTCTGCAATGCATAAAACACGAAATAATATCTTGAGATGCTAGTATACTATTCCCTCTGTATAAATCACTTGTGAGCCCACGTCTGAGGTATTGGATAGAGATGTCGCGAACCTCCGATTTTCAGTTCGCGAACCGCAATAGACTTCAATGGGGAGGCGAACTTTGAAAACTAGAAACACTTATGCTGGCCAGAAAAGTGATGCAAATCATGTTTCAAGGGGTCTAACACCTGGACCCCCAGGTGATGGAGTGAGATGCATGCCAAAAGTCCCGGGGAAAAATCTGGATTTGACGCAAAGCAGCGTTTTAAGGGCAGAAATCACATTGAATGCTAAATATAGGCCTAAAGTGCTTTAAAATTTCTTGCACATGTATACATCAATCAGGGAGTGTAATCAGAGTACTGCTTCACACTGACACACCAAACTCACTGTGTAACGCACCGCAAACAGCTGTTTGTGTAGTGACAGCCGTGGTGGACTGGTGCGCACTATGGCGATATTGCTCCTCCTCACTCAGTGATGTCTGGTTGGGTAATGTCTGTCTGCCTTATCAACTTTCGATGGTTCTTTCTCTACCATTGTTAAAGCTTACATCTATTTTTTTTACATTACATTTTTTACTTGCTGTTCAGTACCTGCAACAAGAATCTATTAAGGAGGTCAAATCTGCCATTGTGACCACTGACCATGGATAATGGCCGGGGAATCCTTCCTGGTGTGAGTTGTAGCCTAACAAATGGCTACCACCACACATCCAGGCAAGGAGGGCAGCAGGCATGCCCGCCCTGAGGTAGTGACCAAAAATAACAATACAGGACTCAGGAGGACTTTTGAGGCCCTAATGTAATGAATCAACTTTAAATCCTTAAACGGTAATCAGTTATGTAGGGCAAGTCTGATGGTGCCTTCACTGCGATTCACCAGGTTGGTCTCTGGGGAGAATCTGTTATGGAGGTCAGGTCTGCCATTGTGACCACTGACCATGGGTAATGGCCGGGGAATCCTTCCTGGTGATTCCGGTCCGGAGTTGTAGCCTAACAAACGGCTACCACCACACATCAAGGCAAGGAGGGCAGCAGGCATGCCCGCCCCAAGGTAGTGACCAAAAATAACAATACAGGACTCAGGAGGACTTTTGAGGCCCTAATGTACTTAATCAACTTTAAATCCTTTAACGGGAATCAGTTATGGAGGGCAAGTCTGATGGTGCCTTAACTGCGATTCACCAGGTTGGTCTGCGGCGAGAATCTGTTATGGAGGTCAAGTCTGCTATTGTGACCACTGACCATGGGTAATAGCCGGGGAATCCTTCCTGGTGTGATTCCGGTCCGGAGTTGTAGCCTAACAAATGGCTACCATCACACATCCAGGCAAGGAGGGCAGCAGGCATGCCCGCCCTGAGGTAGTGACCAAAAATAACAATACAGGAGTCAGGAGGACTTTTGAGGCCCTAATGTAATGAATCAACATTAAATCCTTTAACAGTAATTAGTTATGAAGGGCAAGTCTGATGGTGCCTTCACTGCGATTCACCAGGTTGGTCTCCGGCGAGAATCTGTTATGGAGGTCAAGTCTGCCATTATGACCACTGACCATGGGTAATAGCCGGGGAATCCTTCCTTGTGTGATTCCAGTCTGGAATTGTAGCCTAACAAATGGCTATCTATCACCACACATCCAGGCAAGGAGGGCAGCAGGCATGCCCGCCCCGAGGTAGTGACCAAAAATAACAATACAGGAGTCAGGAGGACTTTTGAGGCCCTAATGTAATGAATCAACATTAAATCCTTTAACGGTAATTAGTTATGGAGGGCAAGTCTGATGGTGCCTTCACTGAGATTCACCAGGTTGGACTCCGGCGAGAATCTGTTATGGAGGTCAAGTCTGCCATTGTGACCACTGACCATGGGTAATGGCCGGGGAATCCTTCCTGGTGTGATTCCGGTCCGGAGTTGTAGCCTAACAAACGGCTACCATCACACATCCAGGCAAGGAGGGCAGCAGGCATGCCCACCCTGAGGTAGTGACCAAAAATAACAATACAGGACTCAGTAGGACTTTTGAGGCCCTAATGTAATGAATCAACTTTAAATCCTTTAACGGGAATCAGTTATGGAGGGCAAGACTACCAGGTATAATACAATGTGCAGTCACAGATGCAGTGAAAGGTATGCAGTGACTGCAAACAGCCGTTTGTGTAGTGACGGCCGCGCTGGACTGGTGCGCACCATGACGAGAGTGCAGGTGATGGTGGCTTTACAGCCCATATGGTCGCCCGGCTGATGTAGCTGAATGACCGAACAGTGACTGTCTAGCTGATCAAATTTGGTCTGACCACAGTGACTGTCCAGCTGATCAAATTTGGTCTGACCACAATGAAGCAACAACCTTATTATCTTTGGTGTGCCACCCCCACCCGAGACACTCATATAGCTGGCGGTCATTGCTTCATCGTGATACGCAAGCCCCTTCACCGCGGCAAGGTAATTTTCATGAAGGGGGATGGGCACATGTACATGCCTTTTGTTTTTTGCTTGCATCCACCCGCAGTGCAGCCAAAAAAATTAGGCAGGCATGTACACGCACCAGAAAAATTTGTATAGCGGCCGCTGCTAGCAGCGGCCCTTAAAAATTCAGGAATCCGCCTAGAGTCCTGGACCCTGTTGGTGGTGGTGGAGAAGGCAGTCAAGCGGCCTGCAGACAGAGATGCTGTGTGTGGGGACTGACTTAGTCTTCGGTCGGGCAGTAGCCCTCTGGGATCCATGCCTCATTCATTTTGATAAAGGTGAGGTACTGAACACTTTCGTGACTTAGGCGACTTCTCTTCTCAGTGACAATGCCTCCAGCTGCACTGAAGGTCCTTTCTGACAGGACACTTGCGGCAGGGCAAGAGAGAAGTTGGATGGCAAATTGGGACAGCTCTGGCCACAGGTCAAGCCTGCGCACCCAGTAGACCAAGGGTTCATCGTCGATGCTCGCAGTGTCTACATCCACAGTTAAGGCCAGGTAGTCGGCTACCTGCCGGTCCAGGCGTTGGTGGAGGGTGGATCCGGAAGGGCTACGGCGAGGCGTTGGACTAAAGAATGTCCGCATGTCCGACATCACCATGAGATCGCTGGAGCGTCCCGTCCTTGCCTGCGTGGACTTGGGAGGAGGAGGATTACTGCCAGTGTTACCTTTATTGCGTTGTGCTGTCACATCACCCTTAAATGCATTGTAAAGCATCATTGCCAGCTTGTTCTGCAAGTGCTGCATCCTTTCTGCCTTCTGTTGAGTTGGTAACAGGTCCACCATTTTGTGCCTGTACCGAGGGTCTAGTAGCATGGCCACCCTGTACAGGTCATTCCCCTTGAGTTTTTGATACGTGGGTTCCTCAACAGGCTGGACAACATGAAAGAGGCCATCTGCACAAAGTCGGATCCAGACGTACTTTCCATCTCCTCTTGCTCTTCCTGAGTGACGTCACGCAAGTCCTCTTCCTCCTCCCAGCCACGAACAATACCACGGGAATGTAGAGCAGCACAAGCCCCCTGAGACAGCTGCTGCGGTTTTTCTTCTGCCACCGCCTCTTCCTCCTCCTCCACAGAAACACCTTCCTCATCATCCGAGTCTGACTCCTCTTCTTCCCCACATGACTCCTCTTCTTCCTCCTCCTCCCCTCTGTGCTGCCGCAGGTGTTGAGAAAAAATCTGGTTCAGATGAAAATTGCTCCCATGACTCCTCCTGCCATAACTGTTCTTCTTCATGCTCCTCCACAGCTTTATCCACCACTCTACCACGGCACGCTGCAGGAAGTAAGCGTAGGGGATCAAGTCGCTGATGGTGCCTTCAGCGCGACTCACCAGGTTGGTCACCTCCTCGAACGGCCGCATGAGCCTGCATACATTTCACATCAGTGTCCAGTTCTGTGGCCAAAACATCCCCATCTTCCCAGATTGTGTCTTTCTACTGTAATTGTACAGGTACTGGGTGACCAGGGTTGCTCGGGTAGTACTTTTTAATACCCGCCCGGATCCGGGTACCCAGATACCCGGATCCGATTTGGGTACCCGGATCCGACCTTGCGGGTATCCGAGTGAATTCGGATATCTGACCAAATTACCCGCGGGTACCCGACCTATTCGGGTACCCGGATAGAAAAAACGGAAGTGCCCATTAAATAGCTTTAAAAAGGGTTTTTAGGGTAAATGATGCATGTAGCATAATGTTTTTTTAAAGGGAAACAGTAATTTATTATTTTGTTAACATAAATTGAAACAAAAAAAAGGGGCCTGTAAATTATTAACATCAGGATAGGTTACAGACAGCGGTTGACGGTCGTGCAACCCACATTGTGTCCAAAGTCCAACCGCACAACTGGGACATGACAGTTTTCAGCCCAGACACCTCCAAAAATGACACCGCAATTGTGTTTTGGGTTGAATATAGGTGGTGGTATCAGCAGCAGTGGCCTGTGGCGCCGTGGTGGTGTGAGCCAGCTTGCTTCTGCCTCTTGAACTCCTCATGCTCATCCCTCCTCAAAACCCAGAACATCCTCCTCAAACAGCCCTGAGTTCAATCGTGTTGCCTGGAGTGAAAAGCTCGCTGACTGAGGGTAGGCTGCCCGCTGGGGTCGACACTGACACGGCAGACCTTTTGAGGGTGGCCGTAAAGTTGCTCCCTGTCCTTTTGCCCTTGCTGCCCTTCCCCCGGCTGCTTGTGCCAGCAGACATAGTACAACTTATTTGTGATGATGTCACCAGATGATGTGGGGTACTTTTACTTTAATAAAATCGGGGTTGGACTTTAAATCAAATCAGCACGGAGTGACAGATCGCAGAGTAGAGGACAGACAGTGCACACTACCTGTCTAATGGTGGGTACACACGGTGCGTTCCCGCACTCGATTTCCCGCTCGATTCCCGTCGACTCGATTATTTCCAACATGTCCAATTTGCGTTTCGATGGATCGTTAGGTCAATTTGGCATACTTTACATGCGAATCAACCTAACGATCCATCGAAACGCAAATCGGACATGTCGGAAATAATCGAGTCGACGGTAATCGAGCAGGAAATTGAGTGCGGGACCGCACCGTGTACCCACCATAACAACTAACTGCAGTACTAACTACAATACAATAACGCAGTAATCCTCTTATTCCCTACACTGTCCTGCTGGCCTGCACAGCACACACAGACACAGACAGGACCTAACTGAGTGAATAAAATCAAACAATTACAAGCTAGCTAGTTAAAAATAACAATAGTGTAGTGAAGGTGTTTAGCACTCAAAGCTTTAGGTTTATCACTGTATACAGCACTTGCTAAGCCAACAGCACTGGAGCAAGTCTGTCAGTGAGCAGCCAGCCAGCCACACAAGCAAGGACGATCTGTCTCATCATGCCAGCCCTCCTTACTATACAGGAGGGCTGGCCAGGGTTCCCTTCTGTGATTGGGTGCCAGGGCTTAGGCTGGGAGGCCTCTGATTGGCTCAATGAGGTCAGGTGGGGCTGGCCAGGGTTCCCCTCTGTGATTGGTTGCTAGGGCTTCTGCTGAGAGCCCTCTGATTGGCTCAATGACATCATCTCCTTACGTTTACTACCCGGGTCCGGATATCCGCGGGTACCCGGGGGATCCCCTGGGTACCCGGGTTATGCGGTCAGATATCCGCAGATAGCTATCCGGATCTGGGCCCAGGTATCCGGATCTGACCCGGATAGCAGAAAAACGGTTGGATACCCGGGTTTACCTGGGTACCCGTATCCGGATGAGCATCCCTGTGGGTGACGGCTTTCTCCTCAATATATATAAAGGACTCGCACACCAATACAGTGATCTATGCAAAATTAGTTTATCGATGAAAAAGTAGCCCATACAAAATAGCCACGCAAAGTGTTACAAGGTTACAATAATGACACCATAGTAATACACCACAGCAGGTGAGGTTAGCAGCAATTATACATGGGGAAATACAAATGCATACAGTTATATGAATGAACAGCAAAGCGACAATATCAAAAAAATAGCAAATGCAATCAATCATAATGGTATCCCCATGTTTAACAGAAATATACCCTGACAGCGCGCTGTTTCGGAAATGTCCTTCGTCAGAGAGTATATACGACCTTCCGGCTGCTGTAAGAATACTGCCCTAGTGAGACCTTAAATACCTGAATGTTACTATGCCTCCCGCTCTGGACATCCGGGCCGGCCCCTCTGGCGCATGTGAGATTACGCGGCGGCCGCCGCGAGTCCCCATGCGTCACTTCCGGTCCCCCGCAGCTCCGCTTCCTGTGCGGCCAACCACCCGGAGACAGGCCAGCCATCCCCAGTATGGCCACCGCACATGCGCAAGCGGGGCAGCAGTGCCGGGTTTACGACTAACTCTACTCTCATACATGGAGCAAAAAGCAACAATAATCAGCATAGTGCAACGTAGTGTCCAAATAGCGGGGGCTTCAGAGCTTGTCAACAGGATGTCCAGAGACCGGGAATCCCAGCTTCCAACATACAGGCAATATCTAAAAGGATAAAAACCAGAATTAAAATCAAAAAACCGGAAGTCGACAGAATATTAAAGGTAAAGGTCAGTCATAATGGTTAGTTACAGATAAGTCAAAGCACACTGAAGTCACCACACCTAACACTGACCTAGCGACCCCCAAGCCAACATACTTCATCTCAGGAATGGTGATAGGTCCACATCCTCATTCATTCCATTAGGTACTTTGCTATCCAGTTTATAGATCCAGTACAATTCTCTCTGTAGCAACTTTTGTTCCAAATCGCCTCCCCTATACGACGGGGTCACCTCCTCCACCACCCTAAACCTCAACTGAGTTACATTGTGACCTGCCTCCCAAAAGTGGCGTGCAACAGGTGAGTCCATGTCACCGCAGCGAATGTTGCTGCGGTGCTCGCTTATCCTAGTCCTAATCTCTCTGGTAGTCTGTCCGACATAAAGTCGGCCACACGGGCATAGCAGGCAATATACTACAAATTTAGAAGAGCAATTGGCAAACCCTTTAAGCATAATACGCTCCCCCGTGCGTGGATGGGGAAAAGAAGGACCCCTTTGTACATAGCTGCATTGTGCACAATGTCCACATGAGAACATACCCATTGGTCTTTGTAAACTGCCAAGCCAAGTAGCCCGACTCGGTGTTGGTGTACTAGTATTCCTGGCATGAACAAGGGAGTCCCTCAAATTCTTGGAACGTCGGTAAGCGCAAATTGGTTGATCATGAAAGGTTTCCGCTAACTCCGGATCGCTACTCAGTACATGCCAATGCTTTCTGACTATCTGTTGGGCCTGCAATGAAAAAGGTGAATATGTTAGGACCATAGGAATACGTTTAGATTTCATTTTAGGTTTATTCTTGAGGAGAGAAGTGCGGTCCTGCCTAGTCACTTTCTCCAAAGCCTGGTTTAACAAATCATGGCTATATCCTCTCTTTCTAAAATTTTCCAACATAACCCCTGCCTCCCTAAAGAAGGCCTCATCCGTGGAGGAGATTCTCCGAAGTCTCAGGAGCTGGCTATAGGGCAAACCCTTTATAAGCCTCTGTGGATGATAGCTCTTAGCCAACAGGTAAGTATTTTTATCAGTCGGCTTCCTGTATGGAGCTGTATGTAGTGTATTCCCCTCAGCAGTGACTAACACGTCCAAAAAATGGACCTCTGATGAACTATAATCCATACTAAAAGTAATGGTGGGGAATGAACTGTCCAGATCCTTTTTGAAACTGAGGAGAGAGTCCTCGGTACCTGTCCATATCAGGAAGACGTCATCAATGTACCTCAGCCAGCACAGGGCATGGCTGAGGTACAAAGGGTGTGTGTAAACAAATTGGACCTCAAATGCCTCCATAAAGAGGTTTGCATAGCTGGGGGCTACATTGCTCCCCATTGCTGTGCCCTGTTGCTGTTGATAGAAACTATCTTCAAATCGAAAGTAGTTTTTCGTGAGGACAAGTTGTAACAACTGTAGGAGAAAGTCGGTTAAAGCGGGATCCAAATTCATCTTGGATAAGTTGTTGCTGATCACAGATAGGCCCTCAGAATGAGGAATAGAAGTGTAAAGACTAGTGACGTCCATCGTGCAGAGGAGAATTGGAAGGTGAAAAGACCCAAAGCCAGATAGTTTAGCTAAAAAGTCAGTTGTGTCTAGCAAAAAAGACCGCATACCAGACACCCTGGGGCGAAGAACCTGATCAAGTAAAACCGCCAGTGATTGAAAGACAGAATTAGTGCCCGCCACAATAGGTCTACCTGGGGGGTGAACAAGAGACTTGTGGATTTTCGGAAGAACATAAAAAAGAGGAGTGAGAGGAAATGGGGTATGAAGAAAGTCATGCAATTGTTTAGAGATGATGCCAACCTCTAGTGCCCTTGCAATTAGACCATCAATCTCCAGCTTAATCGAAGTAGTAGGATCTCCTGAAAGTTTCAAATAGACACTTGTGTCATTCAGTTGTCGTAGGACCTCATCTCTGTAATCAGAGCTGTTCATAACCACCGTGGCCCCGCCTTTGTCGGCAGGCTTGATCACCAACCCTGGATTAGCACATAAGGACTTAAGAGCTTGAAACTCTTGTACGGGTAAATTACCATGGGTTGGGTGATCCGGCCTCCCGACATCGTTAAGGTCACGCTGGACCAAGTGAATAAAAGTTTCCACTGTATGAGAGGTTGTAGGCGGAAGCCACTTACTCTTAGCCCTGCACATCGTGAGATCTATCTCTGGAGGAAGTAATTGGACACCTGCGGCAGATCTATTCGGCGTTGCTTTGTTAGTAAAGAAGGCTTTAATTCTCAAGGTCCTAAAAAAATTAAAGAGGTCACAATCAAGTTCCAAACGAGACCCCGAGTGTGTTGGGACAAAACCTAGGCCCCGCCCCAATACCTTTGTCTCAAGATCTGTGAGTGTGTAATCCAATAAATTGACCACTAATTCCTCTGCTGCACCTGACTCCTGGTCACCCTGGAGTCTACTGGGCCGCCTCCTGCCCCGCCTCGTCCTTTTCCTCTTCCTCCTCGGCCCCTCGATTGAGGTCCTAAAAAACGGTCGTGTGAGCCTGAGGTCCCCTCACCTGAACTACTGTCAGAAGGATGGTTAGAGCCCTGGTGTGGTACTCGTGGACGGCGTAATGGTCGCCTGTCTGCTCTCCAGCTATATACTCGGTCCTCCTGATAGTCAAGGGTGTCCCTCCTAAACTTGTCTAATTTTTTAGTCAGAATTTCCTGCTTATACCCCTCAATTGCTGAGTCCTGAACTTCAAAATAAATGGTAAAGTCGTCTCTGGATAAAACTGTGCCAAGTTTAGTTTTAAGATTAGAGGCAAGGGACTCCAATCGTGCAATCTCACTCTGGATACCCTGGACAGTGAGTGTGATTAAATCCAGACTACATTTATTTAAGATCTTAAACCATTTGTCACAAAAGTCTTTGCTGTTCCTACAAAAAGTAGGACGTATATTCAGTCTTAGTCCCCTCGGTATTCTTTTAGCTCTTAAGTACTCAACCAAGGTATCTGAGTGTAGTTTATAGTCAATGACTCTCTTCTCCAGGTCCTCAAACTGTCTTTTTAAATAAGGGATGTCAGTTGAAATATTGCTATGGGTGTTGGCAAATTGGTCGACCACCCGGTCAATTTCGGTCTGGGTGTATGCTAAAGTGTCAGCAGATCGGTTTGATAAACCACTTAAGTCAGCAAATGACATGCTGTGGGCTATACAGAGCAACAGGTTGCAGAAAACCTGAAACAAACCAAAATCAAGTATTTACAAATGAGGTATGCACACCTATATAAATAGCAATAAACCTTAACAACAGGGGGTGCTGAGTCGATAAACAGGCCTATCACAGGCCATACATCAATACATTATTTATTGACTATAAACTACACTCAGATACCTTGGTTGAGTACTTAAGAGCTAAAAGAATACCGAGGGGACTAAGACTGAATATACATGCTACTTTTTGTAGGAACAGCAAAGACTTTTGTGACAAATGGTTTAAGATCTTAAATAAATGTAGTCTGGATTTAATCACACTCACTGTCCAGGGTATCCAGAGTGAGATTGCACGATTGGAGTCCCTTGCCTCTAATCTTAAAGCTAAACTTGGCACAGTTTTATCCAGAGACGACTTTACCATTTATTTTGAAGTTCAGGACTCAGCAATTGAGGGGTATAAGCAGGAAATTCTGACTAAAAAATTAGACAAGTTTAGGAGGGACACCCTTGACTATCAGGAGGACCGAGTATATAGCTGGAGAGCAGACAGGCGACCATTACGCCGTCCACGAGTACCACACCAGGGCTCTAACCATCCTTCTGACAGTAGTTCAGGTGAGGGGACCTCAGGCTCACACGACCTTTTTTTAGGACCTCAATCGAGGGGCCGAGGAGGAAGAGGAAAAGGACGAGGCGGGGCAGGAGGCGGCCCAGTAGACTCCAGGGTGACCAGGAGTCAGGTGCAGCAGAGGAATTAGTGGTCAATTTATCGGATTACACACTCACAGATCTTGAGACAAAGGTATTGGGGCGGGGCCTAGGTTTTGTCCCAACACACTCGGGGTCTCGTTTGGAACTTGATTGTGACCTCTTCAATTTTTTTAGGACCTTGAGAATTAAAGCATTCTTTACTAACAAAGCAACGCCGAATAGATCTGCCGCAGGTGTCCAATTACTTCCTCCAGAGATAGATCTCACGATGTGCAGGGCTAAGAGTAAGTGGCTTCCGCCTACAACCTCTCATACAGTGGAAACTTTTATTCACTTGGTCCAGCGTGACCTTAACGATGTCGGGAGGCCGGATCACCCAACCCATGGTAATTTACCCGTACAAGAGTTTCAGGCTCTTAAGTCCTTATGTGCTAATCCAGGGTTGGTGATCAAGCCTGCCGACAAAGGCGGGGCCACGGTGGTTATGAACAGCTCTGATTACAGAGATGAGGTCCTACGACAACTGAATGACACAAGTGTCTATTTGAAACTTTCAGGAGATCCTACTACTTCGATTAAGCTGGAGATTGATGGTCTAATTGCAAGGGCACTAGAGGTTGGCATCATCTCTAAACAATTGCATGACTTTCTTCATACCCCATTTCCTCTCACTCCTCTTTTTTATGTTCTTCCGAAAATCCACAAGTCTCTTGTTCACCCCCCAGGTAGACCTATTGTGGCGGGCACTAATTCTGTCTTTCAATCACTGGCGGTTTTACTTGATCAGGTTCTTCGCCCCAGGGTGTCTGGTATGCGGTCTTTTTTACTAGACACAACTGACTTTTTAGCTAAACTATCTGGCTTTGGGTCTTTTCACCTTCCAATTCTCCTCTGCACGATGGACGTCACTAGTCTTTACACTTCTATTCCTCATTCTGAGGGCCTATCTGTGATCAGCAACAACTTATCCAAGATGAATTTGGATTCCGCTTTAACCGACTTTCTCCTACAGTTGTTACAACTTGTCCTCACGAAAACTACTTTCGATTTGAAGATAGTTTCTATCAACAGCAACAGGGCACAGCAATGGGGAGCAATGTAGCCCCCAGCTATGCAAACCTCTTTATGGAGGCATTTGAGGTCCAATTTGTTTACACACACCCTTTGTACCTCAGCCATGCCCTGTGCTGGCTGAGGTACATTGATGACGTCTTCCTGATATGGACAGGTACCGAGGACTCTCCCCTCAGTTTCAAAAAGGATCTGGACAGTTCATTCCCCACCATTACTTTTAGTATGGATTATAGTTCATCAGAGGTCCATTTTTTGGACGTGTTAGTCACTGCTGAGGGGAATACACTACATACAGCTCCATACAGGAAGCCGACTGATAAAAATACTTACCTGTTGGCTAAGAGCTATCATCCACAGAGGCTTATAAAGGGTTTGCCCTATAGCCAGCTCCTGAGACTTCGGAGAATCTCCTCCACGGATGAGGCCTTCTTTAGGGAGGCAGGGGTTATGTTGGAAAATTTTAGAAAGAGAGGATATAGCCATGATTTGTTAAACCAGGCTTTGGAGAAAGTGACTAGGCAGGACCGCACTTCTCTCCTCAAGAATAAACCTAAAATGAAATCTAAACGTATTCCTATGGTCCTAACATATTCACCTTTTTCATTGCAGGCCCAACAGATAGTCAGAAAGCATTGGCATGTACTGAGTAGCGATCCGGAGTTAGCGGAAACCTTTCATGATCAACCAATTTGCGCTTACCGACGTTCCAAGAATTTGAGGGACTCCCTTGTTCATGCCAGGAATACTAGTACACCAACACCGAGTCGGGCTACTTGGCTTGGCAGTTTACAAAGACCAATGGGTATGTTCTCATGTGGACATTGTGCACAATGCAGCTATGTACAAAGGGGTCCTTCTTTTCCCCATCCACGCACGGGGGAGCGTATTATGCTTAAAGGGTTTGCCAATTGCTCTTCTAAATTTGTAGTATATTGCCTGCTATGCCCGTGTGGCCGACTATATGTCGGACAGACTACCAGAGAGATTAGGACTAGGATAAGCGAGCACCGCAGCAACATTCGCTGCGGTGACATGGACTCACCTGTTGCACGCCACTTTTGGGAGGCAGGTCACAATGTAACTCAGTTGAGGTTTAGGGTGGTGGAGGAGGTGACCCCGTCGTATAGGGGAGGCGATTTGGAACAAAAGTTGCTACAGAGAGAATTGTACTGGATCTATAAACTGGATAGCAAAGTACCTAATGGGATGAATGAGGATGTGGACCTATCACCATTCCTGAGATGAAGTATGTTGGCTTGGGGGTCGCTAGGTCAGTGTTAGGTGTGGTGACTTCAGTGTGCTTTGACTTATCTGTAACTAACCATTATGACTGACCTTTACCTTTAATATTCTGTCGACTTCCGGTTTTTTGATTTTAATTCTGGTTTTTATCCTTTTAGATATTGCCTGTATGTTGGAAGCTGGGATTCCCGGTCTCTGGACATCCTGTTGACAAGCTCTGAAGCCCCCGCTATTTGGACACTACGTTGCACTATGCTGATTATTGTTGCTTTTTGCTCCATGTATGAGAGTAGAGTTAGTCGTAAACCCGGCACTGCTGCCCCGCTTGCGCATGTGCGGTGGCCATACTGGGGATGGCTGGCCTGTCTCCGGGTGGTTGGCCGCACAGGAAGCGGAGCTGCGGGGGACCGGAAGTGACGCATGGGGACTCGCGGCGGCCGCCGCGTAATCTCACATGCGCCAGAGGGGCCGGCCCGGATGTCCAGAGCGGGAGGCATAGTAACATTCAGGTATTTAAGGTCTCACTAGGGCAGTATTCTTACAGCAGCCGGAAGGTCGTATATACTCTCTGACGAAGGACATTTCCGAAACAGCGCGCTGTCAGGGTATATTTCTGTTAAACATGGGGATACCATTATGATTGATTGCATTTGCTATTTTTTTGATATTGTCGCTTTGCTGTTCATTCATATAACTGTATGCATTTGTATTTCCCCATGTATAATTGCTGCTAACCTCACCTGCTGTGGTGTATTACTATGGTGTCATTATTGTAACCTTGTAACACTTTGCGTGGCTATTTTGTATGGGCTACTTTTTCATCGATAAACTAATTTTGCATAGATCACTGTATTGGTGTGCGAGTCCTTTATATATATTGTATTGATGTATGGCCTGTGATAGGCCTGTTTATCGACTCAGCACCCCCTGTTGTTAAGGTTTATTGCTATTTATATAGGTGTGCATACCTCATTTGTAAATACTTGACGGCTTTCTCCTGGTCTAGCAGGCGAGAGAACATGAGCAGGGTGGAATTCCAGCGAGTGGGGCTATCACATACCAAGCATCTCACCGGCAAGTTGTTTCTCTGCTGAATGTCTGCAAAGCGTGCCATGGCCGTGTAAGACCGCCTGAAATGCCCACACAACTTCCTGGCCTGCTTAAGGACGTCCTCTAAGCCTGGGTACTTTGACACAAATCTTTGCACAACCAGATTCAGCACATGTGCCATGCAGGGTACATGTGTCAGCTTTTCCAAATTCAAAGCGGAAAGGAGATTGCTGCCATTGTCACACATCACGTTGGCGATCTCCAGCTGGTGCGGGGTCAGCCATTGCTCCACCTCTTTGTTAAGAGCAGCCAGGAGAGCTGGTCCAGTGTGACTCTCCGCTTTGAGGCAAGACATGTCTAAAATGGCGTGACACCGTCGTACCTGGTATGCAGCGTAGGCTTTGGGGAGATGGGGCTGTGTAGCTGGAGAGGAGGAGATGGCAGGACCACTAGAGTTGAACTGCCACTCAGCCAAGGAGGAGAAGGAGGATGACAGCGAAGAGTATCTAGCAGGAGGAGAAGGAGAGGAGGTGGCAGGAGGCCTGCCTGCAAGCCTTGGAGGTGTCACAAGTTAGTCCGCTGCGCAGCTACGTACACTCTGCTTGCCATCGGTCACCAGGTTGACCCAATGGGCTGTGTACGTAATGTAGTGGCCCTGTCCATTCTTGGCAGACCAGGCATCCGTGGTCAGGTGGACCCTTGACCCAACGCTCTTCGCAAGAGATGACACCACTTGCCTCTCAACTGCACGGTACAGTTTGGGTATGGCCTTTTTTGAAAAATTGTGGCCTAGTATCTTCCACTGCAGTGTCCCAATGGCCACAAATTTACGGAAAGCCTCTGACTCCACCAGCTTGTATGGTAATAGATGGCGAGCTAATAGTTCCGCCACGCCAGCTGTCAGACGCCGGGCAAGAGGGTGACTGGCAGAAATTGGCTTCTTCCGCTCAAAGACTTCCTTCACGGACACCTGGCTGCTGTGAGCAGAGGAGCAGGAACCGCTCAAGGGCAGAGGCGGTGTGGAGGAGGGTGGCTGTGAAGGTGCCACGGAGAAAGCGGCTAAAGATGATGCACCTGAAGGAGGAAGAGGAGAAGGAGGGTGGCTTGTCTTTTGGGTGCTGCTTTTCCTCAGGTGTTCTTGCCATAGCTGTTTGTGCCTTTTCTCCAGGTGCCTTCGTAAGCCACTTGTCCCTACGTGAGTGTTGGCCTTTCCACGGCTCAATTTTTGCTGGCAGAGACAACAGATGGCTTTGCTCCGATCTGAGACACACACGTTAAAAAATTTCCAAACCGCTGAGCCCCCCTGGGGTGACGGCACTAAGGTGGCATCAGCAGCTGACCATGAAGGGCATGTTGGCTGGCTGTTCATAGCTGGCGATACATGGCGCCGGACACTGCCCCCAGCTGTTTCTGAGGACGAGCTCCCTCTGCTTCTTTCATGGACTCGTCTCCTCCTACTCCTCTCTGACTCCCCCTCTGAACTGTCCCCCTGGTCATCTCCTCTATTGGGAACATACGTGGCATCCGTATAATCGTCATCATAATCCTCCTGCCCAGCTTTGCTTTCCTCAGACACCTCCACAACTGCACCAACACCAGGTACTTCATCATCCCCCTCCTCACACGTTCCGTCCATACTATCGCCACCTAACTCAGATGTATGAGGTGGTGTAACTTGCTTAGCGCCCTCATCTTGTTGTAGCAGTAATGGCTGTGAATCAGTGATTTCCACACCAAATAACTCCTGCGAAGTGTCAAATGCAGCGGATGTGGTGCTTGTAGTGGTGGCTTTGGGAGATGAGGTGTTCTGTGTTAAATAGTCAACCATGTCCTGACAATTTTGGGAAGTGATGGCACGTGCCTTCTTCTGAGCACTGTACTTTGGGCCAGGTCCGCACGAAATCACATAAACATGACCTCACACAGACCTGCCGGTGCCAGGTGGCCTTCCTCTGGGTCTGCCTCTACCTCTTCCTCTACCTGGTTTGTCTATTTTGTCCATCTCGGGGGGATGCTAGGTATATGCAGTGAGGTGGGTTCACTCAACACAACAGCTGGGTATATGCAGTGAGGTGGGTTCACTTAACACAAAAGGTAGGTATATGCAGGGAGGTGGGTTCACTGAACACAACAGCTAGGTATATGCAGTGAGGTGGATTCACTGAACACAACAGCTATGTATATGCAGTGAGGTGAGTTCACTGAAAATAAAGGTAGGTAGATGCAGTGAGGTGGGTTCACTCAACACAACAGCTATGTATATGCAGTGAGGTGAGTTCACTCAACACAAAGGTAGGTAGATGCAGTGAGGTGGGTTCACTGAACACAAAGGTAGTTATATGCAGTGAGCTGGGTTCACTGAACACAAAGGTAGTTATATGCAGTGAGGTGGGTTCACTGAACACAAAGGTAGTTATATGCAGTGAGGTGAGTTCACTGAACACAAAGGTAGTTATATGCAGTGAGGTGGGTTCACTCAACACAAAGGTAGGTAGATTCAGTGATGTGGGTTCACTCAACACAACAGCTAGGTATATGCAGTGAGATGGGTTCACTGAACACAAAGGTAGTTATATGCAGTGAGGTGGGTTCACTGAACACAAAGGTAGGTAGATGCAGTGAGATGGGTTCACTCAACACAAAGGTAGGTAGATGCAGTGAGGTGAGTTTAATCAACACCAAGGTAGGTATATGCAGTGAGGTGGGTTCACTCAACACAAAGGTAGGTAGATGCAGTGAGGTGAGTTTAATCAACACCAAGGTAGGTATATGCAGTGAGGTGGGTTCACTCAACACAAAGGTAGGTATATGCAGTGAGGTGGGTTCACTCAACACAACAGCTAGGTATATGCAGTGAGGTGGGTTCACTCAACACAAAGGTAGGTATATGCAGTGATGAGGTGGGTTACCTAAACACAACAGGTACTAGGTATATGCAGTACTGGGTATTACAATGTGCAGCTCCCTGTCACACACACAGGTAGTCACTGAATGTGCTGGGCTGCTGGCAGTGGCACACACACAGTATTAATTATCAATGCTGTCTATGCAACACAAGTGTCAGTTTGACACACAGAAGAAAAAAAATAGATCACAAGAACAGGATTAGCTCTGAAAAGAGCTTTTGAGGGGTGCTATTAAAGCAATAAGATTCAGCCAGGAGCAAGCTAACAAGCCAAGAGCCTAACTAATCTTTCCCTAGAAGAAACAATATGCAGCAGGCCTACACTCCTTTATGACATCAGGAATCCCCTCTCCCTCATGCCTTCCTCTTTCATCCCGGAGGGAGGAGGGTCTCATCTTCCAGGGAATTGTAGTATTTCAAAAGCCAGCTTACATACCATGGCTGGGAATTGAACCCAGGTCTCAGTGTGCGGTAGGTCACTCATTTAACCACTATACCACCAACAACATTACATGCTGAAGCCAACCTAGCATGTACCATTATGATCAATCCAAGAGAAAAATTAGCTTGCTTAATCCACGGAATTGTACTATATCAAAAGCCATCTTACATACCGTGGCTGGGCATTGAACCCAGGCTGGGCATTGAACCCAGGTCTCAGTGTGCAGTAGGTAATTCATTTAACCACTATACCACCAACAACACTACATGCTGAAGCCAGCCTAGCATGTACCATTGTGATATACCCAAGAGAAAAATGATCTCTCTCTCTCTCTCTCTCTCTCTCTAGAACTTGATGCCATTAATTTTAATTTTCAGCTTAAAACCAAGAACGGATACCGGCAGAATTTCACAGGCAATTTCGGAATTCCGATTGAAAAAGCAATTCCGTTCCGACCAAACGGAACGGACTGACCAATTTCTGCCTAAAATTGCGGAAAATACAATTCCGCGGAAAGCGGTGACCATCCCTACTAGAGAGAGAGAGAGAGAGAGAGAGATGAATCTACCTGGCTATCTGGGGTTCTCTTCAGACAACTGTTGAATAGTGTTGGGCGAACAGTGTTCGCCACTGTTCGGGTTCTGCAGAACATCACCCTGTTCGGGTGATGTTCGAGTTCGGCCGAACACCTGATGGTGCTCGGCCAAACCGTTCGGCCACATGGCCGAACTAAGAGCGCATGGCCGAACGTTCCCCGAATGTTCGGCTAGCGCTGTGATTGGCCGAACGGGTCACGTGGTTCGGGCCCGAACGCGCTCTGATTGGCCGAACGGTCACGTGGTTCGGGTAAATAAATACCCGAACCACGTCATATCTCCGCCATTTGTCTGTGGGTTTAGCTTTGGGTAGGCAGGCAGGGTAGTTCGCTCTCCAGCCACGCTAGCCAGGGTCCCCCCCAGTCATTGTGTGTCGCTGCTGGGAACAGTAGTACACCGCTCGCTCAGCCACACTATATATAGCATTGTTTACTGCCACTGTGTACCTCGCTCAGCCACGCTATATATATAGCATTGTGTTTTCTGACACTCTGTGTACACGGCTTAGCCTGACTAATATAGCATTGTGTGTACTGCCACTGTGCACCTCGCTCAACCACGCTATATATAGCATTGTGTGTACTGCCACTGTGCACCTCGCTCAGCCACGCTATATATAGCATTGTGTGTACTGCCACTGTGCACCTCGCTCAGCCACGCTATATATATAGCATTGTGTTTTCTGACACTCTGTGTACACGGCTTAGCCTGACTAATATAGCATTGTGTGTACTGCCACTGTGCACCTCGCTCAGCCACGCTATATATAGCATTGTGTGTACTGCCACTGTGCACCTCGCTCAGCCACGCTATATATAGCATTGTGTGTACTGCCACTGTGCACCTCGCTCAGCCACGCTATATATAGCATTGTGTGTACTGCCACTGTGCACCTCGCTCAGCCACGCTATATATATAGCATTGTGTTTTCTGACACTCTGTGTACACGGCTTAGCCTGACTAATATAGCATTGTGTGTACTGCCACTGTGCACCTCGCTCAGCCACGCTATATATAGCATTGTGTGTACTGCCACTGTGCACCTCGCTCAGCCACGCTATATATAGCATTGTGTGTACTGCCACTGTGCACCTCGCTCAGCCACGCTATATATAGCATTGTGTGTACTGCCACTGTGCACCTCGCTCAGCCACGCTATATATATAGCATTGTGTTTTCTGACACTCTGTGTACACGGCTTAGCCTGACTAATATAGCATTGTGTGTACTGCCACTGTGCACCTCGCTCAGCCACGCTATATATAGCATTGTGTGTACTGCCACTGTGCACCTCGCTCAGCCACGCTATATATAGCATTGTGTGTACTGCCACTGTGCACCTCGCTCAGCCACGCTATATATAGCATTGTGTTTTCTGACACTCTGTGTACACGGCTTAGCCTGACTAATATAGCATTGTGTGTACTGCCACTGTGCACCTCGCTCAGCCACGCTATATATAGCATTGTGTGTACTGCCACTGTGCACCTCGCTCAGCCACGCTATATATAGCATTGTGTTTTCTGACACTCTGTGTACACGGCTTAGCCTGACTAATATAGCATTGTGTGTACTGCCACTGTGCACCTCGCTCAGCCACGCTATATATAGCATTGTGTTTTCTGACACTCTGTGTACACGGCTTAGCCTGGCTCTATAGCATTGTGTGTACTGCCACTGTGCACCTCGCTCAGCCACGCTATATATAGCATTGTGTTTACTGCCACTCTGTGTACACCGCTCAGCCAGACTATATACCGTTGTTTACTGACACTCTGTGTACACCGCTCAGCCAGACTATATACCATTGTTTACTGACACTCTGTGTACACGGCTCAGCCTGACTATAAAGCATTGTGTGTACTGCCACTGTGCACCTCGCTCAGCCACGCTATATATAGCATTGTGTTTTCTGACACTCTGTGTACACGGCTTAGCCTGACTATATAGCATTGTGTGTACTGCCACTGTGCACCTCGCTCAGCCACGCTATATATAGCATTGTGTTTACTGCCACTCTGTGTACACCGCTCAGCCAGACTATATACCGTTGTTTACTGACACTCTGTGTACACCGCTCAGCCAGACTATATACCATTGTTTACTGACACTCTGTGTACACGGCTCAGCCTGACTATAAAGCATTGTGTGTACTGCCACTGTGCACCTCGCTCAGCCACGCTATATATAGCATTGTGTTTTCTGACACTCTGTGTACACGGCTTAGCCTGACTATATAGCATTGTGTGTACTGCCACTGTGCACCTCGCTCAGCCACGCTATATATAGCATTGTGCTTTCTGACACTCTGTGTACACGGCTTAGCCTGACTAATATAGCATTGTGTGTACTGCCACTGTGCACCTCGCTCAGCCACGCTATATATAGCATTGTGTTTACTGCCACTCTGTGTACACCGCTCAGCCAGACTATATACCGTTGTTTACTGACACTCTGTGTACACCGCTCAGCCAGACTATATACCATTGTTTACTGACACTCTGTGTACACGGCTCAGCCTGACTATAAAGCATTGTGTGTACTGCCACTGTGCACCTCGCTCAGCCACGCTATATATAGCATTGTGTTTTCTGACACTCTGTGTACACGGCTTAGCCTGACTATATAGCATTGTGTGTACTGCCACTGTGCACCTCGCTCAGCCACGCTATATATAGCATTGTGCTTTCTGACACTCTGTGTACACGGCTTAGCCTGACTAATATAGCATTGTGTGTACTGCCACTGTGCACCTCGCTCAGCCACGCTATATATAGCATTGTGTTTTCTGACACTCTGTGTACACGGCTTAGCCAGACTATATAGCATTGTGTGTACTGCCACTCTGTGTACACCGCTCAGCCAGACTATATAGCATTGTGTTTACTTCCACTCTGTGTCTGCTGGGCCTGGGAACAGTAGTACACCGCTCACCCGCCACTGTATAGCATTGTGCTCTGTGTCGCTGCTGGGAATAGTGGTACTGTATAGCATTTCTGTACTGCCACTGTACTGCTGCCAGTCAGCGTGTACTGTAAGGATAAGTGAAATGAGGAAGAAATCCGGTGAAAGAGGAAGGGGCAAGGGAAGAGGTGTTTCCCCTGACGGTTCACGTACAGGCCACAGGGGAGCACCCAAGAAAACCCACTCAATACCGCCCATGTTGTCCAGGACAACAACCCTCACAAATCCAAAAGAACAGGACCAGATAATTACTTGGATGACCTCTCAAGCGTCCAGCAGTGGGTTAAGCAGCACCAGCACATCACGCACGAGGTCCGAGTCCTCAGCCAGTTACAAGGAGCCAGTGGGCACAAAGCTGACACAACCGGCAGCGACACCACGCACACAACTGCCAGATAACCAGTCCTATGAATTACCTCAGGACACAATGGGGTATTCGCAGGAGCTATTCCCAGCCCAACAAACTTCCACCTATGAAAGGTCAATGGAGGAACAGCCAGAAATGTTGTGCCCGGATTCACAACCATTAACTGTGGGAAATGCACCGCGCACTGAAATACAAGGCGAGTCCGAGGAGGACTCGGAAACCCAAATCCCAGAGCAAGTTGGGCAGGAGGGGTTGCAATTGCAGGAGGTCGGCCGACAAGATCTGGAAGACGACGTTGGAGTGAGCTGCGCAGAGGTTGTTCTGGGGAGCTCTACTCCACGGCGGCGGCCCCCCACAATGACATATGACGAGTTTGAGGAGATGGAAGAGGAGGGTATGGACAATGTGGACAGAGACCCAGATTTTATTTGTGAACGAGAACATCGCCGTCGTAGCAGCAGCACAGATGAGTCTGTTGAAGAACCCACTGCTGCACGAGTTCGCCTTGAGCCACAAGGTAGGCGGCGCGCAATTTCAGGCACCACAAGCGTGGAAGTTAGAGTGAGAGGCAAAAGAGGAGGAAACAGAAATCGCCAGCAAGGAGGCAGGTGCTCCAAAGTCTGGGCTTTCTTTGAAGACTGCACTGAGGATGTTACCATGGCGATTTGCAAGGTGTGCAAGACTCGCCTGAGCAGGGGGAAAAGTATTAACAACCTCTCCACCACCAGCATGAGCCGCCACATGCTATCCAAACATCCCACTCTGTGGGCAAACGCGGCAGGACAGGGTACCAGCAACACTGCCTCCCTTGGGTTCACCAGACTCACCACCAGACCCGCCTCAGCAGCAGCAGTAGCCCAGCCATTGCGTGGTTCACAACATTCACAAACATCAGACGACGCTGACACTGTCACTTTCCGGAGTAGTGCTCTTGAGGTCTCCCAGTGTTCATCAAACACAACAACCAACAGCCCTTCCGTGTGCAGCGCTACAGTTCAGTTGTCTGTGTCGGAGATGTTTGAGCGCAAGAGGAAATTGCCAGCAAATGACCCCCGGGCCGTGGCAGTAACAGCCAGCATAGCCAAGCTTCTGGCCTGCGAAATGCTGCCATATCGAGTGGTGGAGACAAACAGCTTCAAGGGCATGATGTCAGTGGCCATCCCACGTTACGTGGTTCCCAGCCGCTACCACTTTGCGCGCTCTGCAGTGCCTGAGTTGCATGAGCACGTGGTCAGCAAAATAACCCGAAGCTTGAAGAATGCCGTTGCCTGCAAGGTTCACCTCACCACTGACACTTGGACGAGTGCGTTCGGCCAGGGTCGATACATCTCCCTTACCGCGCACTGGGTGAACCTTGTGGAGCCTGGCAGCGATTCCTCACCTGCTACGGCGCGGGTGTTGCCCACGCCGCAAACAGCTGCACCGCCGTCCCTCCCACTGGATAACAACAGCAGCACCTACCTCTCTGACTCCTTCTCCTCCAACGCATCTCAAAGCTGTACCTCATCCGGAAACGCTAACCCAGCAGCAGTAGGATCGTGGAAGCAGTGCAGCACAGCTGTTGGCATGCGTCAGCAAGCGTTGCTGAAGCTGATCTGCCTTGGGGATAAGCAGCACACAGGGGAGGAAATTTGGAAGGGAATAAAGGAACAGACGGATTTGTGGCTGGCACCGCTGGACTTGAAACCGGGCATGGTTGTGTGTGATAATGGGAGTAATCTCATTCGCGCTTTAAGGTTGGCTAAGCTGACACACATCCCTTGCCTGGCGCACGTGATGAACCTAGTAGTTCAGCGGTTCCTGAGTACATACCCAGGCGTGGCAGATCTTCTGTTGAAGGTGCGTCGAGTGGCCAAACATTGTAGAAATTCCAGTACTGCTTCGGGGGCACTCGCCAAGATGCAGGAGCGCTTCAATCTCCCCCACCATCGCTTGCTGTGTGATGTCCCTACGCGCTGGAATTCTACGCTGCACATGCTAGCACGCTTTTGTGAGCAGAAGAGTGCAGTGGTCCAGTACATGACGGCGCAGTACCGAGGCGCATCCGGACAGCTGCCAAGCTTCTGTGGATCCGATTGGGCCAACATGTTGGACCTCTGCCAAGTCCTCCAAAATTTTGAGCAATCCACGTTGCTTGTGAGCAGTGACAACTCTTCAGTCAGCATTACCATACCACTGCTGTGTTTACTGAAGAGGTCAATGTTGAAAATCAAGGAAACAGCTGTCATGATGCAACTGGGGGAATCTGAAGGAGAAAACGATCAGCGTGATGGTACCAACATCAGGCCATCCGCCTCAGGGAACGCTGGCCCCAGCAGCTATGACGAAGAAGAGGAGGAGGAACAGCTGGAGTTGGAGCAGGAATTTCATGCCACCACTGACGAGGGCCAGAGCGGTGCACGTTGGACTTCCACAATTCAACGCGAATGGTCAGCAGAAGCAGACCAGGAGGAAGGTGACGACTATGATGCATCACAACAACTATCACAACGCTCACAAGAGGATGATGAGGATTCTGGTAGGACTCTGGCACACATGGCTCAATTCATGCTAGACTGCATTGAACGTGACCCACGCATTGTGCGCATTCTGGACAACACCAATTACTGGGTTTATACCCTTCTGGATCCACGGTACAAACACAATGTTCCAAAACTGCTTGAAGAAAGAGTCAGACAAGTCAAAATGGAAGAATACCAGCAGGCCCTTGTGGAGACTTTAGAGAGGAGATTGACATCCTCCCCCTCCTCTAGCCAGTTGTACGCAGACAGACTGACTTCCGCAAACCCAGGACGACCAGGAGGGCAGCAAACAACGCAAGCCGCAGCTAGTGCCCAAAAGGGAATGGTATCGGCAGTGTCCTTGGAGTGGGAAAATTTTCTGACACCCATGCAGCAGCAGCCCACTGAACAGCAAGCGTGCAGATCCACCTCCAACACCGATCGCCTGGAGAAGATGGTCAAGGACTACATGTCAGATGACGTAGCTGTGTCGAACAATCCATCTGCACCCTTCAACTATTGGGTATCGAAGCTAGACACCTGGCACGAACTGGCAATGTACGCAATAGAGGTGCTGGCTTGCCCGGCAGCCAGCGTTATGTCGGAACCAGGGCCGGCCCTAGACTTTTTGCCGCCTGAGGCAAAATTAGAAAAAAAAATCGCTCCCCCCCCCCCCGTGGGTGGGGGGGGGGGTGGTGGTGCCGCCGAGCTGGAGGGGTAGCTAGCAGAAAGGGGGTATTGGGCCTAGCGGCGGGGAGGGGGGTCGGACCCCCCCCCTCCCTCGCCTGGGTCCCCCGATCTGCGCTCCTTCTCCAGCGTAAAGTACCAGCCAACCTGCATATGAGAAGAGGCAACGGGCGGGGGAATCACTCACCTTCCGTGTTCCATCGTGCGCTCCACCGACGTCACTTCCTGCAAGGCCGTCCACTTACAATACAGTGGGCGGCGTTGCCGGAAGTGACGTCAGTGGAGCACGCGATGGAACGCGGAAGGTGAGTGATTCCCCCGCCCGTTGCCTCTTCTCATATGCAGGTTGGCTGGTACTTTACGCTGGAGAAGGAGCGCAGATCGGGGGACCCAGGCGAGGGAGGGGGGGGGGGTCCGACCCCCCTCCCCGCCGCTAGGCCCAATACCCCCTTTCTGCCCGCTACCCCTCCAGCTCGGCGGGCGGCCCCAGCGTCCATGGACGGGCGGGTGCCGCCCCCCCAGATCTGCCGCCTGAGGCAAATGTTTCACCCCGCCTCATGAGCGGGCCGGCCCTGGTCGGAACGTTGTTTCAGTGCTGCCGGAGGCATCATCACAGATCGGCGTATCCGCCTCTCCACAGAAAATGCAGACCGTCTGACTCAAATTAAAATGAATCAATCCTGGATTGGAAATGACTACGCAACACTCCAGGACCCCAACCAAGTAACATGACCAATGAACATCTGGGATGGTGTAGCATTTCCGGTCCCTGTTTATTGAACCTCTCATCTGTATTACATTTATGACTGCATGGCGGCAAAAAGCATTGCTGCTATATCCGCACGCTTTTTGTCCTCATGCAAGGCCTAGGTTGTTGTGTCTCAAAAACCGTGGCCTTCTCCTCCTGCGCCTGCTCCTGTTCCATCACGTCTGCTGCTGCTGGGTTAGCGTTGCCGCGTGGTCCCTGTTTATTGAACCACTTATCTTTATTACATTTATGACTGCATGGCGGTACAAAGCATGCTATCCGCACGCTTCTTGCCCTCATGCAAGGCCTGGGTTGTTGTGTCTCACAAAGCGTGGCCTTCTCCTCCTGCGCCTGCTCCTGTTCCATCACGTCTGCTGCTGCTGGGTTAGCGTTGCCGCGTGGTCCCTGTTTATTGAACCACTTATCTTTATTACATTTATGACTGCATGGCGGTACAAAGCATGCTATCCGCACGCTTCTTGCCCTCATGCAAGGCCTGGGTTGTTGTGTCTCACAAAGCGTGGCCTTCTCCTCCTGCGCCTCCTCCTGTTCCATCACGTGTGCTGCTGCTGGGTTAGCGTTACCGGTCCCTTTTCCTGGAACCTCTTATATGTATTACATTTATGACTGCATGCCGACAAAAAACATGTTACCTGTGCAAAGAAAACAGACATTTCCCGCATTTAAAAGACAGTTTTCCCTTTGAAACTTTAAAATCGATTTTCTCAAAAACTATAAGCTCTTTTTGCTAATTTTTTTTCCTCTTGTACCCACTCCCAAGGTGCACATACCCTGTAAATTTGGGGTATGTAGCATGTAAGGAGGCTTTACAAACCACAAAAGTTCGGGTCCCCATTGACTTCCATTATGTTCGGAGTTCGGGTCGAACACCCGAACATCGCGGCCATGTTCGGCCTGTTCGGCCCGAACCCGAACATCTAGATGTTCGCCCAACACTACTGTTGAACACAAAAGGCAAGGCCATGCCTGTGTGGGCTTGAACCACCAACCTTGCAGTTAACAGCCAAACGCACTAACCTATTGTGCCACACAGACTGTGCACCACAAAGACTGTGCATGCAGTTGCTGTTGAATGATTTTATGGGGATGTATGTGTGTCTTTTGGAGGCAGGAAGTAGTAAGTCTGCTCCAAGAAGTTTCAGCATGTAGTGTTGTTGGTGGTATAGTGGTTAATTGAGTTACCCACCGCACACTGAGACCTGGGTTCAATTCCCAGCCACGGAATGTAACCTGGCTTTTGAAATACTACAATTCCCTGGAAGATGAGACCCTCCTCCCTCCGCAAGGAGGGAGGGAGTGTAAGGAATAACAATCAGCTAGGAACAAGCCTACAAGATCCTAACTAAACTCTCCCTAGCAGAGTCTGTCAGCAGCTGTCCCTTAACTAATTACTGGAGGTAGACGAGTGAGTAAAACGACTGCAGAACCTTGCCTTTTATAAGGGGGGGGGGGGCTTCAAGAGTGAGTGTAGTCTGATTGGTGACAATGTGCCTGCTGACTGTGATGTAGAGGGTCAAATTTCTGCTCAATGGAGCATTATGGGGCGAATTGAACTTCCGCAAAAGTTTGCCTTCGCCGGCGAACACGAACCACCTAAAGTTTGCCTGGAACCGTTTGCGGGCTAACCGTTCGGGACATCTCTAGTATTGGATACAGTTTTGGGCACCACACTACAGAAATGACATTAACCTTATAGAACGGTTACGGGTACAGAAATGGGTAACTAAATTAATCAGAGGGCTGGAATATCTCACTTACCAACAAAGGTTGGATAAACTGGGCTTATTTAGCTTAGAAAAAGACGACTGAGAGGTAACCTGATTAACACGTATAAATACATCAGGTGTCAACACAAAAGCTGGCAAGTGAGCTTTTTGGCCCTAGGGTTGTACAATGGACAAGGGGACATGATCTGCATATGGAAGTTTTTGCCACCTGTTTAGAAAGGGGTCCTTATTACAGTGAGAGTGGTTAACATCTGGAATATCTTACCTCAGGAAGTAGTTATGGCAACCTCTTTATCTGCATTTAAAGAGGGGTTGGATGCTTTCCTTTTGCATTGAAGGACATCCACAGCTATAATAACTAGGTTTCCGATGAGAGTTGATTCAGAGATTTTTCTGACTGCCATTTGGAGTCAGGATGGAATTTATCCCTTTTGGGGCTAATTGGGCCAGGACTTGTAAGGTTTCTCACCTTCATCTGGATCAACTGAGATATGGTGGTTTGCAAATGTTTGGGCAACCTTGTTAATCATCATGATTTTCCTATATAAATCATTGGTTGTTTCAATAAAAAATGTCAGTTAAATATATCATATAGGGGACACACACAGAAGGTGTGCAATAATTGTTTAAACAAAATTAGGCAGGTGCATAAATTTGGGCACCACAAAAAAGAAAAGAAATCAATATTTAGTAGATCCACCTTTTGCAGAAATTACAGCCTCTAAACAATTCTTGTAGGTTCCAATGAGAGTCTGGATTCTCTGGATTCTGGTTGAAAGTATTTTGGACCATTCCTCTTTACAAAACATCTCAGGTTTGATGGCTTATGAGCATGGACAGCTTTCTTTAACTCACACCACAGATTCAATTATATTCAGGTCTGGGGACTAAGATGGCCATTCCAGAACGTTGTACTTGTTCCTCTGCACGAATGCCTTAGTGGATTTTGAGCAGTGCTTAGAGTCGTTGTCTTGTTGAAAGATCTACTCCCGGCGCAGCTTCAGCTTTGCCACTGATTCCTGGACATTGGTCTCCAGAATCTGCTGATTCTGGGTGGAATCCATGTGTCCCTCAACTTTGACAAGATTCCCAGTCCCTGCACTGGCCGCACAGCCCCACAGCATGATGGAACCACCACTATATTTTACTATAGGTAGCAGGTGTTTTTCTTGGAATTCTGTGTTCTTTTTCCTCCATACATAATGCCCCAATAACTCAATTTTACTTTCATCAATCCACAGCACCTTATTCCAAAGCTGGTTTGTCCAAATGTGCTTTAGCATACCTCAAGCGGCTCTATTTGTGCTGTGGGTGGAGAAAAGGCTTCCTCTGCATCACTCTCACATACAGCATCTCTGTCAAGCATGGACTCACCCCCACCGCCAGCGGTAGTACGAACGCCGCGCTCGCGGCTGACGTCATCGGGACCCCGAACTTCCGGTCTGTCCCGGCGGCCTCCTCCTCCGCTCAACGGGTCACTAGGAGCATGTCTCAGCAGGGCAGGGCAACGCGCGCACGCACGGAGCGTCACGCCATTTATGCCCTGAGAAGGAGGATCCCATGAGCAGATTGCCGGGACAGTTGCCGCCCCTTTTCTGACGTCATCGGGGGGGGTGGAGATTGCTGAAGTGACAGTCTGCATTTAAGCAGCAGACTGTCAGTATTCTGTGTCCGCTGTAGCGATCACACCCGTGTTAGCTCTCGGATCCACAGTATACCTATATATTGGTGCGGCCAATATATAAGTACTGGAAGACCATACCATTGTGATTTATCTGTGCCTTTGACCTTTTTGCCTGTTTCTGACCTTGCTCTTGCCTCATCCTCTTGTACTTCTGCCGATCTTATCTCCTGTTGCCGACCTTGCCTTGTCTCTCGTTTTCGCCTCTGAACTTGTGATACTGTACCTTGATATTTCTGATCTCCTGTTGCCGAACCCCGGCTCGCTCTTAGACTCCGCCTTAGCCTCCTGATATTGTACCTTATTTGCCTGTGTGTGTACGACCTGGCCTGTCCGACCTCGAGAACCGACCTCGCTGTCAGAGGCGGTTCCTCGCACTGACAGTGACCCTTCCGATTTTAGGGTTACTTTCAGTATATCCTTCCTGCTGGCTGCCCGACCCCTTCTGTCTAGGAGAGCTTGGGCTGCGGAAGGAATTTGTACAGTACGCCTTGCTGTACTGAGGCCTAGTCCTCTAGTGTTACTGTTGCACCAATCACTACACTCTTTAGGTGCCAGAGGTTAGTTAATATATCGGATTGTCGGTGAGACTGCAGCTCACTTATAATCAGATATATATCTGCATTCCGGTGATACTGCAGATTACCGGTAATCAGACTCTCTCTGGGCCTATCTACCTTCACAGAACGTGACAGTACAGCGGACCAATAATATGGATGCTCTGGTCCAGCAGGTTAACAACTTGACGACAGCCGTCGCTCAATTAAACCAGACCGTTAAAGATCAACAGGTCCAGCTTAACCGTCTAGCAGAAGTTGTGCAAAACCTGCAGGCACCAGTTAATCCCACTCCTGTTTTGCCAGTTGAACCCAAAATGTCGTTACCCAAGTTGTTTTCAGGGGAACGCTCCGATTTCCGTAATTTCCGGGATCGGTGTCAATCATATTTTCAGATGCGTCCCATTTCCTCTGGTTCTGAATTGCAAAGGGTCACGCTCATAAAAACCCTTTTGCAAGGAGACTCACAGACATGGGCCTACAGTTTACCCGTGGGTCATGAGGCTCTTACCTCTGTAGAGAATTTTTTCGAAGCCATGGCGGTCGTATATGACGATCCAGATACTTCCGCCACCGCTGAGAGGAGACTAAAAAGACTCAAACAGGGTCAGAACTCATTGGAAATCTATGCTGCAGAATTCCGCAAATGGTCATTTTCCACCAGGTGGGAGGCGCAGTCTCTCTTGGATCGCTTCCTAACAGGGTTGTCTGATTCTGTGTCAGAATTAATGTTGAGTCATCCTGAACCTAGAACTTTAGATGAGGCTATAAGTCTTGCTATCAAGATAGACCGCAGAGTACGGTTTCACAGGTCTACCAGGCAACGACCCTTCATGCGCTCACAGCCTTCCACAAGTTTTGCCTCTTCCTCTTCTACTGAGGAGCCCATGCAGCTGGGTCACTCTAAATTATCTGAGACAGAGAAATTAAGAAGGAGGAAGGAGGGTTTGTGCTTATATTGTGGGGACAAAGGTCATATCGCCTCTGTTTGTACCAAGAAGCCGGAAAACTTCTCCGCCTAGGGTTAGTCGGGGGTACTACCCTGGGCGAGAATTCCATACCTCCAAAAGATAAAATCCTATTTCCTATTTCCATTTCTTGGGACAAACAAAACATTGCACTGCAGGCCTTTGTTGATACGGGCGCCGCAGCCAATTTTATGGATTTTAATTTAGCACTTAAATTAGGCATTCCAGTCGTTCCTCTTGAGAAACGCATTATAGTCACTGCAATTGACGATTCCCCATTACAAGGTAGTCAACCTGTCTCTATTACTCCTGAATTAATCTGTACCGTTGGGGTATTACATTGTGAAAAATTACGATTTTACCTTATCAGAATGCCTTCTTGCTCGATTATACTGGGGCTTCCCTGGCTACGGCTACATTCTCCACAGATCGATTGGGCTTCTGGTCAGTTGCTGTCTTGGTCATCCTACTGTCAGAAGCACTGCATATCAAAATGCCCTCTTCGTGCCACTCACTTAACTCCGCAATGTTTACCTCAGCCTTATAGCTCCTTTGCCGATGTGTTCTGTCCTCGATCGGCCGATTCACTACCTCCTCACAGGCCTTATGATTGCCCAATCGAGCTTAGACCAGGAACCATGCCCCCTAGAGGTCATCTTTATAATCTCACAGGACCTGAAAAGGTGGCCATGAGGGAGTACGTTCAGGAGAACTTAGATAAGGGGTTCATTAGACCCTCTAGATCTCCCGCGGGGGCAGGATTCTTCTTCGTGAAGAAAAAAGATGGGGGGCTGCGTCCCTGCATCGACTATCGAGCCCTTAATGCCATAACGATAAAGAACCGTTACCCACTTCCCCTGATTGATGACCTTTTTTCTCAGGTCACAGGTGCCCAGATCTTCACTAAACTAGATCTCAGGGGAGCTTACAATCTGGTCAGAATCAGACAGGGTGACGAATGGAAGACGGCATTTAATACTCAGGATGGGCATTACGAATACCTAGTCATGCCCTTCGGTCTGTGTAATGCTCCCGCTGTTTTCCAAGAATTAGTTAATGACATTTTTAGGGAGGTGGTGGGGAAATTTGTGGTCGTTTATTTGGACGATATTCTGATCTTTTCTCGCAATATCAAGGAGCATAGGTCTCAGGTCCAATATGTATTACAAAAGTTACGGGAGAATTCATTATATGCCAAGTTGGAAAAATGTTTGTTTGAGATCAATGAAGTTCCATTCCTTGGCTATATCATTTCCAGATCTGGGTTAGCTATGGATAGCAGTAAAGTTGCGGCAGTTTTGGACTGGCCGCAACCAGTTGGTCTAAAAGCTTTACAACGTTTTCTGGGTTTTGCTAACTATTACAGGAAATTTATAAAGGGGTACTCTGCTCTGGTAGCTCCCCTTACTGACATGACTAAGAAAGGGGCTAATGTTAACAATTGGTCTCCGGAAGCCATTTCTGCTTTCTCGAGTCTTAAAACTGCTTTTTGTTCTGCTCCCATTTTGCACCATGTCGATTCATCCAGGCCATTCATCGTGGAGGTAGACGCATCAGAAATTGGGGTTGGGGCAGTCTTGTCACAGTACTCCGGATCACAAGGGAGACTTCACCCTTGCGCATTTTTTTCGAAAAAAATTTCTGAGGCAGAGAGAAATTACGATATTGGGAACAGGGAGCTATTGGCTGTAAAATTGGCTTTTGAAGAGTGGCGACACTGGCTGGAGGGGGCGGAACATGTTATTACGGTCTATACAGATCATAAGAACTTGGAATATCTGAAGGGGGCTAAGAGGTTAAATCCCAGACAGGCACGGTGGTCTTTATTCTTTTCTAGGTTTGATTTCATCATCACGTTCAAACCTGGAAGTAAAAATATCAAGGCTGATGCTCTTTCACGATGCTTTGACATTGAATCAGTACTGCCCTCCGAACCAGAGCCAATTTTATCCGAGAAGGTGGTGTTAGCCAGTATAGACTCTATGGAGGATATTGCATCTGTTCTGCTTCCCTACCAACAGGATAGTCCTGCAGGGAAACCGTCCGATCTCATGTTTGTACCGTTACAGTTCAGATTACAAATACTTCAATTCTTTCATGCTCATAAGCTAGCTGGTCACCCTGGAGTGGCTCGAACTAGAGAATTATTGTCCAGGAGCGTCTGGTGGCCTTCTTGGAGGAGTGATGTCGAGGATTTTGTTGTATCTTGTTCAGTGTGCTCACGGAGTAAACCCTCACGTGTATCTCCGGTGGGTACCCTCCAGCCGCTGCCCATACCCTCCGAGCCCTGGACTCATGTATCCATGGATTTTGTGGGGGAGTTACCACCCTCGGACGGTAATACGGTGATCTGGGTCATTGTTGACCGATTCTCTAAAATGGCCCATTTTGTACCTTTGAAGAAACTTCCTTCCGCTAAAGAACTTGCTGACCTTTTTGTAATCCACGTTCTTCGTCTTCACGGGGTTCCTGAAAACATAGTATCTGACAGGGGGGTGCAGTTCGTTTCGGAATTCTGGAGAGAATTTTGCAAGGCACTGGGAATCACCCTCTCCTTTTCTTCTGGGTTTCATCCCCAGACCAATGGGCAAACGGAGAGAATGAATCAGTCCTTGGAACAGTATCTCCGCTGTTATGTGGCTGACAATCAAACGGAGTGGGTTCAGTACTTACCATATTCTGAATTTGCCCATAATAATCTTCGGAGTTCTTCCTCAGGGTTTTCACCTTTTCAAATTGTTAATGGAAGGTCCCCAAGGTTTTCATCACTCCCTGTCAGGACCTCACCTTTCCCTGCTCTGGAGGTCTGGCAAGAGACGCTAAGATCTCTTTGGAGGGAGGTTAATAATAATTTAAAGAAAACAGTGTCGGTCCAGAAACAACAGGCTGACCGAAGGCGTTCTCCCGAGTGGGAGTTTTCTCCCGGAGATCTTGTCTGGATCTCTCCTCGGCACATCGCCTTACGACAGCCATCAGCAAAACTGGGACCTAAATTTATAGGTCCATATCCTATAGCTAAAAGGATCAATCGGGTATCTTATCAAGTGACATTACCTCAGTCAATGCGGGGAGTAAGAACATTTCATGTGTCATTACTGAAACCCGCAGTACATGCGGACTCTGGTCCTCCTCCTGTGCTTGTTGACGGTGAACCTGAATATGAGGTTGAGAGAATTCTGGATTCCCGGTTTGTTCAGAATTCTCTTCAATACCTGGTTCATTGGAAGGGTTATGGCCCGGAGGAGAGATCCTGGGTACCAGCACATCAATTTCATGCACAGGAACTCATACGAGAATTTCATGATACTAATCCTGATAGACCTTCATTGGCGCGTTCGGAGACCACGCCTCAGGGGAGGGGTAATGTCAAGCATGGACTCACCCCCACCGCCAGCGGTAGTACGAACGCCGCGCTCGCGGCTGACGTCATCGGGACCCCGAACTTCCGGTCTGTCCCGGCGGCCTCCTCCTCCGCTCAACGGGTCACTAGGAGCATGTCTCAGCAGGGCAGGGCAACGCGCGCACGCACGGAGCGTCACGCCATTTATGCCCTGAGAAGGAGGATCCCATGAGCAGATTGCCGGGACAGTTGCCGCCCCTTTTCTGACGTCATCGGGGGGGGTGGAGATTGCTGAAGTGACAGTCTGCATTTAAGCAGCAGACTGTCAGTATTCTGTGTCCGCTGTAGCGATCACACCCGTGTTAGCTCTCGGATCCACAGTATACCTATATATTGGTGCGGCCAATATATAAGTACTGGAAGACCATACCATTGTGATTTATCTGTGCCTTTGACCTTTTTGCCTGTTTCTGACCTTGCTCTTGCCTCATCCTCTTGTACTTCTGCCGATCTTATCTCCTGTTGCCGACCTTGCCTTGTCTCTCGTTTTCGCCTCTGAACTTGTGATACTGTACCTTGATATTTCTGATCTCCTGTTGCCGAACCCCGGCTCGCTCTTAGACTCCGCCTTAGCCTCCTGATATTGTACCTTATTTGCCTGTGTGTGTACGACCTGGCCTGTCCGACCTCGAGAACCGACCTCGCTGTCAGAGGCGGTTCCTCGCACTGACAGTGACCCTTCCGATTTTAGGGTTACTTTCAGTATATCCTTCCTGCTGGCTGCCCGACCCCTTCTGTCTAGGAGAGCTTGGGCTGCGGAAGGAATTTGTACAGTACGCCTTGCTGTACTGAGGCCTAGTCCTCTAGTGTTACTGTTGCACCAATCACTACACTCTTTAGGTGCCAGAGGTTAGTTAATATATCGGATTGTCGGTGAGACTGCAGCTCACTTATAATCAGATATATATCTGCATTCCGGTGATACTGCAGATTACCGGTAATCAGACTCTCTCTGGGCCTATCTACCTTCACAGAACGTGACAATCTCCTTGTGTAAAGTGTGCCAATGGTTGAACGATGCACAGTAACTCCATCTGCAGCAAGATGATGTTGTATGCCTTTGGTGCTGGTCTGTGGGTTGACTCTGACTGTTCTCACCATTCGTCGCTTCTGTTTATCCAAGATTTTTCTCGGTCTGCCACTTCCAGCCTTAACTTGATCTGAGCCTGTGGTCTTCCATTTCCTCAATATGTCCCTAACTGTGGAAACAAACAGCTGAAATCTCTGAGACAGCTTTCTGTATCCTTCCCCTAAACCATGATGGTGAACAATCTTTGTCTTCAGGTCATTTGAGAGTTGTTTTGAGAGAGAACATTTAAAGAGGCCGGGAACTTACAATCGACCCCCTTAAATAGTCTTTCTCATAATTGGATTCACCTGTGTATGTAGGTCAGGGGTCACTGAGCTTACCAAGCCAATTTGAGTTCCAATAATTAGTTAAAAAGGTTTTGGAAGCAATAAAATGCCCACATTTATGCACCTGCCTAATTTTAATTAAATAATTATTGCATATTTTCTGTAAATCCAATAAACTTAATTTCATGTCTCAGATATCACTGTGTGTGTCTCCTATATGATATATTTAACAGCCATTTTTTATCGTAACAACATCAATTTATACAGGAAAATCATAACGATTGACAAGGTTGCCCAAACTTTTGCACCCCACTGTATGTGCGGGTTCAGGGTTTTTTTTTTTTCTAGTTAAACTTGATGAACGGATGTCTTTTTTTCAACTAAACTATGTAAGAGCTGGTTCACACTTGGTCTGTAAAGGTCTTCACCCATAAAAAAAAATCTGATCAGGCTGCATTCAGGGGAACTCGTTTTCAAAAACTTAACGGACAGTCCAGATTTGCAACATTTTCACGGACCCGGGATACACGGAGGGGTAGTGAAAATGAATAAGAAAACAGATCCCTATTTACACAGGCAGTTTTGGACACAGAAACGGATGCGTTTCTGTGTCCAATTACATTCTGTGTCCATTACATTTTACAAGTTTTTGCACAAATAGCTGGAGGGGAGCAAGGACGGGGGACCCAGGTGAGTTCCCCGTTGCCGGCTATCACCCTAATCCTGGCTGCTTCTCCTCCAGCATGCCCCCACCCCCGAGCATACTTTTCCATGGACTGGAAACAAATGTTGCAAAAGACAGAAAAAGTTAAAACGGTGGGGAATAAAACAAAAACAAAACCAAACCGGATCCATTTCAAATGGATACTATCTGTAACGGACCAGTGTGGACCAGACCTTACTATGGACTTGATTCACTAAGCCCATCACTCTGTAACAGCGCAAGGTAAATCTTACGCCCATTATTTAAACTAGCGGCACTTCCTGATAGCAGAGGCGTATCCAGAGGGGTGCAGGCTCTATTTTACCCAGGTACACCCCTGCCTGATAGCGCAGGCATGCTATGCACGCTAGTGGAAAAGCAGCGTGCCCTCCTTAGCAACGGCCGCTCCTTCCGTCAATAATGACGTATAGCGGCCACGCTAGGGAAGTATCATGGCCGCTATACATCACTATCACATAGCATATGGGAAGGAATGGCCGTTGCTAAGGAGGACACAATACTTTGCCACTAACTCTAGTGGCGGGCCTGGGATATTAGGAGTTAGTTTATATAACGGGCATAAGAAGATTTACTATGTAAGTTCTGCCAGAAGAGTCTAATATTGCATTGTAACTGCCATACGGATATTTACAAATCTCAAATTGGTTGCACTTGCCTGGTGTGATGCTGATCGTAGCATTGAATAGCAGGTGAAGCTGGTGTGCTGATACGTGTGTGTGTTTTAAACATTTTCTCTGCTAGTTTTGTTAGGAAAAATATTTATAGCAAGCCTCCCAAGACATCCTGAAAAGTCAGTGGCTCCCAGTTGGAATCTGGAGGATTACCTTTAGTCTGATAAAGGACCAACAGATATCCCAAGTGGGATTTTTAGAGATGCATTGGAAGGCTTGCTATACTTAGTAGAGGAAGTGCCTCTGGCAATGTGGCCATGTGCTGTGCGGTGCACTGAGATCTTAAATCAAGGTATCCAAGGTTATTGGTGCAGGACCTTTCCAAGGATATTGGTGTGGGAACGTTAGGTAAGTATTTATGGTCAATTAAGGTAATTAACCACTTCAGTCTATCTGATGAAGGGCGGAGCCCGAAACATGTAGTGTAACGACATGCAATAAACTGAACGCAAGTTCAAGCCTGTGGAGTGCCTCCTTCTTCCAGATATACTATCTGGAGGACTATAGTTGTCCAGATAGACACCACTCAAGTCTAACTGGTCATGTTTAAGCGTCCAGTGTTACAGGGGCGGGTGCACGTGCATGCACACAAGACCGCTGCTCGTTCCCAGTGGCATGTCTGTGTCGATGCTTGGGGAAGGGGAACAAGGGTTCCCTGAACCAATCGCAGCGCCTGGAATGATTGGACATGAACCTGATCAGGGGCCATGTTCATTCATAATAACGGAAGTAAAGAAAAGTTAAAAAAAAATAAAAACATGAACACTTCCTAATAAACCAGGATAATGTTTCTAGTGATGAAAAGTTAAATTGCAGCCACCACTCATTTTTAATAATATAAAAAAAAATTAAAGAGCCCCCACCCTCACCCCAGTTACCAAACAAACACATGTAAAAAAAAGTTTAAAAAAATCAATAAATAGTTTCATGAGGGTATATTACTATGATTCCAGTACATAAAGTCTTGCAGTTGACCGGGGACACACACAAAAAAACCCCCAGAAAACATACACCTTACTTCCAAATAATATATTAGTGCCATACATTGTATTATTAACATAATTTAACCTCCTTGCCGGTTATCCCGAGCTCAGCTCAGGGTAACCTGCGCAGGAGGATTTCTCAGGCCCCGCTGGGCCGATTTGCATAATTGTTTTTCCTACACGCAGCTAGCACTTTGCTAGCTGTGTGTGGTACGCGCTCGCCGCCGATTCGCCGCTACCCGCCGTGCCGCAAACCCCCCCCCCCCCCGCCGCAAACCCCTGCGCAGCCTGGCCAATCAGTGCCAGACAGCGCTGAGGGGCGGATCGGGATTCCCTGTGACGTCCCGACGTCCATGACGTTGGTGATGTCATCCTGCCCCGTCGCCATGGCGACCGGGGAAGCCCTGCAGGAAGTCCCGTTCTCAATGGGATTTCCTGCTTACTCTGATCGCCGAAGGCGATCGGAGTGGGTGGGGGGATGCCGCCGCTCAGCGGCTACATGATTTAAAAAAAAAAAAAGTGTGGCGCTGTCTCCTTGCCGGATTTATAAGACCGGCAAGGAGGTTAAATGTTATGATAGCTGGGACAAAGCGGCAAATAAAATTGGTGGGTTTAATTTATAGTGGCATTGCTTATGAACTATAGGTTGTGGAATTAGAGAAATAGTGTATTTTTTTCTTGTTTTTGCATATAAAATCCATAGAAAATAAAGTAATTACTAAAAACAAGTATGACCCACAAAAAAATACTAATTTGTTGCGAAAAAACCCCCCAAAAACCATGATTTAGATCATTCATATGTGAGAAGCCTTGATAAAGTTTAGAGATGGCCCGAACGGTTCGCCGGTGGACAGTTCCCAGCGAAATTCAGCTGTTTATTCCCGCAGTGGGACGTGAACATATAGCAGGTTCAACCCGCCCCCTAAACCTCGTCATTGGGCTAAACTTTGACCCTCTACATCAGCCAATCAGCAGACACAAGGCAGCCAATCAGGCTGCACTCCCCCGCCCCCCTATAAAAACGTAGAAGCGCCGGCCATGTTCTTAGTCTACTGCTGCTGCTATCGTGAGAGGAAGGGAAAGACAATGCTGGAGATAGGGTAAGCATTAGTTAGGATGTTGTTAGCTTGCTCCTTGCTGAAATTTGTTGTTAAAGTACCCCAAAAAAGCCCTGTTGAGGGCTACTATTCTTCTGATGTGTGTGTGTGTGTGTGTGTGTGTGTGTGTGTGTGTGTGTGTGTGTGTGTGTGTGTGTGTGTGTGTGTGTGTGTGTGTGTGTGTGTGTGTGTGTGTGTGTGTGTGTGTGTGACACTGACTGCATACAGCCCACAGTCGCAACTGGCCCTTGCTGTATTCCACCAGCACACTGTATTACCAGTGCATATCTTTCCACTGTATTTGTGATTGAACTTACTATAGTATAGCTCTCTGTGTGGGTGACACACTGCATAGATACAGGCTACAGCCCACAGTCCCAGCTGGCCCTTACTGTACTCCGCCAGCACACTGTATTACCAGTGCATATCTTTCCACTGTATTTGTGATTGAACTTACTATAGCATAGTTGTTTGTGTGGGTTACATACTGCATACGTACAGCCCCCAGTCCCAGCTGGCCCTTGCTGTACTCCACCAGCCCACTGTCTTTAGTCCAACGCTTCACCTCAGCCCTTCTGGGACTAACGTCCGACAACTCCTCAACCGGCAGGTAGCCGACTACCTGGCCGTAAGTGCAGAAATAGACACTATGAGCAACAATGAAACCCTAGACTTCTGGGTGTGCAGGCTTGACCTGTGGCCAGAGCTGTCACAATTTGCCATCCAGCTTCTGGCTTGTCCTGCCTCAAGCTTCCTGTCAGAAAGGACCTTCAGTGCAGCTGGAGGCATTGTCAGTGAGAAGATAAGTCGCCTAGGTCAAAAAAAGTGTTCAGTACCTCACTTTTATCAAAATGAATGAGGCTTGAATCCCGGAGGGCTACTGCCTGCCCGAAGACTAAGTCAGTCCCCACACAGCCTCTCTGCCTGCAGGCCACTTGACTACCTTCTCTGCCACCACCAACAGGGTCCATGACTCCAGGTGGATTCCTGAATGTTTAAGGCCGCTGCTAGCAGCGTCTGCTACCAATAATAATAATTTTTCTGGTGTGTGTACATGCCTAATTTTTCTGGCTGCACTGTGGCTGCAACAACAACAAAACAAAAGGCATGTACATGTGTAAATTCCCCTTCATGATCGTCGCCTTGCAGCGGTGAAAGGGCTTGCGTTGCGTACCACAAAACCTGTTTAATTAATATGTGTCAGTAATTAAAGGGATGAGTTGAAAACACTGCCGGTGCTCAAACTGTAGGCTAGTGCTCAAACTGTAGGCTAGTTTATATGTTCACTTTGTCACTTGACCTTTGTTTATGAAAAAAATATGACTTTTTTTCTGTGTTGCAAAATTGTAAAATGTATTCTTTTTTCTTAAAGAGACACTAAAGCGAAAAAAAAAATATGATATAATGAATTGGTTGTGTAGAACAGCTAAGAAATAAAGCATTAGGAGCAGAGACATAAGTCTAATATTTGTTTCCAGTACAGGAAGAGTTAAGAAACTCAAGTTGTAATCAGTGCAAATTGCCATTGAGTTCCACGAATTTGAAAGTCGCAGAGAGCTCTGACTTCTGATTAGGTTATCTCAACTGTATTGTGTTTTTCTTTTGCAGAGAACAGTTCAGGACAGTTCAAAAGTTCACTGCCTGTTCTTTAAAAACATTTAGAATGCTGAAAAATGCGTAAACTGCAAATATTAGAGAATGCAATGTTATAAAAAAAAAAAAAAAAAAAAAAAGCGGTATAACTGAAAATAAAAATATGAAAATTTTATTTTTTGCTACCAATGTTCTAGTAATTACCCATACTACACAACCAATTCATGATGATATACTTTTTTTTTTTTCGCTTCAGTGTCTCTTTCAATAAAAAAATTTGAGTGTTTAAAAAAAAACAAAAAAAAAAAAACAGTAGTTGTACATAATCAATGTGTCAGCAATGAAATGGTTACTATGGTGACAGGTGATAGGATTGCTCCTATAAGTTTTTATAGGCTTTTATTGTAACTTTATATTTATTAGTGCAACAGAAATAAAAATGCATCATTATTAGTTGAACTGTATTATTAGTTTCCACTGAACATTACATTATTATTATACTGCATGTGCTATAAAATCAGGAATTTTAAAAGAAGCCTAACATAAACCTTTACCAGTATACTAATCATGTTAATGAAAACCTGCATGCTTAAATTTTCAGTAGTTTCACATACTGGGGGAGATGTAAGTGTAAGAGCTACTGAGCTTGCCTGTCCCATTCGTTTTTTAACCACTTTAGAACCACGAGCTTTTTTTTTTTTAGAAAAATGTGTATTTTGTTTATATTCTTATACTCCCCCCTCCCTCCCCCCGCCAGCCAATCCCCATGATCAGCTGTCATAGGCTTCAGCCTATGACAGACGATCACCTCTGAGCACACGCAGGGGACAGCCGTGTCACACGGCTGTCCCCAGTACAGCGCTGCGATCTACAGCAATTAGAAGGCGGTTCCGCTGCCTAACAGTCTCCGGCTATCGCCGCTGGGAGACTGAGGGTCTGCTCTGCCTACCAAGCAGGAGATGCACGCGCAGCCTGCGTGCGATCTCCTGCAAACTGCAGCCCCAGGACTTTACACCGATCGGCGTTAGGCGGTCCTGGGGCTGCTGCCGTGGCCATGCCCATGCAGTCGTTAGGTAGTTAAAGGCCAGGATAAAGGGGGTACTTGACTTAAAGAGGCCCCATAACAACATATAGTAGAATGTAATACATTATTCATACCCAATTGTACTTTAATTATCCTGGTTTCAGATACACTTTCTATTTTAAAATATTGTTTTATATTGGTATATAATCCCACCCTCCCAGTGAAATTTAGCCTAGGCTATGATGTCACACAGCCTTCTCCCCCTAGAGCAGGCTCAGGGCAGTTTTAAAGGCTACATTGCACCCAGGGAAAGGGTGTAAAAATTGTGCCCCCCCCCCACCCACGCATGTAGCCAGGTAGAGGTGCCCACGTGTATAGGTTAGCCAGGTTTAGTTGCACCCAATATAGATAGCCAGCTATAGGTCCCCAGTATAGGCAGCCAGAGGCATAGGTGCCCCAGTATAGGTGGCCCATATAATTTCCCCCAGTATAGGTTAGCCAGGGAGATGTCTCCAGTATAGGTAGCCAGCATAGTTTCCCCCAGTATAGGTTAGATAGGTAGGTGCCCCCAGTATAGGTTAGCTAGGTAGGTGCCCGCAGTATAGGTGAGATAGGTAGGAGCCCGCAATACAGGTTAGATAGGTAGGTGCCCCAAGTATAGGTTAGATAGGTAGGTCCCCCAGTATAGGTTAGATAGATAGGTGTCCACAGTATAAGTTAGATATGTAGGTGCCCCCAGTATAGGTAAGCTAAGTAGGTGCCTCAGTATAGGTTAGCTAGGTAGGTGCCCGCAGTATAAGTGAGATAGGTAGGAGCCCCCAGTATAGGTTAGATAGGTAGGTGCCCCAAGTATAGGTTAGATAGGTAGGTGCCCCAAGTATAGGTTAGATATGTAAATGTCCACAGTATAAGTTAGATAGGTAGGTGCCCCCAGTATAGGTTAGATAGGTAGGTTCCCATAGTATAGGTTAGATAGGTATATTGCCCCAGTATAGGTTAGATAGGTAGATGCCCCCAGTATAGGTTAGATAGGTTAGATAGGTAGGTGGCTAGGTGCCCACAGTATAGGTTAGATAGGTAGGTGCCTCCAGACCAGTATAGGTTAGATATATGGGTGCCCGCAATATAGGTTAGTTAGGTGCCCCCAATATAGGCTAGATAGTAGGTGCCCCCAGTATAGGTTAGATAGGTAGGTGGCTAGGTGCCTACAGTATAGGTTAGATAGGTAGGTGCCTCCAGACCAGTATAGGTTAGATATATGGGTGCCGGCAATATAGGTTAGATAGGTAGGTGCCCCTTCATAATGGAGGGGGGATTCAGCCACGGGGAGGGTGGCCTGACTTCTCCCCATGGCCGCTCTCTGTGCTCCCCCCTCCGCTTCAGAGTTAGCACAGGGAAACCTTGTATAGAGCAACTAACTTCCCTGCCGCTCCAATCACCAATCTCTTGCCGCTGGTCTCTGCATAGCCACTGATACACGCTCTACTTCCTGATTAGCAAGTAGCAGGCTGATAATTTCAGATTTTCTCAATAATATGCCTGTTTAGCCACAATCAAGCAAAAAAATACAGTACCCTTTCACCTCCTTTTTGGTAGTTTTTGATTTGTAGAGTGTTGAAACGCTATTTTAACCTCCCTGGCGACATGATTCTGTCCTTATTTTAGGGTCTAAAAGCAGATTGAAAAATTTGAAAAAGCAGGAAAAAAATCCTATCACTAGCGAAATCTGCAGCAGCACATACACAGACTTATTTTCTCAGGATCCAGTGTAGTCTTGCAATTCTTCCTCCTGTCTTCAAGGTGACGCTCTACCCCTATGGCGAGATTGCTGTCTGTCATTGTGTGACAACCGGCAATCCCACCCAAGGGATCGAGAGCCTCTGAGGATAAGAAGAAGACTGGCTGCAAGGATCCAGATCATGTAGTAGGCAAGTTACAACCGCTACTGTGCTGCATCCATATACTTACCCCGAGCCAGACTCGGGATTACCAATCCTAGCAACCTAGAAAAAGTAAATTAAATAAGGGCCGAGGTGTTGTTTCTGCTTACTTTGAAATGCACAACACACAAACATTCCACAGTGATGCACCTTGCCAGCAGTAAAGATTTTTCTACCTGCGTTACATTTTGGCTAGGTTCACATATAGCATAGCGTTTTTTTCTGGTGTTTTCCACAGGTGCGTTTGCTTTAGGGTAATGTGTTTCTACTGCATTTTTGATGCGTTTGGCATTTTTTTTAATGCAGATACGTTTTTCATGCACATTGCGTGCGTTTGTACGTGTTTGCGGTTTGCTAATAGAAAATGCATATGCGCTTTCTATGCATTTTTTATGTTTCTTTTCATTAAATATATGCAAATTATTAGGAAGACAACAGGAAGCAGAAACACATCAGAGATCTTTATTTTTTAAAAACGCTACAGAAAACTCTTGGAAAACATAATGCATATGCGTTTCCATAGACTTTCATTATGTGCGTTTTGGCAGCCAGCCTGCATATTATGCAACACAGTATTAGCTCTCTGCTGGTCCTGTGCTCATAATAATGACTTCTATAGATATTTTTAATAGTGGTAATCAGTTCCCCATCCCCTTCCTGCACCTCTGACACTGTAGTTGCCATTGGCAGGTTTTGGTGCACCGTATCAATTGGTATTTATAGAGTGTTTGGGGGGCCCCATTGTAAAACTTGCATCGGGGCCCACAGCTCCTTAGCTACACCACTGTCGCAATCGATTTACACTGTAAGAAAGCACTTAATATGTTCTCTATCCTCATCTGCAATAGTTCATTTCAAGGTAATTTTAGGGTCTTCTGATCACATAGAGATTATTTTAATTTGTAATTTACCCTTGTCTGTTTCAGCTTTGGCATTTTTCAAAGGAGCTGCCAAAAGTGGTACCAAAATCTTTGTGTCAAATGGTGTTGAGGCAAATTATAATGACACCATGAACATCTGTGCCAAAGATGGAGGTCAGCTAGCTACACCGCAAAATGCTGAAGAAAATGCAGCTGTGCTCAATGTCCGCAATCAGTTTGGTGTCCATGCATGGATGGGTATAAATGACATCAAAATAGAAGACACGTATAGATATCTAAATGACGAACCAATAATATATAGCAACTGGATGACAGGAGAACCCAATAATAATAAAGGACCTAATGAAGACTGTGCAGAAATATGGGACAATGGAGGATGGAATGATGAACTTTGCAATCTCAGTCGTCTTGTCATTTGTGAAATTGCAATCAACTAACCAAATTATTTGTGATGAGCTTTTACTGCATTGTAGCTTTTAGCAACTTCAATCATAAAATTGTAGCTTTTAGCAACTTCAATCAAAAACAGTCTACCTTAATTTTGCTAGTATTCATGGCTGAAATGCTTCAATATTAAAATCATGCCTAAAATGTGGTGTATGTGTGTAATCATGTTTTTTTAGTTGTCTAACATTTACAACAGTCAGAAGAAGAAGTAAACAACTCTGCAAAATGTACTTACTATATGTTGTGAAAGATAACCAATTTTTAATACTGTATAAAAGTAGACCTCCAGTGTTACTTATGGGAACAGATAAACATGATGGATCTGAATATAAAGCTTACAGATCAAATTAAACAATATTAGGCCAGTGGGCCCAGTAATGCTCTCTACACACACCCAATTTTAATCTGCAGATGACTGACGAATTTTACCATTGACATTTAGTATGTAGTAGTTATGTAGTAGTATGAAAGCCAACAGATTTTGAATACCATGAACAACAGAGTAACCAAGCAGCTCGGGTTGACCCAAACCACTAGGAGAGCATAGGGGGCTAAAAGAGACAGAAAAGCCCCCCTACTAAAAAGCAATGCTTGGTGTGATTTGCCTTCCTAAAACAGAAGGAAACTTGCAATAATTCAGCTTTAAAGAGACTCTTTATTGCTATTTTTACCTGCTAGTTCGCTTCAGTAGTCTCATTAGATGTAAACCGCCGCATCCTCGCCGCAAAACGAGGGGTTTAGACCCCCCAAATCCCCGGGTAAACATCCAAAACCATCTTGGCCATGGATTGTGCTGCCCTGAGAGGCAGAGCTTTCAGCTGCAGCTCTGCCTCTACTGATGTCAATCGCTGTGCGGATCTCCGCCTCTCCCCGCACCAATTCTGTGAAGGAAGAGTGAGAGGGGCGGGGAGAGGCGGCGATCCGCGGCAATTGACATCAGTAGAGGCAGAGCTGCAGCTGAAAGCTCTGCCTCTTTCAGAAAGCTCCGGCCGGAATTCCCCCCAGGGATTTGGGGGGGTCTAAAGCCCTTGTTGTGCGACGGGGATGCGGCAGTTTACATCTAATGAGAGTACTGAAGCGAAATACAAGGTAAAAATAGCAAATTTTATTTGCTTTAGTCTCTCTTTAAGTAAACATCTGTAGTTACCCACAATGCACCACTACTGAATATGCAAATTATCTCTTTATGCCCCTGTAGCCAGGCTAGCAGCTAGAACCGCTGGTGTATAGCAAGCTGAATTATTGCAAGTTTCTTTCTGTTTTAATTAGGCAAATCACACCAACCATTGCTTTTTAGTAGGAGGGCTTTTTCGGTCTCTTTTAGCCCCCTATACTACCTAGTGGTTTGGGTCACCTCGAGCTGCTTGGTTACTCTGTTGTACTGGTCCAAGCGCTATCCCATACAGCCATATCAATCCCTGCCATGCACTGAGGAGGAAAAAAAGTCCAAAACAGGCTATCTACATGTGGGGTTTATGTGGCTGTGTAAAATGTACAGCTATGGGCTTGTTATACCCCAGCGGTTCTTGATACTAGCCTGGCTACGGCAGCATAAAGAGATAATTTGCATATTCAGTAGTGGTGCATTGTGGGTAACCACATCTCGGATCTGATTTAAAGCTGAATTATTACAAACTAGCTGGTCGCCCGGCGTTGCCTGGGTATGTAATTGGCTAGTGTTAGCTCTGCCCACTTTTTCTAATCCTAAAACACAATTACTCAAGGATGACCTAGTTTGTGAGCTTTGTGGTCGTTGGCATCAATAATTGGCATTGAAATCAAAATAAATCTAATTGGCTGTGGCTCCACTCCTTTGAAAATCAATAGGTGAATTTTGATTAGCTTTTGTAGGCTCCACTCACTTTTCTGAATATTAATCCCAGTCACCCAGTGACCAACTGTGCAAAGTTTAAGAAACCTGCCATTGACAGTGTAAGCAAAACAAAAGTTTGCTTTCTTAAAACAGAAAGAATTTGCGATAATTCAGGTTGGAGTGAGCTTAAAATGTCGCCCAGTGCATCACTGTTGAATATATGCAAATTAACCATTGTTACCCTTAAAAGCTAAACACACCTCCAGAACTGCTGGAATGCAATGATGTGTCATCTTGTTAATTTGTACAGAGCCATAATAATCCAACATGCATACAGACTGTTTTGGATTGATTGATCCTCATTAGTGTATGGCATGGATTAATTTGGCTCTATGCAGTAGGGTTTGTAACACCGAGAGGTACAGACTAACCAGCAAGCTCATGGTGACCCAGAACTCATTGCAGTGTTTAAGGGACTACAATGGTCCTAAAAGCCCCCTTACTAAGATGTTAAGAAAAACAAAAGTTTGCTTTCTTAAAACAGAAAGAATTTGCGATAATTCAGGTTGGAGTGAGCTTGAGATGTCTCCCAGTGCATCACTGCTGAATATATGCAAATTAACTATTGTGCCCTTAGAAGCTAAACACACCTCCAGTGTAACAGTGTAAGAATGGCTGCAGTTTACATTTTCCAGTGAAATTTGTATTTGTCTCTGCCCCCTTTTTGGTTAAGGGAATAAAAGTATCCTATACTTTATTCCAGGTAATGTACTATGTGTGTGCCAAATTTCAGTTTACATTCTAGCATTGAAATTTGTATTTTTCTCCACCCACTGATGTTCTAATGTTTCCCGGGTATGTATTTGGCTGCTGTTGGCTGTGGCCACTTTTTCTAACCCTAACACACAATTGTCAATAGTCAATGACCAAGTTTGTGAGATTTGTGGTCTTTGGCAAGAATAATTTTCATTGAAATGAAACACATCTGATTCTCTGTTTGTGGCCGCACTCCTTTTCTAAATATTTAACCCCAGTCACCCAATGATCAACTGTACCAGGTTTGAGGCTTGTGCCATTAACAGTGCAAAAATGGCAGCAATTAAACATTTGCCTTGAAAATCAATAGGTGAATTGTGATTGGTTTTTGTAGGCTCCACCCACTTTTCTGAATATTAATCCCAGTCACCCAGTGACCAACTGTGCAAAGTTTTAGAACCCTACAATTAATAGTGTAAGAATGGCTGCAGTTTACATTTTCCCAGTGAAATTTGTGTTTGTTTCCACCCACTGATGACTTGGCATTGCCCAGGTATGTATTTGGCTGGTGTTGGCTCCGCCCAATTTTCCTAACCCTAACACAAAATTACTTAATGACCAAGTTTGTGAGCTTTGCGGTCTTTGGCATCAATAATTTGCATTGAAATGAAATAAATCTGATTGGCTGTGGCTCCACCCCTTTTCTGAATTTGAACCCCAATCACCCAATGGCCATCTGTACCAGGTACAGGTGATTAACAGTGCAAGAGGCTTGTGCCATTAACAGTGCAAGAATGGCATCAATTAAATATTCCCCTTAAAGATTAATAGGTGGATTTTGATTGGCTTTTGTAGGCTCCACCCACTTTTCTGAATATTGATCTCAGTCACCCAGTGACCAACTGTGCAAAGTTTGAGAACCCTACCATTAATAGTGTAAGAATTGCTGCAGTTTACATTTTCTCAGTGAAATTTGTATTTGTCTACGCCTACTGATGACCCGGCATGGCCCGATTATGTATTTGGCTGGTGTTGGCTGCACCCACTTTTCCTAACCCTAACCCACAATTACTCAATTACTCAATGACCAAGTTTGTGAGCTTTGCGGTCTTTGGCATCAATAACCTGCATTAAAATGAAACAAATCAGATTGGCTGTTTGGGGCTCCACCCCCTTATATAAATTTAAACCCCAGTCACGCAATGATCAACTGTACCAGGTTTGAGTCTTGTGCCATTAACAGTGTAAGAATGGCAGCAATGAAATATTCCCCTTAAAAATCAATAGGTAATTTTTGATTGTTTTTTGTAGGCTCCACACACTTTTCTGAATATTAATCCCAGTCACCCAGTAACCAACTGTGCAAAGTTTGAGAACCCTACCATTAACAGTGTAAGAATGGCTGCTGTTTACATTTTCCCAGTAAAATTTGTATTTGTCTCCGCCCACTTATGACCCTGCATTGCCCGCTTATGTATTTGGCTGGAGTTGGCTGTGCCCACTTTCCTAACCTTAACACACAATTAATCAATTACTCAATTACGAAGTTTGTGAGCTTTGCGGTGTTTGGCAACAATAATTTGCATTAGAATGAAACAAATCTGATTGGCTATTGTGGCTTCACCCCCTTTCTGAAATTGAACCCCAGTCACCCAATGGTCTACTATACCAGGTTTGAGGCTTGTGCCATTAACAGTGCAAGAATGGCAGGTTTGAGGCTGTGCCATTAACAGTGCAAGAATGGCAGAAATATTCCCCTTGAAAATCAACCAACTGTGCAAAGTTTGAGAACCCTACCATTAACCTCCCTGGCGGTAAGCCCGAGCTGAGCTCGGGCTATGCCGCGCCGGAGGATTTCTCAGGGCCTGCTAGGGTGATTCGCCCCATTCAAAGTGCTGTGCGCGCAGCCAGCACTTTGCTAGCCGCGCGCACAGCTCGATCGCCGCCGCTCTGCGGCGATCGCCCGCATGCAGCGGCGAAAGAGGGCCCCCCCCCCCCCCCGCCAGAGCCCTGCGCTGCCCGGACCAATGAGTTCCGGGCAGCGCTATGGGCTGGATCGAGTGCGCATGACGTCAGGACGTCGGCTGACGTCCATGACGTCATGACGATCGTCGCCATGGTGACAGGAGAAGCCAAACAGGGGAACGCGTTATATACGCGCTCCCCTGTTTGCTATTGATGCCGGCGACGATCGCACTAGAGGGCCACATGCGCCCTCTAGTGGTGTTTCATGTAGCTACCACTCTGGTAGCTTTACATGAAACAAAAAAAATAAATACAAAAAAAAGGATTTTTGCCCATTTTAAAAAAAAAAAATTAACGCCAAGGAGGTTAACAGTGTAAGAAAAACAAAAGTTTGCTTTTTTAACACAGAAAACATTTGCGATAATTCAGGTTGGAGTGAGCTTGAGATGTCTCCCAGTGCATCACTGCTGAATATATGCAAATTAACCATTGTTACCCTTATAAGCTAAACACACCTCCAGTACCGCTGGAATGCAATGATGTGTCAGCTTGTTAATTTGTACAGAGCCATAATAATCCAACATGCATACAGACTGTTTTGGATTGTTTGATCCTCATCAGTGCATGGTATGGATTAATTTAGCTCTATGCAGTAGGGTTTGTAACACCGAGAGGTACAGACTAACCAGCAAGCTCATGGTGACCCAGAACTCATTGGAGTGTGTAAGGGACTACAATGGTCCTAAAAGCCCCCTTACTAAGATGTTAAGAAAAACAAAAGTTTGCTTTCTTAAAACAGAAAGAATTTGCGATAATTCAGGTTGGAGTGAGCTTGAGATGTCTCCCAGTGCATCACTGCTGAATATATGCAAATTAACCATTCTACCCTTAGAAGCTAAACACACCTCCAGTGTAACAGTGTAAGAATGTCTGCAGTTTACATTTTCCAGTGAAATTTGTATTTGTCTCTTTTTGGTTATGGGAATAAACAGTATCCTATACTTTATTCCAGGTACTGTACTATGTGTGTGCCAAATTTCATTCAAATCCGTTCAGCCGTTTTTGCGTGATCGAGTAACAAACATCCAAACATCCGAACTTTCCCATTTATTATATTAGTAGGATTTCCTTCTATTTTAAAAAGGCAAATCACTCCAATGAATACTATGAACAGACTGTCTAGGTATGCTCGCATACTACATGGAAGTAGTAAAAATGGCCAGTCATCTGCAGATGAAAAGAAATACATTTCTTTTTTTGTCTTGTGATGCAACCTATGGTGCAAAAATATCCCCAATACTAGGAGCACTCTGATAGTCATGCTTTATTGTTGAGATATGAGCATTTTTTTTTATCTGCAGCTATATAAATTAAATAAAACAACTTGAAGACCTTTACCCCTCCATCATCACTTCCCTCATTGACCCTACTGCCTATTCTTTTCCCACATATGGTCCTGTCACTAGTGTATATTCTCTTTTCCCCTGTTGTCAGTCCTGCTGCCACTTTCCCCATGCAGAGAGCTTAGGGGAGCATGGTGGGGGGCTGCTATAAATAGCTATACTGGTTGCAGCCATTTTATCTTCCACTGCTACCTACTCACATGTCTTCCAGCTCTGCCACTGTGGCTTCTAGGACCATATGCTGTCACCATCTTCCAGCCACACCTTGGGTTTAATTCTACATTTATGGTATTCAAAATTGAAATAAGTGGCAGCTATTACTGCATATTTACTGCATACCAATGTATTTAGAGGTGGTGCAGCTGGTGGTAAGATGTTGGTAAGAGTTAGTTTCTTTTATGCACTCTGCACTGCAGTGAAAGTAGACCAGTGCCTGCAGGACAAGGCTATTTTTTGGCTATTTTTGGACAGACACTTGTAGTATATATCAGAGGCGTCACTAGCATTTGTGTCACCTGGTGTGGTTATGCGTGGCTACAACCCCCCACTGGCTTAGTAATAGCTCCTGTGACCACCACAAAAGTTGGCACCCCAGGGGTCTGCTCTCTTCTTTATGTTGCAGAGTACCCACTGCAGAACAGTGTATTTTTACCTGTCTGTCTGGAAGGGAGAGAGCAAGTTGGCACTACTGTGAGAGCGGGTATCTTGCGGTGGTGGTACAGTATCCCCACTGTCAGCTTAGCGTGCTCAGGTTACAAGGCATATTCAAAGTGGCAGAGGAGGCAGGAAGTAGAAGAAACCGGCACTGCTGAAAGCTGTATTTATTATCCAATTGATTAGTGGTACATGCGTATGCAATAAAACATGCTGTAAACACTGCGGTATAAGAAACAAAGTTCAAATAGCTGGTGCGATACCTGTTATGGTGCTGTGGGTGCTGGGTGCTTAAGCCTGACGGCCGTTTCGCGCACGTCTGCGCATCTACGGAGGCTGCCTCCTCTGCCACTTCGTATTTTTACCTGTTCCAGCACTGTGTGGGACCTCCTCTTCTTGCTGGCAGCCACACGCTCTATCACGAGTCGTGATACATGTCACATGGTTGTGAGCCGGGTATGCAGCATAAAGCAAGGGGCTGTCAGAAGAAAGAGGAGACCTGATGCAGCTCTGGAGCAGGTAATTATTACTTAGAACCCTGCGTCTACATTTAGAATGTATGTGGCCTGGGGGGAAGCTTAGTGGATGTGTGTGCCTGGACTAGTGTTGGGCGAACACCTGGATGTTCGGGTTCGGGCCGAACAGGCCGAACATGGGCCAGATGTTCGGCATGTTCGGCCCGAACGCCGAACTCAATGGAAGTCAATGGGACCCCCGAACATGCCCATTTTGGGGGCCCTATGGGGTCGCAGGCATAAGGGGGGAGCATGCCCTGAGCGCGGGGGGGGGGTCGGAAATTCCCCCCACCCCCTCTGCTAGCGCTCCCCCCTCTGCCCGCTTCCCCATAAAAAAAGTTTAAGGCAAGTTAAATAGTACCTGGTGGCTGGCACTGGCAGTGGAGTGAGGAGGAGGAGGAGTCCGAGTAGCAGAGTGACGCGTTGAGGCCGGGCAGCGGGCGGTTCAGCGGTAGTACCCTTGTGGTACTTCCGCCCTTTCTCTGACCTCACGTCCTCTACGTGATGACGCATACGAGGGTACGCGTGACGCGTACCCTCGTATGCAGAGGACGTGAGGTCAGAGAAAGGGCGTAAGTACCACAAGGGTACTACCGCTGAACCGCCCGCTGCCCGGCCTCAACGCGTCACTCTGCTACTCGGACTCCTCCTCCTTCTCACTCCACTGCCAGTGCCAGCCACCAGGTACTATTTAACTTGCCTTAAACTATCACTATGAGGGATTGCAGAGTGCAGGGGGACCTTAGGGGGGTTTGGGATAGCAACAGAGGCTGGGCTGTATAGGCAGATCCAGCCTCTGTATGCAGATAATATTCTTCAAACCCACCTCGGGTTCTCTTTAAAGGACAACCATTTATCATAAGAAGCACTTTAAACTGAAGTCCTCGTTAAGGCCACTGGGGGACTGCGTCCCCAACCTGTCCATCCACCAAGCCTCACGCCGCAACAGCGCACTCCTAAATTCTCTACCTTCTTGGTGCTGAACCACTTCGAGTACCTGCCATCGAAGCTGGCTCACGCCATGATTAAATTCCGCGAAATGGCGTGCGAGGGGATATTCCCATTTTTTCTCCTCATCCTTTTTCTTTTTACACGCTTTGGGGTGGCGAATGTTGCTCTTATGCTCGTTGAGTCTAGCTTTAATGTCCCTTGAGGTCTGGCCAACATAGGACAGACCGCAAGGGCATTTGATTTAGTAAACAACACCCGTCGAATCGCAAGTGGCGAAATCTCTAATAGGAACCGGCTTAACCGATCTAGTACTTTGTACGTTGGGCCCCCTTATGATGCCATTGCAATGCTGGCAATTGAGACATGGAAAGGTCCCTTTCCTAGGGGTACCCAAAAACACCTGGCGGGGTAATTTAGATCTCCCAATGTCCGCCCTAACCAATTGGTCTTTAATGGACTTACCCTTACGGTAGACAAACCTAGGGGGTGCTCGGCAGATCTGGGCAAGCTGAGGATCCGCCTCCACCAGTGGCCAAAACTGGAGGACATTGTCCCGCAGAATCGAGGACTCCCTGCAAAATGTCGTAATAAAATTTACATTAGTGTCATTATCATCCTTCTGTACACCATAAGTTCTCAGTGCTTCCCTACTCATAGCTCCCACCTCTACCGCTAACTCCTCACATCTTCTCTGATCATACCCTCTTATTACAAAATCCTGAGTGAGGAGCTCAGCCTGCCTCCAATATAACGTGCACAAATAATAGGAATCAACTTCTCACTGTGCATATAAATTTATTGATCCAAAGTACATAGAAAAATCCCCCAACAACCCAACTCCCTCCCCCTTAAAAACGATGCCAGCTTCAAGAGAAGCGCTCCTTGCATACCTCACTCCACACCCATACACCCATACATACACTGCCCTTGGCCAGGGACCTAGGAAAATTGATTAGCTTGAATTCTATCGTGACTAGTGGAAACACATTCCTTTATGTGAGAGACAGTCTCTTATTACAGCACCACTAACACAGATCTTATGGAATGCTGTTTAGAACCACTTCAATCCACATGTGACTCTGTTCCCTATCATCAATCCGGAACTTATCCTGCTTGTACTGCGCTGTCACTGCGCGATTGCACGCGCATGTATGTCAAACAGAGTCCTTTCAATTCAACGCTAATAGGCAGCACTCACCACCTCTTCATTCCTCGTATTTCTCCACTTAACGGTTTGGTTGGGCTTATATCTGCGGCATCCCGCAGTATACGCTGCCACACTGGTTTGTAATGTGGATTCCGTGGAAGTCTTCCCTGGCCGGCCAGATGGTCAGTGTGAGCGGGCGAGAGGACGCTGAGCTTCCATGCTCACTCTCAGATGGCAGATGGCCACGCCCGCATACGCGTTACGCCCACTACGTCACGTGGGCTTCCTCAGTGCCAATGCTGTGGATCTAGAGAGGGGGCGTTTCCCAGCCCTTTTCATCGCCATGTTCCCTTCCTATTGGACGGCCTATACATGTATTGGGGAAAGTGCTTACTCTCTTCTGCGGTTTCCATGCACTTGTCAGCGGTCCTGTTTGAGAGTCTGTAATACGAACATCTGGCATTCACCAGCATTCAACCAACAGGAGCCATCATTTACCACCACATAGGTTTACTGTGTTTCACCTTGTGTTCTTACTGCTGGAACTACTCATCTCATAATTTAAGATCTATACTTTGCAAAAGTCATCATTCCTTTTTCCGGGGGCAGTCAGGACCATACATTCACGCAGTTTGTTGACACATACATTCAATCCGCTGCATGCTCCCTCCTGTCCACCTTCAAAGAAAGTTCAATTCTGTATACACAAAATGTATTGATTATTGCATAATCACTAATATAGTGAACATGTGCAACATGTGGCTCAAAGCATATGAGCACCGACCGGGTCCACTATCAATTAGGCAAAAATACTGCCAAATTCAAGTCAGTGTTTAAGCCCCCAGGATATAAGTTTCCTAACGTGTAAATCCACCTACTTTCTACTTGATATAGCAATCTATCATAGTCCCCTCCCCTTTGGCTCTGCTTGGGCTTTACTATCCCTTTAAATCTCATCATACTGGGGTCACTGTTATGAAACACAGCAAAATGTGTCCCCAGGGGGCTATCTTCCTCAGCACTATTTATATTGGCCACATGTTCCCCTATGCATTTTTTTAGTAGTCTCCCAGTCTTGCCTATGTACTTTAAGCCACATGGACAGGTTATCATATACACTACCCCTACTGTGTTACAATTAATCAGGGTCCTTATCTCATATTGTTTATCACCTTTGGCATTCTCAAACATCTTAGTCTTATGTACCAATTTACAATAGGAACACCCACCACATGGGTACATCCCCACTGGTTTGGGGCCTAAAAAAACCCTTCCTTCTAATCCTGACCTCACTGGCCTTGAACTCACTTCATTCCTAACAAGGGCATCCTTTAAATTTGGTGCCCGCCTTGCCGTCATTGAAGGATAGGGCCCTACTATCTGTGCAAGGACGGGATCCCGTCCCATTATGTGCCAATGTTTGTTTAGAATCTCCCTCAATTGTGGCCAGTGTGACCCATATTTGGTTATCACCGGCACCTGATCATTCTCATTACTTTTTCTCATTTTCTTTAAGGTTATTTGCCGGTCCAAATTCATGGCCCTATCTCTTGCCTTATCTAGGACCTCCTCAGGGTAACCCCGTTTCTTAAATCTATTTTCCATTTTTGTCCATTTTTGTCTCTTCCTGAAATTCATCCTCTTTCGAGCAATTGCGCCTCACTCTTACCATTTGCCCATATGGGATTCCCCATTTTTGGGTTTTGGGGTGAAAACTGTACCCATGTAAATAGGTGTTCCCAGCTGTTTCTTTTCTATAAACACTAGTCTCCAATCTCCCTTCCCCTTTCCTGATCTTAAGATCCAAGAAGGTAATACAGTCATTGGCTTCAATTCATCAAAGGGTGTTCGATAACAAAATCCCAGTCCTTAAAATACCGCATTCGGTATTTTACACTTCACTGTGCTAATTCATCAATATTTTCCCATGTGTGGTAGAGGTTCGTTAAGTTACCGAAGTACTACGGCTTCAGTTCATCAAAGGCTGTTAGATAACAGCAGAGTGGTGCAGAACAGCTTGGAATGTCTCTGTGTTGTTACAAGCTGATAACAATAGAAGGCATTCAGACATCCCTTTACATGTAAACGTGTTATATTTACTGTTACTTATACTGCCTCTGCTGCTCTGAATCTGTCCATCAGTGTTTCTTAACATTTTACTTATTTGCCACAACGTAGATAAACTTCCTGGAGACATTACAAATGCCATGCTTGGTGATTTCACCACTTGCATCTTTGCCTATTCAAACAGGGACTCAAAGGGTTACACCACCGTTCTCTCTGCTCACTTCTTGGGGGGTCTGGAAGCTTGTGTGGAGAAGCCTGTGACCTATCAGCACCTATCAGCGGCACTTGCAGGAGAACAGGGGCTGTTTCTATTGGCTGCCTGCTCCTGCTAATCATGAAAACATTCACACAGAAGGCTTTCGAAGCCTGTAACGAGAGGGGAGAGCTGGAGATAAACACCGAATGTGCTAGCGAATGTGGTAACCTTGATGAATTAACATTTACTGACATTTGCTGACATGTGTTGAGCACAAGTCGGTAATTTATCTCATTGCTCTGTCATTTTCAGCTTCTCATTCGGTAACAGCTTTGATGAATTAACATTTTCTTAAGTCCTCCGTTAACTCAGCTGTTTTCAGCATTACCGAATGCGGTAATGCTTGATGAATTGAAGCCATTGTCTATAGTGTACGTGATTCTCAGATTCCGTGTATTGTTATTCAACTCTACCAAGAATTTTTCCAGAGGCTCAAGGGGTCCCCTCCAGACAAGGAGGACGTCGTCCACATATCTCAGCCAGAGGGTCGCATGTGCACCAAAATATCGCCTTACATACACGTCCTGGCGCTCCCATGCCCCTAAATGCAGGCATGCATAGGCCGGCGCACACGCGGCCCCCATCGACGTCCCCCTTGTCTGTCTGTACATCACCCCATCTGCCATAAAACAATTGTGTGTTAATACCAACTCCAAAAGATCCATTATCACTTGATTTCTGCCATTTGAAGTACCACTTTCATGTCTTAAAAAATAACCAACAGCCTCCATCCCCACCTCATGAGGGATGAAGGTATACAGAGATTCAATATCTATGCCAACAAGATAGTCCCCTTCCCTTATCTCAAAATCTTCTAACATGATCAACAAATCACGTGTATCTTTTATAAAAGACGGTAGTCTTTCCACCATGCCTTTGATGCTCTTATCTATAAATGTCCCGACTTTTTCCAATGGCCCCTCGATCGCCGAAACTATTGGTCGACCTGGAGGTATCGTGCGATTTTTGTGTATTTTTGGTATCAAGTATAGGCATGGAATTTTGTACGATTTGGTCTTCATATAAACATATTCTCCTGCCGATATCAATTCCTTTGCTAACGCCTCGTCCAATATCATGTCCCTCTTTTTTATAATTTCAGGAAAGGGATTATCTCTTAACCTGGCATAGGTATCACCACATTCCAATTGTCTCTTCATTTCGCAGAAATAAGCCTCTTTGCTCCACAGCACTATATTACCCCCCTTATCACTTCCTCTGATTACCAAATCATCTGTAACGATTGTGGAACTTTCTCCGTGATCAGCGCACAACGCGTGCACTGACACGGCGGAAATCCTCCACAAGCGTATATTTGCAGGCACCCAGCAAAAGGTGCTACGCACCTGTAGAGGGAAATTCCTGTCGGCAGATGGCGCTGGGGAGTGCAGAGGAACCAATCCTCTGTACCTCCACAAGTGCCAGACAGGAATTGTACGAAGCGCAGAACGCAATCGCAAGAGAGGCGATTGCGAATGAGATTGAGCAAAGGGACAGGTTGTATGTGTGTGCGCCAATCCAGTCGCCACCCCGCGACCGCGCACACACACAACAGCAGATACGAAATAGGAACGCGATCGCGAGAGGTGCGATCGCCAGACGTGACACAAGGCAGATCAGAATAGAATACGAGGGTAGCAAAGGCACAGCAAATAATACAATAAGGAGATACGGAAAATAACAAACGCTAGCTAACATAGTTATTTTTTTTTTTATTTTGGTTGAAAAAAGACATACGTCCATCGAGTTCAACCAGTATAAAGTACAACACCAGCCTGCTCCCTCACATATCCCTGTTGATCCAGAGGAAGGCGAAAAAACCCTTACAAGGCATGGTCCAATTAGCCCCTAAAGGGAAAAATTCCTTCCCGACTCCAGATGGCAATCAGATAAAATCCCTGGATCAACATCATTAGGCATTACCTAGTAATTGTAGCCATGGATGTCTTTCAACGCAAGGAAAGCATCTAAGCCCCCTTTAAATGCAGGTATAGAGTTTGCCATAACGACTTCCTGTGGCAATGCATTCCACATCTTAATCACTCTTACTGTAAAGAACCCTTTCCTAAATAAATGGTTAAAACGTTTTTCCTCCATGCGCAGATCATGTCCTCTAGTCCTTTGAGAAGGCCTAGGGACAAAAAGCTCATCCGCCAAGGTATTATATTGCCCTCTGATGTATTTATACATGTTAATTAGATCCCCTCTAAGGCGTCTTTTCTCTAGACTAAATAAACCCAGTTTATCTAACCTTTCTCGATAAGTGAGACCTTCCATCCCACGCATCAATTTTGTTGCTCGTCTCTGCACCTGCTCTAAAACTGCAATATCTTTTTTGTAATATGGTGCCCAGAACTGAATTCCATATTCCAGATGTGGCCTTACTAGAGAGTTAAACAGGGGCAATATTATGCTAGCATCTCGAGTTTTTATTTCCCTTTTAATGCATCCCAAAATTTTGTTAGCTTTAGCTGCAGCTGCTTGGCATTGAGTACGATTATTTAACTTGTTGTCAATGAGTACTCCTAAGTCCTTCTCCAAGTTTGATGTCCCCAACTGTATCCCATTTATTTTGTATGGTGCTAGACCATTAGTACGTCCAAAATGCATGACCTTACATTTGTCAACATTGAATTTCATCTGCCATGTATGTGCCCATATAGCCATCCTATCCAGATCCTGTTGCAATATGACACTATCTTCCTGAGAGTTGATGATTCTGCACAATTTTGTATTATCTGCAAAAATAGCAACATTGCTCACTACTGCATCTACTAGGTCATTAATAAATAAATTGAAGAGCACTGGACCCAGAACAGACCCCTGTGGGACCCCACTGCTAACAGTCTCCCATTTTGAGTACGATCCATTGACCACAACTCTTTGTTTTCTGTCCATTAGCCAGTTCCCTATCCATGAACACAGACTCTTCCCCAGTCCTTGCATCCTAACCACGAACATCGCACTCATTCGCAACAGTGCACGCGGTTATGCGTGATCTCCACATGATAAGCACAATAGAGACAAGCATGCCTAACTAACCATTAACAGACAAACATGAAACAGAGGACGCGAGCGCTTTCTTAACGGTTACCTCACCGAGCCTCCAGCAAGCGTAGCGGACAAGACAGACACACGAAAACAGGGACAAACGAGAGATAGGATCCACAGCACTAGCGAAAAGTGGCTAGCGTGATCCAGGTACAGAGTAGCAGAACAGAAGGATCCCCAGCTCTAGCGAAAAGTGGCTAGCGCGATCCCAGGAGACAGAACAGAAGGATCCACATCGCTAGCGAAAAGTAGCTAGCGCGATCCCAGGAGACAGAACAGAAGGATCCACAGCGCTAGCGAAAAGTAGCTAGCGCGATCCCAGGAGACAGAGCAGAAGAGATAGCTGGTAGCAACCGCTGCACCAGCTATACTCCAAGAACAGAGATCAGAACCATTTCCTGTCCACCACCGCTGGGACAGGACAATGGAAACAGGCAAGACAAGACAGAACAGGCAATACAGATAATACAACCTGACTGGGCTAGAAGGGGAGCCTAAAGCAACCCCCAGGAATTAACTATACTAGATAGCAATGGCTGACACTCCAGCAGTGTCCATCAGGAACAGACCATGGAAAGGAAATGACCAGCAAAGCCTTCTGGGAAACATAAAGCTCTTATAGTGCCAGTCATCAAAGAAGGCAGGTAGGGGATTTGCATAACGAATGTATGCAAATTCCCCAGCAAGAGAACAGACCAGAAACTTGCAATGGAAAGACAGGTCTCTGTTCCAGAGACCTGCAGCCCACAGACTAGAGGAATGGACAAACAGCTGTCTGCCTGTGCAGCCAGCTGAGCGGATCATCACATCATCATTATTTTTGAGTTCTTCGAGGGCTTTTCTTTCATTCTCTGTTAAATTGTCCTTCTTTTTTCCCCATCTAACCTTTTCTAGATCTCTCGACACTAACTCAGAGAACGCCTGAACATTTTTATCAGACGAGATAGGTGGCATAAACTTCGATCTTTTTCTAAGGTCAGTGGGTACAATGGGCCTTTCTTCAGGACCTTGTAAATTTTCTGTTATACCTTCATCAATCAATAATTCTAAGTCTCTAAGAGTCTCTCTTTCCTTTAATAATACAATTCTAACCTCATCACAGTCAACTTGATCAGCCCCCGACCGCACCTTTATCTGTTTAGCAAGCATTTTCTTCAGCAGAACTTTACGTATATAACGTATCATCAGACGTGATACGCTTTAACCGAATGTACTGGCTCTTAGGTAGACCATTAATCAATGGTCTCGGATGGCAACTACTGGCCAATAAAAAAACATTTTTAGCCCGAAACGTTGTGCTTTTTTGTCTGCTGTATAACCACATACATTATTACAATAAATTCTGAAGATTATGCGTGCAAGGGTTGAGTCCGGAATCAATTGATTGTGTATGGACTGGATTATGATTGGAGGCTTCATGGACCTCCTACGATGATCTGTGACTCCCCGAGATTAACAAAGTGATTCCTGAGGTCTGTGGACAACCCCCCAGCTTGCCTAGATCTGCCGAGCACCCCCTAGGTTCGTCTATCGTAAGAGTAAGTCCATTAAAGACCAATTGGTTAGGGCGGACATTGGGAGATCTAAATTACCCCGCCAGGTGTTTTTGGGTACCCCTAGGAAAGGGACCTTTCCATGTCTCAATTGCCAGCATTGCAATGGCATCATAAGGGGGCCCAACGTACAAAGTACTAGATCGGTTAAGCCGGTTCCTATTAGAGATTTCGCCACTTGCGATTCGACGGGTGTTGTTTACTTAATCAAATGCCCTTTCGGTCTGTCCTATGTTGGCCAGACCTCAAGGGACATTAAAGCTAGACTCAACGAGCATAAGAGCAACATTCGCCACCCCGAAGCGTGTAAAAAGAAAAAGGATGAGGAGAAAAAACGGGAATATCCCCTCGCACGCCATTTCGGGGAATTTAATCATGGCGTGAGCCAGCTTCGATGGCAGGTACTCGAAGTGGTTCAGCACCAAGAAGGTAGAGAGTTTAGGAGTGCGCTGTTGCGGCGTGAGGCTTGGTGGATGGACAGGTTGGGGGCGCAGTCCCCCAGTGGCCTTAACGAGGACTTCAGTTTAAAGTACTTCTTATACTAAATGGTTGTCCTTTCAGGAGTAAGGGTTAATGTTCTGGAAAAGTTTTGTGCCCGCCCCTTAATGCTTTGGAGGGGTGTGTCAATATGTGTGTGTTCATATGAAGGTCTAAGTTTGTTCAGATGGTTAAGCACTTGAGAAAGGGCATGTAGCCCGAAACATTGTGCTTTTTTGTATGCTGTATAAACGCATACATTATTACAATAAATTCTGAAGATTATTCGTGCAAGGGTTGAGTCCGGAATCGATTGATTGTGTATGGACAATAACAAAAGGCAACAGGGAAAAAAATATACAATTCTGGTTAGTTTACCTTTCTAGACATATTGCTTGAAACAATCTTATACATGGTATCACAGATGAATGCAGATGACAATGAGTGATAGATGTTCCAGTCATGACAGATCAATTATTTCTATAATATTGGCCACAACAACGCTGTCAAAGGATTAAATAATAAAGTTAGTCTTTTGTTGACCAATGTGTCTAATGCTGGGCATACACGGCTCGTTTTCTGCACCAGAATCGAGCCGCTGGCTCGATCCCGGCACGTCCCCGATCGTCCCCGCGGGCGCCGGATCGATTCCTGCTCGTCCCCGCGGGCGCCGGATCGATTCCTGCTCGTCCCCGCGGGCACTTTCTTATCTGCGCTTCATTTTTTCTTTTGTCCTGCCTGCCGGTATCGAGCACGGAATCGATCCGGCGGGTCATCGGACACGTCGGATATTATTAGTCGAGCTATCAGCGGCTTGATTGATAATAAAAAACTAACCGTGTATGCCCAGCTTTATTCCTTGATACCAAACTTTATAATTGTTACATATTCAAGGTTACCCTTTGGATAACTACACTACTGAACATAACAAAAACAAGAAAATAAGTGCTGTCTGTCCCCACACATTTCCCTCCTCCCCTTTCCCCACCCCACTACTCCACATCCTTAGAAAGACTCCTCAAATTGGCTATTCCTGGTTAAAACTTAGATATAAATTTGAAACTCAAATTTCTAATAACCCCAAATAGCCCCCAATTTTACCTTTCAAATACCATACCGTATCTTAAAAAAAATCTCATTAGTTGTATAATCTGGTCTCTCGTGTAAGACTTCTCAATGTATGGTTGCCATGTGTTGAAAATTTTTGGGAACGTTTTTTGCTTCATTCGCTCTAAAGACAATCGATCAAGCTGTAGTATATGATCGAGTATTACCCTTGTCTCATTCAATGTAGGGGGGGATTTATCTAACCCTTTTTTCATGACCATTTTTTTTGCAGCTAGAAATAACAGGTGTTCCCAATTTTTGATCGGGGGTGGTTCCACTTCTCCTGTTTGGTTAGCATGGTGAAATTAACATAGCATGGGATCTACCTTTCTTTGATTGCAAGTGATATTATTCCCAAATTCCAGGACCGTGTGCCATAAGTATTGTATATCCTTACATAACCATAACATGTGGTCCAGACCTGGTTCAGAACTTCCACATTTGGGACACAATATTTCATCATCCGAACTCTGAGGATGATAAGGTCTTTTAATAGGTATATATGCTCTATAAAGAGTCTTGAGAAACATTTACCTTCAATTTGCCTCTGGAATAGTCTGCTGAACTGCATTCCAACCTAGCTTTACGGCTTCTATAAAGTTATCTCTTGGCAATTCCATTAGCTCTGCTCATTTATCTATTTGTGTACAATAGTTATTTTTAATGAGTCTTGTATCTTTCAAAAAGTGAGAAATCCCTGAGAGTCATTGTTTGAATTTTAAGCCACTTATTAGATCCTCAAAGCTAGGATGAGAACCCACCACCCCTAAGCCCCCTGTTACCTTTCGTACAAAGCTCAGATTCAAAAAAATTTCCAGTTCGTTAATATCCATTGATTCCCATTGTCTGTAGGCCTCATGCATGTCCCCCGGTTTAACCACTTGCTGATACACTCATACCGCGCGTCGGCAAAGTGGCAGCTGCAGGACCAGCGACGCAGTTCTGCGTCGCCGGCTGCAGGCTAATTAATCAGGAAGCAGCCGCTCGCGCGAGCGACTGCTTCCTGTCAATTCACGGCGGGGGGCTCCGTGAATAGCCTGCGGGCCGCCGATCGCGGCTCGCAGGCTAAATGTAAACACAAGCGGAAATAATCTGCTTTGTTTACATTGTACGGCGCTGCTGCGCAGCAGCGCCGTAGGGCAGATCGGCGATCGGCGGATAGCGTCCTGTGCAGCCCAGATCACCAGGGAGGAGAGGGAGGGGGGGAATCTCGCCGCGGAGGGGGGCTTTGAGGTGCCCCCCCCCGCAACACCCATCAGGCAGGAGCGATCAGACCCCCCCAGCACATCATCCCCCTAGTGGGGAAAAAAGGGGGGCGATCTGGTCGCTCTGCCTGCACCCTGATCTGTGCTGGGGGCTGCACAGCCCACCTAGCACAGATCAGCTAAAACAGCGCTGGTCCTTAAGGGGGGGTGAAGGGTGGGTCCTCAAGAGGTTAAAGGCCGTATTTCCCTGAAAGGGCCAATTTTTATATATATGGGCGGAAAAATCATAACATTTTCTCACTTCTTTCAACGTAAGGATAGTATCTCTTATGAGAATATTTTGTTTTAGGTGGGCAGGGAGTTGATGCCAAGGAGTATTGTAATATACCTATCAATGAAAATGGGACTACCATTTCCCTATCTAGGTTTATTGGAGTGTAAAAAGATGTGTTCCCCAGCCAATCTCTTATATGTCTGAATATTGCAGAAAGATTATAAGTCCTCAAGTTGGGAAAATTTAATCCCAGTTGAGGGAAGGAGGCTTTCAGTTAGGTGAGTGCTATTCTTGGCTTACTAGATTTCCATAGAAATTTTATAAAGGCAGATTCCAGACCTTTAATATCCTTATGTTTTAGCAGTAGAGGAAGTGTTTGAAGAGGATAAAGTAGTCTAGCCACACTAAACATCTTTACCAGTTGTATTCTACCTGCCAAAGACAGAGGTAAGTGTTCCCACCCGGCTAGCTCTTTCAATATTTTCTGAATTAAGGGAGTATAGTTTAGATTATATAACTGGTCAATTTGTCTTGGTAATTGTATGCCTAAGTAAGTAATGAATTCATTTTTATAATTTAGCTGCCATCTTTCCAAATTTGGGTGATGTTTACTTGCTATTTTAGAAGAAAGAAACAGTAGTTCACTTTTATGGAAGTTTATACTAAACCCTGAGAATGAACCAAAAAGTTTAATATGTGTTATTATTTTATCTACATCTCTCTCTGGGTCTGCTACAAATAGCATGATGTCATCAGCAAATAACGCTGATAGAAGTTTTTGCTTGCCAACTGCTATACCTTCAAATATTTGGTTCTGTGTGATAGGGGTTCCAGGGCTAAATTAAATAATAGTGGGGATAGAGGGCAGCCCTGTCGTACTCCTCTCCCTAGGTTAAAGTGAATGTTTACCTATTAAAAAATAAAAAAGTAAGATACTCACCTAAGGAGAGGGAAGGCTCGGTCCTAATGAGCCTTCCCTCTCCTCTCCCGGTGCCCAGTCCCACGCAGGATCCCCTGTGGCAGTATTTGACCAGTTCGGTCAAATACTGCCACTTTCCGCAGTCGAAGGGAACTTTCGGAAGCCTTCGGGAGCCCGAGTGGCCGCTCCATACTACGCATGCGCGTATGATGCACTCGCACGTGCGTAGTATGAAGCGGCCCGTCTTCGGAAGCCCGAGTGCTCCCGAAGACCTCCGAAGTCCCTGCGGCGGCGGACACGAACGGGGGAGCCAGCGCAGCACCGAGGGCACCAGGAGAGGAGAGGGAAGGCTCATTAGGACCGAGCCTTCCCTCTCCTTAGGTGAGTATCTGACTTTTTTATTTTTTAATAGGTAACCAATGGCTTTAAAGGTAGACAAAATTGTCCCCTTCAAGGAAATACGAGCCTGGGGTTGTACATGCATGAGGCCCACATATGACAAAAATCTTCCAGAGAATCACAACCTTTGAAGAACCTCCATTAGCCATGGCCATTCTATGCTGTCAAAGGCTTTCTCAGCATCAAGTGCCAAGAGAGGCCCCAAAGCATCTTTTCTTCCATTAGTTCTACCACAAACCAGGAAAGTCAAAGCTCTCCTGATATTGATTACTGCATTTCATTCTTTAATAAATCCCACCTGTGTATCATCAATGAGTCCTGGAGGGAAATTTGATAGTCTGTCAGCCAGTATCTTTAATAACAACTTGAAGCCTATATTTAACAATGATATGGGTCTATATGAGGCTGGATCTAGTGAATCCTTCCCTGGTTTTGGTAGGAGTCTTATAAAGGCTTCATTTGCTGTTGGTGGGAATTCTTTTTTGGATAGTATGTTGTTATATAGTTTAGCCAGTGATTCACTCACTTCAGATTTTAATATTTTAAAGAATTCTGACGTCAGACCGTCTGGGCCTGGAGCCTTGACCAGGGTTAAAGATTTTATTGCTCCTAATACCTCAGCTGCGGTAACGTCTGAGTTTAGCCATTCAAGATCTTCCTCCTTAATTTTGGGTAATTTAATGCTATTAAGAAATGCTTAATGGGCTTCTAGATTACATATTCTGGGTGAATATAGTTTTTTTTATAGCTGAGGCAATATTCTATTGATCCATTAATTGGCATGCATTTGCATAAAAAATGTGCATAATTCTGCATTAAATTAGAATGATTTGCATCTGAATTGACCATCTCTAGCAGAGTTTTGATTGGCTGCTGTAGGCTCCACCCACGTTTCTGAATATTAATCCCAATCATCAGGTGGCCAACTGTAAAGTTTGAGAATCTGTAAGGAAACGCGGAAAAGCCGCCGTCTCTCAAGGTGAGGCGGCTGTTTCCGCGTCCAGCAGGGCGTCACAACGCGGAAAAACCGCCGCATGCCGCTTAGGCAGAGCGGCGGAATCCGCATTGGGAACGGCGGAATCCGCATTGAAAACGGCGGAATCCGCATTGGAAGCGGCCCCCACATGTGGTACTCAAGATACATTACAAGACAGTTCTGGTGTGGCTGGGACTGATAGTCCACCAGGATTCAGAGTGACACACGCGCGCGCACAGAGACAGAGCTTATATAACAGCCAGAAGTAGTCAGCTGACCAGGCTGGTCAGCTGACATTTTCCACAACTTTCATTGGTCCAGCAATTAGTGAGGTCCTGGAAAGGTCCTTGAGTATATGTACTGCTGGCTGTTCACTTGTTCCTTGTCTGGCGTGCGATCACATACGTGGGAGCACTCAGATCCGTAGTCAGATCCGCAAGTGTGCCGGGACCAGCTGGAGCTGTAATCCTACACTTAGCTAGATTCTGTTGATAGCTAAAGTACTAGTTTGATTGTGATTATCTGTTATGACCCTTTGCCTGTCTCGACTATCCTCCTGAACTCTGATCTTGTACCTCAATATCTCTGATACTCTGTTGCCGAACCCCGGCTCGTCCTAGACCCTGCTTCTGTCTCCTGATTTTGTACCTTGATATATCTGATACCCTGTTGCCAAACCTTGCCTGTACTTCGACTCTGCTTTTGCCTCCTGATCTTGTACCTTATCTGTCCGTGTGTATCGACCTGGCTTGTCCGACCTCGAGAACCGACCTCACTATTGGAGGCGGTTCCCCGTCCTGTCAGTGGCATCTCCTCCTGAGTGTCACTTTCAGACTAACCTTCCTACTATCAGTCTAACTCCTCCCGTCTTGGAGAGTCCAGATCTGCGGAAGGAATCAGCGCAGTACTTCCGACTGCGCTGAGGCTTGTTACTGTTACACCAAAACACTACACTCTACTCAGGTGAACAGAGGTTAGCTAGTATATTGGATTATCGGTGAGACTGCAGATCACTTATAGTCTGGTATACGTCTGTATTCCCCGTGATACTGCAGATTACCGGTAATCTCTGCTTCACCGATCGTTACAGAATCCTGTCATTAACAGCATAAGAATGGCTGCAATTTATATTTTCCCGTGTAAAAAGTTGGCTGTTTTTGGTTCTGCCCACTGTTTCTAACATTGACATACAGTCACTCAATTCCAGCCCGCCAGTGACTAACTGTGTCAAGTTTGAGAACCCTGCCATTAACAGTGTAAGAATGGCTGCAGTATATATTTTCCCATGTAAAAAAAGTAGTTGGCTCCGCCCACTTTTTCAAACCTTGCCACAAACGGTCACTGTATATCCAAGTTTGTGAGCTTTATGGTCCTTAGCATCAACAATTTATATTTTTTCCACTGAAATTAAACAAATCTGATTGGCTGTTTGTGGCTCCACACCCTTTTCAGAATTTGAACCCCAGTCACCAAATGACCGACTGTATCAGGTTTGAGGCCTCTGCCATTAACAGCGTAAGAATAACAGCAATGTAAATATTCCCCTTGAAAATCAATAGGTGAATTTTGATTGGCTGTTGTAGGCTCCACCCACTTTACTGAATATTAATCCCAGTCACCCAGTGGCCAATGTGTCAAGTTGTTGGCTCCGCCCACTTTTTCTACCCTTGACATACAGTCAGTCACTGACCAAGTTTATGAGCTTTGGGATCCTTGGCATCAATAATTTACATTTTACCATTAGAATTAAACAAATCTGGCTTTTTGTGGCCCTGCACCCTTTTCAGAATTTGAACCCCAGTTACCCACTGACTGATTATACCAAATTTGAGGCTTCTGTTATCAAGTGTAAGAGTGACAAATATTGCCCTTGAAAATCAATAGGTGAATTTTGATTGGCTGTTGTAAGCTCCATCCACTTTCCTGAATATTAATCCCAGTCACTCAGTGACCAACTGTGTGAAGTTTGAGAACCCAGCCATTAACAATGTAAAATTAAAAATACAAGTAAAAAAAAAGAATTTTTCAAAAAGACATTGTAGTTTTTGAGAAAATCAATTTTAAAAATGCAAAGAAAAATGTTTTTTAACTACTTTGGCCTCCTGGACGTACTAGCTACGCCCAGGAAGCCATGTGCGCGTCCGCGCGCTCCCGCGGCCGATCGCACGCGTGCACGCGTGCTCCCGGCCGCGGATCGTTAGCCCACGAATCAGTGAATCGGGCTATGGTGCCCGATCACTGATTCCTCTCCCCCGCAGAAAAAGCTCTCAGAAGCTCCGCTTTTTCTGGCTGTTGCGTCCCCCATGCATCCCTCTAAGTGTATGTTACGCTTAGAGTGACGTCATGTAAACAAACTCATGGCCGCCGTCTTGTGGCCAAAAAGTAAAACTACAACTAAAAGTGAAAAAAATAAAACTGAACACACATTTACATTATAAAAGTACTGTTTACATCCCACCCTCCCAAAAAATACCCAAATAAAATGTTTAATATAAAAAAAATTACAATAATAAAAAACAACAACATGTAAATATTTACCTAAGGGTCTAAACTTTTTAAATATCAATGTAAAGATGAAATATTTCTATATTTTTTTATTTTAAACTTGTAAATAGTGATAGATGCAAAACGGAAAAAATGCACCTTTATTTCCAAATAAAATATTGTCGCCATACATTGTGATAGGGACATAATTTTAACGGTGTAATAACCGGGACATATGGGCAAATACAATGTGTAAGTTTTAATTATGGAGGCATGTATTATTTTAAAACTATAATGGCTGAAAACTGAGAAATAATGATTTTTTTCCGTTTTTTTCTTATTCTTCCTGTTTAAATGCATTTACAGTAAAGTGGCTCTTAGCAAAATGTACCCCCAAAGAAAGCCTAATTGGTGGCGGAAAAAACAAGATATAGATCAGTTCATTGTGATAAGTAGTGATAAAGTTATAGGCTAATGAATGGGAGGTGAACATTTCTCAAGTGAAAACGACGGAACGCGAATGGGTTAAAAACAATTTTTTTCTTTACATTTTTAAAATCGATTTTCTCAAAAACTGCAAGGTCTTTTGGGGAAATTATTTCTTTTGACTTGTACCCACTATTCTCCTTAGCATATGTAGCAATTTTTGTGTCAATAGCAAGTATAGGGGCTTTGCTATTCACTGCTAAATTCAGCACAAAATTCTGCAAAAATGACACAAAATTTGACGCAACATTATGAATGACTATACAAATTCAATTAAATGTACAAATCGTAATTATGTATAGGCATAGTTCGCATAATCCTAATTAGCTGATTACAATCATCACCGTTTAAAATACATTTTATTTACAAGTTGTGAAAATACCACCTAGGCGAAAACTCCGGTGAAAAAAGTGAATTGCATATGGGCTCAGGTCAATCAATGGCTTTTTAAACCACTAGCAACCAAGAAAATATTTTTGATAATACTTTTTCACCAACTTTTTGGTACTTTTTTTTTGCAAAGTGCTCAAAAGTTATTTTAAACAGAAGAAGAAAAATTATGTCCTAAATGAAAACTCAGGAGAAAAAGTGAATTGTATATGGTCAATTAGCTCTTGGTTTCACTTTGTGCTTTTTTCCCAGTACAAATATTTGATCCTCACTGTATAGATTTTGTCGTCATGCATAAACAGACATTGTTCATCTTTCTGTAGCACTTGAAGCTCTTCAAATGCAAGTTCAAAATTTGCATACACAAATATTAACTCTACAATCGAGCCAATAAAATCTGGTGGCGAAGGTTGAAAAACTGAAAAAAGGTCAGTGGAATACTTTTTTTTAATTGTGGACTATAGTAGCTATAAGAGGCCTGCCCTGTACTGACACAGCCACATGGACCACATGGATCAAATCAAAAGTAGCAGTTTTCAGTTAGTGAACACCAGAACACAAAAAATTTAACATAATCCTTTTATCCGGATGTTGTATTATATTTACGCTCAGTTTTATATATACTGTCTGCCAGTTTGTATGTTTAAAATATTGTTGTAATATTATTTAATTAAAATACATATGTTACATTTTTATTTGACAAATAAATATGTAATGCGGTGTAAAGCCATGTTACCCAGGAAGAAAACCCTACAACAAATTACAAACAGAAAAGCCTGACGAAAGGACAAAAAGACACTTGACGTGAAAGGGATATGGATGTTGCAATGTTTATTTCCTTTTAGTATTCAAAAAGGGTTTATTAACAAGTATAAAACAGCAGTAACAAGTATACAAAAGTATAGCATATACATTGTTAACAACAGGGTTATTTACAAATATAATCAGTAATTCAGTATAAAGAGCCTTAAGACAAGGGCCATATTAAGTACAGTATAACCGTTAATCTCATAATGAACCATCAAATCATTGTACATATAAAGCTATAACATATCAATAAAAAAAAAAACTGGTTCCATGCCAACCCGCCCATCACCCCACCAACCCTCCCAAAATATAGTGCAAATTACTGCATGCTAGCATCAAATAGTACCACCCAGCTAATTAGTAAAGGAAGACACAAATTATCAACCACCCACCCCCAACTCTTGGGATCTATGTTCATTCCAATCTTCCCAATTTGTACTAAATTTCTCCCAGGTAGAAGAGATAACATGAAAAAGTCTATCAACATCTCTAATTGTATCAACACGAGAGACAAATTGTTCAAAGGGAAGAACCGTTTTCTGCCAATTAAAAGCAATAACCCATTGAGCAGCTAAAAGAAATGAAAAATACAATCTGCGAAAAACCCTGGGAATGTAATTTGGCTTAGTATAAAGCAGAATTTGAATAAGAGAACCAGTGACAGCAATGGAGGTGATTGATCTAAATTTATCCCAAATTTTTGACCAGAAAATGTTTGAAATTGGGCATTCCCAAAAAATATGGGTGTTATGATCGCTTCTGCAGCATGTACTGCTGGCTGCAGTTGTACTGCAGCCAAGCAGTTCTGATTTCTTTACATGCATTTGCTTGCATATTTTTGCTTGCACTCACATTAAGTGTTGATTCCATCTGCAATAGCTCTGCAGTTCATGGCAGCTTGAGATGTTCTTGTGAATTTAAACATTACCTGTTGCAGCTGAGCTGCAATTCCTTTCATGCAGGTTGCATAGTTTTGTCTGCCTTTTTCTGCTGCCAGCTTGTGACTGATTGCCATTCACCTGTGTGGGAATTTGCATGTCCACTCCCATTGGATGACCTCAGCATAAAGAGTTGCTTCCTGCTGTGCTCCCTGCCCTGTCATAGTTTCAGTCTCAGCCTTTCTAAGCTGTTACTCCTGGGCCCCTGTTCCTGGTTCCCATGTTACCTTGTGTGGATTGCACTGACTCCTGCAGAAGAGCAGTAAATCCTTCCAGTCCTGTTCCTGGAGATTAGTCATATAGCTGCGGTTGCTATTGACTATCTCACTCCTGTGTGTTTGTCTACGTATGAATTCTTGCTGTCGCTGAGGCAGTGACTGGATTAGCAAGCGTTCATTCTGTTTGTCTCAGTCCTTGTTTATGTGTGTCCTTCGGGACCGTAGTTAGTTCCTGATACTTGCATATTGTCAGAATCCGCTCTGTTGGACTTGATTCCCTGGACTGCCTTGTTTCCTATGCAGCTTGCATAGTTCAGTCCAGGGAAAAGAGTCCTTTCTGTCAGTTTGCAAGGCTGACTGATTTGCATCCACTTGTTATGTAGATTGCTTGTCTGCTTCCTTTGAAGGTTTCTAGTATAAATGTCACTTTCTCCCAGAATTCCTCGCTCAACATAGTTTTCTGATTAGGGAAACTTACCTTGGACCCTCAGCCTCTTTTGTATCTTGTGCGAATATTCTAGTGTAGTTAATTATTGAGGCGTGCGATCTGCACTTCTTATAGTACGGTCAGGTTGTGTTTTATTTGTACTGTTTATTCCTGTCTGTATTGTCTTGTTTTTGCGATTGTACTGTCACCTGCGGTGGTTGACAGTGAATCATTTGGCCTCGCTCCTAGATCGCATTCGCCCTAGCGGTAGAGGTGGTGGATCTCCCTTGTCTGACTCTTGGAGTATAACCTTAGCTGCGGTTGCTACCGGTTACTCCTTCAGTCTGTCTTGTCTAGCACGAACGCTTGCTGTTGTCTGGGGTGAGGCAACCGATTAGCAAGCGTTCGCGTTATTTGTCTGTCGTCATTTTCTGTGTTAGTTAGGGTTGCTACGTTTTGCCACTGTTGCGCTTAACGTGCGGTGGCCGTACCGTTAACGCGCTTGTCTCTGTTGCGCATATCGTGCGGGGACCACGTTTAGCGAGTTCTTTGTTATTTTCCTTGGCGTTCAGATTGTGGTTATTTGCTGTGTCTTTCTTATTTAGTTCACACTCTGTCTTTGCTCAGTCTTGTGTCGCTGATAGCAATCGCCTCTCTTGCGATTAGCTTTCTCACTCTGGCCTTCTATGATGTGATATGTCTACCGTCGCGGGGTGGCGACTAGATTGGTAGACATTCATATTGTCTGTTCCTGTTTTTGCTTTCTTCTGACTTGTTGCTTTTGTGACTGTGGCGACTTCCATCTGCTTCAGCGCACATGGTGTGCGCTGGCTGGAAATCGCCCGCAGATCATTACATTAGTCGGCCAATTTCAATCTGGAATCTGTGGATGTACATGGGACTTGTTCCTCTGTACTCCACAGTTCCATCTGCTGGTTGGAATTCTCCTCTGTTGTTCTATCTTGCTTAATCGTGCAATTTCTATCTGGCATCTGTGGCTGTGCAGAGGGTTTATTCCTCTGCACTCCACAGCTCCATCTGCCAGTTGGAATTCTCCTCTGAAAATTTATACTGGGTGCTTTGCTTCTGTGATTGTGGCGATTTCCTTCTGCTTCAGCGTGCATGGTGTGCGCTGGCTGGAAATCGCCCGCGGTTTATTACATTTCCTTCTGCTTCAGCGCACATGGTGTGTGCTGGCTGGAAATCGCCCGCAGATCATTACACATATACTGTATATTGGTTCGCAAGTATATTCGTATCTCAGTTAGATTTGTTATTTTGCTAGTCTTGAGTCATATCGGTTCATTGCCAATATATACGCATACTAGCACATTTATTATTTTCCATATTGCGTTGCGGATTATTGCATCTTTGTTAGTGTTGCGTCATATATTGGTTCATTGCCAATATATACGCATACTGGTGTGTTTGTTATTTTCCATATTGCGACGTGGATTACTGTATATATTTGTGTATTTCCTTTACTTGTTTCTTGCTCTGCATTTGTCTTGCCTTGTGGATTGCGCTATCTCCTGCATAGGAGTAGCGAATCCTTCCAGTCCTGTTCTTGCGAGGTAAGCCATCGCTGCGGTCGCGAGTGGCTTCCTCGTTCCAGTCTGTCCTGTTTGTGAATGCTTGCTGTCACTGAGGAGTGACTAGATTAGCAAGCGTTCATTCTGTCAGCCTGTCATCTTCTCTCTGAGTTCTGGTTAAGAACGCTCAGCGCTGTTTTTGCGCTGAGCAACCTTTGTTAAGCTCTGTGCTCCACATCTCCTACTGGAGTCAGTCCTCTCCTCCACCAGTGCGTTTGCACTATAACTGGGGAAATCCTTGTTCCTTGCTTTACGCTTGCGTGCATGTCTCCTTCACGTCAGGGTGTGCATTGTGCGCTGACCATGGAGGATACACCACCGAGCGTTACAATGGGTAAGAGATCCATCTACATTACATCCCCTAAAGCATTTGGGTGAAACAGTAGAAAAAAGTTTATGTAATTTGAGGGGGGTATTATACCACCTCATAAAAAGTTTGGTAGTAGTCTCTCTAATGCTGGGTACACACTATGAGATTTTATGGTCGATTTACTGTCAGATCGATTATTTCCAACATGTTCTATTTGCTTTCCGATCAATTTCCGTTAACTTTAACAGGAAATCGATTGGAAAATGCACGGTAATCGATCGGAAAGCAAATCGAACATGTTGGAAATAATCGATCAGACAGTAAATCGACCATAAAAATCTCATAGGGCTCGATTCACAAAGCGGTGCTAACAGTTAGCACCCTAGTGAAAAGCCCTTTATCATGCCTAAACTCAGTTTAGGCATGATAAGTTTAGGTGTGATAAGTTTAGGTGTGATAAGTTTAGGCATGATAAGTTTAGGTGTGATAAGTTTAGGCATGCTAAGTTTAAGCGCCAACTGCGTTAGCACCGCAGTGCACAGCTGATCAAAAGTTTTACTCTAGCAAAGACTGGTGCACTTCGTATAAAGTTTAATGGCGCTGCTTTGCGTGCGGGACTTTGCAAGCGATCTAAACTTATCTAAACTTATCTAAACTTAGCATGCCTAAACTTATCACACCTAAACTTATCACACCTAAACTTATCACGCCTAAACTGGCTTTTCACCAGCATGGTGCAATGGTTATCATGCCTAAAGTCTTTTAGGCATGCTAACTGGGTTAGCACCGCTTTGTGAATCGAGCCCATAGTGTGTACCCAGCATAAGACATGGGGAAGGAGAGGATCTTCTAACTTGATCAAAAGAATAGCTCCATTGCTGCTCAGAAAGATCTAGACCTAACCCAGCTTCCCATTGTTTCATAAAGCTAGTTTTGAACTCTGTGGGCTCGATTCACAAAGCGGTGCTAACCCAGTTAGAGACTTTAGGCGTGATAACCATTTTTATCATGCCTAAACTCAGTTTAGGCATGATAAGTTTAGGCATGATAAGTTTAGGCATGATAAGTTTAGATAAGTTTAGATCGCATGCAAAGTCCCGCACGCAAAGCAGCGCCATTAAACTCTATGCAAAGTACACCAGACTTTGCTAGCGCAAAACTTTTGATCAGCTGTGCACTGCGGTGCTAACCCAGTTGGTGCTTAAACTTATCAAGCCTAAAAACTTATCACACCTAAACTTATCACACCTAAACTTATCATGCCTAAACAGAGTTTAGGCGTGATAAAGGGCTTTTCACCACGGTGCTAGCTGTTAGCACCGCTTTGTGAATCAGGCCCACAGTGTCTAAGTAGAAGTTCTTGATATAATTGGGAGATTACACCCTGACCCTTACTTTGGGTAGAGCTATCACATAGGGCCTGATTCACAAAGCGGTGCTAACAGTTAGCACGCTGGTGAAAAGCCCTTTATCATGCCTAAACTCAGTTTAGGCATGATAAGTTTAGGTGTGATAAGTTTAGGTGTGATAAGTTTAGGCATGATAACTTTAGGCGTGATAAGTTTAGCCGTGATAAGTTTAAGCGCCAACTGGGTTAGCACCGCAGTGCACAGCTGATCAAAAGTTTTGCGCTAGCAAAGTCTGGTGCACTTTGCATAAAGTTTAATGGCACTGCTTTGCGTGCGTGACTTTGCAAGCAAACTAAACTTATCTAAACTTAGCATGCCTAAACTTATCACACCTAAACTTATCACACCTAAACTTATCATGCCTAAACTGGCTTTTCACCAGCGTGGTGCAATGGTTATCATGCCTAAAGTCTCTAACTGGGTTAGCACCACTTTGTGAATCGAGCCCATAGTCTCTCAAATGTTGAAGGAGAATCCGGTCTTCTGTCCAGGCTCCTGGCGTTCTATTAAGATCACCAGGGTGGCTGCGGGAGGGGTTTTTTTTTAATTAAAAAAAAATGTTTCATGCAGCCCAGAGCCGGATTTACCATAAGGCACTGTAGGCACGTGCCTACAGGCGCCTTTCAGAGGGAGGAGCGGCTCCTGATCCCTGAATGTCTCCTCTTGCAACAGCCGCTGCGTTCCCCAAGTTGCTACAATTAGATGTCTCCAGCAGGGCGGAGCGCTGCGCCTCTCCAACTCTACATATCGAGCTGATGGCTGCCCGCCTGTCTCCTCTCCCCGCCTGCACTCCCGGTATGATTCGTTCAGTGCTGTCATCACAGAGATGACACGTGCAGGCCGGTTGTAGTGTGTGGCTGCTAGGCAACAGGAAGCAGGAAGCCGGGTTCTGCAGCAGTAAGTATGTGTGCGTGTGCCTGTGTTCAAGTATGGAAGTATGGGTGTGCATGTGCGTGTGTGTCCCTGTGTTGATTGTTGAACTGTGTGTGTGTGTGTGTGTGTGTGTTCCTGTGTTGATTGTTGAAGTGTGTGTGTGTGTGCGTGCGTGCCTTTGTTGAACTGTGTGTGTACCTGTGTTCAGCAGCCGAATTGCTAGAGCTGTGCCATTAACAGCTATAGGGAATTTGATGTGTGACAAAAAAACTGCGGCATGCCATCCATAATCACACCGGCATGTGATTTGGACAACAAGATACTGTCTGAATAGGCAGCGTTTCCCTGTCTGGCTCACATGCTGAGACACACTGCATAGTTGGACTAAGTGGAAATAGGCCCTAGGGTCCTTGCTTGAAGACCGCCAGCGGGACTGTGGGTGAATGTCATTACCTTTATCATACATCTGTATTGAAAGCCTATTGGGTAGGGAGGGGAGCTTAGAACAGACGGAAGGAAGTCCAGGGACCACTAGACTGACAGGGATATTGGGGGCTCCCTGCCTGATGCCAGTAACTGCTCTCAGGCAATCTAATTCCTACATCATATCACTGAACTCAGGAGCCTACACCTTAATCCTTGTCTTATGTCACTAAGGATGACATGAGACAGTGCTTAGAGTGTAAGATTCTAAGGACAGTTAGTGATGTGAGGCAGGTATTTAGCGTTCAGAATATTTTTTTTATTGAGGGGGGGCCCAATTTGAGGGGCGGAGTTAGGGGCCCCAGAATGCCTGTGCCTACAGGCTCCAGAGTTGTAAATCCGGCCCTGATGCAGCCAACTGAAAGTTGGCTGCATGAAAGCCCACTAGAGGGCGCTCCGGACGGATCATTCTGATCGCCTCCGGCGATCAGAATAAACAAGGAAGGCCGCAATGAGCAGCCTTCCTTGTTTTGCTTACCTCGTCGCCATGGCGACGAGCGGAGTGACGTCATGGACGTCAGCCGACATCCTGACGTCAGCCGCCTCCGATCCAGCCCTTAGCGCTGGCCGTAACTGTTTGTTCCGGCTACGCTGGGCTCGGGCGGCTGGGGGGACCATCTTTCGCCGCTGCACGCGGCGGATCGCCTCGCTGCGGCGGCGATCAGGTAGCACACATGACTGGCAAAGTGCCGGCTGCGTGTGCTCCTTTTTATTTTGTCAAAATCGGCCCAGCAGGGCCTGAGCGGCAGCCTCCGGCGGTAATGGACGAGCTGAGCTCGTCCATAACGCCAGGAAGGTTAAGAAAATAAGTGATCTGTAAGTACCTACAGTATATCTTTCTCTCACAGGGGCTCCTTTGCAAAATCTAAATACTTCAAAGTGTAAACATTTGTCCTGTATCCAAAATCTATTAGCTGTATCAAGATTGTTAGTTATCCACTATTGGAAGGATAGAGGAGAATCAATCCCTGGCGGGAAGTCTGGGTTACCAATTAGGGGGACCTTTGAGAAGGAAGGCTTTAAAGGGCCGAAAATCCTCTTCCAGAGTGACAAACCCAATCCGACCACCTTATTAAGAGTGTTAATTTCACAGCCAACATCTTTGGTTGAGAACAATAGAAATTGAATGTTATATGGCATGACCGCTTGCTTTTCAAATTCAACCCAGAGTGGGATGTGCTCAGTTGAAAACCACTTCATCAAAGGGGCAAACTGGGCCGAAACATAGTAATTCCAATTATCAGGTAAACCCACCCCACCATGAGAGCTAGGTCTAATGAGAGTTTTTCATTTGGCCTTGAAATGAGTTAAGGAGAGACTTCGATACTGGGATATGCAAAGCACGAAAAAAATACAGGAGCCTGGGCAGAAGAACCATTTTGATTGCGGTCATTCTACCCAACCAAGAAATCTTGTATTAAGACCAATCTTGCATTAATTTAAGAGAAGAGGACAGCAATTGAGGTATATTATATCTGAAAAGGGAGTCATAGGAGGATGTCTTGTTTATACCCAAATAAGGGATAAACTTGAGTGACCAATCAAAGTTAAAATTGGCTTGATACTAGTGTTGGGCGAACAGTGTTCACCACTGTTCGGGTTCTGCAGAACATCACCCTTCCACCGAACACCTGATGGTGTTCGGCCAAACCGTTCGGCCATATGGCCGAACTAAGAGCGCATGGCCGAACGTTCCCCGAACGTTCGGCTAGCGCTGTGATTGGCCGAACGGGTCACGTGGTTCGGACCTGAACGCGCTCTGATTGGCCGAACGGATCACGTGGTTCGGGTAAATAAATACCCGATCCACGTCATTTCTCCGCCATTTGTCTGTGGGTTTAGCTTTGGGTAGGCAGGCAGGGTAGTTCTCTCTCCAGCAAGGCTAGCCAGGGTCCCCCCAGTCATTGTGTCGCTGCTGGGAACAGTAGTACACCGCTCACTCACACTATATAGCATTGTGTTTACTGCCACTCTGTGTACACCGCTCACCCACCACTGTATAGCATTGTGTTTACTGCCACTCTGTGTCTCTGCTGGGAACAGTAGTACACCGCTCACCCGCCACTGTATAGCATTGTGCTCTGTGTCGCTGCTGGGAATAGTAGTACACCGCTCACCCACCACTGTATAGCATTGTGCTCTGTGTCGCTGCTGGGAATAGTAGTACACCGCTCACCCACCACTGGATAGCATTGTGCTCTGTGTCGCTGCTGGGAATAGTAGTACACCGCTCACCCACCACTGTATAGCATTGTGCTCTGTGTCGCTGCTGGGAATAGTAGTACACCACTCACCCACCACTGTATAGCATTGTGCTCTGTGTCACTACTGGGAACAGTAGTACACCGCTCACCCACCACTGTATAGCATTGTGCTCTGTGTCGCTGCTGGGAATAGTAGTACACCGCTCACCCACCACTGTATAGCATTGTGCTCTGTGTCGCTGCTGGGAATAGTAGTACACCGCTCACCCACCACTGTATAGCATTTCTGTACTGCCACTGTACTGCTGCCAGTCAGCGTGTACTTTAAGGATAAGTGAAATGAAGAAGAAATCCTGTGAAAGAGGGAGGGGCAAGGGAAGAGGTGTTTCCCCTGACAGTTCACGTGCAGGCCACAGTGGAGCACCGAAGAAAACCCACTCAATACCGCCCATGTTGTCCAGGAAATCAACCCTCACAAATCCAAAAGAACAGGACCAGATAATTAATTGGATGACCTCTCAAGCGTCCAGCAGTGGGTTAAGCAGCACCAGCACATCACGCACGAGGTCCGAGTCCTCAGCCAGTTACAAGGAGCCAGTGGGCACAAACCTGACACAACCGGCAGCGACACCACGCACAGAACTGCCAAATAACCAGTCCGAAGAATTTCCTCAGGACACAATGGGGTATTCGCAGGAGCTATTCCCAGCCCAACAAACTTCCACCTTTCAAAGGTCAATGGAACAGCCAGAAATGTTGTGCCCGGATTCACAACCATTTACTGTGGGAAATGCACCGCTCACTGAAATGCAAGGCGAGTCCGAGGACTTTGAAACCCAAATTCCAGAGCAAGTTGGGCAGGAGGGGTTTCAATTGCAGGAGGTCGGCCGAGAAGATCTGGAAGACGACGTTGGAGTGAGCTGCGCAGAGGTTGTTCTGGGGAGCTCTACTCCACGGCGGCGGCCCACAATCACATATGAGGAGTTTGAGGAGATGGAAGAGGAGGGTTTGGACAATGTGGACAGAGACCCAGATTTTGTATGTGAAGGAGAACATCGCCGTCGTAGCAGCACAGATGAGTCTGTTGAAGAACCCACTGCTGCACGAGTTCGCCTTGTGCCACAAGGTAGGCTGCGCGAAATTTCAGGCACCACAAGCGTGGAAGTTCAAGTGAGACGCAAAAGAGGCGCAAACAGAAATCGCCAGCAAGGCAGGTGCTCTAAAGTCTGGCCTTTCTTTGAAGACTGCAGTGAGGATGGTACCATGGTGATTTGCAAGGTGTGCAAGACCCGCCTGAGCAGGGGGACAAATATTAACAACCTCTCCACCACCAGCATGACCCGCCACATGGTATCCAAACATCCCACTCTGTGGGCAAACGCGGCAGGACAGGGTACCAGCAACACTGCCTCCCTTGGGGTCACCAGACTCACCACCAGACCCTCCTCAGCAGCAGCAGTAGCCCAGCCATTGCGTGGTTCACAACAACATTCACAAACATCAGACGATGCTGACACTGTCACTTTCCGGAATAGTGCTCTTGAGGTCTCCCAGTCTTCATCAAACACAACAACCAACAGCCCTTCAGTGTGCAGCCCTACGGTTCAGTTGTCTGTCTCGGAGATGTTTGAGCGCAAGAGGAAATTGCCAGCAATTGACCCCCGGGCTGTGGCACTAACAGCCAGCATAGCCAAGCTTCTGGCCTGCGAAATGCTGCCATATCGAGTGGTGGAGACAAACAGCTTCAAGGGCATGATGTCAGTGGCCATCCCACGTTACGTGGTTCCCAGCCGCTACCACTTTGCGCGCTCTGCAGTGCCTCAGTTGCATGAGCACGTGGTCAGCAAAATAACCCGAAGCTTGAAGAATGCCGTTGCCTGCAAGGTTCACCTCACCACTGACACCTGGACGAGTGCGTTCGGCCAGGGTCGATACATCTCCCTTACTGCACACTGGGTGAACCTTGTGGAGCCTGGCAGCGATTCCTCACCTGCTACGGCGCGGGTGTTGCCCACGCCGCAAACAGCTGCACCGCCGTCTCTCCCACTGGATAACAACAGCAGCACCTACCTCTCTGACTCCTTCTCCTCCAACGCATCTCAAAGCTGTACCTCATCCGGAAACGCTAACCCAGCAGCAGTAGGATCATGGAAGCAGTGCAGCACAGCTGTTGGCATGCGTCAGCAAGCGTTGCTGAAGCTAATCTGCCTTGGGGATAAGCAGCACACAGGGGAGGAAATTTGGAGGGGAATAAAGGAACAGACGGATTTGTGGCTGGCACCGCTGGACCTGAAACCGGGCATGGTTGTGTGTGATAATGGGAGTAATCTCATTCGCGCTTTAAGGTTAGCTAAGCTGACACACATCCCTTGCCTGGCGCACGTGATGAACCTAGTAGTTCAGCGGTTCCTGAGGACATACCCAGGCGTGGCCGATCTTCTGTTGAAGGTGCAACGAGTGGCCAAACATTGTACAAATTCCAGTACTGCTTCGGGGGCAATCGCCAAGATGCAGGAGCGCTTCAATCTCCCCCACCATCGCTTGCTGTGTGATGTCCCTACGCGCTGGAATTCTACGCTGCACATGCTAGCCCGCTTTTGCGAGCAGAAGAGTGCAGTGGTCCAGTACATGACGGCGCAGTACCGAGGCGCATCCGGACAGCTGCCAAGCTTCTGTGGATCCGATTGGGCCAACATGTTGGACCTCTGCCAAGTCCTCCAAAATTTTGAGCAATCCACGTTGCTTGTGAGCAGTGACAACTCTTCAGTCAGCATTACCATACTACTGCTGTGTTTACTGAAGAAGTCAATGTTGAAAATCAAGGAAACAGCTGTCATGATGCAACTGGGGGAATCTGAAGGAGAAAACGATCAGCGTGATGATACCAACATCAGGCCATCTGCCTCAGGAAATGCTGGCCCCAGCAGCTATGACGAAGAAGAGGAGGAGGAACAGCTGGAGTTGGAGCAGGAATTTCATGCCACCACTGACGAGGGCCAGAGCGGTGCATGTTGGACTTCCACAATTCAGCGCGAATGCCTGGTCAGCAGAAGCAGACCAGGAAGAAGGTGACGACTATGATGCATCACAACTATCACAACGCTCACAAGAGGATGATGAGGATTCTGGCAGGACTCTGGCACACATGGCTCAATTCATGCTAGACTGCATTGAACGCGACCCACGCATTGTGCGCATTCTGGACAACACCAATTACTGGGTTTATACCCTTCTGGATCCACGGTACAAACACAATGTTCCAAAACTGCTTGAAGAAAGAGTCAGACAGGTCAAAATGGAAGAATACCAGCAGGCCCTTGTGGAGACTTTAGAGAGGAGATTGACATCCTCCCCCTCCTCTAGCCAGTTGTACGCCGACAGACTGACTTCCGCAAACCCAGGACGACCAGGAGGGCAGCAAACAACACAAGCCACAGCTATTGCCCAAAAGGGAATGGTATCGGCAGTGTCCTTGGAGTGGGAAAATTTTCTGACACCCATGCAGCAGCCCACAGAACAGCAAGAGCAAGCGTGCAGATCCACCTCCAACACCGATCGCCTGGAGAAGATGGTCAAGGACTACATGTCAGATGGCGTAGCTGTGTTGAACAATCCATCTGCACCCTTCAACTATTGGGTATCGAAGCTAGACACCTGGCACGAACTGGCAATGTACGCAATAGAGGTGCTGGCTTGCCCGGCAGCCAGCGTTATGTCGGAACGCTGTTTCAGTGCTGCCGGAGGCATCGTCACAGATCGGCGTATCCGCCTCTCCACAGAAAATGCAGACCGTCTGACTCAAATTAAAATGAATCAATCCTGGATTGGAAACGACTACGCAACACTCCCGGACCCCAACCAAGTAACATGAACAATGAACATCTGTGATGGGTTAGCGTTTTCGGTCCCTGTTTATTGAACCTCTCATCTGTATTACATTTATGACTGCATGGCGACAAAATGCATTGCTATCCGCACGCTTCTTGTCCTCATGCAAGGCCTGGGTTGTGCCTGAAAGCGTGGCCTTCTCCTCCTGCGCCTCCTCCTGTTCCATCACGTGTGCTGCTGCTGGGTTAGCGTTTCCGGTCCCTTTTTACGGAACCTCTTATCTGTATTACATTTATGACTGCATGGCGACAAAATGCATTGCTATCCGCACGCTTCTTGTCCTCATGCAAGGCCTGGGTTGTTGTGTCTCAAAGCGTGGCCTTCTCCTCCTGCGCCGCCCTCCTCCTGTTCCATGACGTGTGCTGCTGCTGGGTTAGCGTTACCGGTCCCTTTTCCTGGAACCTCTTATCTGTATTACATTTATGACTGCATGGCAACAAACAGCATGTTACCTGTGCAAAGAAAAATGACATTTTCCGCATTTAAAATACATTTTTTCCTTTGAAACTTTACAATCAATTTTCTCAAAAACTATAAGCTTTTTTTCAAATATTTTTTTTCCTCTTGTACCCACTCCCAAGGTGCACATACCCTGCAAATTTGGGGTAATCTGTAGCATGTAAGGAAGCTTTACAAAGCACGAAAGTTTGGGTCCTCATTGACTTCCATTATGTTCGGAGTTCGGCGCGAACACCCGAACATCGCGGCTATGTTCGGCGAACGTTCGCGAACCCGAACATCTAGGTGTTCGCCCAACACTACTTGATACACTTTATAAACTGATGGTGGAAAATTAATAGTCATTGCTTTCGATTTTAAAGTGTTGACCTTTAGACCTGCAAGAGACGAAAATTTATCCAAAAGTGCCCGAAGGTTGGGCATAGAAGTTAAGGGTTGTGACATAAATAGTAGAACATCATCAGCATACATTATATTCCTTTAATATTGAGGTCTAATTTAATTTGGAGTGCTAATGGTGCTAATGGTTCCATCATTAACAAGAAGATTAATGGAAAAAGGGGGCACCCTTGGCGGGTTCCTTGTTGTAAAATGATGGGTTCTGAGTTAGCACCTCGAATTTGTATTAAAGTTTGTGGGTTATCAGGTGTATAAGACACATTTTAAATTAAGTGATGACTATAGGATACACTTTTATCTGTTCATTCACTTTGCCTATGTGAATTATAGCGAGCAAATATTTTATATTTTAACATTTGTGTAATGTCACTGATTAACTCCAAGTCAGCTAGGTCACAGTTATTATTTTAACACGTTTTAAAAGGGTTATGTACACAACAAAATGTTGTAACTGGGCTGCATGCCTAAAGGACAAAAAAAACAACCAATGACCATACAAATAACCATATCTCCAGAATATCATCTCAGCCCAATCTGTGCTAAATATCTGGCTCAAGTTATCTTTTAAGTATAGCTGCCACATCCCATGCCGAGGACTCTTTAAGCCTGGTAAGCTCTAACAAAGAAGATATATATATATCCTTGTAGTCAGAATTTGTAGTTTGGATTAACGCCTTAAAGGAAATGAAGAGTGTGTTTACGTCATAATTTAGTTGAGATATTTTGTGTCATTTTTACGACACACACACACACACACACACACACACACACACACACACACACACACACACACACACACACACACACACACACACACACACACACACACACACACACACACACACACACACACACACACACACACACACACACACACACACACACACACACACACACACACACACACACACACACCTGCTAATGGGACAGCTCTATTTCCACAGATTCAAATCTTTCCAAAGAAATAACAGAAATATTTTAAAGGTTAAAAGCATTGTTTTTGGGGGGGTTTTCTGTGTTTTTTTTTTTTTTTCAAAGCAAAGTATACTCCGTGGTTGAGGGCTCTTTTAAACTGCAAAACCAACCACAAACGCGATAAGATTTTGTTTGTGATTTTGCAAAGCAATTTTTCCATGATTGCATGTTTGATCTTTCTCTAGAAGAACACAGAAAAAATCAGCATGTAGCATGTTTGCAATCAGGCAAAATCTGATTATCTTTGCAATCTGATTATCGAATCAGATTGCAATGTTATAAAAGCATTCACAACATTTTTATTTCTTTGAAGATGTTTCGCGTTTTACAGTTTGCATGCAATCAGAAACAGACAGCAAAATGCAGCAAATCTTTTCAAGTATAGAGTTGCTGCGAACCCGCGGATTTAGTTTCGCAAACCACAAATGCGAACTTGCGAAAAAGTTTGTGAACCGGCGAATCAACGCGAACCGCAATAGACTTCAATGGGCAGGCGAACTTTCAAAACTACAAACACTAATTCTGCCCACAAAAGTGGTTGAAAAGATGTTTCAAGGGGTCTAACACCTGGAGGGGGGCATGGCGGAGTGGGATACACGCCAAAGGTCCCGGGGAAAATTCCGGATTTGACGCACAGCAGGATTATAATCCCTAAAAGGCAGAAATCACATTGTATTCCTAAATTGGAGGTCTAAAGTGCTTGAAAACGTGTGTGTAGACATGGATCAGGTAGTGTAAGTAGTGTACTGCTTCACACTGACAGACCAAACTCACTGTGTAACGCACCGCAAACAGATGTCCATGCTGATGCGTACATTGGCGAGAGTGCAGGTGATGGCGGCTTTCAAGCCCATATGGTCGGGCTGAGGTAGCTCAATGACAAAACCACAGTGACTGAGTGTCCAGCTGATCGAATTAGGTCTGTCCACAATGAAGCAACAACCTTATTTTCTTGGGTGTGCCCCCCAACACACTCATATAGCCGGTCATTGCTTCATTGTGATATGCAAGCCCCTTCACTGCGGCAAGGTAACAATCACGAAGGGGAATTGACACATGTACATGCCTTTTGTTTTGTTGTTGCAGCCACAGTGCAGCCAGAAAAATTAGGCAGGCATGTACACGCACCAGAAAAAATATTATAGCGGCCGCTGCTAGCAGTGGTCTTAAAAGTTCAGGAATCTACCTGGAGTCCTGGACCCTGTAAGTGGTGGCGGAGAAGGCAGTCAGGCGGCCTCCAGGCAGAGATGCTGTGTGGGGACTGACTTCGTCTTGGGGCAGGCAGTCACACGGCGTGCAAGCAGAGATGCTGTGTGTGGGGTCTGACTTAGTCTTCAGGAAAGCAGTAGCCCTCCGGGATCCATGCCTCATTAATTTTGATAAAGGTGAAGTACTGAACACATTTTTGACCTAGGCAAAGTCTCTTCTCATAGACAATGCCTCCAGCTGCGCTGAAGGTTCTTTCTGACAGGACGCTTGAGGCAGGGCAAGCCAGAAGCTGGATGGCAAATTGTGACAGCTCTGGCCACAGGTCAAGCCTGCGCACCCAGTCGTCCAGGGGTTCATCACTGCTCTGACTGTCGATAGTTCTTTCTCTACCAATGTTAAAGGGAAGGTTCAGGGAGGGTGGGTAAAAAATAAAAATCAATTTCCACTTACCTGGGGCTTCCTCCAGCCCGTGGCAGGCAGGAGGTGCCCTCGCCGCCGCTCCGCAGGCTCCCGTGGTCTCCGGTGGCCGACCCGACCTGGCCAGGCCGGCTGCCAGGTCGGGCTCTTCTGCAGAAGAGCCCGACCTGGCAGCCGGCCTGGCCAGGTCGGGTCGGCCACCGGAGACCACCGGGAGCCTGCGGAGCGGCGGCGAGGGCACCTCCTGCCTGCCACGGGCTGGAGGAAGCCCCAGGTAAGTGGAAATTGATTTTTATTTTTTACCCACCCTCCCTGAACCTTCCCTTTAAAGCTTACATCTATTTTTTTCTGCTGTCTGTGCAGTTCCTTCAACGAGAATATGTTATGGAGGGCAAGTCTGCCATCCATTCAAGTGAAAGGTATGAGCGGACTGGTATATAAAACAGCGTGCGGTCACACAGGTGCAGTGAAAGGAATGCACTAACTGGTATATAAAACAGCGTGAGGTCACACAGGAGCCGTGAAAAGGTATGCACGGACTGGTATATAAAACAGCGTGCGGTCACAGGTACAGTGAAAGGTATGCATGGATTTATATATAAAACAGCATGCGCTCACACAGGTGCAGTGAAAGGTATGCACGGACTGGTATTATATGTGCAGCCGTCACACTAGGCACTGAATGTGCTGGGCCTGGCACAGTATAGCAATTAGCAAGGGCCAGCTGCGACAGACAGGGCTGTATATGCAGTGTCAGTGGGCCATACACAAAAAAAAAACATAACAAGAACATTAGCTCTCAAAAGAGCTGTTTGGTGGTGCTTTTTAGCAACGAATATCAGCAAGGAGCAAGCTAACAAGAGCCTAACTAAGCTTTCTCTATGTCTGCAGCAACCTCTCTCCCTTTTCTCACTAATACAGTAACACACAGAGTGAGAACATGGCCGACACTGCTGACTTATATAAGGGGGGCGGGGGGCTCCAGGAAGGAGTGCAGCCTGATTGGCTGCCATGTGTCTGCTGACTGTGATGTAGAGGGTCAAAGTTTAGCCCAATGATGTAGTATAGGAGGCAGGTCAAATCGACATAAAGTTAGCGACCTGATGCGAACGCGAATCCGCGATGTTTGCGACAACTCTTCCAGTATAAAAGAGCGCTGAAAAAATGATGATATTAGTGTTATTGTTATTATTATTATTGATTTAGAAAGCACCAACGTATTCCGTGGCATTGTACAAAGTAAGAAACAAACATGGGGCACATAATAATACAGACGATGGTGGACACCAATATACAAAATACATATTTGGTGACAAAATACAAAAATGATACAAAATACAAGACACAGAATTGGTAATCACAGTGATAGAAGTAACATGATGAATAAAATGTATAATGATTTTCAGGACACAAAATGGGGTGAGAGCCCTGCCCTTGCAAGCGTAAATCTAAAGGAATAGGGGGGGGGGGGACAAGAGGTGGGGTAGTATACAACAAACATATAGAGGCAGTGTGTTTTAGGGTATCTCGTAGGAGTGCAATTTGGTCTTACGACTAAGGGGAAGTAGCCTAAGGTATGCTTGTCGGAACAAGTGAGTTTTTAGTGACCGTTTAAAGGTAACAAAGGTTGGCGAGTGACAGATGTGTTGTGGGAGGGCATTCCAGAGGAGGGGTGAAGCGCATGCAAAGTCTTGCAAACGTGAATGTGAGGAGGTAATTCTAGAGGAGGACAACAGAAGATCATTTGCAGATCTGAGATTGTGATTGGGTTGGTATCTGGAAATTAGTGAGGAGATGTACAAGGGAGTATACAATAGTACTAATGAAAACACCATGATAGATGATAGACATCTTTTAAGTTATGTACACATTTTAGGTATACAAATAAGTGCTGTTATTGTTGGCTTAGAGGCAACACAACAAATACAGTGTCAATCCATCTATCTAGAAAAAAAAGTAAAAACAAGTAATTTTCATGGTAATTTTCTTATTTTGACAGACTTAAAACATGTCATAATTATAAATGATATGTGAAGTTCCAATGTTTCTACAGGAAGGCCCATACACAGAGCACAATGATTGCTGAAGCCTAATTGAATGGCAACAATTGCCATTGGCTGGCAATTATTTGTCTTAAAGAGGAACTGTCGTGAAAATGTTAAAATTTAAAACACATACAAAAAAGAAGTTCATTTCTTCCAGAGTAAAATGAGCCATAAATTACTTCTCCTATGTTGCTGTCACTTACAGTAAGTATTAGAAATCTGACATTACCGATAGATTTTGGGCTGTGAGGAAACACAGAAAAGCCGCCGCTAGTACTCAGAGTAGGGCGGCTGATTCCGCGTTCAACATGGCAGCTGACGCGCAGTCGGAGCGCGGAGAAACCGCCGCATGCCCAGACAACAGGGCGGCGGATTCCGCGTCCGACGCGGCAGGTTGCACGCATAGGCCTACTCCTATCAGTAATGCTGAATGCGGAGAAAACGCCGCACGCACGGACAGCGGTGCGGCGGATTCCGCATCCAACACAGCAGAAACATTACAACACATGTCTGGTGTGGCTGGGACTGATAGTCCACACTGGTTCAGGAGGATGCGCGCGCAGAGAGGCAGGGTCTTTATGACAGTCAGAAGGGGGTCAGCTGACCAAGCCGGTCAGCTGACAATTTCAGCAGCTGTCATTGGTCCAGCACTTAGGGGAGGCGCTGGAGAGCGCTAGTGTATATATACTGGGTGCTGGTAATTTCTCTGGTGTCTGGCGTTGGGATCACTACGTGGTAGCACTCAGACCTTGTCAGTATCTGTGTTTATTAGACCAGTTTCCAAGGTGTTGATGATCAAGGAACTCACACCTTAGTCTAGGAATTCTGTTATTATCTGTGTTATTATCTAGACCAGTTTCCAAGGTGTTGATGATCAAGGAACTCACACCTTAGTCTAGGAATTCTGTACCATCTGTATTATTAATATTATCTAGTCTAGTTTCAGGAGTGTTGAGAATCTAGGAGCTCACACTCAAGCCTAGGCATTGTTGATTATCTGTTATGACCTTCTGCTTTCCTGACCATTCTTCTGATCTCTGATTCTGTACCTTTGTTATTCTGATCTCTGTTGCCAAACTCTGCTAGCCCTAGGACTCGGCATCTGTCTCCTGTCTCTGTACTTTATCTGTCCGTGTGTTATCGACCTGGCCTGCCCGACCTCGAGAACTATCTCTCCTGTTAAGAGATAGTTCACAGATCCGTCAGTGACACTTCTCCTATTGGTGTCACTCACGTTCTGTTCTTCCCACTCTCAGCCTGGCTCCGCCCCTTGGGGAGCATCAGACCTGTGGAAGGAACCTGATCTATAGCAGTATCCCATACTGCCTAGCACCCTTCTTACGGGTGCTCTCCTCAAAGTTTTACTGTTGCACCAAACACTCTTATCACTCAGGTGTCCAGAGGTTAGAGATATATCTGATTATCGGTGATACTGCAGATCATCTATAATCGGGTATATATCTGTATTCTCGGTGATACTGCAGATCGCCGGTAATCAGATCCTCTCTGTGTTACACCGATCGTTACATGGGCTAGTCCATCTCTCCATAGGGGATTCTCAGCATGGCCTTTATTCTTTACAAAGACATTCCCTGTAAAAGATTTATACAAAGATGCTGGCCAGCCTCCCTGTTTGCTGCAAACTTTTTGGCAGTTGGACAGAACCACTTCCATTCACTAAGAGCTTTAAAAATAAAGAAAACACTGAGAACCCCCCCATGAGAAGATGGGCTAGTCTAAAAAGGCGGTAATGTCAGATTTCTACTTACTACTTACTGTAAGTGACAGCAACATAGGAGACAAGTAATTTATAGCTCATTTTACTGTGGAAGAAACGTACTTCTTATTTGTATATGTTTACATGTATTTAAAATTTTAAGATTTTCGTGACAGATGTCCTTTAAGGAAACTGCAACTTGCATGATTGAATTGCACTACACTGCTGGAGAGTGGCGTAACTACAAGTCATGGGGCCCCCAGAAAAACTTTGATAGGGCCCCAATGTTCACACTCCTTCCCTTTCCTTCCCCTTGGTGCTCTCCACGGCCTTGGGACCCATCTCACAAGGGTCATAAAATAAGTGTGGCCATCATGATCTTCACATCCATAACAAGTGTAGCCACAAAAACACCAGATCTGAAGTATAGTCCCCTATATTGGAGAAAAGGAAAGGTTGGTAGTTGGGGCCCCCCGCAGTTTTGGCCCCCCCCTGCGATCCGGGCAGTTGACAGACAGAACTGCAATTTCAGAAAAAAACAGCCCTTAAAAGGGCTATTGGGTGAGGTACTGTAGCACTACTAGCTGCACTGTACACCTGCTCTAACCCCCTGTCTCCTATAGCAGCTACAGTACTCCACACAGTGGACACACAGAAAAGCAATGTAACAGCAAGAAAAAAAAAAGAAAAACAGCCCTTACCAGGGCTATTGGGTGATGAGGATGGTGACTAGTACTTTGATACACACAGACAGGGGAGCCTCTAGGCATAGGCAGTACAGGCCATTTCCTGGAGTGCCATTGGTCCTGGGGGGCGCCATGTTGCTGGATTAAGCCACGCCACTGGATTAAGCCATGCCCCCTGGCCACGCCCCACCCCCTACAGACGTTCTATTACTTGCTTCTGCTGCATCTGCTTAGCGCAAGTTGCAGGCAGCTGCCACTGTGTCCCTCTGTGCCTTGTACATCCTTTTTCCCCCCTTTGTGCCTTCTTCTGTCCATTTTGTGCCTCCTTCTGTCTCCTTATTTTTGGGTGAAACACTGCCAAATTCCGATTATTTTCACATGGGGGGAGCCACTGGGGGGGGGGGGTTATCGGGGCAGGGGCATTGATGAGGGGGACGTAGTGGCCGCCACGGGGGGGGGGGGGGGGGCGGCACAGGCTTTCCTGCCTGGAGATATAAAATGGCTAGAGGCGCCCCTGCCCATTTGGCTTACTATTGGTGAGTTGTAGCGGCCCACCACCTTCCTTTTAATCAAAAAAACTCAAGGGGCCATATGCAATTCTCTTTTTCACCTGAGTTTTCTCCTAGGAGATAATTTTTCATCTTTGATTTTAAATAATTTTCCAGTACTTTTGAACAAAAAAAAGCACCAAAAAGTAGGTGAAAAGGTACTATCAAAATTATTTTGAGCATTTTCTTGCCTTCTGGGGGCTTAAAATGCATTTTATTGACAAGTTTAAAAATATCACCTAGGAGAAAACTCAGGTGAAAAAGTTAATTGCATATGTGCAAAAATGTTGTAACTCTTCCTCTACTGGAAAACAGTAAGGGACTTCAGATAATTTCTTGGTAGGGCTAGCACTATATGTGTATATGTTTAATTCATCATGTCACAAGTTACTTCAGGTATGCTTTAAAATTCACCTCTTCAGTCAAGCACGTTTGCTACTGAACCATGCCAATGCTATTCTCTATTTCCCTGGCAGGCCACCAGTTTACCAGCTCCCTTCACCTTATGTGTAAAGGTGCCCACTAATGATGTTACAATCTCCTGAATGATAATTTGGATTGGGGACTGTTAATGGTACTGATTGATGACCGATGATCTCTCTATTGATCGTTCTCTCAATCCAAATTCAAGAACAATTATTTTGATTTGATTGGATTGCTTGCCAATTTTTACTCCATTGGTGGGCCCAAACAACTAACCATCCAATCCGATCATTGCAATTGATCAGGAATGAGAAATCGTACCATCAATGGGCACCTTTACCCTTGTATTCCTAGTTTGGGCAGGGCCATCCTTCCAAATGTCATTACGACTATCTGTGTCATGCTACAGTATGTATAGTTTGTCACTGCAATTGCAAAGTGCAACTTAATCATTTGTAGTTATATAAATTGTTATAATAATAATAATAATAATATGTTTTCTTTCTCTTGTAGAGAGAGACCAGCGATATATGGAATATGCAGACAGTACTGTTTATCTGCATACTTTTTCTCGCAGTGGCCTCAGTGATACCTGACAATCAGATATGCCAGGAACCTGATGAAAATGCCTTTACTGTCATTAGGTGTGGAGGTCCAGGGAAGAACGGCCTTCCGGGCACTAAGGGGGACGATGGAGCCAAGGGAGAAAAGGGAAATATGGGTATGAGTAACACAAACAAGCAAGAGTTTCATAGTATAGAATATGCATACCAACACATTTCATCAACATGAATTCTTTGTCTATACGAATGTTATAATATCTGTGAGGATTAAAAAAAAGGTTTAACTTACCTGGGTCTTCTACCGGCCCCCTGTAGATGTCCTGTGCCTGCGCTGGGACAAAACAATCCTCTGGTCCCCCGCTAGTGCTCAGTTTCGTTTTCTCAGTTGGCGGGCCACTGCACTTGTGCTGCCCTGGCCACGCGTGTCCTCTCTCCCGCTCAGGTCGCCAGGCCAGGGCTGTGCAGGCGTAGTGGCTGTTGACGTGTAAATCGGCAGTAAGGAAACTGAGCCCTGGTGGGGGGGTAACTTGGGGCTCGTTTTGTCCTGGCACGGGCCTCCCTGCAGTAGGGAGGTAGAAGTCCAAGGTAAATTACACTCATTTTTGTTTTTCCTTACAGGTTCCATTTAATATTTACATAAACAAGCATAAGAACACAATCTTAAAATGGGGGGAGGTGGGGGGATTTTAGATGTGATTAATGTGAATAAAGCCTTAAAATAAGCATTTTGATGAAATGTACATTTTATTCCTCAATTCCCAACAAGTAGGTAGTGCTTGAGGATAAAAATGTTTTGCAGCTGTGAAGTGGAGGCCCTACACAGGGGTAGGGCCAGCTCTCCCATTGAGGCAAGGTGGGCAATTGCCCCAGGGCCCTGAGTGAAGTGGGGGCCCTGAGCTCTTTGGTCAGTAATGAAATAGTTTTTAGTTATTTTAGCCTCAGTTTAAGATATTAACAAAATATTACATTTAATATACAGGATGTCGAACTCCAGTCCTCGGGGGCCATATCTATGTCAGTGTTTAGCATGGACTGAGAAAAAAAAGAAATGTGTCCTACCTGATGATGAACCACACCTTGCCTGTTTCCATCCCATCAATTAATGTGAGCTGTGCCAAAAATACGTTAGGACCTCGCAGGACAGTTTCTAGGCTCAATTGCACCCAGGGCAAGGGTGTGAAAATTGTGAACCCCTCGTGGAGCCAGGTATAGGTGCCTGCAGTATAAGTTAGCCAGGTCTAGCTACATCCAGTATAGGTAGCCAGCGATAGGTCCCCCCAGTATAGGTAGCCAGGCATAGGTGCCCAAGTATAGGTAGCCAGTATAATTGCCCCCAGTGTAGGTTAGCCAGGTCGGTGCTTCCTGTATTGGTAGCCAGTATAGTTGCCCTCAGCATAGGTTAGATAGGCATGTGTGCCTTGTATAGGTTAGAAAGGTATGTGCCCCCTTCATAGGTTAGGTAGATGCCCCCAGTATAGGTTAGATAGGTAGGTGCCCCCAGTATAGGTTAGATAGGTAGGTGTCCCCAGTATAGGCTAGATTGTTTGGTGCCCCCAGTATAGGTTAAATAGGTAGGAGCCCCGAGTATAGGTTAGATAGGTAGGTGCACCCAGTATAGGTTAGATGGGTAGGTGCCTGCAGTATAGGTTAGATAGGTAGGAGCCCCCAGTATATGTTAGCAAGGTAGGTGTCTGCAGTATAGGCTAGATAGGTAGGAGCCTCCAGTATAGGTTAGATAGGTAGGTGCCCCCAGTATATGTTAGATAGGCAGGTGCCCGCAATATAGATTAGATAGGTAGGTGCCACCCCGTAATGGAGGGGGGAGTCCACCGCAGAGAAGGCAGCCCGACTTCTCCCTCCCTTATTCACCCCATGGCCACCCTCCCTGCTCCCCCCCTCCGCTGCAGGGTTAGCGCAGCAGGAAGTGTTCAATAGAGCAACTCACCTTACTGCTGTTCCAATCCCCGCTCACCTGCCGCTGGTCTCCTCCTCTGCATAGCCATGTATACACACTCTACTTCCTGATTAGAGTGTGCGTACGCAGCTATGCACAGGAGGAGGCCAGCGGCAAGTGAGCAGCAATTGGAACGGCAGGAAGGTGAGTTGCTCTATTGAACGCTTTCTGCTGCGCTAACTCTGCAGCGAAGGGGGGATATAGCTCCCAACTGTCCCTCTTTTGGAGGGACAGTCCCTCTTTGGGAGCCCTGTCCCCCTGTACCTCTTTTCTCCTCAATTGTCCCACTATCAAGACTTTAAAATAATATATAATATAAAACAACATAGGACTATAAAACAACATAGGACTTTAAAATAATAATAATATAAAACAACATATTTTTCCTATGAAATCTTTATGGTATGCGTGACTAGGGGTGTGGCAGGGGTGTGGCTTATTAAGTGTCCCTTTTTCTCATCTCAAAAAGTTGGGAGGTATGGGAGAGCAAGGAGGGCAGCCCAGGGTGGGGAAGGGAGGGAGATATGAGGCCACCCTTCCCGCAGCCACTGCTCCACCTCCATCATGGCGCCCCCCTCCCTCAGTGCTCAGGGCGGCCGCACGGCCAACACGCCCCTAGAAATGGGGCTTGGACCTTGCACCTTGAGTTCAACCTAGAGTGACAGTGAACTAGCTGCAGTGTATGTTGAACTTTGTTCAAAAATCTGCTTCTAAAATGTTGCCTTTACCTTCTAAAGTGGTTCCTTCTGTCTCTGCATACCTTGTTTTCCCAATTGGAAACCTCCTCAGTACTTCACTAAACACTAGGTGTGGAAAAGTGCTGGATACTGATTGCTCATTTCTTATTAATGTAAGCAATAGCAGTGGCATGCTTATACTTAAAATAAGTGCAAGAATCAGTAGTACATGTGTTCTAAAAAATGGATTGACTATTGATACTGTATTTGTGAGCTCTACTTGTTGAAAAACTAGCAGTGAACTGTGCAGAAGTAGAGTGATGTGACTTTAGCAGAGTGATGTGACTGTGCAGGGGAGTGATGTGACTTTGCAGGTCACTAAATCAAGGCACATTGTAGGGGGTGTAGTTTAGGGGCAATGTATGCTTTAAATTAGCAGAGACCTTTTTTTTGAGACAATCAGTGGTGACATGGGCTGGATTCAACATGTGGGCCTTGAGTTGTAGAGATGGCCTGAACTGTTAGCCGGCGAGCAGTATTCTGCGAACATACGCTGTTTGCATTCACGGCCAACAGCAAACATTTGGCGTGTTCGATTCTCCTCCTATACATTATCATTGAGCTAAACTTTGACCCCTTATCTAACAGCAGACACATGGCAGCCAATCAACTAGAACCCCCTCCTGAACCCCCCTATCAAAAAGCAGTTGTGGTGGCCATATTGGATCAATTCTGACTGTTAGCGAGAGCAGGGTTAGCCTTGCTGCAGATCGGTAGGGAAAGCATTAGCTATGTCTGTGTTCTTGTTCCTCACTTGCTGTGAAAGCACATCAAACAGCTAGCACCTCGGTCTCCTGTGTTTTTTTGTGTGTGACACTCCACAGCCCACTGACACCCAGAGCTGTGTGCGTACTACTGATGTTGCCTCATTAAGTTGCACGCACAGTACCACTCCAATGCTTTATTATTTCACTGTATTCTGATACAGGGTCGTAGCAATAGGGGGTGCAGGGGTAGCGACCGCATCGGGGCCCTTGGACCAGAGGGGCCCCGAAGGTCCCTCCCTCAACTACAGTATTAGTTCTCTATTGGTCCTGTGCTCATAATAATCACTTCTATAGATACATTGAATAGTGGTAATCACTAACAAACTGTTCCCCATCCCCTTCTTGCATCTCTGACACTGTAGTTGCCATTGGCAGGTTTTGGTGCGCCGTATCAATTGTCATGTATACAGTGCTTGGGGGGCCCCATGTAAAACTTGCATCGGGGCCCACAGCTCCATAGCTACGCCACTGTTCTGATAGTATTATTGCATTTCTCTGTGTGAGACACTCCACAGACAACTGACACCCAGAGCTCTGCATAATGTGATTCCTGCCCTATAGAGATTAAAACCTGACTTTGCATCAATTTTTGGTGGGACTTTTGGCATGGATCCCCTCCGGTATTCAATCACAGTCCAGATGTTAGACCCCTTTGAACAACTTTTTCATCACTTTTGTGGCCAGAAACAGTCCTTGTAGGTTTCAAAATTCGTCTGACCATTGAAGCCTATGGCGGTTCACCAGATTCGCCTGTTCGCAAACATTTGCGGATGTTTGCATTCGCCATTCATGAATGGAAAATTCTATGTTCGCAACATCTATATTGAGTTGAACGTCTGTGGTTTAGGTACACAGGAGATATCACTGTAGCTTATTGCCAGTGTTGATTAGGGGGCTGGTATGGTGCAATAGGCGGATCTCTGTATTCAGATATCCTAGGCAGAAATTCCCCTTTAGTCTTTGTTACCTTAGTGGGGAAAACAGATAACTGCTCTCATGTACATAGATAATTCATTTATGTGACCTAGTATCAGGCCACCAAGTGTATCCACATACCTTATTTGCCCTAATGATATGTCTCTTATTGTTGTTTATAAATATAGACAATGACATACATATATAACTTATTTTTAAACATTGACTTTTCTGGTAATTATATTTCACAATTTCAATTAACAGGACCATTCGGATTTGAAGGCAATAAAGGACAAACAGGACCTAAAGGAGATCTGGGATCAGAAGGGGGAAAAGGATACAAAGGAGATATTGGAGAGACAGGTTACATGAAACCTCACATACTAATATTATTTGATCACATACTTAACTTGTGTTAAAGGACAACTGAAGTGAGAGGTATATGGAGGCTGCCATATTTATTTCCTTTTAAACAATACCTGGCAGCCCTGCTGCTCTCTTTCTCTGCAGTAGTGTTTTAATAACACCAGAAACAAGCATGCAGCTAATCTTGTCAGATCTGACAATAATGTCAGAAACACCTCATCTGCTGCATGCTTGTTCAGGGTCTATGGCTGAAAGTATCAGAGGCAGAGGATCAGCAGGACAGCCAGGCAATATGTGTTGCTTAAAAGGAAATAAATATAGCAGCCTCCATATACCTCTCACTTCAGTTGTCCTGTACCTGAAGCTTTATTTTAAAATAATTTAAAGCTATTTTTAAAAAAGAGTAGTAAAATGAAAACATGAATATAATTAGGGATGATCAATGAGATGCAAATATTTCTGAGTTGATGCAAATTTATACAAATTTGTATGCAAATATATGCAGTTTCAATATGGACCAATCAATTTAAACCCAGGTTTAAGTTGAATGGTCCCAATCATTTTAAACCCAGGTTTAAATTGATTGGTCCATTTTCAAGCTGCAAATATTTGCTTAAAAATGTGCATAAACTTGGAAGTATTTGCATCTCATTGATCATCTCTAAATATAATCAACATCAAATCATCCCTTGCCCTGTTGTTTACTAAGTTTCCAGAAGTACAACTTGTATTCCACCTGCTGGTATAACAGCTTCCAATACCCTCGCTGCACTTAACTATTACAGTATATCTTTTCATGGTAGAAAAAGAAGGTCCGCACGATTGTCTTCACAGTCAAAAGATTTATTCAGGAGGACATATCCAGATACAATTGAAAGCACATGACCAACATGTTTCGGACCTCACGTCCTTAGTCATAGTCATTTTACAGCTCTCTGTGTGAGGTTTAAAAAGAGGATGGGTCAGTGAAAGGCGGGGCATGGCCCAACCCCCCAGGAGGGGGAGGGGTAAACACATAGGTACCACAACCCACCAAAGACTGTCACCTCCTCAAAATATACATTTGCATTTAAAAACCAAAGCAACAAAGTTAAAACAAAGAAGCAACGGAAGAGAGAGCACAATATTATCTTTAGGCACCGAATTATATGACTATCATAGTCAAATATACAGATTGAAAATAAGTTTGCATAAATATACAGAAATTGCGAACCCTATCAGCCTGTGACCAAAGCCAGATCCCACCTCTCCATTAGGTGATCTGGTTCCAAGACGGAAAATCCAAAGTGCTTCCCTTTTGCAAATCATCGCCTGTAAGTCTCCTCCTCTCCTGGGCAAGAAGACCTTCTCTATGCCCTGAAATGAGAAGCCAGACATGTCATCACCGTGCACAGGGCGATAATGTCTAGCAACATTGGAAATATTTTGAGTGGACTAAGCGGCTCCTAAGAAATGTTCTGAAATTCTAGCCCTAAGTGGTCTGGTGGTACACCCTACATGTTGAAGGGAACAAATGTGACATGTCACCAGATAAATGACATTTTTGGAGTTGCAATTAATGAAGTGTTTAATGGGGGATCTATAACCGTTAGTAAGTGATTCAACAAACTGAGCACTAGTATGCAGCATGCAGTAATTACAAGATGGAATAGCACATTTGTGTGATCACACAAATGTGCTATTCCATCTTGTAATTACTGCACTTGTTCCCATCCCTTCTATCTGGTTCGATAGATAATTTCCGACATGTCCGATCTTCCTTTCAATCCTTTCGCCGCTCGATTTCTGATAGAAGTGAATGGAAAAAGATAAGAAAAACCTGTTCAACCTACATTTCCGATCTTACTCTAATGCTGGATACACACCATGCGTTTTCGCGTTCGATGCGGCCGTCGATACGCGTTGATTCGATTATTTCCGACCTGTCCGATTGAAGCTTTGATGGATCGTTAGGTCGATTTGCCATACCTTACATGGCATTCGACCTAAAAATCATCGAAATTCATTCGAAAATGTTCGGAAATAATCGAATCGACGCGTATCGACGGCCGCGTGCGACGCGGAAACTCATGGTGTGTATCCAGCATTAGGTACACACCTAGCTGCTCACTCCGCTCCTCCAATGAACTTTGCCTGACCGCCCCCCGTATCACCCAGTCCCATGCACGCCTCCAGGACTTCTCAAGAGCTGCTCCAACACTGTGGGACTCCCTACCTCCACCCATTAGGGCAGCCCCCTCCTTCAACATCTTCAAGAAGGCCCTCAAAACTCACCTTTTTACTCTGGCCTACCACCCCTCACAAGTGCTCTATACCCACAGCTGAACTCTGGACCCCTACCTTCCGTGTCCCTACCTCTCCCTCTAGATTGTAAGCCTTTGGTCAGGGTCCTCCTCCTATTGTGTCCTACCTGATCATGCACCTCCATTACTGTGCACCCATACTGTGGAGGAGAGGAGCGCTTCTTATTTGCAGGGAGGCAGCGTAAGTTACTAGCACTGCGGATAGTGGAGCATAGTGTGCGCTCCTGTGATTACATATGCTGCACGGCCAGTAGCGTGCACCCCATTACATTTAAGGCACGCTGTGGAAATAGCGCGAGTAACAGGAGGTTACTTGTGCTATTTTCTTTAGTAAATCAACCCCATTTTCTGCTATTTATGCGATAAACTCTTTGTGCATTACGCAAACATAATTTCATGTAGTGCTCAGAATTCTGACTTTCAATGAAAAATTGCAAAATTCTGATATGAAATTTGGAATTCCACAAAATCAACACACTCATCCCTATGCCCAGCCTCTCCGTTAAACAGATTGCCGGACTATAGCTGAACTGCATGTACAATATCTACAGTCTACACTGCTTGCTATCCTCAATGTTGCCCTAACAGAAAAAAATTCCAGTTATTGATGGCAACAGTGTGTGTGTGTGTGTGTGTGTGTGTGTGTGTGTGTGTGTGTGTGTGTGTGTGTGTGTGTGTGTGTGTGTGTGTGTGTGTGTGTGTGTGTGTGTGTGTGTGTCCGTGCATGCATGCATGCGCATGTGTGTGTTTTGAGCTTTATTCTTGAAAAATAATGTATTGTCCATAGCAGTATATTTGGATATAACACGGTTTAGCATGAAGACTTCTATAAATACAATGCTTTTTCTGTTCAAGGTTTGGAAAGCCGTGTATCAAGTCTGGAGCTGCGAGTAATTGATCTGCAATCAAAAATACCGGTAGCAGTGGATAAGCATGCAAAACGTTAGCAAGTTAG